>NC_092125.1:20822535-22022535 GCF_043159975.1 Macaca nemestrina | reverse complement strand
CCTTTTTGGATATCTTAAAACTTTTAAAATAAATTGCTTAGTTTAGAAATGGTTTAGATCTGCAGAAAAGTTACAAAGATAATACAGAGAATTTCCACGTCAAATGTTCCTTTTAAACATCTTACATTAGTTTGGTGCATTTGTCACAATTCATGAACCAATACTGATAAATCATTTTAGACTAAAGTTCATCATTTATTTATATTTTCTTAGATTTTACATGATGTCCTTTTTATATCACATTACATCTAGTTATGTTTCCTTAGGCTTCTCTTGGCAATGTCAGTTTTTCAGGATTTCCCTGATTTTGAGGACTACTGCAGAGGTATTTTGTAGAATATTGTCCATTTGGGATTTTTCTGATGTTTTGGTCATGAGTAGATATGTTTTTGAGAAGATGACCAGAGAGGTAATGTGCCATTCTTACTATACCAATGGCATATACTCTCAGCATTATTTTTTACTGTTAATGCCAACCTTGATCATCTGGCTGAGGAAATATTTGTTAGTTTTCTTCACAAAATTGATTTTTCCCCTTTTCATAACATAACCTTTGGAAGTTACTCTGCACAGCCCACACTTTAGGAGTGAGAATTTGTATTTTACCTGCTTGAAGCTGCACATCTACATATATTATTAAGAATTTTTTTTGCATAGGAAATTTGCTTATTTTCCCCATTTATTTATTTATATCAGTATGAGCTCATGGATATTTATTTTACCCTTTGGATGATAATCCAATACTACTTTATTTGGTTTCACTTGGTTGACTCCTGTATCTCTCTGACATATCCCAATGTTTACTGTTTGAGCACTTATTTACTTTCTGACATTACAGAATGTTCCAGGCTTATCTTGTATATTTCCTGCCTTAGTTATAACATCAAACATTGATCAAAAGAATTCTGACTCCTTTTATTTGAAAATAACTTTAGAAACCAACATTTAGGCTCTAGGTATCTGCTTGAATTTTTATTTGGATCTAGAGATCATTTTGAGAAAAAATTGCATCTTAAAATATTGATTGTCCAATTCATTACTATACCTTTTTTTCCTATTCATTTAGATTTTCTTGATTTCTCTCAGCAATATTTTGTAGCTGTACAGTGTACAGGTTTTGCACATCTTTTATTATAAATATTTGCATATTTTGTTTTTTTTATTTTATTATTTATGGCAGGACTTTTTGTTCTTTTTTTTTTAATTTCATGTTTCAATTGTTTGTTGCTAGTACATAGAAATACAATTACTTTTTAAGATATTGACCTTGGATCCTATGAGTGTGCTAAATTTACATATGTGCTTTAATATGCTTAGAATGATGGCTTCCTGCTACATCCATGTTGCTGAAAAGGACATTATTCCATTGCTTTTTATGGCTGTGTAGCATTCTATGGTATATATGTGCCATATGTTCTTTATCTAGTTCACTGGTGATGGGCATCTTCGTTGATTCCATGTCTATGCTATTGTGAATAGTGCTGCAATGAACATGTAAGTGCATGTGTCTTTTTGGTAGAATGATTTATTTTCCTTTGGATATATACCTAATAGTGGGACTACTGGGTCAAATAGTAGATCTGTTTTAAGTTCTTTGAGAAATCTCCACAGTGCTTTCCACAGTGGCTGAAATAATTTACATTCCCATCCACAATGTATAAGTGTTCCCTTTGCTCTGCAACCTCACCAGCATCTGTTGTTTTTTGACTTTTCAATACTAGCCATTCTGACTGGTGTGAGATGGTATCTTATTTTGTGGTTTTGATTTGCATTTCTCTAATGATTCATGATTCTGAGTATATTTCATATATTTGTTGGCCACATGTATGTCTTCTTTTGAGAAGCATATGTTCATGTCATTTGCTCTTTTTACAATAAGGTTATTTGCTTTCTGCTTGCTGATTTAAGTTCCTTATGGATTCTGGATATCAGATCTGTGTCAGATGCATAGTTTATAAATATTTTCCCCCATTATAGTTTTTTTTCCTTTTTTTTTTCTGTGCAGAAGCTCATGAGTTTAATTAGGTCCTACTTACCAATTTTTGTTTTTGTTGCATTGCTTTTGAGGACTCAGTCATAAGTTTTCTGCCAAGGTCAATGTCTAGAATGGCATTTCCTAGATTTTCTTCTAGAGTTTTTATTGTTTCCAGTCTTTAATCCATTTTGAGTTAATTTTTGTATATGGTGAAAAGAAGTGGTCTAGTGTCAGTCTTCTGCAGATGGCTAGCAGTTTTCCCAGCACCATTTACTGAATAGGGAGTGCTTTCTCTATTAATTTTTATTGTCAACTTTGCCAAAGATCAGGTGGTTGTAAGTGTGTGACTTTATTTCTGGGTCCTCTATCCTGTTCCATTGGTCTATGTATCTGTTTTTGTACCAGTACCATCCTTTTTTTGGTTACTATAGCCTTGTGGTATAGTTTGAAGTTAGGTGATAGTGTGATGCCTCTGGCTTGATTCTTTCTGTGTAGATTTTTTTGTTTTGTTTTGGCAATTCAGGTTCTTTATTTATTCCATATGAACTTTAGAATAGTATTTTCTAATTCTGTGAAAAATGATGTTGATAATTTGATAAGAATAGCATTGAATCTGTAAGCTGCTTCGGGTAGTATAGCCATTTTAACAATATTAATTCTTCCCACTAATGAGCATAAAATGTTTCTGCATTTATTTGTGTCATCTTTGTTTTTCTTCAGTGTTGTCTTATAATTCTTGTTCTTATAGTTCTTATAATTCTTGAGATTATTTGCCTCCTTGGTAGGCTGTGTTCCTAGGTGTTTTATTATTACTGTGGCTATTGTAAATAGGATTGCATTCTTGATTTGGCTTTGAGCTTGTACATTATTGATGTACAGAAATGCTACTGATTTTTGTACATTGATTTTGTGTACTGAAACTTTACTGAAGTTATCAGTTCTAGAAGCCTTCTAATGGTGTCTAGGGAGTTTTCTAGGTATAGAATCATATTGTCTGCAAAGAGAGATAGTTTGACTTCCTCTCTTCCTATTTGGATGCTTTTTATATTTTTCTCTTGCCTGATTACTCTGGCTAAGACTTCCAGTACTATGTTCAATAGGAGTGATGGGAGTTGTCATCTTTGTCTTGTTCCGGTTCTCAAGAGAAATGTTTCCAGCTTTTGTCCATTCAATATGATGTTGGCTGTGGGTTTGTCATAAATGGTTCTTATTATTTTGAGGTATGTTCCTTTGATGCCTGATTGGTAGAGGGTTTTTACTATGAAAGGACGTTGAATTTTATCAGAGGCCTTTTCTGTGTCTTTTGAGATGATCGTGTGGTTTGTGTTGTTAATTCTGTTTATGTGGTGAATCACATTTATTGATTTGCATATGTTAAACAAACGTTTCATCCCAAGAATAAAGCCTACCTGATCGTGGTAGATTAGCTTTTTGATGTGCTGCTGGATTTGGTTTGCTAGTATTTTGTTGAAGATATTTGCATCTATGTTAATCAGAGTTGTTGGCCTGAAGTTTCCTTTATTTGTGATGTCTCTGCCCGACTTTGTTATCAGAATGATGCTGGCCTCAGAGAATGAGTAAGGGCGGAGTCTCTCCTCAATTTTTTGGAATAGCTTCAGTAGGATTGGTACTAGCTTTGTTTCGCACATCTGGTAGAACTCAGTTGTGAATCCGTTTGGTCCAGGGCTTTTTTTGGTTGGTAGGTTTTTTATTACTAATTCAATTCTGTAACTCATTATTAGCCTGTTCGGGATTTTAATTTCTTCCTGGTTCAGTCCTGGGGGGCTGTGTGTTCCCAGGATTTATCAGATTTTTTCTAGGTTTTTTAGTTTGTGTGCATAGAGGTATTCATAATACTCTGTGAGGATTTTTTGTATTTCTGTGGGATCGGTTGTAATGTCACCTTTGTTGTTTCTGATTGTTTAATTGGATCTTCTCTTTTTTTTTTTTTTTTTTCATCTAGCTAGCAGTTTATTAATTGTATTTACTCTTTTATATAACCAACTTTTGGTTTCCTTGATTTTTTGGGTGGATTTTCACATTTCAATTTTTCTTCAGTTCAGTTCTGATTTTGGTTCTTTTTGTAGTCTAACTTTGGGGTTGGTTTACTCTGGTGAACTTGCATAAGAGTTCATCTGCTGGGCTGGGCGCAATGGCTCACGCCTGTAATCCCAGCACTTTGGGAGGCTGAGGCGGGTGGATCACGAGACCAGGAGATCGAGACCATCCTGGCTAACACAGTGAAACCCTGTCTCTACTAAAATACAAAAAATTAGTCAGAAGTGGTGACGGGTGCATGTAGTCCCAGCTACTCAGGAGGCTGAGGCAGGAGAACTGCGTGAACCCAGGAGGCAGAGCTTGCAGTGAGCCGAGATCGTGCCATTGCACTCCAGCCTGGGTGACAAAGTGAGACTCCATCAAAAAAAAAAAAAAAAAAAAAGAGTTCGTCTGCTGAAAGTAAGGAGAGTAATAAATGAGCAGGGAGGAAAGAGACTTCTGGAGGAAATAGATAAAGCCTAGGAACAGTCACTGAGGAAAATGGGAATAAAGAATGATTAAAGACGAGTGAGCAAAAGCCAGGTGTAAGCTTGGAGATTGTCGGTTGTTTGTGGCCCCAAACAACACGATTGTATTTTTTTGTTTTCTGTTTGTTTGTTGCAGTGTTGCTTATCAAATTAAAGTGGCAGAGTTTACATGATGGATGGGAGTTTGGGGTTTTCTGAGTTGGGATAAGGGAAGAAAATTGGCACAAAGAGTTAAAAGTATTAGCGAGAAAGTAGTTCCACTGATCACACATTCAGTCTAAGTTGATCACCTAATAAAGCTGAGTCTCTATGGTGTTGACGAATAGGTTCTATCATAAAGAGGTGGTTGACCTTTTACAAATAACAAGTTTTCACCCACCTCTGGTTGTAATTGAAGGGCATGAGCAAATAGTTTCCAACCAAACTTCATCTCCTCCACCAGCCAACTAACTCTCTAAAAATCACCATATTGTTGCCATTTCTAATAACAAATGAAAATCAGGCCTCACAATAAACTGTCAAATATATCCATACCTGTGGAGACAAGGGACAGAGTATTTGAAACCAAGCCTGTCCCAGAACATCTGGGAAGCTACACAGCCTCCATCTATGAGACTCTGCTTTACACCAAGGGTTTTGAAGACTGTTTCAATGCCCCAAGGCCCAGTGCTGTTCATCCACAGAATGAGGCAAATCAAGTGTGCATAAATTCACCAGGATAAGAGGCAAAATGTGAATGGATAAAGGGTGCTCTGGTTTGCCTTTCAAGGAGGGTTTTCCCATAGGAAGCAAGTCTACCCATCCCCACCAGCTACGGCTCAACTTGCATCTAATTAGGAAAGCCCTGGAGTTTCTGTAGGAACTGTGCAGGACTTTCAGGGCTACTCCATGTTCTGCCTGGTTACTAGGGAAACAATAGCAGGGGCACCAGGGAAGCTAGACATGTCAGGTAGCTGCTGCTTGTGAGGTACATGTCCTATGGGAAAGTGTATTCTGACTCCTGGGCTCTCTGTTTAGCACATTTTACCATCCCTGGAATCATCAGTTATGAGCAACAACAAACAAAGATTTCTGATTTTAGCAGGAAGCCTGAAAAGCATTTTCTCCTTAATCATTCCTCCTCTCACTGTCAGATTTGTGTGCAAGTGAAAATAATTAGTAATAATAATCATAAAATAACTGTAAAAAGGTGATTTTTCAGCTTACACGATGGAGGTTGCCTCCTGTGATGTGGGGCACTCAAGGGGCATCTGATTAGAGAGGCCCATTGGGGAAGAGCTTTGCAAAGTTTGAGAAATGTCTCCTGTTATTTGTGAAGCAATATAGGAAAACTTCTCAGACTGAAACAAGAAAAGCAATTAGTTTTCTGTTCAGAAACAAAGAGACATCTGTGCAAAATATGCTAGACCATCCACAAGGGGCAGGTACTGTACATGAGGAATATATTTCAGCTGTACACATCTCGCCGCCTTCACCCACAGTTCAAAAGCCACAGTTAGTTTCAAGTAGAATTATTCACCACGATCTAAGGAAAGGACAGATGCAGTGATAACTGATTTCCAGCTTCCTCAAGGGCACAGGAAAAATATGTGCTGTAGACCGTACTTAGAATATTTACGGACAATTTAATAAGATTTTGGGGACTCTCTGAACCTCACAAATTAAAAATATCCTTATTTTGCAGAAAAGGAAACTGAGGTCCAAGGACATTAGTAACTTATCCAAGTTACAAAATAGGTAACTGAGACAGCAATTGGACCCACATTATCTGACAGTATTAGTTACTGAACGCTTCATGTGTCTTCCACCACATATATATTCTTATTTAATTCTCAGAAACATCCAGCTAAGCGTGTATCACTATTTCTATTTTACAGAAAAGGGAATAGGCTCAGAGAAGCATTCATTACCCAAGGTCACACAAATGATAAGTGGTAGAAAGTAGATTCAAACCTAGGGCCATCTGACTTCAAAATCCAAGCACTTTTCAGTATGTTATTCAGCACCTCTCACTTCAGAGTCTGGGTGACTTTCATGAAATGATATGAAGGCCCTTGGCTGGTTAGATATTCATAATGGGGCAGAAGAAACTGAATTATGTAAGCAAGAATTTGAATATTATCCTAAAGCCCTAGCTCTCTCCAGTTTTCTGCCCTAGTTGAAGGATAAGTAATAAACTTCTACCCTGTCCCTATTCTGATATAAGTTTCCCACCCTAGAATCTGTGGTTCAGATCATGCCACTCTTTGCCCTTACCTTTTAATGTTATCTGTTTCCCTACATTGAGCTTTAATTCTAGCTCCCAAACCCCTCACCCCCTTACAAATTCTTTACCATTTGTTTCCCCCAACGAACTCTTTTGTAATCTCCAAGATTATGTACTGTTACAGGCTTTTTTTTTGTATTTGTTGGATTTTTTTTTAACTTTGTTATTAAACAGTATCACTGGAGATAACCTATACTGCCTCTTTCCTTGCCTAAACTTCATTGTCCACTAAATTAGTAATGGACTAATTAGGAGAAGTAAGATTTTTGTTTATATGAGCCTTGAACAAAACCTAACTTGAAGTAGGATTGAGATATATCACCTACTCCCATAATGCTGATGTTATATAGTCAATTAAATTTATTTTTAAAATTCTATGTTATCAATTCTTATCTCCTGTTCTAGGAAACCAGTTGTCACCAGTGCTTGGGAGGCTATTCTTCCTAGGTTCAGCAGATGATATTATGATTGATGTTACAGATCCCCTTCTATCTTGATATTAACAATAACAGGACATAGCTCCTATTGAGACCTTGGTTGTTTTCTACTGGGTTCATTCATGCATCTGTAGTCAACTGCTTATTTCCATTCAGTCTTACATTTCAGGAGGACAAAACATTAATATTCAAAATAACTAGTACATATTAAAACATTTCATAACATCTGCGAGGGCATTACCAAAGTAATGATGCTGCTAAATTTGAAGTGTTGTAAGTGTAGAGGGTTTCAGAGTCTTTTCCTCTCCCTTTCCTTCACCTATCTACTTTTAGTTATGTTTCTCCCTACAACAGACTTCTTAAAACATGGCTTATTTTGGTCAATAGTACATTAGCCAATATGAACAAGCAGAGGTATGAAAAGCCCTTGTGTATTGGAGCTTGCCTTTTCTTACTATGCTTAGAACCCTGAGGCCATCAGCATATGAAAAAGCCCAAGCTAGCCTGCTGGAGAGAAAGAGGCTTGTAAGGAAGAACCAAAGGGCAGGCAAACACCTATGTGGTGTCATTTTGGATTATACACTTACCATCTGGTCTGCTAATGACAGCAGATGCAGCAAGGAGCCTATAAGAAAACAGCTGAGCTGACCTAGAGAGGAGACATGCCCAGTGAATTCCACAGAATCATGAACTACAGAAATGAATGTTGTTTCAAGCCTCTAAATTGTGGAAATGCTTATTATGCAGCAAAAACTAACAGATACAGGGGAGAAAAAGATAGTAATAAAGTCAGGATAAGGTTACAATCTAGCATTCACTTAGTCTTCACTTACATGTCTGTAAAATATAAATAATTACATTTCACAGACTTTTTTTTTTTATTAAGAAAGATAGAAATGATTCAGGAGACAGGAAAAAAAATGTACAATGTGGAAAAGTCAGTGGAGAATTGCCAGAGTGATAACCTGGAGTAGGCAAGAGGGGATGCAATCTTATGCACAAGTAGAGGGATGAGTCTGAACAAGTAAGAACTAAGTTCTATATTAACAGGCAAAAAGCAGGTAGATGCCAATAAAGAAATGAATACATATTGCAGAAGTTCTTTTCTGATAATGTCTATATTTTTGATGAAATATGAAGCAAAGTCATCAGTTAAGAATGAGAATGAGGGACAGGTTGAGGTGTCAGGAGACAGAAGTATGAAGTATCCATCTGGAAAATTGTGAGAGTGAATAGAATAAAGACTGATAAAATCTTCTCCCTTACAATCAAAAGAAGTATGTATTAAACATAAGAAAATGTATTTTAAAAAGTGATAAAACCATATAATAAAACAGTAGACAGATTATTAAAATAATTTTTTATATACTTTAAGTTCTGGGATACATGTGTGGAACTTGCAGGTTTGTTACATAGGTACACACGTGCCATGGTAGTTTGCTGCACCCATCAACCCATCGTCTACATTAGGTACTTCTCCTAATGCTATCCCTCCCCTAGCCCCACTCCCAACCCCCTGAAAGGCCCCCCAGAGTGATGTTCTGCTCCCTGTGTCCATTCTCTGTGTTCTCCCTGTGTTCTCATTGTTCAACTGTTGCTTATGAGTGAGAACATGCAATGTTTGGTTTTGTGTTCCTGTGTTAGTTTGCTGAGAATGATGGTTTCCAGCTTCATCCATGTCCCTGCAAAGGACATGAACTCATCCTTTTTTATGGCTGCATAGTATTCCGTGGTATATATGTGCCACATTTTCTTTATGCAGTCTATCATTGATGGGCATTTGGGTTGGTTCCAAGTTTTTGCTATTGTGAATAGTGCTGCAGTAAACATACATGTACATGTGCCTTTATAATAGAATGATTTATAATCCTTTGGGTATATACACAGTAATGGGATTATTGGGTCAAATGGTATTTCTGATTCTAGATCTTTGAGGAATTGCCACACTGTCTTCCACAATGGTTGAACTAATTTACACTCCCACCAACAGTGTAAAAGCATTCCTATTTCTTCACATCCTCTCCAGCATCTGTTGTTTCCTGACTTTTTAATGATTGTCATTCTAACTGGCATGAGATGGTATCTCATTGTGGTTTTGATTTGCATTTCTCTAATGACCAGTTATGATGAGCTTTTTTTCATGTTTGTTGGCCGCATGAATGTCTTCTTTTGAGAAGTGTCTGTTCATATCCTTTGCCCACATTTTGATGGGTATGTTTGTTTTTTTCTTGTAAATTTGTTTAATTCTTTGTAGATTCTGGATGTTAGTCCTTTGTCAGATGGATAGAATGCAAAGTTTTTCTCTTTCTGTAGGTTACCTGTTCTGATGATAGTTTCTTTTGCTGTGCAGAAGCTCTTTAGTTTAATTACATCCTATTTGTCAATTTTGGCTTTTGTTGCCATTGCTTTTGGTGTTTTAGTCGTGAAATCTTTGCTCACACCTGTGTCCCGAATGGTATTGCCTAGGTTTTCTTCCAGGGCTTTTATGGTTTTAGGTCTTACGTTTAAGTCTTTCAACCATTTTGAGTTAATTTTTGTATAAGATATAAGAAAGGGGTCCAGTTTCACTTTTCTGTACATGGCTAGCCATTTTTCCCAGCACCATTTATTAAATAGGGAATCCGTTCCCTATTGCTTGTTTTGTCAGGTTTGTCAAAGATCAGATGGTTGTAGATGTGTGGCATTATTTCTGAGGCCTCTGTTCTGTTCCATTGGTCTATATATCTGTTTTGGTACCAGTATCATGCTGTTTTGGTTACTGTAGCCTTGTAGTATAGTTTGAAGTCAGGTAGCATGATGCCTAGCAGGAGGCATCATGCCTAAAATTTTCTTTTTTGTTGTGTCTCTGCCAGATTTTGGTATCAGGATGATGTTGGCCTCATAAAATAAGTTAAGGAGGAGTCCCTCTTTTTCTGTTTTTTTGGGAATAGTTTCAGAAGGAATGGTACCAGCTCCTCTTTGTACCTGTGTTAGAATTCTGGTGTGAATTCGTCTGGTCCTGAGCATTTTTTTTTTTTTTTTTTTTTTTTGGTTGGTAGGCTATTAATTACTGCCTCTGTATCAGAACTTGTTATTGTTCTATTCAGGGATTCGACTTCTTCTTGGTTTAGACTTGGGAGGGTCTAGCTGTCCAGGAATTCATCAGTTTCTTCTAGACTTTTTAGTTTATTTGCATAGAGGTGTTTATAGTATTCTCTGATGATAGTTTGTATTTCTGTGGGATCAGTAATGATATCTCCTTTATCATTTTTTATTGTGTCTTTTTTATTCTCCTCTCTTTTCTGCTTTATTATTCTGGCTAGCAGTCTATCTCTTTTGTTAATCTTTTCAAAGAGCCGCCTCCTGGATTCGCTGATTTTTTTCAAGCATGTCTCTATCTTCTTCAGTTCTGCACTAATCTTAGTTATTTCTTGTCTTCTGCTAGCTCTTGAATTTGTTTGCTCTTGCTTCTCTAGTTATTTTAATTGTGAGGTTAGACTGTCAATTTTAGATTTTTCCTGCTTTCTCTTGTGGGCATTTGGTGCTATAAATTTCCTTCTAAACACTGCTTTAGCTGTGTCCCAGAGATTCTGGTACATTGTGTCTTTGTTCTCACTGGTTTCAAAGAACTTATTTATTTCTGCCCTAATTTTGTTATTACCCAGTAGTCATTAAGAAGCAGTTTGTTCAGTTTCCATGTAGTTGTGCAGTTTTGAGTGAGTTTCTTAATCCTGAGTTCTAATTTGACTGCACTGTAGTCTGAGAGACTGTTATGAGTTCTGTTTTTTTTTTTTTTTTTTTTTTTTTTTTTTTTTTTTGCAATTGCTGAGAAGTGTTTTACTTCCAATTATGTAGTGAATTTTAGAATAAGTGCGATGTGGTTAATATTGTTATGTGTGAATTTGATCCTGAAATAATGATGCTAGCTGGTTATTTTGCCCATTAATCGAAGAAGTTTCTTCATCGTGTCTATGGTCTTTACAATTTGGTATGTTTTTGCAGTGGCTGGTACCGGTTTTTGCTTTCCATATTTAGTGCTTACGTCGGAGCTCTTGTAAGGCAGGCCTGGTAGTGACAAAATCTCTCAGCATTTGCTTGTCTGTAAAGGATTTTATTTCTCCTTTGTTTATGATGTTTAGTTTGACTCGGTATGAAATTCTGGGTTGAAAATTCTTCTCTTTAAGAATGTTGAATATTAACACCCACTCCCTTCTAGATTATAGGGTTTCTGCAGAGAGATCCACTGTTAGTTTGATGGGCTTCCCTTTGTGGGTAACCTGACCTTTCTCTCTGGCTGCCGTTAACATTTTTTCCTTCATTTTAACATTGGTGAATCTGATGATTGTGTCTTGAGGTTGATCTTCTCAAGGAGTATCTTTATGGTGTTATCTGTATTTCTTGAATTTAAATATTGGCTTGTCTTGCTAGGTTAGGTAAGGTCTCCTGGATAATATCCTGAAGAGTGTCTTGCAACTCGGTTCCATTCTCCCCATTACTTTCAGGTACACCAATCAAATGTAGGTTTGGTCTTTTCACATAGTCCAATATTTCTTGAAGGCTTTGTTCGTTCCTTTTCGTTCTTTTATCTCTAATCTGGCCTTCATGCTTTATTTCATTAAGTTGATCTTCAATCTCTGATATCCTTCCTTCTGCTTGATCAATTCGGCTATTCATACTTGTGTATGCTTCACAAAGTTCTCGTGCTGTGTTTTTCAGCTCTATCAAGTCATTTATATTCTTCTCTACACTGGTTATTCTAGTTACCAATTCCTCTGTGTTTTAAGGTTCTTAGCTTCTTTGCATTGGGTTAGAACATGATCCTTTAGCCTGGAGAGTTTGTTATTACTCACCTTCTGAAGTCTACTTCTGTCCAGTTGTCAAACTCATTCTCTGTCCAGTTTTATTCCCTTGCTGGCTTTGTCCCTAGCTTTGTCCCACAGGGGCATCCACCAGATGCCAGCCAGATCCCTCCTGTGTGAGGTGTCTGTCAACCCCTGGTGTGAGGTGTCTCCCAGTCAGGAGACAAGGCAGTCTGTCCCTTAGCAGAGCTTGAACTCTGTGCTGGGAGATCCACTGCTGTCTTCAGAGCTGGCAGGCAGGAACCTTTAAGTCTGCTGAAGCTGCGCCCACAGCTGCCCCTTCCCCCAGGTGCTCTGTCCCAGGGAAATGGGAGTTTTATCTATAAGCCTTTGACTGGGGCTGCTGCCTTTCTTTCAGAGATGGACTACCCAGAGAGGAGGAGTCTAGAGAGGCAGTCTGGCTACAGTGGCTTTGCCAAGCTGCGGTGGGCTCTGCCCAGTTCAAACTTCCAGGTGGCTTTGTTTACACTGTGAGGGGAAAACTGCCTACTCAAGCCTCAAATGGCAGACGTCCCTCCCCCTACCAAGCTCGAGTGTCCCAGGTCGACTTCAGACTGCTGTGCTGGCAGCGAGAATTTCAAGTCAGTGGATCTTAGCTTGCTGGGCTCCATGGGGGTGGGATCTGCTGAGCTAGGCCATTTGGCTGCCTGGCTTCCCACCCCTTTCCAGGAGAGTGAACGGTTATGTCTCACTGGCATTCCAGGTGCCACTGGGGTATGAAAAATAATTCCTGCAGCTAGCTCAGTGTCTGCCCAAACAGCCGCCCAGTTTTGTGGTTGAAACCCAGGGCCCTGGTGCTGTAGACATCCGAGGGAATCTCCTGATCTGTGGGTTGCGAAGACTGTGGGAAAAGCATAGTATCTTGGCTAGAATGCGCTGTTCCTCATGGCAGAGTCCCTCATGGCTTTCCTTGGCTAGGGGAGGGAGTTCCCTGAATCCTTGTGCTTCCCAGGTGAGGTGATTTCCCACCCTGCTTCAGCTTGGCCACCGGGGGCTGCACGCATTGTCTAACCAGTCCCAGTGAGGTGAGTTGGGTACCTCAGTTGGAAATGCAGAAATCACTCACCTTCTGGGTTGATCTTGCTGGAAGCTGTAGACCAGAGCTGTTTCCTATTCGGCCATCTTGCCAGCCACCCCTATAATAATATTTTTTAAAGACTGTTTAAAGTCAAAGGAAAATGCTTGAAAGTCAAAGTTAAAAGAACAAAATGTGATATAAACTGTATGTAGAGTATGACTACACTCAAAAATATTTTCACACAAGTTCATAAAATAAAATAGAGATATATATGCCAACATGTTAACAGTAGTGTTGTCTCGGTGTGGAGATTCAAGTAATTTTTATTTCTCCTTCATGATTTTCCAAATTTACTAAATTTTGTTTTACAAAGATCATGGTTAAAAAATAGAAAAAGAAACAAGTGATGCTATTTTGAGAACCAACTAACAATGGGAACAACAATTTCTTCCTTCCCTTCCTTTGCCTGCTAGGACAGAATTGAAATACTGGAAATTTCATATGATGGAAAAACACAATAGAAAAATAACAATGAACATGGAAAATAGAAGAATTACAGAAATATAAATCAGTTAATAAGGTATAGGAGTTTTGCTCTCAGGACTGTCAAGCCCTGCCTTGTTTGCTACTGTCTGGCAATATTTATGTTCTATCCCCATATGGCCAGCAGCTCTTTACATTTGCCTACCTTGATTTTATACTGCTTAGCCAGAAGCCTGCCTCCAAATGAAGGATGCAGGCAAGTGAATTCCCCAGTTCAGGACCTCGCTGTGAAACCTTCAGTATCTTCAGGGTCAATACCATGAGAAGTTAAATGTCAGTGCACTGCACTCCTGGGCTTTTTCTCCACTTTCACCTCCTAGTTGGAAGATATATTTCATATCTGCCACTTCACCATTCAAGTGAAACCCTGCCTTACCCACTGATTTAATAATAGAATGATAGTTTGATTGTAAAATAGCCACCATAGTCATATCCGGAAAAAAAAATTTGTTACCATCAACTATACACTTGGGTTACAATAGGGAGCAAAACAGAGTCCCTACCCGCAAGGAGTTAATATGGTGTAGAAAAACCATAATATAATACTGAAGCTCTTAAACTCTTTTTACTGTGAGAAATAGTTTACACCAAATTTCAGTACATGTACACACACATGCACACACACATACACATACAAAGTTTCACAAGACAATGATGACTGTTACTATGTGTGATACTCAGATTTTTTTGTGATTTTATGAGTCAAAAAAAGTAATGACCAAGTGAGATGGCTCACACCTGAAATCCCAGCACTTTGGGAGGCTGAGGCATGAGGATCGCTTGAGCCCAGGAGCTCAAGACCAGCCTGGACAACATAGTGAGACCCCATCTGTACAAAAAATAAATGAAAATTAGTTGGGTGTGGTGATGCACACCTGTGGTCTCAACTACTCAGGAGGTTGAGGTGGGAGGATCACTTGAACCCTGGAGATCTAGGCTGAACTGAGTTGTGATCACACAACTGCACTCCAGCTGGGCCACAAAGTGAGACCTACCTCAAATAAAAGAAAATAGCAAAAGCAAATAAGTCACAAACCCAGTGTTGAAAAGCTCTTGTGTAGTAAAAATAATAGATGATTTGAAGTCAAAAAGACCTGAGTTAAATTACCAAGTCTACTAATTTTTCCTGGCAGGTTATTTACATTTTCTGAGTCTCAGTCTCCTTATCTATAAAACTGATATGATAGCACTTATTTCAAAGGGTAATTCTAAGGATTAACTAATATAATAACTTTGAAATTCTTAGCACAGTCCTGGCACATAGAAAACATTTGCTAAATGGCAGCTATTATTATTATTAGTGCTGTTATTATTTGGACATTTTTATGGCATGCAGGTGAGGTATGTAATTCCCTTACTTTCGATGTAATCCAAAATTAGATGTTCAGAGCACATGTAGCAGTAGTCTGGTGTATAGGTCATGATTCTTATGTTAGGTCTATGCTATTTAGAGGACAGAGAAAATTGGTTGTGAAAAGAAGCACTGATCCTTCCAAGGGAAGTAAATGTAAAGGAATCAGGCATCTCACATCTACAGAAATATTCCATCCCTCTTTTCTTTTTTCTGTTGGTTTAAGACAATGTGGACAACCTAGTATAACTGTATTATGTTTTAAAAAGTGTTATGGAAAAGGAAAAACATAAAGGATATGTAGTCGATGAGGAGGGTTTGACTTAAGTAGTTTGAGGATGGTCATATGTCTTTGAACACTCTCTTAAGAAAAAGGCTGGCTGATTTGTAAAAACAGTCATCGAGACCCTAGTGTTCAAAAAACCTTTTAATCTGGGAGTCATGATGATTTGATCATACAGGGACACTATTTGAAAGGGGAAGAGAAAGTCCTGCTAAAGAAATTACCTGGGAACATATAGAAACAATTATTTGATGAAAATACACAATTTTCGATCTAATATTGTGAGAGGTCACAGTGCTCTAACTAACTCAGTGAATCTCATCTACCTGCAGAACAGCACTTATGGTTCATTTCCCTCTAGTAAGAGATGGTGGAGATTGGCGCTGTGTCTGTTAATTGACCGTCTAATATTTCAATATGAAAGTGATCATTAGAAATCCTTTTGAATTACTTACAATTCAAAGTGAGCATTAACATGTATTTCTCTGTTCCACAAAAACTTATTAATCAGAAAAAGGAGGAAGAAGAAAAAAAAAGAAAGCCTAGGATAAAGAATATGCCCCCAAACCCTTTTACAGTTATGCAAAGCATTTACATTAGCCTGAGTGTGATAGATGGCTGTGTCACCTCACGGAGAGATAAGAATCTCTGACTTTACAATGCTTGGATAAACCATTAAGGAAAATTATGAAAAAGCAAACTTCAGTACTAAAGCAAGAATTATCTTTTCTTGGATCTCAAATTCTCTATCACCAATTTTCCCATTCCTCACCCTCTCCCTTTTTACTCTTTATTAGCTCTTCAAAACCATGACTGGATGAATAGGAATTCTTGCTTGGTGATTTATGTAATTTGATAAATGATTCAAAAATTAAGTCTCTTATCATGGGCAAACTTGTGAATAGTGAGATGCCTTGGAAAGTCAGATAGGCAGGTATGCTTTTGGAATTGGCTTAACCAACTGGCAGTTTCCATAAAGTTCTGTGGCTAGTAATTCTACAAATAGAGTAACACCACTGAAGCTTATTGCCATTAAAATTTGAACTTACAAGAATGGTTAGGCAGACTAACTCCAGATTCCTCATTTTTAGTGAAGATGAAGTGTCCAGAAGACTGAAGGACTTTGTCATATGTCACAAAGCTAGCTGATGCCATGCCAGGTCTCCTGATGTCTGGTCTAGTGCTCCTCCCATCATGATGTCAAACCTATAGAAGAAGTCTTCTTGTTTAATAGTTTCAAATGAATCTGAATAAACTTCTCTCTGACATTTTATGATAACAAAGAAATTACTGATTATTTAGATGTACATAGTCCTTTGATAGTAGAAATTGAAAGAAAACAAACAAACAAAAAACGCACAGAATTATCTTGATTTGAAAAAAAAAAGGAAAACAATAGGTGTATTCTATACAAACAATAGGTTTATAGATTCTGTGTCCATGAAGGGAGAAGCACAGTTCCAAAGGCTTTAATTTTCAAGCAAATTAACTGATATTTTCATGTGACTGGGTTGAAATGAAAATAAATCATGACTTATGGATTGCATCTAAAGTCAGAAAAGAATTTTCGTGACATTCTGTATGTTTGTGAGGACCCGACTCCTACATATTTATCAACCATACAGAACAGATATTTTCTAGTTTTCCCTTTTTGATATTGTAACAGTTTTATTCGTGTACGTTATATCATTATTTCTATCTTAGTGGAAGAAGATAGAGGAAAATGTGGAGAGATATAAAAGGGAAAATCAGGGGCAGTGTGGAGAATTGGAAATGAAATAAGAAAAAAACAAAGTGAAAAGATGTGGGTAAGGCCGGGCGCGGTGGCTCAAGCCTGTAATCACAGCACTTTGGGAGGCCAAGACGGGCGGATCATGAGGTCGGGAGATCAAGTCCATCCTGGCTAACACGGTGAAACCCCGTCTCTACTAAAAAAATACAAAAAACTAGCCGGGCGAGGTGGCGGGCGCCTGTAGTCCCAGCTACTCAGGAGGCTGAGGCAGGAGAATGGTGTAAACCTGGGGAGGCGGAGCTTGCAGTGAGCTGAGATCTGGCCACTGCACTCCAGCCTGGGTGACAGAGTGACACTCCGTTTAAAAAAAAAAAAAAAAAAGATGTGAGTAAGAGAAGAGTAAGATTCAAGTTCAGTTTTTGAAGACATTTATGTCCTGCTTTACAAAATCATCATGTGACTCTCCTAATAAAAAGAAGAAACATGAAATGTTTTATAAGCTTATATTTCCTATCCAATAACAGCTATTTACAATCTGTTAACAACCTACTTTTCCAAATTTCCAGTCACTCTGCCTGCATACTGCGTTCTGGTTAAAAACTTTTATTCCTCATTTGCCAAATATGCCATTCATTTTTATATCTTTCTGTGTATTCTTGAAACTGCATATTCAACCTGCAATGTGTTTCTCTTGTCTCCAACGGTTGTTTCTTCAAACCATAGAACATTATTCACTTTCTCCAGCCAGAATGAGTCCCACCTTAATCTATGTTCCCACAACATTTTGTCCATACATTTTATAATATTTGCCATCTTTTTTAAAGTTATTCATTGATGCGTTTATTTCCTTTGATAGAATGAGTTCCCTAAAGTTATGGATGTGTATTATCTGTATTTGTGGCTGTAGTAGGTGCCTGACACGTGGGTGGTATATGTTTATTGAAGAGAGTTTACATATACTATTGTATTTCCTGTAAGAGAATATGGACCAGATTGAATGTGGACCCTGGTTCT
Source organism: Macaca nemestrina (assembly GCF_043159975.1). Taxonomy (NCBI): domain Eukaryota; kingdom Metazoa; phylum Chordata; class Mammalia; order Primates; family Cercopithecidae; genus Macaca; species Macaca nemestrina. Next base: position 22,004,553 of record NC_092125.1, on the reverse strand, counting down.
CTCTATTAAACTGCATGGATCCCTCAACTTTCCAGATCTTTTTCAGAGCACTTCCTCACCTACCCCAGCTGGAGTAGTCATGCTCTAGTGACTCCAGATGGTTGGAAGGAGCCTTGGGCAGCTGGGTGGGGAATGTGCCTTCCATCTGATTGCACTCACCATGAGTGGACAGGTGCCCTCTGTCAGGATGGCTGTAACCAGAAGCCAAATGGGTGGCTCACTGAGATAAAGGCAGCAAACAAAAATTGCTGTGGTTCCAATTCCAACATTGACCCTAAGCTTAGGAGATATTATGGCATTGACCTTGAAATAACTGGCCCCTTCCTATGCAGGTCATCTCCGTTATCATTGCCTGAGGACTTGGCCTCTTCCTCAGACACATTTCTCCTGAATTCCTTATCCATCCTGAGAAATAAGCCATCAAGAACTACAACGTCTTATCCCATAAGTTATCTGGAGGGCTACCAAAGAGGTTTCTAATGCCACAGGCAATTACAGGTAAACAAAGGAGGTGGATAGTCCAGCTTCATCCCACTCAGGAGCGCTCCTAGAAGGACTGACCAAGCTCTTTCCAAGCTAGAGCTTTCCCAGATATATCTGACTCTTTTTATCATTTTCAAGCTGCCAGCATTTCTCTCTGGATATTGCAGAGGCCTCTTACCTGGTTTCCCAGCTTCTGCCTTTGTATCTCTTTGTATTTCCCTCTCATGGCAAAGTGATTTTGTTGTTTTTGTTGTTGTTACTAGAAGTCAGCTCAGGTCACTCACTGCATAGAATCCTCCAATAGCTTCCTGTTTACTTCTGAGTAGATGCTAAAGTCCTTATAATGACCTACACGACTTCACGTAGCTTAGTCCCTACCACCGCTCTGACTTCGTTTTCTGGTATTCTCTTCCTCCTTCTCTCTGCTCCTGCCATGCTGATCTCCCTGTTCTCAAACATTCCAGCCAGTCTCCTGCCTCAGGGCTTTTGTACTGGCTGTTCACTTTTGCTTGAATTGCTTTTCCCCCAGCCCTCCCTTAGATAACTACACCACTAATACCTCATCTACTTCAAGCCTTTCCTGGCTGCCATTTATAAAATCAAAGCGCTCTTCCCCACGATGCTGTTCATCACTCTTCCTGCCTTGTTTTTGCCTGGAATACTTATTACTAGCCAATGTACTTATTTTGTGAGTTTATTGTTGTAATGTCTGTGGCTTCCCTATAGAATACATGATCCAGAAGGGCAGAATTATTTGTATGTTTTGTTCATTGCCATATCCTATCTCTAGTACCAGACTGCACACAGTAAGCAATACCTTTTGAATGAATACAAGGTGTTGAAGAGATTAGTCACAGTGCCTACTACACACACAATCCTCTTTCAGTGGACAAAGCTTCATTCATAGTCACTGCTAAGTTAAACCTTTTTTTTTTCCCTTCAGCAGTTGCATGTTCTGTACTACATAACTCTGTGGTTTCACCCTTGTATGACTTTACCATAGATGATTGAACCAAGAGCGGATACATGACAAAAGGGTAATCAGCCCATAGATTGCTCAGTGATCTGGATGAAAAAACTGTAACCTAACAAGGGGGAAGTGATTAGCTATGTTGATTAGAGTGTCTCTCCTAGGAATCTGGGCCAGAAAATAAGAGGAGAATTACTCAGATGGAGGTGAGAGGGAATGAAAAGAGAGAGAGAGAGAGACAGAGAGAAAGAGAGAGAGAAAAGTAGCTAGCTCCCAAGAATGTCAATGCCCAAGAGTTAAGGACAAGGAACACTTGCTACTGAAGGACTAATACAGCTGTAAGGAGTTTCTGAGGATCCCTGAGGTTCCTGCCTTTCCTACAATAGTATGTTTACCTCATAATAAGTCCTTATAAACAGAAGAATTTGAAAACTCTGTATTCCTTGCTTAAATAAAGCAACCTAAAATTACCTGGCTGCACGTTTGCCTTATTGTCAAAATACTGCTCTAGTTTAGGCAGAAGGATCTTCCAGATTTAAATTTCTTAATAATATCACGCAAACATTGAGCACTTGTTATATGTCAGGCACTGTGCTAATCACTTCCCGCATGATTTTACACAATTGCTTTCATAACAACACTGGGAGATGTACACACAAAAGCATTCTGAAATCCATAGAATGTTGCATAAATATCCAAGTCACTGTTTTCCTTCAAATTGATCTCCCTGTTTCCATTCTTGTCCCGGTATACTCTGTACAGAAGACATATCAAGAAGAGTAATTTTTAAAGAGAATAATCAAATTACGCCAATCTTTTGCTCAAAACCACCCAGTGGATTTTCATCCCATGTAGAATTAAATTCAGGCTTCTTCGTTAGCCACAAGGCCTTTAGTCCTCTAGTCCCGGCCCACATTTCCTCCTCGTCTCTTCTCAATCTCTTCTTATTCCCAAACTTCATCCTACCCCCTGGAGGTACATGGATCGGCAGAGTCTTATTCCTCACCCGGGCAGGCCCAAGGGGGCACAGTGTTCCGGGGAGAGGTATGAATGAATGAAATTAATGTTGCTTTACTTGGGAATGGAAAATACAAGTATGGCAGTAAGAACTAAAGCCTTATACATAGGTTACTTTGGAAAATATTTCTCTTCTACCTTTAGTATTAGGTGATTGCTTCTGAAGCTAAGGATTTCTAAGAACTGTCTGATAAAGGTTTGGTACCCATAAGAAATAATAATGTAAAAACTGATCCAAGATGATTTAAAAGTTAAAACATTACGTAGATACGAAATTTTATTTTGCATGCATGAGAAGTATTTGTTTAACAATAAAAGTGTATTTATTAAGAGCCTACTCTGTGCCAAGCACAGTCCTAAGTGCGCAGGATATAGTTGTGGACAAAACAGTTCCTGTTTGTGGAGCTCAGTGGGGTATTTACTGATGGACTAAGTTAGCAGTGTGAGAGAAAGAGTGTTGTAAACTAATTCTAAATCAATATGGTCATGTGCAATATTTAGGTTATTCCCTGTAGCTAATTATAACTGCTAAAGAAGTCTGAAGTTGTAAGGCAGAGCTATTTCCTCACAACTTCATAATAAAATGTCTGATTATAATAAGCAAAATCTCAGACCCAATTTTGTGACACACAGAGTTATTTACTGGCCACACATTTTTTTGGCAACAGGCACAAAATATTTTATAGACTCACCTAGACATACTTAATGAAGTCAAGCTCTCACATGCTGTAAGAAAAATGAGCTCTAGGCAGACCAGGCAACTTTTCCAAGGCAGGAACCAGGATTCTATGTGCTACAGTCAGAATCATGCAATTAGAAGTTGTAAATTATTGGCTGGACATAAATGATTAGGGATCCAACCTCATGAGACTGATCCATAAGAACTGCGGAACATAGGCATTGAAGGAATATTTGCACACAGGTTGGGGAAAATCTCCAAGCTCTTCAAGCCTATCCTTGAATCCTGAAGGCCTTAATTTTACACACACACACACACACTCACACACACACACACACACCAGCCCACTTCTAACATCCATCATGTTAATTAATAGGTTGCTAGTTTAACCAATAAAAATCAAATTTGACATCCAGTATGCTAATCAGCAAATGTTGTTTGCCCGATGAGACAGAGATAACAGAAGGGCTTGCAGTGGCCACTTCTGGAATGATGTTCTGACTGATAAAATACTGACTGACTATGCCAGAACTGGGGATTTTTCATAGTATGTTAGCTGAGTATCCCCCAGATTTAAGCTTAATATTACTGGAATATTTATACTCTCCTACTGATGATACTTAACATTCTAAAGTAAATTATAGATGTCAAAATAGGTAGAGGAAGAGGCTACTTAGAAGACTAAGGTTTTGGCCTGAGTAATAGAATAGAATTGCAATTTACTGAAAAGGCACAAATCTCGGGAGCTATAGGTTTAGGGAGGAAATCAGGTGCTCATTTTGGCATTTCAAGTTTGAAATGACTATTGAATATCAAGTGAGAATGTTGAGAAGGATGTCACATATTAGAGTCTGGCGCTCATGAGAAAAATAGGACTAGACACAGGAATTTGGGAATTATCAAGTGTTTTATGGTATTGAGTCATAAAACTGAGGAAATCACTGAAGGAGTGATATAAACAGAATAAAGGAGAGGCTCTGTAGAATGAGCCCTGGGGGCACTTCGGTCAGTATAATAATGGTGATGGTGATGATATTGATCATGAGGAGGATGATAAAAGCCAACACCTACAGACTGCTTTTACCTTGGATTGGACTTGTTTTAAGCAATTTAAAGGTATTCATTCATTTAACCCTAAAAACAATCCTATGAGTCAGATACTGTTATAACCCCACTTTACAGATGAGGAGATTTGGAAAATGTAAGTAACTTGCACAAAGTCACTATTAATAAGATAGGGGAAACCAATAAAGGAGACAAAAAGAGCATCCAGTGAAGAAGGAGGGCCAAGACAGACTACAATTGTTGGGCCAAGGGAAGAAGGTGAAAGAGGGAAAAATCTAGTGTCAAATGTCTTAGGTCAAGTTAATGCAATTTAGAGGCATAGCCATTGGTGACATTCCTTAGATCAGCATAGGGTGATAGAAGTCTAACTGGAGTCGATTCAAGAAAGAACTGGAGGAACAAAAATAGAGATACACAGCATAAAAATCTGTTTTTAAGGAGTTTTTCTGTAAAGGAAGGTAAAAAATAAGGCACCGCATAATGATGTATGTGGCATATTTGCATACTCATGTGAGTGACAAAATAGAGTGAGAAATTTTAATGGCAAAGGAGAGAAGGTAAAAGATGGAAGAGTAGTGCTATTTTAGATGCTGTCATCTTCAGATCCGGAGAATAAGCGGAGAAATTCATTTTAGATAAGGTTTGGGAAAGTTGATGCATTTAATGATTGGAGAGGTAAAATATATAGGGACATATGCAGATTGCTTGGTACATTTGGTGGTGGGAGTGTGGAAGTTCTCATTTGATTGCTTTTATTTTCTCAGTGAGATAAAAAGGAATATCATCAGACAATGAGATAGAAATTGTGATGGTTTGAGAAGTGTGAAGGAAGTGTAAAATATTAATTTAGAAGGCTGAAAAGTGAACTGACTAAACAAATGTAGAAGTAGAGTCAAGTAGTCATAACAGCCCGCTTGTGGCTAGTGGTCAAGAATTAAAGGGAAGGTGTTGTTTGAAATTGCACGCCGTGTTAAAAGTGAAGCTTTGCCAAAAAACCTAGATGCAATAGATGCAGTAAGCCAAAGTGATGGGCCAAAATGCAAACTATCAAAACAGGTGGCTGTAATGTATGCATGCTTTTCATGGGACAGAGGCAGTCCACAGTGGAAAAACATCACCTTGGAGACGTTTTATGTTCTGCTCAAGAAGAGAACCTGGAAACTCAATGAGGGTTCAACAGAGGGATTCTAGGTGTGGAGTGGATCACTAGTGAACCATGAATGTGGGAGAAAGGCCACTTCAAGGAAAGTCCTGTCGATGTCACTGGAGTTACAGCAGAAAGGGCTCACTCAGGGAAGTGCTACTTATGAAAAAAATCTGAAAGAGACTCCATCTTTGTTCATCTGCCCACAAGGAGCCCTAGACTAGAAGACAACTGCACTGCCCAAGTAGGGTTGGTATCTTTTGCTACAGTCTTCTCTCCCCAGAGTGGTTAAAACAGCAAATATCTAACTGGGACTGGAGAAGAAATGCTAAGCAAGGGAAGAAAAAGAAGGGCCAACTTACTCCCCTAGCTATGTAAGCAGCCAGCACACAAGATGCTGATTGTGATGAGAGGATTTGTCATGAAATCAATATTGGAGTTCAATGACTTACTTATGAACTGAGGTAGTGTCTGTAAACCAAAGTAACCAAAGGGCTCTCTATTAGTAAACAGTAAGCATAAAAAAAGTCACAGTACTAGCCCGCCCACTCCCTGTTTTTTTTTTTGAAACTCAGAGTCAGGAAGAGGTTTTTCCTACTCAACGAATTTTAAAGTCATAGTAAAAGATTAAAACACATGTAACAGAAAACCAAAGATTGCATGTTGTCATTTATAAGTGGGAGCTAAACCTTGGGTACACATGGACATAAATATGGAAATTATAGAGACTGGAGACTCCAAAAGGTGGGAGGAAGAAGGAGTGAGGGGCCAGGGAAAACTTACTGGGTACTATGTTCACTGTCTGTTGACAGGATTAACAGAAGCCCAAACCTCAGCATCATGCAATATACGCTTGTAACAAATCTGCACATGTACCCCCTGAATCCAGAATAAAAATGGAGATTCATTAACTCTGAAAAGTATTTAGTTACATTACTACTGCAGTATTTTTATATAGTTCTAAAATATTACAAATAATGGCTTATTGATCTCATTACGTGACAAAAGTAATGACAAAAAGTAAAATTTTGGGGATTAAAATGTTTGCACCATAGACAACCCTGACATTAAAAAAATAAATAAATATTTGGGCCCAAAGTGGTAAGCATACCATTTATCATCAGTTTGACCACTGGAACAAGCCACTACTGCAGAGCTAGAAATGTACTAAGACTAGACCACTAGTGTTGTCTTAGAAATGATCTGTCCTGGCATGTTGAAAAAAAAGGTAAAAGTTGATCATCTTCACAATTCACTATTTCTTTCAATAGTGAATTGCGATAATGAGCCATATATTGGCCAATAAGTAGTCTCTGGTGATGATGTTGTGTGGATTGGCCTTCAAGTGTATCTTCTTTTTTATTCTATAGCTGTTTTTTCTGTTAGTATTGATCACAATGTATCACTTTCAGTTTATATCATGTCTTACAAAGTAATCAAAAACATTATATTTTCTACATATCATGGCTCCTTTGTGATTAACAAAATTGTCATCTAATATTTTTCTCTCATATTAGTACTAGATACGTGTTAAGAGCTGTTTCATACTCTTAACACCTATCGTTTCATCCTCACATAAAACTCAATACCTGCCTCCAGATATAAACAATAGGATTTGCTCTTTCACTTTGTGCCATTAATGTCCAAATAGTGTCATTCAACTCCACAATTGCTAGTGGTTTATTCTGAGTCAGCTCCAAGGAATCCCTTTGTCATTAATGTTGCACAAGTTTTATGGTAAGAGCCTGAGCACCATATGGGGTGTTCACAAATCCAAAGAGTGTAATTTTGAATAATATCTCTAGAGTTTTCTCTTTTCCTTGTTTTTGATAATAAAAAATGTATTTATTTTATACTTAAGCCATTTCATTCAGGGGGAAACAATTAATGTTCTGGGAAGTTTACTGTGCTTCGTTCTGTAATGGCACAAAACTTCAGTGACCTTACACTACTTATAAAAACATATAAGGCACTAAGGGCTAAAGGTGAATGCATCTGCAGTCCAGGAAGATCCAGTGTTTAGAAATTCATCTTTATACTTTTATATTCTCTTTAATTTTGAAACCACTTGGTGTAATTCCCACACTCACAGATGGACTTGTAGAAGTATATACCAAAGTCCTGTTCACAGCTCATCTAACTATGGCTTCTGGTATTTATAGTTATTACTTTATCACTTCTTTATGTTTCCAAAAGCCACTTTTGAGACATTGCCCTATTTTTGAGAATTGTAGCTACAGCATGCAACAAGAGAGATGCAAGTTTAACATAAATGGCAATAACATGAAAATACATTGGCTGAAATGAACTGTACCCTGTTAAGTGAATGTCATTGAAGGTGAACTTAACAATGCAATTCCTGAATGCATATTCAGACTTTTAAAAAATGTGTTTCTTTTAAGACTCCTACCAAATGTCTTTAAAAACTATAATTTTACATTTCAAGTTTGTGAAATGTATTAAGAGGATATTGTTTATATTTTTTCTGCATCTGTCAAATTACAGGATAGTTTCTGGAGGCCATCATTAATCAATGGACATACTTGGTGAAGCAGTAGTTTACATTAAATATCTTTAAGCATTATTGTTTGTCCTCGTGAGGTGTGTGTGCATATGTGTTTACCTGTGTATATCTGTGTGCATGCATGCATGCATGCATGGTGTATGATGGTGGTGGGTTGGTGTGTGTGTGAGAGAGAGAGAGACCTAACATATATCTGTTGGATCATAAAAAGAATAAAAAGGTGTGTTTGTAACTCTCACTGGTGAGAAAACTTCAGAGGTGGCTAGATTTGAGTGCCATCTCCCAACCTGGAATATTTTTCGAACTTACACAATTCAATATGGACTATCCTGCCTGAGGCACTGAAACATCATTTTAGGTACCATAACTTAGATTTAGAAAGCCATCAGAAAATCATTTAGTCTATGTCTTAAATACATAGATGTATACAAATATATATGTAGAAGAAAATTACTTTTCTTCACTTCGGCTATCATCTTTGCCCAGCTGCCATCTGTTTCTCTCCTGGATTATTGCAATAGCCTCCTAATTAGGCTCTCTGCTTTGTCTGCCTACAGTATATTCTCAACACAAAATCCAGAGTTGTGTCATTAAAATATAGATCAGATCATGATACTCCTCTGTTTAATGCCAGAGTCCTTACAATGACACATGTAAACCCACAGAAGCTGTTCCTCTGCACCTCTCCATCTCATCACCCACTATTCTTCCCTTTATGTAGCCAGAATAGCCTCCAAGAATATGCCAGGAATGCTCCTGCCTCAGTGCTAGTGCATTTTTACTCATGTAACCTGGAATCCTAATTTCTCCTTCTATTTATGTGCTTTACTTTCTCATCTCCTTTGGTTCTTAACTCCAATGTCAACATCTCAATATGGTCTTCCTTAAACCCCCTGTTAAAAATTGTACCCCCTCCCCTGAAATCCTGCATTCATCAGACTTCTTCCTTGCTTTGTTTTTCTCCATAAAACTTATTTTCATCTGATACATTGCATATTTAGTTTATCCATTTATTGTCTACCTCCTCTCCTACAACATAAACTCTATGAAGCACAAATTTTCACCTATTTCCTTCATTGCTACATCACCAAGGCATGGGTCATTATTTGACACATAGGAAGCACTTGATAAATATTTGTTTCATGAATAATGAAATGTATTGATGGAGGCAGGAGGATGAATCTTGGAATAAGCCCAATTTCTGTGAGCAGGAGATAGTGTTCTTTCAAGAGTCTAGAAATGTATGTGGTAAAAATTAGAAGAAGAAGACAAGAGGAAAGTGTTTTTCAGAGAAAATTACAGACTAGAAGGCAAGTTTTATGACTGAACTGTACACATGAAATGTTTAACCCTGGGTACTTTCTTAGACTATAAATGTTATATATGACCTGCCAGTTTTACTGTCTTGTTTCATATGATGTAATTCCCTTTAGTTTTACGCAAACACAGTAAAGTCAATAAACCCAAACTCAGCATGGTAGCCATCTGAAGGAAAACACTCTGCCCACCTCCACAGAGCCCCATGAAGCAGAGGCAGATTTGCACCAGAGGAAGAGTGTGTGCTATGATCTACAGGCCATGAGCTGTAGCTAAGTGAATGGTGGCCAGCCAGCACATTGGAGCAGTGGTCAAGGTCACAGCCCGGGAGCAGATATAGAGCAGTCCTCTCTAAGTCCTAAATATACTAGTTAGAGGGGATCCTTATGGGAAAAGGAAAAACTGATTCTCAATCTGTGGGTAGGTGAAGAAACCCTCAAAAAACAGAATGCCTTGTTAAGTTTCCTTAGTCTTTTAGTTCTTGATCCACTGCTCTTTCTATAATTCCAAGACACTCTTCTGTATTCAGCTTATTTTTAATGTGAACACTTATGGACCCCAGCTCCTTAATCTATAATATGGGCACAAAAATTATTATCCTTTAACTTTTGTTTATTTTTGTGTGTTTTCTAAGTACTCTGGAATCCCTAAATTTGACATAAATCTTAGAGCTTATTCAATCTAAATTTTAGCAGTTGTTGACAATGTCTCTGCTTTTGTCTACTTGGAATTTACCAATAGCCCCAGTAAAAGTCAATTAAAGGAGGAGAAGAAGCTATATATAAAAGAATTCTGTGATCTATGCAGACTATTCTCTTTCTTTTTTTCTATCCATAATTCCACTATCAACAATAAAATATTCCCCAAATGAAAAGCAGACTGATATGGGTATTCTTTTTCCTACTTCCTAATGTCTATATTTTCTAAGCCCATTTTATGATTTAAGAAATGAGAAAAAGTTTATATTAGTTTGAAGTAATGTATGATTTTATCAGTTAGAAATAAAAACAACTTCTCCCAAGGACTCTTAACCCAACCTTTGTTTAGTCACAACTAGTAGAGCTGAAAGGCTGGACAGAGCTAGCTTTGGAAATATTATCCAGCTCTGTGAAGTCACACAATATTGCAAACGTTCCATTGGCGTGTTGTTTCTTTCCCCTACAATAATTGCCTTTCTTTTAGATTTCAGTGTTTCCCTTTTGTGTTTACGATAACAGAGGGATGCTTTATTGCATTTCACCAGGCCGGTTGCCATGGTGATCAGCAGTTGCTGTATGCTGTAAAAATAACCCTCCTTCCTTGATAGATTTCACTTGAGTGAAAATAACCCTTAAAAATAGGTTGAAATTTACATACTAACTCTTCCAGCAGGTTCAAGAGGGGGAAAAAGAATGAATTACATTGTGATTTGACAAGCTATTAGGCTAGGGGCTACTGGAGGAGGTTTGAGCAGAGAAGTCTCTTGTACACCAGTGTGAGGCCAACCAAACTTCACTAAAAAACCAACAAGTTTATTTCTTTATTATTGGATCTTTCCTCATTAGTGTTGTATGATGACTAAAAAGGACATCAGAAAATTTTTAAATTTCTGTGTACATGAGGAATAGCAAAAGCTGGTGGCTCATAGATCACATAACAGGTTGGTCTAGACGAGAACACCACTTCTCAAACTGTTTCAGAGAACACTGCTAGATAAAATGTAAATGGGATGCTATTTCAGAAGGTGTTAATAAGATGCTCTATGGTCAAGTATATTTGAGAAACATATTATACTCATAACACATATTATCATGTTGATGTTTCTGAGACACTCTAAAGCAAAACCCACTTCTCTGTGTTTAAGCATGAATATCCTGCCAAATGACAATTACTGGAATCCCATTTTGGGAAACTTTTCAGATCATTCAAGTTCTTTGTATGGTTTTAAATGATTTCATAAAGATGGCTCAGCAGACTAGAGGATCTCCTACTAACATTTTTACAATATTTTTTCCCCAAGGAAATGAAGAGAAAAAAACAGGGCAAGTGGTAGTGGTAAAGTTGGAATAGATAAAACTGGTAATGACATGCAAGGAAATTATACCTCCTGGGGTGGTTTTATAGGAATCAATAGATTATAGAGTAAAACTTTTTTGAAAACAAGATCAGAGTTGTCTTATACAATTACTATAGTAATCTGAGGTGAACTAATACATTAAGTACAAACAACTTATGTTCACATAGAATTCTTGATTTTTTAATATTCAAAAAACCGTTGTAGGTTTACATATTTATTCAATATATGAACATTAGATATTAGATATTTCGATATACAGTCATATAATGAGTGATAATCACAAACAATCTATTCTCTTTCAGTTATTTTTAAATGGACAATAAATTATTGTTGACGGTAGTTACTATGTTGTGCTATGTTGTACTATCAAATATTAGATCTTCTTCATTCTATCTAACTATATTTTGTATCCATTAACCATCCCCACTTCCCTCTACCCCACACTACCCTCCCCAGGCTCTAGTAATCATCCTTCTACTATCTATTTTTATGGGCTTAATTGCTTTAATTTTTAGCTTCCACAAATAAGTAAGAACATGCAAAGTTTTTCTTTCTGTGCCTGACTTATTTCACATAACAGAATGGCCTGTATTTCCATCCATGTTGTTGTTAATGACAGAATCTCATTCTTGTTTATGGCTGAATGGTACTCCATTGCATATATGCACCACATTTTCTTTTTCTATTTTTCTGTTGATGAACGCTTAGGTTGCTTCTAATTCTGGCTATTGTGAAAATAGTGCTGCAATAAAAATGGAAGTGAGGATATCTCTTTAATATACCAATTTTCTTTCTTTTGGGTATATACATAGAAGTGGGATTGCTGGATCAAATGGTAGCTCTATTGTTAGTTTTGTGAAGAACCTCCAAACTGTTCTCCATAGTGGTTGTACTAATTTACATTCCCACCAATAGTGCATGAGGGTTCTCATTTTTCCACATCCTCACAAGCATTTGTTATTGTCTGTCTTTTGGATATAAGCCATTTTAACTGAAGATATTTCACTATGGTTTTGACTTACATTTTTCTGATAATCAATGATGTGAAGCATCTTTTCCTATATCTGTTTGCCATTTGTGTGTCTTCTTTTGAGAAATGTCTATTTGGATTATTTGCCTATTTTTAAATCAGATTTTTTTTCCTATTGAATTGTTTAGACTACTTATATATATTCTGGTTATGAATCCGTTGTCATATGTATAGTTTGCAAATATTTTCTCCCATTCTGTGGGTTGTGCCTTCACTTTTTATTTGTTTCCTTTGCTTTCCCAAAGCTTTTTAACTTGATGTAATTCAATCTGTCTATTTTAGCTTGGGTTGATTATTCTTGTGCATTATGACTCAAAAAAATTTTCCCAGTCCAATCCACAAATGTTTTCTTTTAATAGTTTCATAGTCGGAGGTCTTAGATCTAAGTTTTTAATCCATTTAGTTTGATTTTTCTATATGGTGAGAGATATGGGTCTAGTTTCAATTCTTCTGCATATGGACATCCAGTTTTCTCAGCACCATTTATTGAAGAAGCTGTCCCATCCTCAATGTGTGTTCTTGGCCCCTTTGTTGAAAATGAGTTCATTGTAGGTGTGTGGGTTTGTTTCTGGGTTCTTTATGCTGTTCTATTGGTGTATGTGTCTGTTTTCATGCCAGCACCATGCTGTTTTGGTTATATTAGCTTTGTAGTATAATTTGAAGTCAGATAATGTGATTCTTCCAGTTGTGTTCTTTTTCTCAGGATAGCTTTGGGTATTCTGAGTCTTTTGTGGTTCCATATAAATTTTAAGATTGTTTTATCTATTTCTGTGAAGAATGTCATTGATATTTTGATAGGAATTCCATTGAATCTATAGATTGCTTTGAGTAGTATAGACATTTAAACAATATTCTTACAGTCAGTGAACATAAAATATTACATATTTTCAGATGTCCTCTTTAATTTCTTTCATCAATGTTGCAAAATTTTCATTGTATAGATCTTTCACTATTTTGGTTAACTCCTATGCATTTTATTATATTTGTAGGTATTGCAAATGAGATTACATTCTTGATTTCTTTTTCAGCTTGTTTGTATATTTGTAGGTATTGCAAATGAGATTACACTCTTGATTTCTTTTTCAGCTTGTTTGCTGCTGGAATATAAAAATGCTGCTGAGACCAGCTTGGTCGGGGAGACCCTAACCCAGTGGCGCTAGAAGAATTAGAGACACACATACAGAAATATAGAGGTGTGGAGTGAGAAATCAGGGGTCTCACAGCCTTCAGAGCTGAGAGCCTCGAACAGAGATTTACCCACATATTTACTGACAGCAAGCTAGTGATAAGCATTGTTTCTATAGATTATAGATGAACTAAAAGTATTCCTTACAGGAAACAAAGGGATGGGCTGAAATAAAGGAATGGACTCTGGCTAGTTACCTGCAGCAGGAGCATATCCTTAAGGCACAGATCGCTCATGCTATTGTTCGTGGTCTAAGAATGCCTTCAAGTGGTTTGCCCCCTGGGCGGGCCAGGTGTTCCTTGCCCTCATTATGGTAAACCCACAGTCTTCCAGTGGGGGCATCATGGCCATCACGAACATATCACAGTGCTGCAGAGATTTTGTTTATGGCCAGTTTGGGGGCCAGTTTATGGCCAGATTTGGGGCCTATTCCCAACAAATGCTGTTGATGTTTGTATGTTGATTTCATGTCTTGCAACTTTACTGAATTCATTTATCAGTTCTAGTAGTTTTGGGTTGAAGTCTTTAGGGTTTTCCAAATACAAGATCATATCATCTGCAAACAAGGATAATTTGACTTCTTTCTTTAAGATTTGGGTGCTCTTTGTTTTTTTCTCTTGTCTGAATGGTCTAGCTAGGACTTCCAGTCCTATGTTTGATAATAGTGGAGAAAGTGAACATCCTTGTGATGTTCTGAATATTAGAGGAAAGGCTTTCAGTATTTCTCCATTCAGGATGATACTAGCTGTGGGTCTATCATATATGGCTTTTTATTATATTGAGGTATGTTTCTTCTATACCTAGTTTTTTGAGAATTTTTATTATAAAAGGATGTTTAATGTTATTGAATGCTTTTTCAGCATCAACTGAAATGATCATACGGTTTTTGTTCTTTGTTCTCTTGATATGATTTATCACTTTGATTGATTTGGATTTGTTGAACCAGCCTTGCATCACAAGGATAAATCTCATTTGGTCAGGACAAATGATCTTTTTAATGTAGTGTTGAATTTGGTTTGATGGTATTTTGTTGAAGATTTTTGCATCAATATTCATCAAGGATATTGGCCTGTAGTTTTCTTTTTTTGATGTCTCTTTGTCTGGTTTTGGTCAGGGTAATACTGGCTTCATAGATTCTGTTTGGAAGCATCTCCTCTTCCTCTATTTTTCAGAATAGTTTGAGCAGGATTGGTAGTAGTTCTTGTTGAAATGTTTGGTAAAACTCAGCACTGAAGCCATTGAGTCTCAGGCTTTTCTTTGCTGGGAGATTTTGATTACGGCTTTCATCTTGTTACTTGTTATTAGATTGTTTAGGTTTTGGATTTCTTCATAGTTCAATATTGGGAAGTTATAGGAACATACCAAGGTCTAGGAATGTCTAGGAATACATTTATTCCTTCTAGATTTTCCAATGTATTGAGCATATAGTTGCTCATAGTATACTCTAATGATCCTTTGGATTTCTTCAGTATTGATTATAATATCTTCTTTTTCACCTCTGATTTTATTTATTTGTGTTTTCTGTCCATTTTACTTAGCCTCACTAAAGTTTTATCAATTTTATTTTTCTTCAAAATATCAATTTTTAGGTTTATTTATCATTTACATATTTTTTATTTCAATTTCATTTTTTTCTGCTTTGATCTTTATTATTTCTTTTCTTCTACTAATTTTGGATTCGGTTTGCTCTTGCTTTGCTAGTCCTTAAGATGCATAATTAAAATGTTGATTTGATGTTTTTCTACTTGTTTGATGTAGGCATTTATAGCTATAAACTCTAAGTATTACTGCTTTTACTGTATCCCACAACTTTTGGTATATTTTCTTTCTATTATCATTTGTTTCAAGAATTTTTTAAATTTCCTTACTAATTTCTTAATTGACCCACTGTTCATTCAGAAGCATGTTGCTTAATTTTCATGTTTGTATAGTTTCCAAAATTCTTCCTGTTATTGATTTCTAGTTTCATTCCATTGTGGTCAGTGAAGCTTCTTGATATTATTTCAATTTTTCTGAAATTTTTGAGACTTGTTTTGTGGCCTAACATATAGTTTATCCTTGAGAATGACCTATGTGCTGGGGAGAGGAATATGCATTCTGCAGCCATTGGATGAAATGTTCTGCAAATATCTATTAGGCCCATTTATTCTATAGTGCAGATTAAATTTGATGTTTCTTTGTTGACTTTCTGTCCAGATGATCTGTCCAATGCTGAAAGTGGGGTATTGATGTCTCTAGTTATTATTATATTGGGGGTCTACCTCTCTCTTTGCTCTAATAATATTTGCATTATACACCTGGGTGTTCCAGTCTTGGGTGCATATATATATTTACAATTGTTATATCCACTTGTTGAATTAACCCTTTATAATTATATAACAATCTTCTTTGATTCTTTGTATAGTTTTGGCTTGAATGCTATTTTGTCAAATGTAAGTAGAGCTACTCCTGCTCTTTTCTTGACTTCCACTGATATAGAATATCTTTTTTCATCCCTTAATCTACATGTATCTTTACAGGTACAGTGTGTTTCCTGTAGATAACAAATGGTTGAGTCTTTTTTCTTTAATTCATTCAAGTTTTGTATGTCTTTAATTGGATAATTTAGTCCACTTACATTTAACATTATTCTTGGTAAGTAAAACTTACTCCTGCCAGTTTGTTACTGGTTTTCTAGTTGTTTTGTGGTCTTCTCTTCCTTCTTACCTTCTTTCCTGTATTCCTTATAGTGAAGGTGATTTTCTTTGAATGTTTTAATTTCTTGCTATTTTATTTTTTGTGTATCTATTGTATGTTTTTGATTTGAGGTTACCATGAGATTTGCAAAGACTATCTTATAACTCATTACTTTAAACTGATGACAACAGCGATTGCATAAAAACAAAGAGAAAACTAATATGGCCTGGCGCGGTGGCTCAAGCCTGTAATCCCAGCACTTTGGGAGGCCGAGACGGGCGGATCACGAGGTCAGGAGATCGAGACCATCCTGGCTAACACGATGAAACCCCGTCTCTACTAAAAAATACAAAAAACTAGCCGGGCGCGGTGGCGGGCGCCTGTAGTCCCAGCTACTCGGGAGGCTGAGGCAGGAGAATGGCGTAAACCCGGGAGGCGGAGCTTGCAGTGAGCTGAGATCCGGCCACTGCACTCCAGCCTGGGCGACAGAGCGAGACTCCGTCTCAAAAAAAAAAAAAAAAAAAAAAAGAGAAAACTAATAACACTATCAAAGAGGAAACTAATAAAACCTCTACCTTTATCCTATGCTTTTTAACTTTTTATTGTTTCTATTTATATCTTACTTTACTGTCTATGCATTAAAAAGTTGTCGTAGTTATTATTTTGATCAGTTCATCTTCTAGTCTTTCTACTCAAGATATGAATAGTTTATGCACCACAATTACAGTGATAATATTCTGTGTGTTTTTTTATATTTACTATTACCAGCTAGCTTTACACCTTTAGATGATTTCTTGTTGCTCAGTAATGTCCCTTCATTTCAGATTGAAGAACTCCATCTAGCATTTCTTGTGAGACAGGTGGGATAAAATCTCTCAGCTTTTGTTTGTCTGGGAAAGTCATTATTACTCCTTCGTATTTGAAGAATATTGTTGCTGGATATACTATTCTAGGATACAAGTTTTTGTTTGTTTTTTTGTTTGTTTTGTCCTTCAACATTTTAAATATGTCATGCCGCTCTCAGGTGGCCTGTAAAGTTTCCACTGAGAAGTCTGCTGCCACATGTATTGGAGCTCCATTGTATGTCATCATTTTCTTTTCTCTTGCAGATTTTAGGATTTCTTCTTCATCCTGACTTTTCAGAGCTTGATTATTAAATGTCTTAAAGTAGTCTTTTTTGGATTAGATCTTGTAGGTGTGCTTAACTCTTTTTTATTCTTTTTCTTTTGTCTCGTCTGATATTGTATTTTCTTTTTTTTTTTTTTTTTTTTTTTTTACTATTATACTTTAAGTTCTAGGGTACACGTGCACAAGGTGCAGGTTTGTTACACATGTATACATATGCCGTGTTGGTGTGCTGCACCCATTAACTCATCATTTACATTAGGTATATCTCCTAATGCTATCCCTACCCCCTACCCCCCCACAGTAGGCCCCAGTGTGTGATGCTCCCCTTCTTGTGCCCAAGTGATCTCATTGTTCAATTCTCACCTATGAGTGAGAACATGCAGTGTTTGGTTTTCTGTTCTTGCGATAGTTTGCTGAGAATGATGGTTTCCAGTTGCATCCATGTCCCTACAAAGGACACGAACTCATCTTTTTTTATGGCTGCATAGTATTCCATGGTGTATATGTGCCACATTTTCTTAATCCAGTCTGTCACTGATGGACATTTGATTCCAAGACTTTGCTATTGTGAATAGTGCTTCAACAAACATATATGTGCATGTGGCTTTATAGCTCATGATTTATAATCCAATGGGTGTATACCCAGTAATGGGATGGCTGGGTCAAATGGTATTTCTAGTTCTAGATCCTTGAGGAATCGCCACACTGTTTTCCACAATGGTTGAACTAGTTTACAGTCCCACCAACAGTGTAAAAGTGTTCCTATTTCTCCACATCCTCTCCAGCACTTGTTGTTTCCTGATTTTTTTAAATGATTGCCATTCTAACTGGTGTGAGATGGTATCTCATTGTGGTTTTGATTTGCATTTCTCTGATGGCGAGTGATGATGAGCATTTTTTAATGTGTCTGTTGGCTGTATGAATGTCTTGAGAAGTGTCTGTGCATATCCTTTGCCCACTTTTTGATGGGGTTGTTTGTATTTTTCTTGTAAATTTGTTTGTGTTCTTTGTAGGTTCTGGATATTAGCCCTTTGTCAGATGAGTAGATTGCAAAAATTTTCTCCCATTCTGCAGGTTGCCTGTTCACTCTGATGGTAGTTTCTTTTGCTGTGCAGAAGCTCTTTAGTTTAATTAGATCCCATTTGTCAATTTTGGCTTTTGTTGCCATCGCTTTTGGTGTTTTAGACATGAAGTTCTTGCCCATGCCTGTGTCCTGAATGGTATTGCCTAGGTTTTCTTCTAGGGTTTTTATGGTTTTAGGTCTAACACTTAAGTCTCTAATCCATTTTGAATTAATTTTCGTATAAGGAATAAGGAAAGGACCCAGTTTCAACTTTCTACTTATGGCTAGCCAATTTTCCCAGGACCATTTATTAAATAGGGAGTCCTTTCCCCATTTCTTCTTTTTGTCAAGTTTGTCAAAGATCAGATGGCTGTAGATGTGTGGTATTATTTCTGAGGGCTCTGTTCCGTTCCATTGGTCTATATCTCTGTTCTGGTATCAGTACCATGCTGTTTTGGTTACTGTAGCCTTGTAGTATAGTTTGAAGTCAGGTAGCGTGATGCCTCCAGCTTTGTTCTTTTGGTTTAAGGTTGTCTTGGCAATGCAGGGTCTTTTTTGGTTCCATATGAACTTTAAAGTAGATTTTCCAATTCTGTGAAGAAAGTCATTGGTAGCTTAATGGGGATGGCATTGAATCTATAAATTACCTTGGGCAGTATGGCCATTTTCACAATATTGATTCTTCCTATCCACGAGCATGGTATATTCCTCCATTTGTTTGTGTCCTCTTTTATTTCACTGAGCAGCAGTTTGTAGTTCTCCTTGAAGAGGTCCTTTACATCCCTTGTAAGTTGGATTCCTAGGTATTTTATTCTCTTTGAAGCTATTGCGAATGGGAGTTCATTCATGATTTGGCTCTCTGTTTGTCTGTCACTGGTGTATAAGAATGCTTGTGATTTTTGCACATTAATTTTGTATCCTGAGACTTTGCTGAAGTTGCTTATCAGCTTAAGGAGATTTTGGGCTGAGACGATGCGGTTTTCTAAATATACAATCATGTCATCTGCAAACAGGGACAGTTTGACTTCTTCTTTTCCTAACTGAATACCCTTGATTTCTTTCTCTTGCCTGATTGCCCTAGCCAGAACTTCCAACACTATGTTGAATAGGAGTGGTGAGACAGGGCGTCCCTGTCTTGTGCCAGTTTTCAAAGGGAATGCTTCCAGTTTTTGCCCATTCAGTATGATATTGGCTGTGGGTTTGTCATAAATAGCTCTTATTATTTTGAGATACGTTCCCTCAATACCGAATTTATTGAGAGTTTTTAGCATGAAGGGCTGTTGAATTTTGTCAAAGGCCTTTTCTGCATCTATTGAGATAATTATGTGGTTTTTGTCTTTGGTTCTGTTTATATGCTGGATTACGTTTATTGATTTCCATATGTTGAACCAGCCCTGCATCCCAGGGATGAAGCCCACTTGATCATGGTGGATAAGCTTTTTGATGTGCTGCTGGATTTGGTTTGTCAGTATTTTATTGAAGATTTTTGCATCGATGTTCATCAGGGATATTGGTCTAAAATTCTCTTTTTTTGTTGTGTCTCTGCCAGGCTTTGGTATCAGGATGATGTTGGCCTCATAAAATGAGTTAGGGAGGATTCCCTCTTTTTCTATTGATTGGAATAGTTTCAGAAGGAATGGTACCAGCTCCTCTTTGTACCTCTGGTAGAACTCGGCTGTGAATCCATCTGGTACTGGACTCTTTTTGGTTGGCAGGCTATTAATTGTTGCCTCAATTTCAGAGCCTGCTATTGGTCTATTCAGGGATTCAACTTCTTCCTGGTTTAGTCTTGGAAGAGTGTAAGTGTCCAGGAAATTATCCATTTCTTCTAGGTTTTCTAGTTTATTTGCATAGGGGTGTTTATAGTATTCTCTGATGGTAGTTTATATTTCTGTGGGGTTGGTGGTGATATCCCCTTTACCATTTTTTATTGCGTCTATTTGATTCTTCTCTCTTTTCTTCTCTATTAGTCTTGCTAGCGGTCTATCAATTTTGGTGATCTTTTCAAAAAACCAGCTCCTGGATTCATTGATTTTTTGCAGGGTTTTTTGTGTCTCTATCTCCTTCAGTTCTGCTCTGATCTTACTTATTTCTTGCCTTCTGCTAGCTTTTGAATGTGTTTGCCCTTGCTTCTCTAGTTATTTTAATTGTGATGTTAGAGTGTCAATTTTAGATCTTTCCAGCTTTCTCTTGTGGGCATTTAGTGCTATAAATTTCCCTCTACACACTGCTTTAAATGTGTCCCAGAGATTCTGGTATATTGTATCTTTGTTCTCATTGGTTTCAAAGAACATCTTTATTTTGGCCTTCATTTCGTTATGTACCCAGTAGTCATTCAGGAGCAGGTTGTTCAGTTTCCATGTAGCTGAGCGGTTTTGATTGAGTTTCTTAGTCCTGAGTTCTAGTTTGATTGCACTGTGGTCTGAGAGACAGTTTGTTATAATTTCTGTTCTTGTACATTTGCTGAGGAGTGCTTTACTTCCAACTATGTGGTCAATTTTGGAATAAGTGGGATGTGGTGCTGAGAAGAATGTATATTCTGTTGATTTGGGGTGGAGAGTTCTGTAGATGTCTATTAGGTTCACTTGGTGCAGAGTTGAGTTCAATTCCTATATATCCTTGTTAACTTTCTGTCTCATTGATCTGTCTAATGTTGACAGTGGAGTGTTGAAGTCTCCCATTATTATTGTATGGGAGTCTAAGTCTCTTTGTAAGTCTCTAAGGACTTGCTTTATGAATCTGGGTGCTCCTGTATTGGGTGCATATATATTTAGGATCGTTAGCTCTTCCTGATGAATTGATCCCTTTACCATTATGTAATGGCCTACTTTGTCTCTTTTGATCTTTGATGGTTTAAAGTCTATTTTATCAGAGACTAGGATTGCAACCCCTGCTTTTTTTTTGTTTTCCATTTGCTTAGTAGATCTTCCTCTATCCTTTCATTTTGAGCCTATGTGTGTCTCTGCATGTGAGATGGGTCTCTTGAATACAACAAATTGATGGGTCTTGAGTCTTTATCCAATTTGCCAGTCGATGTCTTTTAATTGGACCATTTAGTCCATTTACATTTAAGGTTAATATTGTTATGTGTGAACTTGATCCTATCATTATGATATTAACTGGTTATTTTGCTCATTAGTTGGTGCAGTTTCTTCCTAGCATTGATGGACTTTACATTTTGACATGTTTTTGCAATGGCTGGTACCTGTCTGAGATCTAACTGCAAGGTGGCAGTGAGGCTGAGGGAGGGTCGCCTGCCATTGCTGAGACTTAAATAGGTAAACAAAATGCTAGGAAGCTCAAATTGGGTGGAGCCCACCGCAGCTCAAGGAGGCCTGCCTGCCTCTGTAGACTCCACCCCTGGGGACAGGGCATAGCTAAACAAAAAGCAGCGTAAACCTCTGCAGATGTGAAAGTCCCTGTCTGACAGCTTTGAAGAGAGCAGTGGTTCTCCCAGCATGGAGCTTGAGATCTGAGAATGGACAGACTGCCTGCTCAAGTGGGTCCCTGACCCCTGAGTAGCCTAAGTGGGAGACATCCCCTACTAGGTGCAGACCAACACCTCACACCTCACACGGTGGGGTACACCTCTGAGACTAAGCTTCCAGAGCAAGAATCAGACAGCAACACTCACTGTTCAGCAATATTCTATCTTCTGTAGCCTCTGCTGCTGATACCCAGGCAAACAGGGTCTGGAGTCGACCTCAAGCAAACTCCAACAGACCTGCAGCTGAGGGTCCTGACTGTTAGAAGGAAAACTAACAAACAGAAAGGACACCCACACCAAAACCCCATCAGTATGTCACCATCATCAAAGACCAAAGGCAGATAAAACCACAAAGATGGGGAAAAAGCAGAGCAGAAAAGTTGGAAATTCAAAAAATCAGAGCGCATCTCCCCCTTCAAAGGAAATCAGCTCATCGCCAGCAATGGAACAAAGCTGGACAGAGAATGACTTTGACGAATTGAGAGAAGAAGGCTTCAGTCCATCAAACTTCTCAGAGCTAAAGGAAGAACTAGGTAACCAGTACAAAGAAACTAAAAACCTTGAAAAAAGAATGGATGAATGGATAAGTAGAATAATCAATGCTGAGAAGGCCATAAAAGAACTGATAGAGATGAAAACCATGGTACGAGAACTATGTGACAAATGCACAAACTTCAGTAACTGACTCGATCAACTGGAAGAAAGAGTATCAGTGATTGAAGATCAAATGAATGAAGAAGCGAGAGGTGTAGAGAAAAAAGAGTAAAAAGAAATGAACAAAACCTCCAAGAAATATGGGATTATGTGAAAAGACCAAATCTACGTCTGACTGGTGTGCCTGAAAGTGACGGGGAAAATGGAACCAAGTTGGAAAACATTCTGCAGGATATCATCCAGGAGAACATCCCCAACCTAGTAAGGCAGGCCAACATTCAAATTCAGGAAATACAGAGAATACCACAAAGATACTCCTCAAGAAGAGCAACTCCAAGACACATAATTGTCAGATTCACCAAAGTTGAAATGAAGGAAAAAATGTTAAGGGCAGCCAGAGAGAAAGGTTGGGTTACCCACAAAGGTAAGCCCATCTGACATTGTATTTTCAAGTAACTTGTCTTCCAGCTCACTGATTCTTTCTTCTGCTTAATTAATTCTGCTGTTAAGAGACTCTGATGCATTTTTCAGTATGTCTGTTGTATTTTTCGACTCCAGCATTTCTGCCATTTAAAAAATTATTTCAATCTCTTTGTTAAATTTATCTCATAGAATTCTAAATTCCTTCTCTGTTTTATCTTGTATTTCACTGAGTTTCCTCATAATCACAACAGCTATTTTGAGTGTTCTCTCTGAAAAGTCACATATCTCTGTTTTTCCAGGATTTGTCACTAGTGCCTCATTTAGTTTTTTGGTGAGGTCATGTTTTTTTTGGATGGTCTTGTGGCTGTGGATATTTGTCAGTTCCTGAGCATTGATGAATTTAGCATTTATTGTCATCTTCACAGTCTGGACTTCTTTGTACCTGTGTTTCTTGGGATGGCTGTCCAGGTTTTCAAAGGGACTTGGATGTTGTGACCTATGTTTTTGGTTACTGCAGCCATGCCAGCATTAAAATGCACCCCAGGCCCAGTAATGTTATGGCTCTTGCAGACTTGTAGAGGTACTGCCTTGGTGGTATTGGATAATGTCTGAAAGAATTCTCTGGAACAAGAGCAGAGACTTCTCTTCTTTTCTCTTACTTTTTCCCAAGCCAGTGAAATCTCTGTGTCTCTGAGCTGACTGGAGCGGGAGGAGGGGAGTCAGAAGCACTCCTGTGGCCACCTCCACTGGGACTCTGTTGAGTCAGACTTGAAGCCAGCACAGCACTGGGTCTACCCCAAGGCCTGTGGTAACCACTGTTTGGCTACTACCTATGTTCACTCAAGGCCCTAGAGTTCTACAATCAGCAGTGGCAACCACAGCCTGGCTTGTGTCTTTCCCTTCAGGGTGGCAAGATCCTCCCAGCACCACTGGGTCCAGAGATGCCATCTGGCAGCAAGGGCCTGGAGTCAGGAACCTTAAGAATCTGCTTGGTGCTCTATTCTACTGTGGCTGAACTAGCACACCAGCCACAAGAGAAAGTTCTTCCTACTCTTCTACTTTCTTTCTACAAACAGAGCAGCCTTTCCCTTTGGCCACCCCCGCCCCAGACCCATGGTAAGTACTGCCTGGCTATCACTGATATTCACTCACAGCCCAGTGTCCCTTCAGTCAGCTTATGATAAATACTGAAAGACCTGGGCCTCCCCCTTCAGGACTGTGGGCTCCCCTCTTGTTCAGGGAAGGTTCAGAAATGTCACTGAGAAATCAAGGCCTGGAATCAGAAACCCCCAAGAACCCACTTGATGTTCTACCTCACTGTGACTAAGGTCGTACGTAAGCTTCAAGATTCAGTCTCCTTCACTCTTCTCTCTCATTTTCTTAAGCAGAGGGAGTATGTCACCATAGCCAGCACAGCTGGGATTGTGCTAGGTCACACCTGAAGCCAACAAATCTCTGAATCTCTCTCAAGGCCCACAGTGAGTACTGTCTGGGTACCATTTCTGATTATTCAGAGTCTAGGTACCCTTTAGTTGGCAGATGATGAATCCTGCCAGGACTGGGTCCTTCCTTTCAAGGCAGTGGGTTCCCTTCTGGCCCAGGGTGTGTCTAGAAATGTCATGTAGGAGGTAGGGTCTAGAATGGGGGCCTCAGGATTCTGACCATTGCCCTATCCAACTATGGGTGAACTGGTATCAAAGTTGCAAGACAAAATCCTCTACTCTTCCCTCTTTTCTCTTCAAGTGGAAGGAAGGAGTTTCTTCTAGAACTGTGAGCTGTGCTGGCTTGAGTTGAGGAAGGAGTTGTACAAGAACTTCTATGCCTGCCCCAGTTTGTGTCTCACTAGGTTGTGTGACCACCCAAGTCCACTGGCTCAGGGCCCAGCACAGCACCAAAACTTGCCTTTAAATTGCAGCCGTTGTGGCCTAAACTGTCTTTCAAGTGTATTTAGCCTTCAGTGGTGAGGCTTGCCAGAACTGAGGTTTTGACTGCTGGGATGAGTGAGCCCCTCTGGCTAGGACTTGTCTAAATACCCTCTCCATGGATGCTGACTGAGTTCTGCCCAGTATTGCTTTCCTCTATGATAGGGCAGCACTGAGTTCCTGTACAAACCCCACAATAACTGTGCTCTCCCTTTCTGAAGTGATTCTCTCCACACTATGTGGCCACTGCCAGGAGATGAGAGAGTGGTGGCATCAGCAATCCAGTGCCTCTTTCAGTGATATGAAGTTAAAATCAGGTACTGTGATCACTCACCTGATTTTTGATTCTTATGAAGGTCCTTTTTTTGTGTGAAGCGTTGTTTAATTTGATACTCCTGCTGGGAGGACAATTGGTAGAGGCTTCTATTTGGCCAATTTTCTCTGCCTTCCTTTGTGTAATCCTTGATTTTAAAATAAGTTTATGTAAAATGCTTTTGGGTATACATATACATTATTTCTGTACCTCAGTCTAGGATAATGAACCCAGAGCTAATGCCTTGTTGGCTTTCCCTGATTACATTTCCACATCTGAGATCATCTCTTGGTTTACATATCTCACATTATTATTGCATG
This sequence comes from Macaca nemestrina, assembly GCF_043159975.1. Lineage (NCBI taxonomy): Eukaryota > Metazoa > Chordata > Mammalia > Primates > Cercopithecidae > Macaca > Macaca nemestrina. The sequence continues at coordinate 21,979,096 of NC_092125.1, read as the reverse complement.
TTATGTTTTCCCCAACTCTAGATGAAAATTTAATACTTTATTTTTCTATATACCTTCCAAGGATTTCTGGAGAAAAATTGAGTACTTCCTGAGATGTTAGCCAAACCCCTTATTTCTAGCTTCTCATATGACTAGGTTTTTGTCATATTTCTCAGTTTATTTATTTAAAGATATCATGTTTTACCAGTATACTGAAAACTTACCAAACAACTTGTTAGCTCTGATTTGTTATTTTCCACTTCTTGGAATTAAGGAACCATGGCCTGATAATATGTGTACCCCTGAAAAGTTATTGATGGAGATAAATTCATGTGTTTTTCTCTATATATCTAAAGTTATCAATATATTATGACATTTTACATATATAAATATTTATAATGCATGTGAGCACACACATTTTATATATGTGTATGTGTGTGCGTGTGTGTGTGTGTTTGTGTGTGGTAGTAGTTAAAGACAGACCACAGTGATAAAAAATAAAAATTCTTTGCCCTGTGACCTTGGCCCCTACCTCACACCATACGAAAATTATTTGAAATGGGTCATATAAGCTTTGTAGAATAAACATAAGTGAATATGTTTGCAACCTTAGGGTAGGCAAATATTTCTTAAACAGGACATAAAAAGCCAGAGACAATAAAGAAAAAAAACAAAGATTGTACTTCATTAAAATAAAAATATTCTACCTACCAAAGCACCTAATTAAGAAAATAAATAAGCAAGCTACAAACTAGGCAAAAATATTTGCAAAACTTATACATAACAAAGAGCACATATCTAGAATATGTAAAAGCTACTATAAATCAACAATTAAAAAACAAACCTTCTGTTAAAAATTGGGAAAAGGTTTGAACATATACTTCATAAAAGAGGATAAAGGAATAACCAATAAACCTGTGAAATGGTCCTCATCATTAGTCATGAAGAAAATATGAATTAAAACTTTAATGAGAATGATATCAGCAAGATAGTGGAATAATAAATCTTGTTACCCACTATCCCCCACAAAAAATTAAACAAGCAAGTATCGACAGACTTTCTTTTGAAAACCCTGACACCTAGGAAAAAGCCTAAGACATCACAGGTATACCAATCTGAATAAAATCCAAATAAGAGGATAAGTTAATGTTGCCACATTGACTGCACCACCCCATCTCTTTCCCCAAAGTTGGCATAGTGCCAGAGGAATAAGATTTCCCTAGGCACAGCTTCTGCAGGGGGAAAAGGGAATTGAAGGAAGTTATCCAGCATCCTTAGCATTCTGTAGCACTTCCCAGTAAGCCCACTCTGGTCTCACTTCATGAGGAATACTATGGGTAACAGTGTGGCTTGACTGCCTGAGGGTCAGGTAGAAACAAAGATTGTGACAAGTGACAGAGTGACAAGAGATCTTGGTGGTATGCCTCTGCATTCCTACCAGCTGCAGCACTCTATTAGATATATGAGCCAACCTCATAGCATACCTGCAAAGCTGAGCTGATCACTTTTAGAGGCATGGTGGTAAACACAATCTGGCTTAAGTCCCCATAATGCTAACCTCTCTACCCAGCCTCAAAACCCACCTCAACAACTCTACCAGGCAGAGGAACTCCCACTGCCATGGATCTCAGAAAAGCAAAAGAGCTACACTGGCTTGGTTGAGGATGTCAAGCAGTGACTCTGCACAGCCAAAAAGCCCACCCAATGACCTGCCCAGACAGGGAGTCGCCTACCTCTGTAAATTTCAGAATATGTAAGGGCTAGACCTGTTTTATCCAGGAGGTCAGTTGCCCAACCCAGCCTAAAGTCACCTCCACCTGCTAGACCCCCTCCCTGGCACCCTCAGCCATCTTCCTTCTAACAGGGAGGAAATGACTGGGTCATTCATTTCTAAGGAGCATAGCCTTGGGTTCCACCTGTTCATAGTGGAATACATACATTTGTAAATGTTTAAAGTGAGTTCACTTAACTTCAGAGATCAACTTGCATCCCTGCCCATCTGCAGAATCCCAAATAGAAAAATTGCCTGGCTAGAAAATACATCTAGTGACCAGCCTGACCAGAAGCCATTGTAGTACCCAGCCAGCAGTTCTGCCTAAAAGCAGAGCCTAACCAATAGTTTCACTGCTCAGTGGAGCCCAGCTAGTAACCCCATGTGACATCAGAGCCAAAGCAGTGGCCCAGCCAACTAGGGAACTCACAATCAGTTTTGTCACCCCAGCCTCAACACCAGCTGGCACTTCCAGAAATATAGGCGAGGCTACATAGTGAAGCTCTATGCCCATCAAAGAACACCTGTAAAGGCCAGAAGAAATGGCTTTCTTTACAAATGTGCAGACAACAATGTAAGAACTCAGGAATTATGAAGAATCAGGACATCATAACACCTCCAGAAGAAATTAATAAAGGTTCAATAACAAAGTCCAAAAATGGAGATCTATAAAATAACAGAAAAAGAATTCAGAATAATGCTCATAAAGAAGTTCCATGAATAGCAAGAATACACAAGTAGAAAATTTAATAAAATTTAGAAAACAGTACCTGGGAAAAGCAAAGATATTAATGAAGATATTTTAGAAACCAGTAAAAGAAGAACAATATGAAAGTCCTGGACATGAATACAATAATGGAACTAAATTATTCAACAGAAAGCTTCATTAGGAGACTTGACCTATCAGAAAAAAAAAAAAAAAAAATCAGTGACCCAGAAGACAGAATATTTGAAATTATCCAGTCAGAGAAAAAAGTTAAAAAAGTAAAGCATATTTTTTTTACTTATTACTTATTATTTTTAGATTATTATAGATTTTTGACTTGTGGTTATCATGAATCTTACCAAAATCTTCTTATAGCTATAAAAAGTCTATGGTAATTATGGAATAGTTAAGAGAGCAAAGATCTAGATATTAGAGCAGTGGCTCCTGCCTATAATCCCAGAACTGTGGGAGGCTGAGGCAGGCAGATCACCGGAGGTCAGGAGTTCGAGATCAGCCTGACCGACATGAAGAAACCCTGTCTCTACTAAAAATACAAAATTAGCTAGGTATGGTGGCACATGCCTGTCATCACAGTTACTCGAGAGGCTGAGGCAGGAGAATTGCTTGAACCCAGGAGGCAGAGGTGGCAGTGAGCTGAGATGGTGCCATTGTACTCCAGCCTGGGCAACAAGAGTGGAACCAAAGGAGTTTCAGAAGAAGAAAAGGATATAAAAAAATAAATAATGGCTGAAAACAAAGCACGCTTAGTTAAAGGATAGATGTCAACATCCAGTTATAGGAAGTACAGAGGTCTCCAATCAAATTCAACTCAGAGTTATACCAACACATATAATAATCAAACTATTAAAAAGCAAAGACAAAGAAGAAAATGTGAAAGCAGCAAGAGGTAAGAAACACAACACATACAATGGAATTTCAATATGATTATCAGTGAAATTCTCAGCAAGCCAGAAGCGAGGGGACTATATTCAAAGTACCAAAGGAAAAACAAAACCCTGTCAACCAAGAATTATTTTTCTTTTTTTTTGGTGGAGCTTCACTCTTGTTGCCCAGGCTGGACTGCAATGGCATGATCTCGGCTCACTGCAACCTCTGCCTCCCAGGTTCTAGCAAATCTCCTGCCTCAGACTCCCAAGTAGCTGGAATTACAGGCATGCACCACTATGCCTGGCTAATTTTGTATTTTTAGTAGAGACGAGGTTTCATCATATTGGCCAGGATGGTTTTGAACTCCTGACCTCAGGTAATCCACCTACCTCAGCCTCCAAAGTGCTGGGATTACAGGCATGAGCCACCATGCCCAGCCCCAAGAATTCTTAACCAAGCGAAGCTGTCCTTATGTAATGAAGAAGAGAGAAAAATTTCCCAGACAAACAAAAGCTAAAATAGTTCATCACTCCTAGGTCTGTCTTAAAAAAATGCTAAAGGGAGTTCTTCAATCTGAAGAAAAAGATGCTAATAAATAAACTAAAAATATTTGAAAGTATAAAACTCATTGGTAAAAATAAGTCCACCATCAAGTTCAGAATACTTTAACACTATAACAATAGAATGTAAATCACTTATATTTTTAGTATGAATGTTAAGAGACACAAGTATTTAAAAAATTAAAACAATTTGTTAGAGATATATACTATAAATAGTCGGAAATTGTGACATTAAATATTTAAACTGTGGAAAGCAGAATGTGGTTAAAAAGTAAAGTCTTATCACAATCAAAGTTAAGTTATTATGAGCTTAAAATAACTTGTTATAGCTATAAGATGTTTTTGGTAAGCCTCATGATAACCACAAATCAAAAACCTATAATATATAATCAAAATTTAAAAGTAAGAAATAAAAAATGCTACCAGAGAAAATAACTTAGTCACAAAGGAAGACAGAAAAAGAATAGAGGATTTATAAAACAACTAGAAAACAATTAACAAAATGGCAGTCATAAGTTTTTACTTATCAATAATCACCTTAAATATAAATGGATTAAAGACTCTAATTAAAAGACAAAGGGTGGCTTAATGAATTAAAAACCAGGATCAATGATGTAGTGCCTACAAGTACACTTCACTAGTAATGGCATATGTAGACACAAGGTGAGAAGATGGGAAAAGATATTCCATGCAAATGGAAACCAAAAGAGAGCGGGAGTAGCTATACTTATATTAGATAAAATAAACTTTAAATTAAAAACCATAACAAATATAAAAAGGTCATTATATAATGATAAAAGGGCTCATTTGGCAAGAGGATGTGACAATCATAAATATATATGCACCCAATATTGAGGCACCTACATATATAAAGGAAATATTAGTAGATCTAAGGAAATAAATAGACTGCAATACAGTAACAGTAGAGGACTTTCACATTCCAATTTACAGTAGGGAACAGATTATTCAGACAGTGAATTGTGAAAGAAATATCAGATTTAAACTAAACTCTACACCAAATGAACCTAACAGACATTTATAGAATATTTCATCCAATAGCTTCAGAATATACAATTTCTCAATTGGATATAGAACTTTCCTCAGGATGGATCATATGTTCAGCCACAAAAATAGTCTTAACAAATTTTAAAAGATTAAAAGCATAGCAAGAATTTTTCTCACCATAAAGATATAAAACTGGGAATTAATAACAGAAGGAAATTGGAAACATTAACAACATATGGGAACTAAAACAACATGCTCCTGAACAACCAATGGGTTGATGAAGAAATTATAAATGAAATTTAAAACATTTCTTGAGGCAAATGAAAACGGAAACCTAGTATACAAAAACCTGTGGGATATAGCAAAAAGAGTTCTAAGAGAGAAGTTTATACCAATAAATACCAACATCAAAAAAAGAGAAAGATCTCAAATAAAGAACACAACATTGTACTTAAAAAACTCTAAATTAATAGAAGAAAGAAAATAAGGAAGACAGAACAAAAATAAAGACAAAAATATAAAGGTTAATAAATAAAGAGTTGGTTTTGTGAAAAGACAAAATAAACAAACCTTTAGTCATCTAACTAAAAAAAAAAGAGAAGTCTTAAATGAATAAAATCAGAGACTAAAAATGAGATATTACAAAGTATACCACGGAAATACTAGACTCATTAGAGGCTATTATTAACAATTATAAGCCAACAAAGGGATAACCTGGAAGAATTGGAAAAATTCCCAGAAACATAACAAGCTACCAAGACTGAATAATAAACAAAGAGAAAATCTGAACAGATCAATAATGAACAATAAGATTGAATTAGTAATAAAAAGTTTTTCATCAAAGAAAAGCTCAGGTAGTGAGCTATTATTTTGAATACTTTCAGAAGGAATGGTACCAGCTCCTCCTTGTACCCCTGGCAGAATTCGACTGTAAATCCATCTGGTCCTGGGCTTCAGTTCTGCTCTGATCTTAGTTATTTCTTGTCTTCTGCTAGCTTTTGAATGTGTTTGCTCTTGCTTCTCTAGTTCTTTTAATTGCGATGTTAGGGTGTCAATTTTAGGTCTTTCCCGCTTTCTCCTGTGGGCATTTAGTGCTATAAATTTCCCTCTAAACACTGCTTTAGCTGTGTCCCAGAGATTCTGGTATGTTGTGTCTTTGTTCTCATTGGTTTCAAAGAACTTATTTATTTCTGCTTTTGGTCAAACTCATTCTCCATCCAGTTTTGTTCCCTTGCTGGCGAGGAGTTGTGATCCTTTGGAAGAGAAGAGGTGTTCAGGTTTTGGGAATTTTCAGCCTTTTTGTGCTGTTTTTTCCTCATTTTTGGGGATTTATCTACCTTTGGTCTTTGACGTTGTTGACCTTCGGATGGGGTTTTTGTGTGGACGTCCTTTTTACTGATGTTGATGCTATTTCTTTCTGTTAGTTTTCCTTCTAACAGTCAGGCCCCTCTGCTGCAGGTCTGCTGGAGTTTGCTGGAGGCCCACTCCAGACCCTGTTTGCCTGGCTATCACCAGCAGAGTCTGCAGAACATCCAAGATTGCTCCCTGTTCATTCCTCTGGAGGCTTCATCCCAGAGGGGCACCCACCAGATGCCAGCTGAAGTTCTCCTGTATGAGGTGTCTCTCAAACCCTGCTGGGAGGTATCTCCCAGTCAGGAGGCATGGGGGTCAGCAACCCATTTGAGAAGGCAGTCTGTCCATTAGCAAAGCTCCCACACTATGCTGGGAGATCTGCCGCTCTCTTCGGTGCCGGCAGGCAGGAATGTTTAAATCTGCTGTACTGCACCCATAGCCACCCCTTCCCACCAAGGTTCTCTGTCCCAGGGAGATGGTAGTTTTATCTATAAGCCTGCTGCCTTTCTTTCAGAGATGCCCTGCCCAGAGAGGAGGAATCTAGAGAGGCAGTCTGGCTACAGAAGCTTTGCTGAGCTGTGGTGGGCTTTTCCCAGTTTGAACTTCCCAGTGGCTTTGTTTACACTGTGAGGGGAAAACCACCTACTCAAACCTCAGTAATGGCGGATGCCCCTCCCGCCCACCAAGCTTGAGCATCCCAGGTTGACCTTGCTGCTGTGCTGGCAGCAAGAATTTCAAGCCAGTTGATCTTAGCTTGCTGGGCTTCATGGGGTTGGAATCCGCTGAGCTAGACCACTTGGTTCCCTGGCTTTAGCCCTGTTTCCACAGGAGTGAGCGGTTCTGTCTTGCTGGTGTTTCAGGCACCACTGGGGTATAACAAACAAGCAAACAAAATAAAACAAAAAACTCCTGCAGCTAGCTTGGTGTCTGCCCAAATGGCCGCCCAGTGTGGTGGCTGAAACCCAGGGCCCTGGTGGTATAGGCATCTGAGGCAACCTCCTGGTCTGTGGGTTGCAAAGACAGTGAGAAAAGCGTAATAGCTGGGCTGGAATGCACTGTCCCTCCTGGCACAGTCCCTCAAGGCTTCCCTGGGCTAGGGGAGGGAGTTCTTTAACCCCTTGAGCTTCCCGGATGAGACAACGCCCTACCCTGCTTCAGCACACCCTCAATGGGCTGCACCCCCTGTCTAACCCAATGAGATGAGCAAGGTACCTCAGCTGGAAATGCAGAAATCACCTGCCTTCTGCGTTGATCTCGCTGAGAGCTGCAGACCAGAGTTGTTCCTATTCAGCCATCTTGCCAGCCACAATAAAAAGTTTTTGTTTTTTTAAACTTTGCATTTCTTTATAGGTATCTATTAGGAAACAGAAATCCAGAAAAATGAATTCAGACTTTTATAGGTATCTATTAGGGGGTAGGTACATCTACTAGGATACCTTCATAGGTATTCTGGATTCCTTTTTCAATGCTGCCCATTCAAGTCAGAACTTATGGCCCACAGAAAATGGAATAAATAAGTCCACAACAGGCAGTGCATGAACTCACTATTGTCTCCTTTGCCCAATTAATAGAAACAGAATATCCATTTCTTGTGGCCATAACTTTGTAAGCCTGACATTCATTTTTGAATGTTTGTCTTAGGACTCCAGAAAAGTGGAATTAGGCAAAACAGTAGAGTTTTAAAGTTCCCATTTCTGACATTTCTCATCTGGAATATAATTTACAATGTTATCTGTCTTTTCTCTCTGATGTACTTCCTGCTTGAAGGAGGGTGAGAGAGGGGACTCAGAAAGAGGACTTGATAAGGCCTCAAATTTATTGTCAGACTCAGAAGGAACATTCTTTTTTTCCAAAGTGTAAAAAGCGAAAACTCTCACTTTACCTTGTTTTCTACTCTTCATGTAAACTTAAATACCAGAAAAGAAGAAAATGTTCACTAACAGATATGCTGTTATTTTCTATTCTGGCAAACATTGTTTCATTTTCTATGAATCCTTGCATCTTTGGTTTCTCCCTTTTTTATTTAAGTTTTTTTTTCCTGGAAAATGAAGTAATTCTATTTGACTCTCTTAGTGGCAGGGACTGTGCCACATTCTTCTCTATAACCATTGCACAAAGAACAGTAGCTAATTCAGAGAAGGTTCTCAATATATATGGTTGATGAATAAATATATGAATGATATGTATTTTTAAAAGATTTTTTTCTATGTATTTCTCAAAAATTATAATGTCATTTTTTATATCATCAAGTTTAGGATGTTAGTATTCCTAATTTTAGGGGGAGAATTTCTCTATGATTCCTCCTAGAGAATTAATAACAGATTTGTTATTCATGCTTCTACAAGTATGAGGAGTGTTGAAACTGAAAAATTACCCTTTGTGTAAATAAAATATCATAAAATTCCTATCTAGAATGTAATGCTGTTTAATAAATACATATTGATAACACACTTAGAGTCCCTTGCATTCAAAGTGCTATAGAACTGGTCATCACTCCTGTTGAATTTGGGAGTGGGGAATATCAGGTAAAAAGCAATATTTATAACTGGTTCCCTATCAAAGAAAGACTTCTTGAACACACATTGCAGTCTGCATTCAGAGTTTTTCACTTGTCTCCATTCCTTAACTATTTTTGTTTCCTTGTTTTTTATTTTCCTTGTAGAAGGAAAGAGATAATGAATTAAGACAATATGACTTTTTTGTTGTTGTTGTTGTTTAAAGTGAATACTTTTTTTGAGTGAAGAATCTATTGTGTACTTGAATTTGCGCTTGGAAAGAAACAAAGCATTTGTAATCAAAGGCAAAGACAGCACATTTAAGCATTTAATGCTTGCATCTTGATGATTTCATTATTGACTTCTATTAAGCTCTCTCTGGGCTAAGAACCAAACTCCCCCACAGCTCTACAAACCTGCATTGCTGGATCTATTTGCTATTAAGTTTAAATCCTCATTTCTCCCCATGACACGCTTATTGGCTTGGGATGATTTCCTCCTGGTCCTATGGAGACATCTGCAGATGCCGTTTTAAGTTTCTAATTCTCCATCTTCTCCACTTTCTCCAACAATACTTTGCTGAATTTCGTCACCCACATATTTCTCTCTCTTTCTCAATCTCTCTCTCTCTCTCTTTCTGTCCCTTTTCTCTGCTAGTTCACTCACTTTCCCCCTGGACCTGAAGACCATTGTCAGAACCAAATGCTTCTTGCAAGGTGAGCTTAACCATCAGAAGTAAAGTAATGAGATTATGATTAAAAGTACACCTTTATAGTGGAGTATCCATCAACCTGTCATAGAAATCTTATCTCTGGTGCTAGTCTCATCAATCTGACCTTTCAATTACTATCCCCAGTTCATGACTCTAAGTATATATAACTCAGAGATGGAGTATGAGATACACAACTCTTTGTTTGGTGCCCATAACACTTGGTACAATTGGATGTCTCTTTTGTAGAATCTGTATGGTTCTTTTAAAGTGCATTTTGTTAGGGTCAAAACTGGTCAGTTTTACTTTGACTTGTGTATTAAGATGACGCTAGCTGCTGTAATATACAGACTCTTCAATATCAGAGACTTAACTTGATAAGATTGTGTTTCTACTCAGGTAACAGTCAATGAGGATATCCCTAGTTGGCAAGTGGCTTTCTTTCACATGAAGATTCAGGGACTCAGGTGTCTTCCATCTTGCAGATCTGCCACTCCCCAGAGCCTAGGAGGATTCTGTATTCAGTCAGGAAATCAGAACAGAAAATGTGGAGATGGCTAAACTACTTCTTAAAGTCAGCTCTGATCTCATGCGATGCACATCACTTCCCCTTATGTTAATGAGAATTACTCACATGACCTCAGCTGGATGTATGGGGAGCTAGCAAATATTGTCTTGGGACAGCCTTATTTCACTCACAATTTATTACTGTGTGTATTAGTCCATTTTCATACTGTTTTAAAGAACTGCCATGACTAGGTAATTTATAAAGGAAAGAGGTTTAATTAATTCACAGTTCAGGGTGGCTGGAGAGGCCTCAGGAAACTTACCATCATGGCAGAAGGTGAAGGGAAATTTAGACACGTTCTTCACAAGCTGGCAGGAAGAAGTGGTGAGCGAAGAGGGAAGACCCTTATAAAACCACTAAATCTTGTGATAACTCATTCACTATCATGAGAACAGCATGGGGGAAGCCACCTCAATGATTCAATTACTTCCACCTGTTCTTTCCCTTGACATGTGGGAATTATGGGAATTATAGGGATTACAATTCAAGATGAGATTTGGGTGGGGACGCAAGGCCTAACCATATCACTGTGGAAGGAAGAGCAAAAATCTTTGGTGGGCTGCTAGCAACAACTTCTTCAGTAATTCAAGTATATTTCTAAAAAATATCTTTCATGCTAATTTTAATCCCAGGAGATTATTTTTTTATTAAATTTAAATTTATAGGCTGCATTCTGTTTCTTCAGATGCACACTTCAGAAGAAAATTTTTCTTGAACTTGTGATGATGATACATATGAATGGAGGACATTCTACATGTCAATATAGAACACAATTACAGGTTCCAGATCTTCAGGTTATAAGCTGATAACTCAATTTGGTTGGTGAGAAGCACCCATGCCTGACTTGAACTCATCTTTGGCATTTATTAAGTGCCTTTCTGTGCATAAATAAAACAGAGTCAGCCATTATGTAGAATATCCACCTACAGCTTATTAACAATCTTTCAAAAGGATTTGGATCCTTCACTCATATATATAGTAAAGACTGCATAACACTTACACATCTCAGTGACTTTCTAATTTAGGGTAGAAGAGAGAGCTATGGGAAAAAACACTGCCCTTAGTGTCAGCACCCCAGTCCTGGCCTCTATAATTCACACTCACTCTGTGGCCAGGATGTTTCTGTCTCCGTTTTCTTCTCACTCAAGCGATAAAATTGGACCAGATAAATAAGTTCTTAGGTTTTTCCCACTGCTAATATGGGCTGAGTAGCCTTATCCAAAATGCTTGGAACCAGAAGTGTTTTGGATTGTGGACTTTTTTTTTTTTTTTTATTTTGGAATATTTGCATGCACATAATGAGGTATCTTGGGAATGGGAACCACCTACAAACACAAAATTTACTTATGTTTTATATATACCTTATATATACAGCATGAAAATAGTGGTATACAATATTTTGGATAATTCTATCCATGAAACAAAGTTTGTGAAAATGTGACCATCAGAAAGCAAAGACGTCAGTATGTCACGACCTCAGTCACCTGTGTGAATGACCTGTTGTTTAGCATGATCATTATTCCTGACTCTACATTTATTTGCTATCAATAAGCAATTATTTGCTTATACTTATTCACACATAAGTGAATTCGCACAGAAGTGGGAGGGTCCTGTTTCTCTTGGGGATTCTGAATAAACTATTTGTCGTACTCCTGTGGTTTGACTGCAGCCTGTCACATGAGATCAGCTGTAGAATTTTCCACTTGTGACATCATGTCAGTGCTGAAAAAGTTTCAGATTTTGGAGCTTTTGAATTTCAGATAGTTTTGGATTAGGGATGTTCAACCTGGAGCCCATGCTTCTCTATCGCTCTGTATCAACAGTTATTCTTCTAAAATCAAGGAGAAAGAAGCAAAATGAACATTTTTTATAGCTAAAGTATGATTTGACTAATTTGGTAGTCTTCAGAAGTAACAGACTGGTCTCTTTTTCTTAAGTCCTGATAATAATAATACTACATCTAGTAAATTGAGAAATTTACTTTTTCAAAAGTTCAAGTAAAAATATTTACAAAATCAATCTATCACTTCACAAACCATCAAATAATTAACAATCAGAATTTCATACAGACAGTACGGACCAATATTGCTGCAAAGAGATCCAACATATTTGTCATCTTGTGCTCAAAAAGCAGTCTGCAGGCTCACCTGTGTAGAACAGCAATCGAAAACCACTGCATTCAGACTTCAGTGTGCAAATTCACACAGACATTCTGCCTAAGGATTGGGTATGCCGCTAATGGATTGACTCTGTTATTGTGTCTGACCACCAGCTGCCCAACATAGCAATTAGTTCTATAAAATGCCTGATTTTTCATAGAGAATTAAACATGGTAACAGCTTTCAGCCAGATGTGTAGTTGTCTTAAAGGAATAGGTGAGGAGAAGAGAAGAGGCCAAACAATACTGATGGAAAACAAGCAGTAATTCCAAGTAAGATTAGAATTTTTGCTTTAGATGAGGGGACACAATGCCTAGGAGACTGTAGGATGAGTTCTAGAAGTAGAGAGAATGTCTGTATTGACTCACAAGGGAGACTGATAATCCAAGAGCCAGCCAGTTTCTATCCTTCTGGGCTCTGTCACTACTGCAGGTTTTATCTTATATTTTGAACAGCACTTGGAAAGTTCTTAGGAGGACTGCAGACTAATCATGTATTTTTCTTTGAATAGTGCTTATTGAGATGTCCTGCTAAAAGACAGGGGACATAAAAATGATTTACCAATTTAGGTGGTTTGAAATATAATGAACCCTGAAGAGATTTTAAATAAGGCTAACTGCCTGTTTATTCTAAATGAGGAAAGACAGAAATATTTTTGTTGATTTGCATGGGACTAGGAGAAGGTTATGGTTATGGATACTAAACCAGAGAGTTTTTCTCTGGCTACTAAGGCCAAACACAGTAGAGTCAAAGGAGCTATGCAATACTTAATAATAACAATAGCCATTGTTAAAGAAGCCTGTATTATGTGCAGGCCCTATAATGGTCCTTTATATACTTACCCATTAAGTTGTTATAATATCTCTAAAATGTATGTTTTAGAAAGAAATTGAGATTCATAGCATTGTGAAAATTTTCCAAGGTCAAAAATTTGAACCTATGTTTAAAGCTCATACTCCTATCATAAAGCTCTATGCTTTTCCTGGCATCTTTTTGGTCTTTCTTTTGTTTCTTTCAAGAAAATTGCTTTTCTCTTGTGTAAACAAGAATCAGAGGAGAAAGGATTACAGAGAACACTTACAGAGTTAACTAAGAATTTGAAGAATATAAAATCAATATTTTGTAACTAATATACCCACACATTGGCAGTTAAGATCTTTTGACCCTAAATTGATTGAGGCAGCTTTATAAAATGTAAGCATCTTAGAGTCATATCAAAACTAAAAGAATTTCCCTTGCAAACTAGAAATTGGGAATGAGTGAAAGAAATGGTTCACTAATTTTTTAAAGAATTAGGAAAAAGAAAAAGTTAAATAAAGTAGTGTTTGCTAATAGTTGGGGATAGATACCTAACTCTAGAAAATATTTTTCATTTTCTTATACTCGCTCTAAGTTGCATACGCCTTCCCACTAATAACAAGCAAATATTTATGGTACTTATAAATGATTTGTTTTAGAGAGAAACCATAGTTTTCCAAGAGTCCTATATTTCATTTTTTCTTTGCTATTTGTGCCTGAAAAAAATGCAACATTAACATAGTTGAGTATCTTTATCTTGTAACAGATACACAATTTATCTTTGCAAACCTAAATCTATACAACTACAGAGAAGTGTGCCATTAAATTCATTCTGTAGGTTCCATCACATCATAGGAATTTCTCTATTTCATTGAATTCCACAATTTTAAAATTCTAGGGACTAAATAAGCTTAGAGCTCATTGAGTGCAGTGTTTTTAAACTGTTTTCTTTTTCCATTTTTGCACTCATATGAAAAAATTAAGTTATATTAAAATTCTCCCTAACAGGACAAATTTAATACTATACAATATAATTTTACTAGGCTGAGATGATTTTTTAAGGGTCACCAATGTAACAAACTTTTTTTAATCCCTCAAGAACCAGTTTCTGTCTGCCTGGGGGTGATGTAGCCTTCATTGAGAATGTACCATCTAGTCTAATATTTTCATTCTACAAATAAGGAAGTGTAGCCTTCACAGGAAAGCAAAAATAGCCACACAGGAACCAAATGTCAGGACCAAAGTATAGGGACTGGTGTTCTCATGTCAGAATCCTTCCCCAGCTCTGCTCTGCTTCCTGATCTTGAAACTGAGGGGCAGGTCTGAATCGGCATCATATGCTAAGATGAGCTCTGAACTCCTCTACTGGCACCCACCCACCACATGAACAGGTATGGGGTGGGACAGGCACAGTGAGCCCTTATTTCCAGCCTGATTTTTCACCCATAGACTTGCCGAGTACAGAAGGCTTTGTGAGGAGCAGACCCTGGACCAACATCTGTTAGGTTCAGATCACACTCACTTTGAAATTCGGAATCAGGGGCCATTATGCTCTCTGCGTTTCTCAGACAAAGAATTTGAGACATCAATATCTATTGTTGACAGCAAGAATAGTTCTGAAAACCAATTGCCTGCCCGCTCTCAGAATAAGCACTCAGAAAAGCCATGTTTCTAATTTAAAAAATGAAATGAATTTTCTTTGCTATAGAACTGACCGTTGAAAGCGTCTCCTCCTTTAGAGAACTTGACTGAATGGATTTTACCAGTGGCATCCCTCAAAATCAGAGCTGAGTAGAGGCAAACTGGTGCAGAAGCATTTCCTGTGTCTCTATGTGTTCAAGGGTTCCAATATGTTCTTAGGATGAAGCACTTAGAACTGGATGACAAGCAAAGCAGGTAGCATTTCTGAGATATGATAAACAAGGCTGGTATCTAAAGTATTATGATTATGACTGAGAATTATCATGTAGAGTGGTGGGGTGTTGAAAAATAAACTATTTAGATGTCAGGCTTAGTAATTTATTTAAATGTTATTGCTGTTCTCCAACTCCCAGTGGAGTTTCCGTCTCACATTTTTAATATCAAATAACTTTGAACAGCCCATATACAAATTTCATAAAATGAAATTTTTGCAGAGCAACCTTAGGATTTTTCATTTGCTAACTGGTAGCAGTAGCTCCAGGGTACTGAAACGTTGGTGAGAGCTTCTGTCCTTGCCTAGCACATTGGTCACTAGATGCCGGTGGATAGAAGGAGGTCTTGCCGCATGCCTGAGTGTAAGGACTTGTACTTACCTATATTGGGATAAAGGAGGAAAGACAAAGCAAACAGAAAAGAGGAGAGAACTCATCTTCTAATTTTTGAGGTTCTATTAATGATGTAATCTGTGTGGGTTTTGGAAATGCAGATAGGCAAGAGTTACCCTTATTGTCCTAAGCAAGATAAAAACTTGATTTTACTTACATACCAATTAAGAAAGAATGACTGAGTTGTGCCTCCAATTTAAAAATCAGTATTTTCCTTTTTAGAGGATTTCCTCCGATAGTACTAAGGAACTCTTCTTTACCCTCGGATTTTAGATATAAAATACTTTTTAATGATGTTCCACTTAACACATATTGTGAGCAATCTGCTTGTTTGTTAAACTCCTGTGACTTCATTTTCTAAATTGCGTGTCTGTTTTAAAGATGCTGGTAGAAAAAAGTGTACTCCTCAGATGTCTAGAATCCTCTATCGTACTGCTCGTGGTCCTTGCAGCTGATGTGCTGATTTATTGATTCCCTCAGCTCCCAGGTGGCTATCATGCATGGCAGGGGAAGTCAGAGAATTCGAGCCATTTTCGTACAGGCTTATGTGTGTCTTATAGGTACAATCATTGTCTCTGTGTTTTGTGATCTGTGAAAGGCTTGGAAGCCCTGGCCTATAAACCATTGTAGCTACACATTTTTCTGTTACCACCAAAGTTTAACGATAACAGTTCAGTTTGTCCCAAGAACAAATTGGCTGGTCACAAGTAGGATGGTGGGGCTGAGAGGCTGATGACTATATTTAATGTCTTTCATAAATCCAATCCCGTGCTGGAAAAAAAAAAATTATTTGAGACAGGATCTTGCTGTGTCACCCAGGCTAGATTACAGTGGTGATTTACAGCTCACTGCAGCCTGAACCCTTCAGACTCAACGATCCTCCCAACTTCAGCCTCCTCAGTAACTGGGACTACAGGTGTGCATCACCACACCCAGCTAATTTTTAATTTTTTTTGTAAAGACAGGATCTCCCTTTGTTGCCCAGACTGGTCTCGATCTTCTGAGCTCAAGTGATCCTCCTGCATCAGCCTCCCAAAGTGCTGGGATTATAGGTGTGAGTCACTACACCCAGTATGGAAAATTTGCATAGAGGGTTTAAGGCAATCCCTATCAACTGTATGATACATATATGATTATAATTATGTTAACATAGAAAATAGAGGTCCTAGGAGTCTATTCTTTTGTTGCTCAAATCCACCCAACTAGTAGAGAGAAGAAAATTAGCTCAGACCCAATTCTGCCAGCGTTCTAAAGGCCATGCTCAAAAAACAAACAAGCAGTAGTAGGATAAAGGTATCTTCCAAGGCCCTTCACCCACTTCTGCATTTGATTGCAAGCTCTGTGAGGGTTGGGCTAGGGCTAAGTCCTTTTTGAATCTCCCAGGATACACAGGGCCTCTGGTATTGAGTGGTACAATTGGAAAGAGAATATAAACTTCAAAATATTTTTCTTTAAAAAAGCAAAATCAGTAAGTGTACAGTAGAATTTATAGGCCAGGAAAAAGCAGTGATTATTTTACACAACACAAAAACAGTCTAAAATTCATTATTAGTATATTTAAAAATAGATTCAATTAACTGTAAAACACAATTAATTTGCAAATTCAGGGGAAGGCATTTCATAAAATAAGGTGCAACTATGTTTCTACCTTTTGTCTTTGGAAGAATGACTGAGGTTCAGACTAGTGTTCCATATATAAAGTGTAAGTCAGGATGCAAAGAGGATAGCTTTAGAATCCCATGCAGCATAATAGGCTCCACTCCATGGTAAGGTCAACCCTGTGTAGGGTCTTTGGCTGAGAATTTGAGGTCCAATAGCAAAAAGGACTGAAATCTAAAATAATGAAGAAAATGCATAGGAAAAATATACGTGTTCAAAAAAACCAGAAAACTTGGAACACTACTTAACCTCTGGATAAGTCCATTCTAAAACAAATGAAGAAGAAGTAGAACTTAGAAAACTATATGTCAAAAGTATACTTTTTATTGAGAGAAACCTAAGACTTAATGATATTGTTCATTAAGGTGCTAGAATTCATAGTTAAATCTAGAGGAAAAAGTGAAAGTCAAGTTAGGAAAATCTCCACACAGTTCTAACCTTTGAACATGATATCTCAGGTGAAATACTCTGTTCTTTGTTCCACTACCAGAGTAGAAAAGTAATGCTGGGTGGACCACTAGTCACTGGGAAGTGTTTTCTGAGGTTGAAGTCAACCTTGATTTTTTTTCTATATGCCAGCATGTACACGTACTCTACACACACACACACACACACACACACACACACACACACGGACAAAAAGCAACAACTTCTCAAGTCACATTACCTGATATTTTAGGATAGCTATTCAGGAAGCTCCAATTTGATAGAAAATCAGGCAAGAGTGAACATAATCACTCAACATTCTCCTGAAGGCCAGAGCAGCAGCAGTAGGGGATTTTATGCTAATAGCACCCATAATTCCATGCTAATTTATTTTATCAAATTCAAGCAAATGCTGCTCTTTGACCCCAGGGGCCTTCCATTATTTTTTCTTGGTCCCCACAGTAAGCTAGAATCCATTTAGTAGAAGGGTTTGCCAAGAATATAAATTAATAAAACAGGATTAAAGGGAGACATGGTTATAACCGATTCCTTAATCCCAGTGAAAAATTAATGATTGTGATTCATGACTTGGCTGAATTCTTCTTGCATGTGAATAATGAATAGCTTTAAAATAAACTTTCAATGAAAACCAACTGAGGCAAACTTCTAGCTACTAAAGCTTTTCTTGTAGGCATCAATGTTACTGAGGCAGAATCTGAAGAGGCCTTCTAGGTCTTTATGCTTTTCAGTTCATATTTCAGGGTGAAAGACTAATTCCACTATCCACAAAAATCTCTTATATTTAATTATAAAAATACATATTTTGAAATTTTACAACCATTATAAGGTAGAAGCCTAGTATTAGATTTAGGTTCTAATTCAACAAAAGTAATTATTACTAATAATATGATGGTATCAAAAACCCCAGTCTTGATTCTCCCTCATACATTTATTCAAGATGAAACAATTACTTTGAGGCAACTGTATTCAAACACTAGTCTAAGAACTAGAGAAAAACAATGTGTTCAAAAAAAACAAACTCCGTCCCTTCCTTTGCCAACAAAATGTAATCTATATGACATTCTTATAATGGTGTAAAAAAACTCAAGTAAAATAGAATGTTTCTATAACTGCTGTATCATCTTTATCCATTACTAAATAAACCCATTTGTATAAAGCAACTGCTTAAATCTTGGTTACCAAGCAGTGTTGTTTCTTCCACTGGTTCCCCATTGCTCCCAGAATATTGCCTTGCTCTTTTCCCTGGGTATTTATTTACATGTGACATCAAAGGGACAAATAGAATGTCACATGAGATTGATTTATGAGCACGTTCTTATTCTTCCAGTGCACAACACCTGTTTCTTGTGTCCTCAAACTTTTTAATGTATACTCTAGTTCTACAAAGAAAAAACTACATTTAAATATTCTGCACTACTAGTTCGCAAAAACGATTTGTAACACCGGTTTTCTGTCATAAATAATATAAGCTACCTAACCACAAACATGATTTTTCAAAAATCAGAATAATTTCCTAATTGCAATATATAAAGGAGAAATCAAAGAAAATTAATGTGTAATAACACATTGTGTACTTTGATATAGAAATGCTTAGGAATGCTAAACTAGAAGTCATAATTAAGTCATTGAACCTTGCATCTGCATGTAGATTTACTGTGAATATGACAGCTATGGATGTAAACCATAACATGTGTGGTTTATGGAATACTTAACACCATGAGCAGTTTTTCCCACAATGATGTAATTTCCCAAAATGGTTACCAGATTATGTAAAGTTTCAAGCAAAATGAAGCAAACTCTTTCCTCAATCGACATAGAAATTACCACCCTAGAAAATTCAGTGTATACTAAATCATACAAAAACATACAACATTTTACATATAACATAGGTTTAAAACTCAGGCTATTTAAAGCAGATGTTTCACCTAACTTTCATTCTTTATTTTGCCACAGATTCAGGCCCCTACTCACTACATATCAGTCATTCTCCACACTCATTGTGACAACCAAAAAACTCCCAGATATTTATAAAACACCTTCTGGAAAGTAGTATCATCAGTATCATCCCATTAATGGTAACTGGTGAAGATATTTGTAACTAATCTACTTGAGAATTTGTAAAGAAGAAACTTTTTCTTTGAAAAATTTGATCAAAGACTTGATGCTTGCAATTGAGAATCAAATATGTTATTATTTCCATATCTGGGCTAAATATTATGGCCAGATTTAGGGTGTGATGAACAAAGGAAACTGGGTCTTTGAAGAGTTCAATTTAACTGCCATTTTATTCTATTTTTCACAACGTACCACATCTGAATTAAAGAACGGAAATATTGGCCTTTTACAAACTTTAGGAAAGGAATCATTTATTTATTGATTGGCTTGTCAAATATTTATGACGACTGCTTTGTTTGTGATGCTGTAGAAGATTAAAGAAGTAAAACAGGTGCTTCCTAGTCTAATGGGGTTTATCTCACGGGGAGAGGAAGTAGATATAAAATGTATTTTTTTAAAAAATCTCCTGCTCCTATAAAAATGCTACAATTTTTTAAAATTTTGTTTTTATTTATTTATTTAATTTAGATACAGGGTGTGTTAGTTTGTTCACACGCTGCTATGAAGAAATGCCTGAGACTGGGTAATTTATAAATAAAAGAGGTTTAATTGACTCACAGTTCTACATGGCTGGGGAAGCCTCAGGAAACTTACAATCATGGTCAAAGGCACCTCTTCACAGGGTAGCAGGAGAGAGAATGAGTGCAAGCAGGGGAAATGCCAAACGCTTATAAAACCATCAGATCTCATGAGACTCACTACCACGAGAACAGCATGCTGGGAACTGCTCCCATGATCCAATTACCTCCACCTTGTCTCACTCTTGACATGTGGAGATTTTGGGAATTACAATTCAAGGTGAGATTTGGGTGGGGATACAGAGCCAAACCATATCACAGGGTCTCCCTCTGTCACCCAGGCTGGAGTACAGGGACACAGTTGTAACTCACTGCAGCCTCAACCTCCTGAGCTCCAATGATCCTCCCACCTCAGCCTCCAGAGTAGCTGGGAGTACAGATGCATGCCACCATGCCCAGCTATTTTTTAATTTTTTGCAGGGATGAGGTCTTGCTTTGTTGCCCAGGCAGGTTTCAGATTCCTAGCTTTAAACATTTCTCCCACCTCGTGCTGGCATTTAAGGCATCAACCACCATACCTGGCCTAAAATTTCACAAATTTTAATATGAATCCAAACCCAACAGCAGTTGCTATTAACAATTTTCCAAATAAACCTGTCCATGAACAAGAATTTTGTACCTAAATTTTTATCCTTAGTCTTCCCCTCATCCCATGTATACATTATATAGAAAAGCTGAAAGCTGGTTTCAGCATTTGCAGATGCCCAAATGGGGTCCTTATCTATATAAATAATTTGATTTTAAAATGTATTATAAAATATATGTATCCATGCAAGGTACAGTGATTTATTAATGTAGTTTTAGGATAATGAGCAGAAAAGAGGTAATTAAATGTTTATTTTCCAATGAATGCATGAGAAGATTAGCTGTAGAATCCAGGTAGCATATTTTCCTGTTTGTGTCTAAGGACTATGTCTTTGTATTCTTTATTGCCAAATGTGCCATTCTTGAGTAATTTCATATCTCTCAGCATGAGAAAAACGTGAGAAATATGAATCTTTGCTATTTTTTAATTGACAAAATATAGGTCTTCTTGCCTGTACACTTTCCAAAGCCATTTGTTTAATGCTAGTGACCTCATTATTCATATCGTTGCATCATCAGTTGTGCCACCTGTGAATTCAGGACATGGAGGAAATTGTGTGTAATAATTTTTAAAAATTTACTATTTAGAGTTTTATAGCATAAAACATATCTTACAACCATGTCTTCTCTTGCACACTTTAGACAGACATCACTGCATTCTTAGAATGTACTCTCTTTCAATATTGACTGTACCTCTCCTTTCTACCCATCCCCATCAATGTGAAGAATAGATGAGAAGGAAAAAAAGTGGCATATTTGCTCATTGAATGTCCACTCCTTGCCCAGTGTGGTATACTGAATAATGACCCCAAAATATAGCAAGATCCTAATCCCTGGAACCTGTCAATGGCACCTTACATGGCAAAAGAAACTTGGCAGATATAATGAAGTTATGAATTTCAAGATAAGGATATTATCCTGGTTTATCAAGGTAGCCCCTAAATGCAATCATAAATGTTCTTACAAGAAGAGGCAGAGGGAGAGTTGACACACAAAAGGAGATGACAGTGTGGCCATGGAGGGAAAGACTAGATGATGTAGCCACAAACAAAGGAATTCTGACCACTACCAGTAGCTGCAGAAGTGAAAGAAGAAATTCTCTAGAGCTTTTGTAGGCAGCATGGGCCTGCTGATACCTTGATTTCAGCCTAGTGAAACTGATTTTGGACTTCTGGCCTCCAGAACTGTGAGAGATTGAATTTCTGTTGTTCCATGCTATCAATCAAGTTTGTGGTAACTTGTTATAGCAGTCTTAGATAGTACTTTCAGTGGGCTTAAGACAAACCAAGGAGAGCAGATCATTACTTCATTGGTTTGAGGCAAGATAATACAATGATTAGAAGGACTCATTAGAATTATGGATCAACTATCTTGAAGCCTCTCGGAGGACATATGTACAATCACTCACGGAATATTTTTTGATATGTAGCAAAAATACTTCAGGGGTATTGCTAGTGGTAAGGGGCACATAGAATAAATGATGTCTACCACCATCTTCTCCCTGTGGCTGTGGAGATTAGAGGCAGCCCTGCTGCCAGAACACAAAGGGGCCAGAGCTGATGCAAATACCCTCATATGCAGTTAAAGCCCAATAGTCAGAGTGAGACAGGACACATAGTCAAGGAAGAAACTATGTCCTTGGAACATGGCAAGGTGACCAGGATAAGCCCCAACATTCACATTGCAGTCCAGTTCATTCAAGAAAAGCTATCTCTAGTAGGAAATTCCCCCTATAGAGAGCATGCACATTTGATTTTACCTGTCCTCAGACTGACCTTTTGCTCATTAAAATAGTAAAAAACACACCTCTGGGTGGAGATTTAAGATGCTAATGAGACATGCAATGTATGAACAAGCATATACAGCTACTGTGCATGTGCACCAGAGGCCCCCCCAAAACCTGTTTACTAGTAACACCTCTTCACATCCCTTTATGAATAATGTAAGACTCTCATAAAGGGAATTCCCCATAAGGAGAGGCTCCCTAGTGCCAGTCTTTGCTGTCTCATCCTTACAAGCAGCCCGCCCTGAATTCTCTCTCTCTCTCAGGGTGTACATTTTATTCTGCACCTAATTTTCAAAATATCCTTTTTCTTTTGCAATAAATTACTTCATGCTCTATCTCCTTTGCTCTGTGTCTCTTGTTTAAATTCTTGTAAATTAAAAAGACCAAAACCGAGGTCTCGCAATAGCCGTCAACAGAGATGAACAACTGGTAGCCCAGATCCCTGAGCTCATCTTGTTTCCCATGTGAGTGAACTGATCTTGTTTCCCGCGTGAGTGTGCGCCACCCAAATTCAGTGTGTTTACACCATTCTAGAAACCGAATCCCATACAATACTGTACAGTACTCATTTTCCAGAGAGAATGACCCAGGCCATTCTCCTGAAATGAGTTCCAGACAGGAGACCCTAATACAATCCCCTAGACATGACTCCTGGAGATTCTTGAGATAACCAGCCAACCCAATATATGGAGTAAAGGGTTAGAGGGTGCCCCAAATGGGAGAAAAGCGGTCCAGAATTCTTTCAGTTTCTAGTTTGAATTTGGGGCACCTCGCGTAGGGAGCACTATGGCCCTAGTTGGTCTCAGGCACTGAAAGTGGACTTAGAAACTTTTTTTGTTTTTGAGACAGAGTTTCACTCTTGTTGACCAGGCTAGAGTGCAGTGGCACGATCTTGGCTCACTGCAACCTCCACCTCCCAGGTTCAAGTGATTCTCCTGCCTCAGCCTCCCGAGTAGCTGGGATTACAGGCACGTGCCACTACACCCAGCTAATTTTTGTATTTTTAGTAGGGACGGGGTTTCACCATATTGGCCACCCCGGTCTTGAACTCCTGACCTTGTGATCCATCTGCCTCGGTCTCCCAAAGTCCTGGGATTACAGGTGTGAGCCACTGCTCCCTGCCGGACTTAGAAATTTTTGAGGTTGACACGTCAACGGTACAGAGATCAGGCCCCTGAGGTGCAGGGTTTAGGGCAGGCACTCTGTTTGTTTATGTCTAAGGATATGGAAGAATTCATCAGTATCCTAAAGAAGTAAAGTATATTGCTATGGGAAATATATATTTTAAATTTCTAGTGGAACTTCCAGAATAGCCTAATTCAATTTGAATCTTCAGTCTATGGATTCATGTTAATTACTTCGGGTTTAATAAAATCTGAATAGTTAGATTTTAGAGCTTCTTAGAGGTTTTCATATATTGCAACAACAAATTAACTTCGTATCCTAATTATTTAATTATTTGTTGAGAGTATATTGCATTTAGAGTACTATGCTAATTTTTTTATTACAACAAATAAATTATTAAACCCAAATCTTGCTTTCAAGGAACCTATAATCTATGTAGCAAAAGTAAGAGGGGAAAGACTAATGAAGTAAACAGAAGACAATTTATCATCTTGACTCAAAAAGGTATTATTTCATGACTTAATGTAAGTTAGAATACAGTTAATTTGTGTGTGTACTGAAATAGTTTAACTTATCAAGTCAATTAGTCAAAATATAAAATTGCAAAAAAAATTATTCAACATTTCTAGTCTATTAGCTAACATTGGTTTTAAATTAGCTGGAACCTTGGGCTAGGCTTGGAAGTAAAACACAACATATATTTAATCAATACATCTATAAATTATATAAAAATGCAGCAATTAAATCCACTTAACAATCATGTAGAAGGAAGCTGATCAACTCTTCCAGCATATGGAAACTTGCAATTGCCAGCTCCCCTCTGTCTCAGAAAAGTACTGTCTATCTTAAAACTGCCAAACACAGGAAGTAACCACTCAGTAAATTTTTTATTTTATACACTCAAAAAGAAATGGGCTCTGAGTATCCTCCTTTACCTGGGAGATAAGACACTCATCATTTTGCTGACTCTCAGTTGGAAGGAAGCCAGGGTAATAATGGCTATCTGAGGATCTTCAAAGATTTAATCTTGGAGATGAGTTCTTTGCAGGGCTCAATTCCTTTTGCTTTGCCAACCTGTCTGCTTTCTGAAATGGCCGTTAGCGTAAAGGTACCTGACAGAGGTGTACACCTCCTGAAAGCCAAATTATGGAACTACATTTCTGCAGAGCTCAGCTGCACTCACTGGAGGAGACTACAGTGCTGCTTAGGATCAACAGCTGTGCTGCCTGGGTCCCTGCAACCAAGCCCAGATTTTGTGTTTACTGAGCCCAGGCATCTGTACAGCAAATATGCACACATGGTGGAGGATGTGTGGGAGGGTGGAGGAAGAGAGAGAACAGGAAAAGCAAATCTGGAAGCAGAGCTTCAGTTGATAGAATTCATTCATCATTCATTCATGTGCTAATCATTCGTTCCTCAAAGGTTTCTGAGTGCCCACTATATGGAAAACACTGTTCAACATGCTAAGATACAAGGAGAAACAACACAAAATCTCCCCCCTCATGAAGTAACGTTCTATGAAAAAAAGAAAAAACTACAAGCAAATTTTAAAAAGATAATATGAAGGAGTGATAAGTGCTATGAGGAGAAATGTAGTAAAGTTAGAGTAAGGTTAAGCTGCTATAGTAAAGAAATCCAATACAAACTCAGTGACTTAAAGAATTTGATAGAAGTATGTTTCTTGCTTAATAATTTGAGGTGGGTGTTCTAAGTTTGGGGACAGCTTGCTCCATGTGGCCATTCATAGTCCTAGTTTCCTTCTGTTGTGTCACTGCAGAATTCCACAGGGCTATGTTGTTATCTTCATGACTGTGACACAGTGGTTTTCTTGAAGAAGGAGGTTCATGGGGTTTTAACAGAGTTAATGGGAGGGAATGTGAGAAGCTTGGGGCCGCATCATGAAGGGCCTTGTAAGTTTTGATAAGGTTTTGGAATTAACTCTCTGTGGAGATGGTATAAAAGGAGAAAGAATCTTGAAGGGGAAAAAAAGAGAAAGGACCTTGAAGTAATGTTGGCTAGAGACGGAGCACAAGCAGAGTAGAGAGAGCTGTAAAAATGTGAAACACCTTTCTCCATGTAAAATTCATTGACCCTGTGGCCATCAAATGGGGAGGAGAAATCCATTTTATGATCCTACCTTCCAACTGTGGATATCGTGGGCTTTCCAAGAAAAGAGATTTTACTTCTTTGGGTTTATGTTATCATTATCAAGAACAAGTATTGAAATAGTCTTTTAACTGCCACCATCGTTCAAGAAAAAGATTACTGGAAGTACTTTAGCCTACAGTATTTACAGCAATTCCTCCTACTACTTAACATTTTATTTATACTAATGAAAAAGCACTTAAATTCATTTGTATAGGTTGCTCTTTCTCAGAGATTGAGAATAACGAATATGTACTATAAATATATGAAAATGACTTATTTCATTATTCTTCCAATAGTCATTCCCTATAACAGGAATTTTAAATGCAGACTGAAGTTTCGCTTAATGCACTACAAAAGTGACAATTTATGTAGCTTTTCCTTGCTAATAAATGCCTTTCCCAATTATTATCTAAGTAGTTTGTAAGTGGACAATTAAAATTTTAATGTTTCTCCTCAATAGAGGACATAACATTAAAATAGAGAACTCTTCCTACTTTTTACTTTAACAAGATTCAAAAATCAGACCTTCAAGAAATAAATTCTCCTGCTACATTTTGCTTTTATTACACCCATTATGGAAAAACCCAGATCCTAACTAAAATTAGTTATTTACCTTATTTGATATGTACCCAAGATGCTAAGTGCTACTTGAAAAACCAAATAAAAGACTTACATTACTAATTGGAAACATTTCTGGATCTTCAGCCATGTCCAGCAATTCTAGTGTAGTTTCCTAATTAATTTTCTTACCTGGTTTAAACCTGTTTGATTGTTTCTAATCTTCTCCCTGCTCCTTAAACCTTTCAACCTCAACAACGACCTCCCCTCCTCATTAGCATACAGGAACCCTGTACTTAACGGACACCAAATTTACTAATCTGTACACGTTCTCCCACTCTGTTTTCTCTTTCCTTCTTGTTAGGGTAGAAAAAGTGCCTCATTTTTGCCAAAGCCAAATGCTTACCTATGCCCTGGGTCCCATCCTCTCTAGCATTCTTAGGAATTTTATTCATTGATCAGTGCCTCTATTTTCAGTAGCTTCAACCTTTCCTTTTCTGCTGGCTCTTTTCTATTAGCCTTTAAGTGTTTCCTTCATTTTAATACTCCATCTCTCTTGGATTTCTATAGGATTTTTTTGCTGTCCCCATTTCCTTAGTTTTCTTTTATTTCTACTTTGATTCTATTGGGGAGATCACTAGTCTGGCTTCTGCCTCCACTACTCCACTGAAACTGCTTTACTAAAGGTCATCAGTGAAATCTTGTTGCTAAATCTAATGGGTACATTTTGTAGACATCTTTTAAGTTGTCTAGAGTTTTGACACTCATAATGTGATTCTCAGAATGGTTGCATCATCATCTCGAACTTGTTGGAAATGCAGAATTTCAGGTCCCACACCAGACCTACTAAATCAGAATCTCGGCAAGCAGAATCTCAAGGAATTGTATTTTAATTATAAAGTAATTATAAATAGTGTTTTCTTATGTACAGTAGAGTTTGGTAACTACCAATGTAGACAAAGGATATATAACAGTTCTTCCAAATTTCACACACGTGATCCAACATTGTTCTTTCAACTCCAGGCACCTGCCATAGGGCTGGAAACTACTGTAGCCTGTAAATTTTTTTTCCTTGGGAAGAATACAGTTGATGGGTAAGGGATGTTAGTTTTCCCTTCTTGACCCTGTAGTTTTTCATGCCAAGGAAAGGTTGATGTCTATAGTAGTTACAGAGAATTAGGTTGGGTCACAGACATCTGTCAAAGAGAACTTAGGTACCAACCACATCAATTCTGAAACAAATAAGGATTGATTCTTTTATGGTATTACTCCCTTTTGTCTCTTATTTTTGAAACAGAAACAGACATGGTCTCAACAATAAGGAAATAAAAGGGAGAAAATAGTTTTACTCTTTACCAATTATGGAAGTTTATGACATCAGCAATAGGCATTGTTCTACATGAGTTATTGGCTTCTATACAAGTCAGAACTGATGCTGTAAGCAATGAAGCAAACTCTGGTTGACTAGAAAGAAATTAAAATGATATTAATGGAGCTCAAGAAATAGGTGGAAGGGCTGACCAACCAAGGTTGAGCTTGTGTTTCAGAAATGTCACCCACAATCATGTTCCAGAAGTGGTCTGATGAGGAAAACACTGGTTCTGCATCTCCTGAACATCGATGCTATAGTTGGCAGGTCCACTACTGCTTTATCACGAAGTTGACTGTAAAAAATGATGACTCAAAGCTTCTGCTACTACCTTCACCAGAATGTAGATTCCTCATGGTTTTATTCCTTCATGTAGCTAACTTCTCAATCAGAATCTCCAGCAGATATTCTACTCTCCCTTTAACATTTTATTTATAAAATTTCAAATCTAGAGAAAAGTTGAATGAATAATATCATTTATTAATATTCTCCAGCAGTTGCTTTTGGTAGGTGGCACTTGGATCATATACTTGCACTCTAGTTGCAAAGAAAGCTAGAAAAATATAATTTCTACTAATAATTACCTAACCTAATAATTTTGACTCAACAAATTTATCATTCTTACAGTTGTATAAATCAGTGACAATTAGGAAAGCAACCACTTTTATGATCAGGTCAGATTATCTAAATACTCACATATTCTATATGACTTTTACTTCTCTTTCAAGGCAAGATAATCATCCCCTTTAGGAAATTTTTCATACGATGTTTTCAGTCTTCATTTTCTTTACCTTTCTGTACCATTTGATATCACCTCATATTGTTTAATGTTTACCTTCCCTATAAGATGTAAACTCCATGAAAGTGCAAAGTGATTCTGAGAGATGTTTCACAAGTAGATTCTGTGTTTCGTCTCTAGTGCTTGGCACCGAGTAAAGTCTAAGGAATATATCCTGAATGATTTTATATGTGAATGAAGAATAGGCTAATGGGTAAGTTTCAAAATACAAGTTCCATTCCTAATTGAATTGAATTGAATTCACTTGCATTTTCCCACGTACAAATTTTATGTTTCTTTGTGTTTTTCGACATATAATTTATAAATTTATTGCCAGTTCTACCTCAGTAAAATTGTATAGAAATTCCACAAACTGATATTAATATTTGAGGTAAGGAGATTTTGAAGATGAAAGATATTTTTTGAAGTGTAGATAAATACTGTTGAGGGTGTTCCGTTTGGCTTGTATCCCCATTCATGTTAATGACACTGGGGGTGTTTTTTCAGATTAAAAAGATGAGATCTAGAGGGGTTAGGAAACTTGTCCAAAACCAATCATAGAAATACTGAAACTAAAAATCATGTTTTTTAGGTATCAGTCTATAATTGCTTTTCTACTCCATAATGCTGCTTTTCAAATTTTTACTATATGAATGAAGATTTTTTTAGTATTTATCTAAATATAAAATCAAATATGTAACTTATCTAGAGGATAACATCATCAAAACAGAAAAAGAGTCCTCCATTAATACAGAAAGTCTCATAGCATCTTAGGGACTATGTTGTACAATTTCTCCCGAGCAAGAATTCTAGCTGCAGCATCTATTATGCATTTGAATACATATAGCCCACTCTTAGATATGCCATTTCCTAATTGTGTTTTCTTTCACATCGATTTCCTGCAACTTCAGCCACCTCACTTGTTAGGCAAGGGTAAAAACATTTACCTGCTTACTGAATACAGAAACGGGGAGCATATAATAAGCCTGTATAAGTGAATGTTCTTTGAAAAAGCCAATTAATGTAAATACATGGTATCTTAGGAGAGATTTTTTTGGAAAGCTTCATTATACAAAAACATCACTTCAAGAAGAATCCCTCTCTGGATAAGTCAAAATCTCTATACACCATTTATTTCAATTCTAGGGAATACTGCTCTAAATATTATGCACCTGTATTCCCAAGCTCTGGGCCATGAAGCTTTTGTTCATTTTCTTTCATTTAGATTTTCTGATTTGTCTCTCTGACCATAATGCTAGTATCAAACAGTACAGATGTGTCTCCTCTGTTCTTGAGACAGACCTGTTTGGGAATTTCAAAGAAGTGGAAGACCATATCCTAGGACTGAAACAGTGTATAAGTGGTCCAGTAAACTCTGTTGCCAGAAAATTTCTGCAAGAGTATTATAAGGCCCATTTGTATGAATGAGGAAATAGAAACTGTGAGAGGATCCCTAGCTAGCTCACTGCTGGTAAGTGGAAGAGCAAATATCAGAGCCTGTATCTCTGATTCCAATTTCTGCTCTTCAGGGAACCAGGGAGTTCAAAACAGGAAAGGGAATAAAAGCTGAGCAAAACCAAGGCTAAGAGCCAACTGGGAGAAGAAATAGAGTTTTAAGATTTTAAAAGGGTACTTAAATTCTGTATTTAAAAAGGAAGAAGAGATGGAGAAGTAATTTCAGGGAGTTGACGGAAAGAGAAAACAGTTTATAGTTCTCTTATCTTGAGGATTTGGAGAGTTGTTAGTCAATTTTATTGTTTTAATTTGAGAATGAATCAGCATCGCCTTGGGCAGCACAGCTGTCACTATCAGCAAGAGAGTAACACAAGATCAGATTCAGCAAAGAACTCTGGAAAAAGACAATTGTCCTCATCCTTCCAATCCTATAGAAGGTTCAAGTTTGTAAGGGGTGGAAAATTAGGGGCTGATATGATTAATTTTAACGTGTCAACTTAACTGTGCTAAAGGATTTCCAGATAGCTGGTAAGACATTATTTCTAGGTGTGTCTGTGGTAGGGTTTCTGGAAGATATTAGCATTTGAGTCAATAGACAGTGCAAGGAAGATCAGCCTCATCAATGTGTGTGGGCATAATTTAATCCTTTGAGAACCTGAGTAGAATAAAAAGTGTGAAAGGTGAGCAAATTTGCTGTCTGCTCAAGCTAGGACATCCATTTTTGCCTGCCCTCAGACATTGGCACATCTGGTTCTCGAGACATCAGGTTTGAAGTAGAATTATACCACCTTCTTTCTTGGACCACTAGCTTGGAGATAGAAGATCACGGGCCTTTCAGCCTCCACAAATGTGTGAGTCAATCCTCATAACAAATCTCTTTATCTATATCTATCCTATTGGCTCTGTTTCTCCAGAGAACCTTGACTAATACAGAGATGTCATGACTTAGTAAACTGATTCTATGCATTATTTGAAGTCATAGAAACAAAGTTGTTTTACCAGCCACAACATTCACTGTTCATCCTGATTCATTTTAATTTTAATAAATATTATTTAGGGTATCACAACCTGGGGAGAAAACACAAACATTAGGATGAGCTGTTCTTTTTCTTTTTTATCTTCATCTTATGAATTCCTTTTCTTGGTAATTAATGTTTTAACATGTTACAATGTGCTTTCATGTTAGGATTTTCAGATATTACATGGAACATACCTACACTAAAATATATTTGTTGTTTATCTGAAATTCAGATTTCATTGGTTGTCCTATATTTTATCTGGCAACCCTATCTTATGTCCATTGTTTTCACTTGAGGTCTACAACAACCTTGTTGTGGTTAAGAATTATAATAATTTTCAAATAAATAAGCTGAGATGCAAACCTTTTAATTGACTTTTCAAAATTCTCTTAAGTCCCTAGATACACAGTGATGTGTATTGTTGCAACTAATGTAAGTCTGAAACTGTTCAGCAGACTGAGAAAGAGAAATACAGGGACAGAGGCAGAGGGACAAAAAATAATGAGGAAATTAAACCAATATCTGACATTGAAGATCTCACCAGTAAGACTGGACTATATATTTCTAAAAAAAAAATGTTGAAAATAGATCTGATTTAGATGAGATCCATAATCAAGCCATCTGGTTTGTGAGCAGAGCATGACAGCAGGAATGCTCCCAGTGAAAATGGTGTCACTGGATCTTAAATAATAGCAAAGGGAAACACAGCTTTTCTGAGAAGAAGATCAGAATATCAGCCATGGCTGCGAGTGAAGTGATGTGGTCTAGTTTTTAGAGAAGCGGAACAGAAAAAGAGGTAAGTGCCAAATACAGTCATGGCACAGAGGAGGGAATATTTGAACTGGGTTTCAGATGTGGAAGGAAGGTGTCAGTCATTCAGGGGAAAAGAACATTAAGAGATTTGATTTTCTCTTTTTACTATAACCCCCTGATAGATTTAAAATTAAATGTACAAAAAGAAGAAAAACTAAAATTAAAGAAAATACACATGTACATTGAATTGGGATTCTCCAGAGAAACAGAACCAGTAGGATGTGTATGTATGTATGTATGTATGTATGTATGTATGTATGTATGTATGTTAAAGAATTGGTTCATGCAATTGTGGAGGCTGAGAAATCTCAAAATCTGCAGTCAACAAGCTGGAGACCCAGGAGAGCTGATGGTATAGTTCCGATCTAAGTCTGAAGGCAAGAGAAGACCTATATTCCAGTTTGAAGACAATCAGGTAGAAAGTCCAACTTCTTCCTTACCCCACCATTTGTTCTATTCAGGCTTTCAGAGGTGAGACCCACTAACATTGGAAAGGATAATCTGCTTTACTCAAATGTTAAACTCATTCAGAAACACACTCACAGGTACACCCAAAATAATGTTTAACTCAATACCTGGGCACCCCATGGCCAGTCAAGCTGACACATGAAGGTAACCATCACATACATTAAACTCATTTGAAATGGCCATGAACTTTCTAAGCATAAATTCAATGAAAGAAAACTCAGAAACTATTTCAACCACATAAACATACATAAATTTTGTCTCTCCAAACACCATAAAAACTTAAATATTAATTGTCAAATAGGGAAAAATGTAATATATATGGCAAAGCACAGACATCTTCACTATATAAGTTTTATAAAACATCAGGAAAAACACAGATACCTCAATAGAATAAAAGGACGGAAGGAAGAAAGAAAGTTAATTAATAGAAAAAGAAGTACAGATATGATTTAACACAGTAGAAATCAACGAAATATAAATTACAATAAAACACAATTTTTCTCAATTTGGCTAATTTTAATGGCATAATTATTAGTGTTAGTAAGAGTATAAAGAGAGTTCTCCGCCACGCATGCCTCACGTGGGAGTCAATTTTGTACAATTTGTTAGGTTAGCAATTTGTCTTCTTAGAGAGGTTCAATTCAAGCTCAAATTTTTGTTAAAAGATTCAGAGAAGTATTTAAAATAATGAAAATAAAAACACCTCAAATGTCTTACAACACAAGATCTGTTAAGTAAGCCAGTTTCCTCTAGAGAAAAGAATATTAGATAACTCTTGGAAGATGTATTTTGGTGAATATTTACTGCATTGGAAAAGTCTCCAGAGAAACAATTAAGTGGAAAAACAGAGAGGAAAAAGCTATATTTTTGTAAAGCACACACGTGCACACACACACACACCCCCACTATAAAGCGCTGGAAGGAACTCACTGAAACAATAGTAAATTTATGAGTAATTTTAATATTCTTCTATATATTTTAACTTTTATAATCATAAATTTAGTATTTTGAAATTAAACTTTTTTATAAAGTCAGCATGCATACTGAGAAATGAACAAATAACAAAGGAACAGCTGGATGAAATTTTACAAACTTGAACACATTCTTGTAACTACTCCCCAGACCAAGAAATAACTCCCTATTTGCATTCTCCCAGTATCTATCTTGGGACAGCTATTTTTCCTTACTTTTACCTGATTTTGAAGTTTGTGTAAGTGGAACATATAGTATCTCACTCATGATATTTGGCTTCTTTTGCTCCAGTTTAGGCTTGTGAGGTTCATTCTTCTCATGTGCAGCAGTATTTTGTTTGTTCTCTCATTATTGTATAATGTTTCATTGCATAAATTTACCACCATTAATTTATTTTTTCTATTGTAGATAGGGGTTTGGGCTACATTTTTTGATGTGTCATTCGGGTGAACATAAATACACAACTTTATTTGGCATATACCTTGAAGTGAATTTACTGGTGTGTTAGTTCATTTGCACACTGCTATAAAGAACTGCCTGAGGCTGGGTAATTTATAAAGGAAAGAATTGAGTCACTGTTCAGCATGGCTATGGAGGCCTCAGGAAGCTTACAATCATGGCAGAAGGTGAAGGGGAGCAAGTCACCTTCTTCACAAAGCAGCAGGAAGGAGAAGTGCTGAGCGAAGAGGGAAGAGCCCCTCACATGATCATCAGATCTTATGAGAACTGAGTATCATGTGAACAGCATGGTGGAAACTGACCTCATGATTCAATTATCTCCACCTGCTCCATCTGGCTCTCCCTTGACATGTAGGGATTATGGGGATTACAATTCAAGATGAGATTTGGGTGGGGACGCAAAGCTTAACCACATCTACTGGATTGTTGCCATTTATCTGTTTAGCTTTATTAGATACTACCAAACTATTTTCCAAAGTGGTTGCATCAATTTTTACCCTTGCTGGTAGTGTATAAAATGTTTTTTATACTATATGGTTTTCTCCTCCTTTTTTTTTATTTAATTTGGATGTTTGCTTCTAATCTGCATTCTAGTTCACTTATCTTCCCTTTAACTATTTGTAGTTATTGTTCTAATTCACTATATGCCTGTTAATTTTTATTAAATGCCAGACATTCTGTATGAAAAAACTGTACAGGTGCTTTTTCATGTTATGCTTTCAGGAGAGGTTTCACCCTATCCTCTGGATGTCAGCAAGGGTAGGGGGAGGTCATGTATTCCAGTCAGAGAATGAGCTGACTTGATGTTAGAATTTAGTTTTTGTAAGCTTCCCTCTGCTGTATTTCCTTTATTCCTGAGATATATTTCTCTAGTGATCCCAACTGAAAGCTAGCATGTTTCCTAGAGCCTTTTTAATTGGCAAATTCAGAATGCTAATTTGTGTCACCTTAGTGCTGTAAGATTGCTGAAATCTCAACTCAGGTTTTCAGTTCCTTTTTGTTGGTTTCTTAGTTTAAGCATTAGTTAATGTCTCTAGGGGAAAATCAGTTCAAAGTTCCACAATCAGTTGTCTACGCCTGCCTTCCTCTGGAATTTTGGCATGCTCAAGTCTTGGTACATTTAAAAGCCCAAATTCCGAATTTTGTGTTTGCAGCCCCATGAGGCTGCCAAAAGATCTGCTAAACCACTGTTTTCTTCTTGGATCTCTGCTCAGTTTATTGTGTAGCTCTTCAGTGCCTTGCTACCTACAGCTAATTAATTATCACATACATCAAGGAGAAAACCAGTTCACAAAATGTTGGATTCCCTCAATGGATGTTCCTTTCTCTAAGGATTCTGGTCTCTTGAGTCCTGACTGTATCAGAAGCTCTCTGATGTTTTCACACATGCATATGTTATATTTCTTTCAGTTTTTAAAGGTGTTTTCAGTGGGAGTGTTGCCTCCTATAAGCTATTTTGTCAAAGTTGAAGGCAGAAGTCTCATATTAACGTTACTTTAAAATTGGTCCCTGTACTAACTGAAGTACACAACAAATACTTTAGGAAAAAAAACAACTTAAGCCAGAATAATATACCAAGAATCATTGGTAAAGAGAAATCAAGTTATTAGGAGCAGCCAGAGGTACTAAGAGAAAAGAAACAAATCTCTGAAGAACTTCTACCTTACAGTTTAGCCTGGAAGTAGCTCACTTACTAAAAAGAAAGTTTGGAACCTTCTGTTTGTCAGAGAGGGCCTTTACATAGTTTAATAAATCTTAAAGAAAGTAAGCATATAAAAATGAAGATTGCCTTTGCCAAATTTCCAAGAGAAAACTGTGCTAAGAGTAGAGGAAAAGGCTCTACTGGTTCATTGTGGCTGTTTTGGATGCTCAGGACTTTACCCTGCCTGTTAGTTGGTCTAGTAGACCTTATGTTAATTGCATCTTTGTCTCAGGGTATCTTCTGAAACATCTTCCAATTGAGGGCTGTATTTACATCTGTTAAAGTGCTACTTGGGTGAAACCTGTCTGCTCTGTTCTTGCCTTTCCTATGAGTCATTCAAAGACAGAATGAAGAACAGGATCTCCAATCTAGCCTCTGTCTTCTGGATGTCTATGAACTATATCCATTGAATGACAGAGTCAATGAGCAGTCAGAGAGACATCCAGGAATTTGAACTTTTTTTGCACTGATGGCTAGTTAGAGGCTGGTTAACAGGAGGCCCTTGTAGGTGATGGAGCTTGTTTTTTTTCTAAACTATTGGAGGCAGGCATATGAGAAGAGAGTTTCCGTTATACTTTAAGACATTTGACTTACCTCTAATGAGTGTTGATAATTTCTAGAATACTTATAATCAAATATAAGAGTAAAAATACTGACTAAAGAAAAGTACAAATGTTACTGGAATGTAATTTGGCCAATAAGAGTTGTATGATACACTTCCCGCCCAAAGAAGGGAAAAAATTAACAAATAAACAACTACATTTTGACATGAGTAACTGAGGAAGTATGCTGGAGAACATCAGGGAAGTAGTGAAATTCCTGAGGAGCATGGAAACTCAGGATAGCACCATAGAGAGGGAAGCAGCTCATCCTGTCTCTGCCGTTGTGTCTCCCCAACTGGAATCAGTTCAGAGCCAGGGGAGTCTTCTTGTGAGGAAAAGGTAAACTAGAGACCCTTGGGAGTCCCTATCACCACCAGATACAAGTAGCCATTTCTGCAAGAGTATTTCCAGTTCTCATAGACACCAAATCCAGAATGGACAGTTGCTAGGAGTCCACACAACTGTATTATCCCACAGTAGAAACACTCTTGGCAACCCGGATCCCTGCAACCTAAGCTGCTACAGTGCCATCTTGAAACCAGACCCAGACCTAGAGTGTGTCCTGCCTTAAGACCAGTAGCCACCAACTCCCTTTATCTCTGATGCTTCACTATCCTTGTACTAACATTCACATGCATGCCTGCAGCACCAGTACACAGGTTGCTGGGAGTTTATGCCTGAAGGACTGACCAAGACCCCAGTGTATGAATGCATGAGGCACCCTCAGGAAAACAGTCAGGCCTGTGAAGTGGAGAAGCTCCACGTAGCCAGTCATCTACAGCACACCCACTCTTGGAATAACAGCCAGTGTG
The DNA here is from genome assembly GCF_043159975.1 of Macaca nemestrina. Lineage (NCBI taxonomy): Eukaryota > Metazoa > Chordata > Mammalia > Primates > Cercopithecidae > Macaca > Macaca nemestrina. Next base: position 21,942,349 of record NC_092125.1, on the reverse strand, counting down.
AATAAGACTCCATCATCCCCAGAGAGGACCCCACACAGCTGCCTGGCCCATACATGCTGCACCTAGCCTGACAACCAGTCTGGTGGTGGCCCCAACCTCCCAGACAGCCTGCCACACAACTTGCTGGCCCACCCCACCCACATGCAATTGGCCCTCAAACCAACCCAGTGCTATTTACCCCAGAAAAATCATGCCACTACCATCACAAACCCCTGCAGCCTAGATACCTGAGTCATTTGCACACATTGCAGATGAGGATTACAGCTGAAGAATCTGTTCATAGACCATGCTACTGAGTACACTCAGAACCAAAGTCAGCATACCATTTCCAACTGACACCCTAGGAACCATCTACAGGAAAAAGTCTTTACCTTCAAAAACTATTCCATAAAATTGAAAAAAAAAATGGCTGTCTACTAGAAATGAATAGAGCAATACAGGGACACAAGAAACATAAAAGGCAAGGAAATATGACATCCTCAAAGTAACACAATGAGTGCCCAGTAACAGATCCCAAAGAAAAAGATTCTTACAATATAATTGAAAAAGAATTCAAAGTAATGATATTAAGGAAACTCAATGAGCTATAAGATAATATGGACAAACAACAATGAAATCAGGAAAATCATAATTTGAATGAGAAATTCAACCAAAAGGTAGATATCAGGAGAAAAAAACCAGAATTCTTCAAGTAAAATAATTCAATCAATAAAATAAACATATAACTGAGAACTTTTATAACAGACTAGATCAAGCAGAAGAATTTCAGAACTTGAAGACAGTCTTTTGAAGTAACCCAGTCAGAGAAATAGAAGGGAAGAAAGTCTATGGGAATTATGGGATGCCATTATGTGAACAAATGTTTACATTATAGGAGTATAGAGGAAGAAGAAATAAAGAAACGCACAGAAAATCTGTTTAACAAAATAATAGCTAAAAACTTCCCACGTTTAGGGAAAGATATGGACATTCAGATACAAGAAGCTCAAAAGTCCCTGGTGAAATTCAACCAAAACCAAAACAAAAACAAACAAAAAAAAAACCCTTCTGTGAGGCATATTATAATCAAACTGTTGAAAGTCAAAGACAGAAAGAATTCTAAAAGCTGCAAGAGAACTATTTCATCACACATAAGGAAATCTTCATTAGACTATTAGCAAAATTTTCAGATGAAATTTTCCAGACCAGTATGGAATGAGATAAGGTATTCAAAGTGCGAAAAGAAAAAAAACTGTAAGACAAGAATACAATGTACTATAAATACTAGGCCAGCCTTCCAAGAAATGATTAAGAAGTGCTACAATGGGAAACAAAATGAAGAAAAATACTGTCATGAAAGCATGTGAAAGTGTAAGTGCCATCAATATAGGAAAATTCATAACCATGTCTTGGCACCAAAATGGTGTTATGTAAATCATTCAATCCTGTAGTATGAAGATTTAAAATAAACATGGTCAAAAACAACAACACCTATGATTAGTGGCTAAGGCACACAAAAGATGATACTAAGGCAACCAAAATATAAATCCTGTGTGTGGGGAAAAGTCTAGAGTATTTTTATGTGACCAAACTTAAGTGGTTTTCTGCTAAAAATAGTCTGTTTTAACTACAAGTCTCTTTATGGCAAAACCATAGTAACCACAAAGAAAAAATTAGAGCAGATATACCAATGAGAAAGAGAAATGAAATGAAGCTTAGAACCACAGAAAACCACCAAACCGCAGAAGTAAATAATGGAAAGAAAGAAAAGAAATAAGGATCTACAAAACAACGAGGAAACAATTAACAATATGGCAGTAGGAAGTCCTTATTTATCAACAACAATCTTATATGTAAATGATTAAATTCCTCAATGAAAAAATACAGAGTGGTTGAATGACTAACAAAACAAGACCCAACTCTATGCTGCCTAAAAAGACTCCCCTTACTGACTAAAAGTGAAAGGATGGATAAAAATATTTCACGCAAACAGAAACCAAAAGCCAGCAAGAGTAACCATACTTGTATCATAAAAATATAATTTAAATCAAAAACTATAAAAAGAGATAAAGAAAGTCATTGTATAATGAGAGAGGAATCAATATAACAAGAGGGTAAAACAATCATAAATATTTTTATGCCTAATACCCAAATATTTCAAGGAAATGTTATTAGATATAAAGGGAGAGATAAACTCTAATACAATAATAGTACAGGGCATCAAAATCCACATTCAGCAATGGACAAATCAGCTAGACAGAAAATCAAAAAAGCAACATCAGACTTAACCTATACTGCAGGCCAAATGGACGTAAGAGACATTTACAGAACATTCCGTCCAACAGCTAAAGAATACATATTTTTATCAACTGCACATGGAATATTCTCCAGAATAGATAATATGTGAGGCCACAAAACAATTCTTACAAATTTAAGAATATAGAGATTATTTTTTCAAGTCACAGTATTATAAAATGATAAATCAACAACAAAACCTTATCAGTGTATGGAAATTAAATAACTTTCTTCTGTATAACTAATGGGTCAATGAATACATTTTCTAATTGAAATGTTTTTTGGAAAATAAGAATGAAAACACATCATACCAAAGCCTGTGAGACACAGCAAAAGTGGTTCTAGAAGCAAGTGTATGGCAATAAAATCTTATATCAAAAAAGAAGATTTCTAAGAACCTGACCATGTACCCCAAGAAACTAGAAATACAAAACTAAACTAAACCCCAATTTGGCAGAAGGAAGAAAATAATAAAGCCCAGAGCAGAAATAAATGAAATAGAGACTAAAAGAGTTTCAAACTATCAACAAATTTAAGAATTGTTTTTGAAAAATAAATAAAATTGACAGTCTTTTAGCTAGACTAAGAAAAAAAGAGAAAAGACCCAAATAAATAAAATTAGAGATTAAAAAAGGACCATTTCAACTGTTGTCACAGAAATACAAATTACTATGAAAGACTGCTATGGACAACTGTATGCCAAAAAATTTGAGAAGAAATAGATAAATTTCTGGACATACACAACCCACCAAGACTTCAGAACTTCGACCAGCAGCACCCCCAGATCCTGAGGCATAGGCCTTGGTTACACCATCAACTTCCCTGGTTCTGAGGCTTTCAAACTTGAATGGAGCTATACTGCTGGTATCCCAGGGTCTCCAGCTTACAGACAGCCTGTTGTAGGACTTTTCAGCCACCATAATCATGTGAGCCAATTCCCCTAATAAATCCCGCCTGATATGTTTATATACACATCTTTTGATCTGTCTCTCTGGAGAACCCTAACACACACAGATTTAGCATTGGGGAAGCCAAAAATAATTCCTTCTCACTGTGTTCTTTACAACACAAATGGAAGAGATCTGTGAAATTGTCCTTTCACAAAAAGACTGTGACAAGTGTATGAAGCTACTTAGTATTGAAAGATAAAAGTTTAAAGCTAATTATTATTGGTGCTGTGAAAGCAGGAAATTGCTTAATTGCAATGGCCAAGCAATAACCAGAGTTTCAAATGGACAGCACATCTTTACAAAATTTGTAGACCACAATCACTCTCCAAATACAAGGGCAGCCAGTGTTTCAAAAAATCACAAAAGTGAAAACTCTGGCAAAAAAATAAATGAACTCTCTCCTGCTCCTGCCAAATTATCTAATCACGTACTACTTCTGCTCCTTCACACATAGCACCATACTTGGCTTCCAAAACCACCCTTCGTCAGAGAATAAAAATAATTCTACAAGCTCAGTGACTTTCTGAACCAAAGACATTTGCTGATATTGATGTTTCTTCAGTAGTACAAAACACATTAAATGGTGAACTATTCTTAATTAGAGATTTGACTGTCGAAGAAAATAGACTTCTTATATTTACCACTAAATCTAACAGAAAAACTAGTGCATGTTTGCTTTGGCTAATGGATGGCACTTTCAAATTGTCCCTGCGGTTTTCTTATGAAATATGTACAATTCATACCCCTGTTGGATCCAACTTATTCACTCATTTATATATTAATGACTGAAAAAAAGTGGAGCATTTTATAAACGGTTATTTGAATTTTTGGTGGACTTTGCAGAAGCAAATAGATTTTAATTGAATCACCAGACCATAATCATAGACTTGGAATGCAGCGTGATCAAGGCTCCTAAAAGTGAATTTCAAGGTGTTATCAATAAAGCTTTTTCCTTATTCAACTCAATGCATCTGGCAGACAATTTAGATGAGTGGATTGGCCACGTGATAAGGCCACAGTGAAAACTTCAGCTAAAAATGTGTCATTTGCCTGCATTGGCATTCCTTCTAACTGATGACATTCCAGGAGTTTTTAATAAATTAAAGCTGCATTTGCCCGGAGAAGCCAGTGAGTGGTTCAAAAATAATTATGTGCACAGGAGGATAAAAAGACACATAGTGGTGTTGCTTTTCAATCATCAGTGTTGTTCCTGCCAAATTTGTTGTCAGTATATGAATGCATGTAGAATAGATTTCTGCATGCTCAAGACAACATGGAAGCCTAGCACAAAAGATGAGAAAAGGTAACAAGGAATGCTCGCATCCACGAATATTGACTCAGAGAAGAATTGCAAAAAGAGCACCATCACGTAGAAAATGAATGTGAATATATTCTCCATGGAGAACCGTGCCTCCCCTGCACTGCCACAAAAAGCGGATTTACACTTTTTCATATATTGAGTTTTCTTTTTAGATTTTTTGTTGTTTTCTTTCCTTTTAAAATTATTCCCCCCCCATTTAAGTTGTCAGTATTAATTTTTTACAATTTGCTATGTTATTTATTTTATCTTCATATCATTTTTAATATTGGCAGTATTAATTATAGAAAGACTTTTTGAGTCTTTTTTTTTTTATTTTTTATGCACCTTTTGCAAATTTGACTTCACAAAGGTGCATTGCCACATTGGCTTTGTGTGTAAGCATTGTGCACGTGTGTAGAAATGTTGAAATGTCCTCAATGAATGAAGAGATGTCCTTTTCAGACATCTGCATTTGTGAAAGATAAAACTTCTCAAGATGTTGGCTCTTTGAGTGACTACATATGTGGTGGTGACCAGTTATAGTTTTTGATCAGTCTCATCAAATGGCTTAGGTTGTGGGTCACGGTATTTCAGATGACGGCAGTTACATAAGCTATTTATTAGTACTGTTTGTCTGCTTTCACTGTTGTACTCATGTGACTGCATTAGTGTACGTGAGAGTATGTGCTTGCAAAAATATGTATAGTTGCCCATTTCCTTGATTAGAGTGCCCTGTGTTCTGTCATGTTTTGATATGTTTCTCAAATACATCTCCATGTTAAAATGAAAATAAATATCTTTTAAGAAGTTTTAAAATAATTTTTCCAGAATTATATTTTCAGGATTTTGATCTTTTGGAATTACAACATTCAGGATTATGATGTTTGGGATTGGATCTTTAAAATTAGATGTTTAAAGCATATTCATAGATATATGCAAATATCACCATAGTAAATTTTAGAATATTTTCATCATCTCTCCCAAAACTCTTGCATGCTTTACCTATCATATAAACCCTTCACCCCTCAGCTGACTCCCACCCTCACCCCTAGCCCTAGGCAACTATTAATCTACTTTATGTCTCTATAAATGTTGTGGTTCTAAACATTTCATGTTAATGGAATTATATAATAGATAGTCTTTTATGACTGGCATCTTTCATTTAGCACAATGTTTTTAAGATTTGTCCAAGTTGCAGCATGTCTCAGTACTTCATTTCTTTTTATGACTAAATAATATTTCATTATGTGGATATATCACATTTTGATTATTCATCAGTTGATAAACAGGTGTTTCCACCTTTTGGTGTAAGATGAATAATGCTTCTATGAAATACTCATTTACAAGTTTCTGTGTAGACATATGTCCTTTGGCGGGTAGATGCCTAGGTGTAGAATTACTGGGTTATATGATAACTCTATGTTTAATCATTTGAGGAACTGTCAGATGGTTTTTCAAAGAAGCTGCACTACTTTACATTCTCACCAGTAGAGTGTAAGCATTCAAATTTCTCCACATTCTTGCCAACACCTTTTATTCTAGTCACCCTACTGGGTGTGAAATGGTATTTCATTGTGGTGTTCGTTTGTTTATTTGTTTTGAGATGGACTCTTGCTGTGTCTCCCAGTCTGCAGTGCAGTGGCACAATCTTCGCTCACTGCAACCTCCACCTCCTGGGTTCCAGCTATTCTCGCATCTCTCCTGAGTAGCTGGGATTACAGGTGCGCGCAACCACACCTGGCTAATTTTTTGTAGTTTTAGTAGAGGGAGTTTCACCATGTTGGACATGCTGGTCTCAAACTCCTGACTGCAAGTGTCCCACCCGCCTTGGCCTCCCAAAGTGTTGGAATTACAGGTGTGAGCCACCACGCCCAGCCTCATTGTGGTTTTAATTTGTATTTTCTTGATGACTAATGTTGTTGAGTTTCTTGAAGAAACATTTATTCATCTGATTTGCCCATGTTTGATTTAGTTGTCTTTTTATTATTGAGTAGTAAGAATTCTTTACATATTTTGGATACAAGTCACATACAAAACATATGATATGATGTGCCAATATTTTATCTCATTTCTTTTCACTTTCTTTGTGGTGTCCTTTCAAGTAGAAAAGTTTTTCACTTTGGTGAAGTCCAATTTCCTAATTTTTTGTTGTTGTTGTTATTGTCGTTGCATAAGCTTTTAGTGTCATATCTAAAAATCCTTTGTGAAACCCAAGTTCATGAAGGTTTACCTCTTTGTTTTCTACTAAGAGTTTTAAAGTTTTCACTTTTACACTTAGGTCTTTGATCCATTTTGTATACATTTCTATATGTGGTATGACATAAGAACCAAACTTCACTGTCTGCATGTGGCTATGCAGTTATCCCAGCACTTTTTTTAAAAAAACTATTATTTCTTCATTGGATGGCTTAGAATCCTTGACTAAAATAAACTGATTATAGGTAAATGGCTTTATTTCTTGAATTGCTATTCTATCTCATTAATGTATATGTCTATTCTTTCACCAGTGCTAGAGTGTCTTGATTATAGTTGCTTCGTAATCATTTTACAAATAGGAAGGCATGGTAACTTCTGGTTCCAAAATGATGGCATAGAAGCAAGCTGGCTTTACTCTTCCAACAGAAAAATCAAAAATAAATATATACAATGGCAAAATTATCTCCATTAATATCACAGAAATAAAACATGAAGATAAGACAGTTCTCAGGGCCACAGAGAAATGAAAAAAACAAAACAAACCAAACAAACCAACAAACAAAAAAAAACAAAACAAAGAAAAACCACAAAACTCCAAGCTGATGGTAAGAGAGTTAGACTTCCATACCCATGAAACTATTTCATCCCAATCTATCTGGCATTAAGTGTGCAGAAAATCCTCCCTCTCCAACTCACAGTTTCTACGTTGGAAAAAGTGAGCAAAGTAGACAAACAGCTGTCCTATAATCTTGAGTTCACTGGTGAGGGAATGGTTTCTGCCTCAACCTATGGGAAGCTCAGAGATGCCTAGAGGGAGAAATATTCTTAAGGACAGCCAGAGACAAAGGAAGGAGGTGAGACCATCATCTCCAGCACTGGAAACTCTGCTCTGAAACTTGGTCATAGGAGACAAGAATCAAAGTGGCTTTTCCGCAGCACTGTACTGTAGGAGGTTTGTTCTACAGGTCTCCTGGGCAAAAATTCTCAGTCAGGCTTTCTGTACTCTGAGATATCCCATTTGGGACCTCCCTTACTCAGAATAAGAGACATCCAGACTGTTTACTAGAACCAAGACAAACCTGGGCTAGAGGTATCATCTGGTGCCAAACAGATAAACAAACAACAACAAAAACAAATAAACAAACAAAAAAAACAAGGCAGCAACCCAGTGGGTGAGGGGGAGAAGAAAGAAAATCAACAGGTAAATTACAAAAATCTTTAAACAAACGTCCAAAAAAATAAAAAATTTAAAAAAAAACAAGACAGAAAAGACTGGAATAAATAAATAATCCTTCAATGCAAAGACATAGATATACATCTAGAAGAAACAGAATTTAGGGAATCATAACCTTCTCCAACAGACAAAGCAAGAAACCAGTCACTGACCCTAAAGAGATGTTGATACGTGAACTCTCTATACAAAAAATCAAAATTGCAGTTTTAAGGAAACTATGATCTCTAAGATAACATATCAAAGCAATTTAGAGGTTTATTAGAGAAATTTAACAAAGATATTGAAATAATGAATCAAATAGAAATCTTGGACCTGAGAAATACATTTGCTGAACTGAAAAACTCATTAAAGGTTCTCAACAGCAGAATGGATAAAACAGGAAATAATTGATAAGATCAAAGACAGGCTATTTGAAGATACACAGTTAGAAGAGAAAAAAATAATGAATGCATAGAAATGAAGATCATCTATGAGATACAGAAAATTACCTCAAAAGACCAAATCTAAGAATTATTTGTGTTCAAGAGGAAGTTGAGCAAGATTAAGACATAGAAAGTTCATTGAAAGAAATAATAATAGAAAACTTTCCAAAACTTAAGATATAACCAGGCACAGGAAGGTCAGAGAACACCAACCAGATTTGATCCAAGTAAGACTACCACTAAAACATAAAACAATCAAATTCTCAAAGGTCAAGGACATAGAGAGGATCCTAAAAGCAGTAAGAGGAAAGAAGCATATAACGTATAAAGGAGCTGGCAACAGATTTCTCAATGAAAACCATACACGCCAGAAGGGAGTGAAAAATATTTTTGAAGTGTATAAAGCTATTCAAGAATACTATATTCAGCAAAAAACTTTCAAATATAAAGGAGAGATAAAGTCTTTTCCAGACAAACAAAAGCTCAAAAAATCCACCACCACCAAATCCAGCTTATAATAAATGATAAAGGGAGTCCTTTAATCCAAAAGAAAAAAACACTAATATGCAAGAAGAAAATATGTGTGAAGGCCCAAAACCAACAAGCAAAATTAAGTATAAGGAAAAACCCAGAAAACTCTAACGCTAAAATTGTGGTGTGCCATACAATCATAGCTCTAGCATAAAATCCAAAAGGCAAATTTATGAAAAACAAAAGTAATAATGCCTACAGCAACCTGTTAAAAAATAGGCTATATTAAAATATGTAAATTGAGAGAATATAAAGTCAAAATGTAAGGAGGGATAGAGTTAAAGTGTAGATGCTTTTTTTTTTTTTTTTTTTTTTTTTTTTTTTTGAGACAGAGTCTCACTCTTGTTGCCCAGACTGGAGTACGATGGCACGATCTCAGCTCACCGCAACCTCTGCCTCTCGGGTTCAAGAGATTCTCCTGCCTCAGCCTCCTGAGTAGCTGGGATTACAGGCATGCACAACCACACCCAGCTAATTTTTGTGTTTTTAGAAGAGACAAGGTTTCGTCATGTTGGCCAGGCTGGTCTCAAATTCCTTACCTCAGGTGATCCTCCCGCCTCGGCCTCCCAAAGTGCTGAGATTACTGGCGTGAGCCACTGCACCCAGCCATGTAGATGCTTTTTAAATTTTTTTCTTTGTTTCTATTTTTTTCTTTGTGATATAAGTTGTCATCTCTTTAAAATAATTTGTTATATCTAGAAGATTTTTTGTAAGTCTCATGGTAACCACAATGCAAAATATATATTTTTAGTGAAATATATTCACTAAAAATAAAAAGCAGCAAATTTAAATATACTATCAGAGAAAATTACTTAATCACAAAGGAAGATAGTAAGAAGAGAAGAAAGAGTTACAAGACAATAAAGAAACAACAAAATGGCAGTAGTAAATCCTTATTTATCAATAATAACACTGAATATAAAATTCACTCAATTATCTAATTAAAGGCATAGAATGTCTGAATCGATAAAGAAATAAGATCCAACTATACGTAGCCTATAAGAAACCTACTTCACCTGTAAAGACACACATAGACTGAAAGTGAAGAGAATTAAAGTATTTCATGGAATGGAAACCAAAAAAAAAAAAAAAAAGAGCAGGAGCAGCTATACTTATATCAGATAAAATAGACTACAAATCAAAGACTGTAAAAAGAGACAAAGACGATCACTGTATAATAATAAAGGAGTCATTTCAGTAAGAGGTTTTAACAATTATAAATATCTGTGCACTCAACACCAGAGCTCCCAAGTATATAAAGCAAACATTAATACATATAAAGGGAGAGATGAACTGCAATATAATAATAGTATAGAGGACTTCAACACCCCACTCTCAGTAATAGACAGATCATCCAGACAGAAAATCAACAAAGAAACATTAAACTACACTAGACCAAATTGGTCCAACTGACATTTACAGAGCATTTCACCCATCTGCTACAGAATATACATTCTTTAATCAGCACATGGAACATTCTCCAGTATAGACCATATCATAGGCCGCAAAACAAATCTTAATGCATTCAAATGAGAAGAAATCGTATCAACCATCTTTTCTGCCGTTATTCCCACAAGGGAATAAAACTAGAAATCATGAAAATGTGAGGAAACTTGGAAACTACACAAACACATGGAAATTAAACATGTTCCTGAGTGATCAATGGGTCAATGAAGAAATTAAAAAGAAAATTTAAAACTTTTTTGAAACAAATGAAAATGGAAAAACAACATATCAAAATCTATGGGATGATACACCAAAAGCAATACTAACAGAGAAATTTATAGCAATAAATGTCTATATCAAAACAGTAGAAAGTCTTCAAATAAATGACCTAGTAGTGTACATCAATAAATTAGAAAAACAACAAACCAAAACCAAAAAGAAAAGAAATAATGAAGGTCACAGCACAAATAAATAAAAGAAACTAAAAAATGCAGAAGATCAATAAAATAACAAGTTGGTTTTTTTAAAAGATAAAATTGACATACCTTTGGCTAGACTAACTAAAAGAAAAAGAGCAAGGACCCAAATAAATACAATCAGCACTGAAAAGAAGATATAAAAACTGAAATCTGCCAGGCACAGTGGCTCACACCTATAATCCCAGCATTTTGGGAGACCAAGGCGAGTGAATAACGAGGTCAAGAGATTGAGACCATCCTGGCCAGTGTGGTGAAGCCCCATCTCTACTAAAAATACAAAAATTATCTTGGCGTGGTGTCATGTGTGTGTAGACCCAGCTACTTGGGAGGCTGAGGCAGGAGAATCGTTTGAACGCGGGAGGTGGAGGTTGCAGTGACCCAAGATCGCACCACTGAACTCCAGCCTGGGCAACATTATATGAGGTCAGCATTACCCTGATAACAAAGCCAAACAAGGACACAACAACAACAAAAAAAACTACAGGCCAATAAACACAGCGGCAAAAATCAACAAAATAATAGCAGACTGAATCCAACAATGCTTTAAAAAGATCATTCACCATCATCAAGTGGAATTTATCCCAGGGATGAAGGGTCGTTCAACATTCACAAATCGATAAATGTGATAAATCACATTAACTGAACCAGGAACAAAAACCATATGATCATTTCAATAGATGCTGAAAAAACATTCAATGAAATTCAATGAAATTCAACATCCCTTTATAATAAAAACCGTCAACAAATTGAGTATAGAAGGAACATGCCTCAAAATAATAAAGGCCATATGTGACAAATCCACAGCTAACATTGTATTAAATAAGTAAAAAATGGAAAGCCTTTCCTCTAAGATCTAGAACAAAACAAGGATGCCCACTTTCACCATATTTATTCAACATAATACTTACTGGAAGTTATGGCCAGCAATTAGGCAAGAGAAAGTAAAAAAGGGCATCAAAATTGGAAGAGAAGTAGTAAAATTAGTCTTGTTTTCAGACACGATTTTATACCTAGGAAAGCTAAAGACTTCACCCAAGAAACTGTTAGAACTGATAAATGAATTCAATAGTGTTTCAAGATACAAATTCAACACACAAAACTCAGTGGCATTTATATATGCAAAGAGTGAATAGTCTGAAAAAGAAATCAAGAAAGCAATCCCATTTATAATAGCTACATAGAATATAAAATATCTAGAAATTGATTTAATCAATGAAGTGAAATATCTATACAAGGAAAACTATAAAACACTGATGAAAGAAATTGAAAAGGGCACAAGAAAATGAAAAGATATATCATGTGCATGAATTGGAAGAATTAATATTGCTAAAATAACAATACTACCCAAAGCAATTTATAGCCAGTGTAATCCCTATCAAAATACCAATGACATTTTTCAGAAAAATAGAGAACAGAATCCTAAAATTGATATGGAACCACAAAAGAACTCAAACAGCCAAAGCAATCCTGAGCAGAAAGAACAAAGTCGGGAATCACACTACATGACTTCAAAATATACCACAAGGCTGTAGTTACCAAATCAGCATGATAATGGCATAAAAACAGATACATAGGCCAATGGAACAGAATAGCAAACCCAGACATAAATCCATGCATTTACAGCCAAATCCTTTTTTTCTTTTCTTTTCTTTTCTTTTTTTTTTTTTTTGAGACAGAGTCTGGCTCTGTCTCCCAGGCTGGAGTGCAGTGGCGCCATCTTGGGTCACTGCAAGCTCCGCCTCCTGGGTTCCCGCCATTCTCCCGCCTCAGCCTCTCGAGTAGCTGGGACTACAGGCGCCCGTCACCGCGTCCCGCTAATTTTTTGTATTTTTAGTAGAGACGGAGTTTCACCGTCTTAGCCAGGATGGTCTCGATCTCCTGACCTCGTGATACGCCCGACACTGCCTCCCAAAGTGCTGAGATTACAGGCGTGAGCCACTGCCCAGCAAAGCCAACTCATTTTTGAATAGGTGCCAAGAACATAGAATGTGAAAAGAACAGTCCCTTCAATAAATTGTGTTGTGTTCAATAAATCCATGAACATGAAAATTTTTCATTTATTTACATTTTTTTTACTTCTTTCAAGTTTTTTTAGTCATCAGAATAAAAGTTTTATGCTTCTATTTTTAATTTATTCCTAATGTTATTCTTCATAATAATATAAATTGTATTATTTTCTTAATTTTACTTTTAGATTGTTCATTGCAAATATACAGAAACACAATTGATTTGTGTATTTTTCTTGTGTCCTGCAACCTTGCTGAACTCTTTCATTAGTTCTAAGAGTTGTTTAGTGGAATCTTTAGGAATTTCTTTGTATAAGATGATGTTATCTATGAATAAAATTGTTTTACTTCTTTCTTTCCAATCTGGTTGCCTTTTATTTCTTTCTTTTTTTTTTTTTTTTTTCATAATTGTCGTGGCTAGAATCTCTTCTCTAAGGTTAAATGTCAATAGAAGTGGTAAAAGCAGACATCCCTGTATTATTTCTGTTATTAGGGGAGAATTATCCAGTCTTTCATATTTTTCATCCATATCCATGAGAGGTATTGGTCTGTAATATCTTGTGATATATTTTGGTTTCTGTATCATGGTAATACTGGCCTCAGAAAATAAAATGGGAAACATTTCTTCTATTTTTGAAAGAGTTTGTAAAGAATTGGTATTAACTTTTTTGGTGGGATTCAGTGATAAAGTCATCTGGTCCTAGGCTTTTCTTTGTATTATTTTTGATTTACTAATTCAATCTCTTCATTTGTTTTATACGTATATTCAGATTGTTTAAGCTTTTTATTTTTTGTTTTTTTGGGTTTTTTGGGGGTTTTTTTAGTCAGTTTTAGCAGTTTGTGTATTTCTAGCAGAATCTACTATCATAACCACCATACAACCAGCTGGCATTTGGAATGATTTTTCACATTTTCACAGGGAGACCTGGTGTTTAGCTGAGTAATTTTTTCTGGCCACTATATATTCTAGTTGGTTGTAATATATGGGGGGTGTGTATATCATATTGGTTGTTAAATATTTTGAATATTACTCCATAAATTATAGTCATACATTAGATAAACACCCACACATGATTATCATTCTCTTTTCCTACTGTATTTATTTTCATCCCTTTGCAACATATTAAACATGGGAGTAAGAACTCCTTAGAAGTGATGCTACAGCATAGTGACGACATGCATTATCTGGGAAAAGGTGAATAAACAATCATTTGGAGTACAACGGATTTGGAAGTTCCTGACCACTTGGAAGATACAATTGGTACTTTTTCTTCTGGACTCTATTCTCTATAACTAAACACTCCTGATAAAGGAGATAAACCCATTCTCTTAGTAAATATGATGCTCTCTCAGTCTGAGGTGCTAAAGGGAAGATGCACTCTGAAACCTTCTCTCATGCAATGATTAATGAATCTAATATGTATTCCTGATTCACAGTCTATTTCTCATCCCCCTACTTCCAGTTTGCTGGTCCAAATGATGAAAGCCAAATTAAAGAAGGCCATAACCACAAATACAGCTTTAATTCTTTATTAATTTTAATCATAAGCAACCTTTCTATTGAAACCATAATGCATTATGAATGTGTTCACAGAGAGGGGATAATATGGTAGTGATGACATTTCTTGGATCTTTTTTTTTTTATTATGGTTTAGCATCAACTTGTTCAAACATAAAAGAGCGGAGACTGATTAAATATCAGAGTTGGAATATAATGAAAGAAAAGTCCATAGCAAATATGTGGTGATTGTTTTAAATCAAATGCGTGGGAGGGTAGATTTCAGGTGATAGCTCAGCAGTTACACTCCTAATCCCAACTGAGGCTGCCATGTGGTTTTTCATTTGGCTTACAAAATGGAGCTGGTTTTCAACAAGTCCCTGCTGGCTGGCCCATGAGCCAAGCACCACATGCCTCCTTTGGCATCTGACAATATTGTTATTAATATTACAAGCTGAGGGAAGGGAGACTCTGAGGATAACTTCTGCTTTGGAAAGTTGTATTAACTCATTAAAGTCCTAAAACCTCTCAGGTTTCTTTAAGTGGGTAGTCTGAAATAGATGAAAAAATGTACTCAATATACTAAGAAGTGCCAGGATTTCCATTTACAGCATTAGTAAGATAAAGGGTGAGGTTTTCATTTGGGGGGTTTCTACCTCAAGTTTGCCTATTATAGCAAGTCAAGAACCTTGAAAGTAATCTCATCATGAACTTGTTAATGAGATATGTCATTTAACATTGGCCCAAACACAACCAGCATGTTTCCTTACCTGACCTTGTTGCTGTAAACTCAGGCTGGTCTACATTCACACTACCAGACAGGTGTACAATGGAAGGGAAACACCAGACAAATGCACTTTTTAGGGCCAATGCCCAGGATTTTTTCACTTGAACTTGGCCTTAATTTTTACCTTGCAATTATGCCATTTCATTCCTCTAGCCCTTTCCTATTTCCTGTTCTGTATGTTTCTGGAGGAAACTTAGGCAAAGAGGGCATGGCAGAATCACTCATAATATGAGAGAAAATCTGCATAAGCAGAGATTATCTCTGAAAACCTGGCAAAAGGAAAAAAGCAAACTGGAAAAATAAACCCCCAGCAAAATTTGAACACTAACGATTGAAAACACTCATGTCAGAGAATTGGTGACATACTGGGAGAAAGAAGAATGAAGACTTGTGGTTTGTTTATTTTATGTTCCAGAAATTACGCTATATACTTTACAGGCATTGTGCTATCCAAATATTGCTATTGTCCTTGATAGTTTCTAATCAGGGTGAAAGTTAGCCCGCTAAAATGGAAGGACCCCTACACCAGGAATCAGGTTTCGAAATCTAGTTCTACTTCTCATGGTGCTCTTTTGCCAGGCTATTTTGCCTTTCTTAGATTCTGTGTTCCTGTTTTTAGAATAAGAGTAATGATGCAATGCTGTCTGAGATTTGTTTTAAACTTTTAATTTCTTTAATTCCATGAACCTCAAATAAAGTACATTTCTTGGTGATTTTATAGAACCAGTTTTAATAGTTTTGTAATCATGGGCTCCTTTGACAATCTAAGAAAACTCACTATAATAGAAATCCATTTATTTGCTCGCCTATTTTTCTTTCCTTTGGGAATCTTTTTCCTTAATCTCTGTGGTCCTATTGGGATACAGGGAAGCATGTGACCCAGCCTAGGCTAATCATAATATCACATTCCCCTGGAGCTAGTGATTGGTTCAAAGGGTGTGCATGGGTCACATGCAGACCAATCATGCTCTTTCCAAATAACCATATAAATTGAAGATAGAAGATTGTTCCCTCCTCCTTTTGTAGGCTGTAGCCCCAGTGTTGTTTCAATCTTCCCAGGGTGTGGGAAAGACAGAAGACATTATTCTAGCAAGATATGATAAGACTGTCACATATAGAGACACAGAAAGATGGAGAGAGAGAGAGTCGAGTCAATGGTATTAAAACCATAAACCCAACCAGCTTCATCCCTTGACACCCCCAGTTATGTGAGTCTATAAAATATCTTTACCATCTTTCCTTTTTTTTTTTTTTTGCCAGGGAGATGAGTTACATGCTTAAGCTAGTTTTGGTTGTTTTTTTGTTTGTTTGTTTTTTCTTTCACTTTCTTTTGAACACATTCCTATGGACTTATTATTCAGAACAAGAACAATGTCAAAAATGTTTTCTAAACAATGTATTTCAGGGGTGATAGAGCATTGGGGCACAGACCTTGTCCCTAGTTTAAAAACCTGTGCCCTAGAATGTAATAATAATAAAACTTTATGTTGTTCTTTCAAAGTTATAAAGCAGTTTCTGTAAAATATGATTTCATATTAATGAAAACTCTGGGATATTTGTATTATTATTCCCATTTTGTAGATAAAGGATTGGAGATTCACAGAGGTTCAAAGACTTTTCTGCAGCTACATACTAGGAAGTAGGGATAGAGAGAAGTTCATTCTGCTTGTTCCAGTTTTGCTTTTTAGAGAAAACAGAGGAAGGAGAATGAGTAGGAAAATCTTCTTTCTCAGTTGTTCCATTTGCAGAATAGCAGGAGTAAAATTGAAGGTCGTAAAGAAAATTTACAATAATTTCTCATATTATCCCAGCCAACTTCCCATTTCTAATTGATTTTTCTCATGTTGCTTCTCCAGCTTGTGAGTACTGCTCAAACCAAATGTTTAAAAAACTTTCCCCTTGAAGATTTAATGACTCCAAATCTGTATTTGATTACTCGGTTCCATTGGGGTTTATGCTTGTGCAACAGCCAAGATAGAAGAGCAAAAAGAAATCTTGTTGGTCATGCATAATGTATCTGCTGCCACTGGATTTGGGCTCAGACCGAGACTGTGACGTCTTCACCGGGCTTGGCATTTACTTTGAGCTGTTTGCTTTGTTTGAACATATTCTCCTCAGACTGTGAGGGGTTTAACTCATGAGTCAACCACATACAACTACTCACACTATAAATTCCAAGAAAAGTCAAGGAGATTTAGTTTCTGGATTTGATCTTTAAATGACCAATAGATTTCATCTTCCTGTAAAGACAGTTAAAATCCTTCCCTTCCTCTTACCCTATTTCCCCCAACATACCTCACCTCTTCAAATGAGAACTGGGAGAACCAGTGCCGCAATGTTAATAAATACTATGGTGACCCAATTAGTGGAAAAATATTTAAACTAACTATGATAAGGCTGAATAGGTCTGGATCTACCATGACTTAGTTGTGTGATCCTAGATCAGTTTGCTTCTCCATTCTCAGTTTCCTCAGTGGTGAGAGAAGATGCTGGTGCCAGAGATTTTAATGGACCGTCTCTTCTCTAAAATTTTATAAAGTTCTGACAACAGAGTGATTTAACTTTATTTCTAATGTAATTTGTGTTCTACAATATAGTTTTCAGTCTTTGCTTCTTATTTATTGACTATTGATTATATTTTCTAAACAGAGCCCTAGAAATAAATAAATATTTTTTCAGATTGTGTGAAAACATGCTAGTTTAGGGATAATACCAATTCCAATACTGGCTTAAAGTGATTATTTTTAGCATTTGGTTCAAATATAAATAAAATTATGTGTGTTAATATATGTGTCTTTTGACTTTCTGGAGAAATTAAGAATTCTCTTTGAATAAGATTTAGAGAAGTCATTGTAGGACTTGGTTCATAATTGTATTTGAAAACCATGATTCTATATTTCTTTTTTGGGATATTAGTGGATGATATATTTAAGATAATTTTAGGTATATCTTGAAGTGTCCCACTTCTTATTCCCTAGGAATGGATAAAATACACAGCAAATATGGTAACAGTTATAAAATCAAATTGAAATAGCATAATTAATTTAAAAATAAGAAACCCTAACTTTTATACATATTATATATATGTGTAACCACTTCTCTTATACTATGACTTTATATGTAAACAGCTCATAATACCATTCTCTAGAGAAAATTTAATTGTAACAAATAATCTAAAAAATGTTAGGCATAGAAAAAAGTTTCAATTTGTTAAATTCTAGCTGTATCACTCTGCTATTAAAGCAAAAGCACTTTCAATGAGTCTATTCTGCCTATTAAAGTGAAAATATCTCAACTTATTCAAGATACTTCATAATTTGACCAAATTCAACATTTAAAACATATTTTACATAAATTCTGGTAATTTCCAGTCAAACATTACCAGATCATTTATTCAGCACATCTTGTACTTTCCCACTGATATGTCTTTTGCTCATTCTTTGTTTATACAAAAACCTACCAATTCTGAAAATGTTAACCACATACTGCTTCCTTTATGCATCTATCTCACATTCTTCTAACTAGAATTTGTCCTTTTTTCCCTCCCCTTATCTATGTCTCGTAATATTTTGTTCGTACCTCTCTTGTGGCACTTAACACACTGGTTTATAACATTGCTAGTGTCAGAGGGCTGATAAATAGAATTGTCATGTGCTTAAACAAAAGCCAACATATGAAAAATCAGAACTTATAAAACAGATTCACTAGGAAGGGATTATGTTTATATCAAGAAGATTCTTAAGTTAGCAAAATGATTTGCTGTAAAATTCTTTGAAATTACAAATACTTTTAATGCAATACATATTATTTGATTTTTCACAGATTTAACTCAATTTTGTAGAGCATATACCTATTCAATTGAGGCAGTAAAAAAAATAAACAAAATTCATTTTAGCTCATAAAAGTTCAAAACTTGGAATTAAATTGATAGCATAACCACCAGGCCATTCATTTTAAATATGTACAAGAGTTTTTAGATCCTGTTACTCCAGGAAACTCAGGTTCCCTACATGAGAAGGGAACCTTGGGTCCTACCCTCTGCCTGACTTCTAGAATCTTTGAGAGAGAATCACATGATATTTTAGTCATTTTATGCAACTACTCTGAGCAAGACCCTTGCCCAGGGAATGTGAACAACAAGAACTTTGCTGGACAACAAGGTGACCATAGTCAAAAATAATTTAATTGTACATTTAAAAATAACTAAAAGAATACAGCTGAGTTGTTTGTAACACAAAAGATAAATGCCTGATATGATAAATACCCCATTTACCCTGATGTGATTATTATATGTTACGTGTCTCTATCGAAATATCTCATGTTATCCATAAATATATACACCTACTATGTACCTACAAAAATTTTTTAAAAATAAAAAAATACTTTGCTGGGCAGAAGGATTGTAGTTCCTTTCTGCTCAAGGAGAATGAGGAAACAAGAAAGGCCTTTGTCTGCTAAGATACTTGAACACTGAATCAACCTTTTTTTCATTCAGATTCATTCTTCCTCCTCTTCCTCTTCCTTTCTGAGTTTCAGGAAATTATAATTCCTAGACTTTCTTGCCCTCTGGCTTCAAGGTATGTTTGGCCAATGTGCATGACAGGTAAAAGATTGGAGGATGGGTGGAAAGAAAACCCAGTGTTTTTTGTCTTCTGTCTCTCTGCTTTATGTACTATCCCCGGCCAAGGCTGTGTCTCCCATACCCCGAGCTGGAACTTGTGGTATATGTAAGCACAGTTCCAGCTTTATCTGGTGACCCTGGATTCTGGGCCTTGGCAACACTATCTCCTGGAGATGAGCCTCTATTCCTAGGGGTGGCAGTGATTCCCTGCTTGTTCCATTGTCTTTTTGGCTTCTCAATTCTTTCATCACCTTTATAACCAATTTCCTCTGTTAAATTTCTTCTATCTGAAGTAATAGAGTCATTTCTGCTTTTCTGATTGAATCTTGACTGACAAAGATCCTCAGTGCTGAAACTAGTCTTTACAAAGAAAAGGAGAAAAGCTACCTCAAAAAATAAAGTCTATTCTTCTCTAGGTGCATTCACATATATTATGAGCCTTCCAGTAACTCTATGAGACAGGCTTCATTATTCCCATCTTGCACACGATGAAGCTAAAAATCAAAAGATTCCATGACCACTCTCAGGACTAAAAGCTCCATGTGTGAGGGACAGAATTCACACTTGGCTTCTCTATTTCTCTATTTCCAAATCTATTGCACGGATGGTCAGAGGGCTCTTCTTTTGGGATAAGAATCTCAAAGTAGATTCATAATTCATGATTTCTTCAAAGTCCATTTCCCAGTGGGATTGTTGTAATTCCCCCCCCCTTTTTTTTTTTTTTGACAGGGTCTCTCTGTCACCCAGGCTGGAGCTCAGTGGTGTGATCTTAGCTCACTGCAACCTCTGCCTCCCAGTTCAAACGATTCTCCTGCCTCAGCCTCTGAAGTAGCTGGGAGTACAGGTGTGTGCCAACATGCCCGCCTAATTTTTGTATTTTTAGTAGAGATGAGGTTTCACTATGTTGGCCAAGCTGTGACTGTTGTAATTCTGAATCACAAGATGTGTGCCCAATCTTTCTATCCTTCATTCCAGAATTAATTCATGGAGATTTGTGCATTATTAGTCATAGAAAATTTTATTATAAAAAAGAGTTGAAGAAAAGTTAGTAGAAAAAGTTATTTGACTTTCATATCAGAATCAGGGTTGTCCTTTCTCTTCCTGAAAACTCTCTGCAGCTTCACAGTTAAAATGAAGCATGCAAGGGTCAGATACAGTGTGATCATTAGTGATCCTAGGCATCAGACTTGATAGGGTTCAGCAAAATACCACAAAATAGAGCACACTGGAAACTGAGAAAACAGCAGAAGCAAGAAGATCATTCTCACCTTCCCCTCACCCTTCTTCCCTGAAGCAGGCCAAAAAACCCAGGACCTTCCCTCTCTCTTTTTCCTTAAAGAACTTCATGTGACAGGTATCCTGCTCTATACCCAGAGAAAAGGAATATCACATAGAGATGCCAGAAAATATCTGAACAAATAGGACTTTCTATGTTCTCCCCAGTTTATTAACCACTTGATCATACCCTTTTGTTCTCTAATTATACTTCTGCTTATCCATCCATCGGAATACACAGATTTCCCTGTTTCTTTGAGTCTTCATTTCTGAAGGCTCCTGTTACATAAAACTTAGATTAAGTAAATTTCTATGCTTTTCTCTTGTTAATCTGTCTTTTGTTATAGGGGTCTCAGCCATGAATCTTACAATGGGTGAGGAAAAGATACAGTGCCTCCCACCCCCACCCTTTTCCATGGTTTTGCTTTCAGTGGTTTTAGTCACTCACAGGACAGTACAATAAGATATACTGAGAGAGAGAAATACACCACATTCATATAACTTTTATTGCAGCATATTGTTATAATCGTTCTATGTTATTATTGGTTTTGCTTGTTCATCTTTTACTGTGCCTAATTTATAAACTAAACTTTATCATAGGTATGTATGTATAGGAGAAAACATTGTATATATAAGGTTTTGTATAATTCTTAGTTTTAGGCATTCACTGGGGTCTTGGAACATATCTCCTACAGATAAAGGGAAACTACACTATTGCTTTTTCTGCCCTACAGATTCAACTATTGTGCTTTTGAAATGCAAGTGCACTAGAAAGAATTTATGAAATAAAAATAAAAAACACCCAGCCTTGAAATCAGATTATTTTCTTCAATAGGAGATGTGGGATCTGTTGTTCGCCCTAAGAATTAGAATTTCATTCATTCACTTATTCTACAAATGTTTTCTAAAGACTTTCACATATGAATTATTCAGTCAGATGCTGCAAAGTTTCACTTGAAAGAGTGAACATAATAATGTCACCAAAAATGCATGTTTACACAGGCCCTTCTAGTCCTGGAAACTAAAAACTATTCATGCATTGAGTACCTGGTTTCCATCTCCTCACAACGTTTTTCGAGCAAGACTACTGAGGCTAATTGGACACTCTCTTGTATTTTAGTTGCTTCCTCCTGCATCTATTGTTTCCTTTGTAATGTCTCAGTCCTTCTAGCCTTGGTCCTATAGGCTCCTGACTTTCTCCTAGGCAAAATCTGCTTTTCTGCTGTAATTCCCTAAGTTTTGAAGACCCCATCTGTCTCTTGCAACATACATAGGTCAACTCAAGAAAACCTTTTAAAAACATGTAACTATACAAACATAGAATGAGTGCTCTTTGGATTGAGTGACTTTTCTGTGCTGGAGGTACACGTAGGCATAACTCAAATGTCCACTTGGCGAGGCTGTCATAGAAAAGATTTAAGCAGTGGATGTACAATCAGACCTTATGAATCTTAAGATCTCTTCCAACACTCAGATCCTAATCTGAGGCCTATCATATGTCTACATGTTAGAGCAGACCATATTTTCCTTACCAAGTCCTTATCGCCCACATATGCACTTTGCTTTTGTAGTTCTAGACTATATCCCCATTCTCAAACACTGCCTTGTTGATGTGTCTTAAGTATCCATATGGGACCAAGTATGTGATAAGAAGAAAAAAAAATGAGAAACACAAGATGAAAATTCCTGGTAAGTTCAGCTCACCGTTTTTCACAATCCAGTAAGGGATTCTGGAGGGAGAATGCCTACAGCTCTTCACAAGTACATTTGTGCCAACAGTCCTTGTGAAAAATATTTTTGACAGAAACAAAAAGACTTGGTTCCTGGAGAGAATGATCAGAGCTGTGCCTGAGGTATTGCTGGTAGAGCTATATCACCCAGGGCTGGTGGATAATATGGTTACCTGCTGGAGTGGAATCAGCTCATTTGCATGTCATGAGGCTGGCAGCTCCATGTGCCCAAGGCACATTAAACTTTTACCTTACACATGTCAGAAGTGCTTGGGCCACTGCCTCTTTCCCCTCCCCTACTCTCCAGCTTCCATTAGCTTGCTCTGGTTTTCATATTGTATCTACCAGAGGCAATAAGGAATGTTTTGGCTTACTCTTCTTTTTGCTACTACTAACAGATCAAATCTTTATGCATAAGCCTAAGTTATAGGCCTTGTATTATCACACAAGGTTTCACCTTGAAATCCCACTCCCCTTCATGTATACTGAACTCTGCTGAAAACTAAGAAATCCCCCAATTATGCAGCCTTTGATTTTGCTTCTCTCCTCTGTGCCTGGAATGTTCTCCACAACCTTTACATGTCTCATTTCTTTTTTTTTTTTTTTTTTTTTTTTTTTGAGACGGAGTCTCGCTCTGTCGCCCAGGCTGGAGTGCAGTGGCGCGATCTCGGCTCACTGCAAGCTCCGCCTCCTGGGTTTACGTCATTCTCCTGCCTCAGCCTCCTGAGTAGCTGGGACTACAGGCGCCCGCCACCGCGCCCGGCTAATTTTTTGTATTTTTAGTAGAGACGGGGTTTCACCGTGGTCTCGATCTCCTGACCTTGTGATCCGCCCGCCTCGGCCTCCCAAAGTGCTGGGATTACAGGCGTGAGCCACCGCGCCCGGCCTACGTGTCTCATTTCTATCTATTCTTCGAGACTCAGCTCATTAACAGCCTGGAAAACACACTAGTTATTAAAGCAATAAGGAATGTCCTTGTGAGAGAATCAGCAACATTACTGAGAAGGTGTCCTTTGCAAACCAAAGCTGATAGTAGGAGATTATTTAAAAATAGGGCTGCTTGATTGAAAAGAAGATGGTAAAATTTCAAAATAAGTGAAGATACGTGGTAATTCTCAACCATCAAAAGGAAGGTGGGTGGAAAGAGCATAAAGAATGACAAGGTTACAATTAGGAGCCCAAACAGAGCTTTCCTAGAGGCAAGATAGATGAAAAGCAACGTTAAATGTGTAAAAGAAAATGATATAACAACGGATAATCAGGAGTCTGAGGCAAGCCGTCCTAATAAAATTCCATAATCTGTTGGCAGATTCCAGATCTGAGATAATGTTCAGATCAGGAAACCACTGACAGAAGGAGAAGCCAGGTTCCCCATACATATCACGGTAGGCACATATGGTAATGATTCCTTTAGTTCTTCCTATAACACTAATGGCAGAACAAGGGCCCTATGGCCATTTACTTATAAAATATTCAAATATTTTGAGAACTAGTAGGCATAGGGTCCAGGATCCCATTGATACCTAGAAACTTGAAGCATTATTATACCTCATGCTTTTAGACTATGGCGTGTGAAGGCCAGGTAATAAATGCAGTCTCAGCCCAGGCCTGAATTGGAGTAGATCCAATGGACTTACCGCTAGTCATTCTTCCATCCTTTTTTTTGGAATGTATAATGGGAATGAGTACTTTTGGTATTCACCAGAGCCCTCCTATTAGTTGATTTGCTATGAGATTAGAACTGTAATAGTGGGGCAGACCAATTGGAAGCCTCTGAAACTGCCTCATCCCAGATCAAGAGAGTAAATAAAAAATAGCAATTCAAGACACGTCTCTTAGCAGGCCCAACAGCCTTGCTGTTAGAGAAATCCGCCAGAGTCCATGCTATTAGAAGGCTCCATGCTGAGAAGAGATGCCATGTGGGATTCATGGAAAGTCTATAGGAGTAGGAAAGTAGTGTGAAGATCTGTGAATGACATATAAACGCCTGCTGGAGCACATTCACCACAGAAGAGACACTGGACAATAAGTAGGCAGAATGACTCAGGCAGTCGACCCTAGTCAGCGTCTATCATCAGCCGGCCCAGTAGTAGCACAAAAACTATATGAATAAAGCAGCCATGGTGGCAGGGCTAGAGGGGATGCATGGACAAGAGCATGGGCTCCCAATTACCAAGGCTGATCTATGTACTGCTACTGGTGATTGTCCAGTAGCAGTATCAGAACTTAACAGCAACAGAAGGTATGCTTAGCCCTTCGTATAGCATCTTTTCTCAACAGGACAACCAGCCACTTGGTAGCAAGTTGATTACATCTTAACCCTTTCACCAGAGAAGTAATTGATGTAATTTACCCTGACTTGATTCCATACATATTCTGGATATGGACTTGCTCAATCCTGCCAATAGGGTTTCAGACAGAACCGCTATAAAGAACCTCTAGAGTGTTTTATCCACCATCATGGAATCCTAAATAACTCCAGGATGTATTGAGGAACCTACTTTAAAGCAAAGGAGATGTGGCTACGGGCATCTGAGCAACAGCTCCACTGCTCTTGCACCAGGCCACATCACCCAGCAGCAGCCCTCTGTTAGAATATAAAGCTTATATTTTATTCATATTTATCTCTAGAGCTTTGCAGAAGGAAAGTGCACACCTAAACACTTATTCCTCCTGTTTAATTTTGATAAATACTGTTATGTAATAAAGTTTTACTTAGTATGAAATAAAGATTCTGGAATTAGATTTGATTTCTTGAAGCTACAATGAATATATTCCACGTGGAATGTTCCTCCTTCAAGACATTCTGTTTGCATTCTCTATGCCCCAGTCAGCACCTCTTGGGGATTGCCTGTGTTATTTTTCATAGTTTATCCTTATCTGCCCCCTGCATGCTAACTTTCTATATGGCATATTTCTGCACAATTTCTGTTTACTCGTGCAAGCTGTACAGTGAAGTCAATTCTTTAAGCATACTATGTCCTATAGGCCATGGACACTCCACCACCTATTTTTGTACATAAAGTTTTATTGGTCATAGTCAGACTTGTTAATTTACTTATTATCAATGGCTGCTTTCATGCTACAATGGCAGAGTTGAGTATGCGACAGGGAACGTATGGTTATTTAAAGCCTGAAGTATTTATCATCTGGCCCTTTACAAAGAAATTTTCCAAACCCCATTTTAAGCCAATAGCTGAAGGTAGCAGAATTGCTTTTAGATTCTGTGTTTTTGCCAACGTTTCCAGGGACAGATTTTTGTTTTAGATGGCAGATACAGACCACTTTGCCCACACTGAGCAATCCCAACACTAGTGCCATGATATTATCTTCCTGTTTCAAAAGTGTATACATTACTCAGAACACACTAAATATGATCTGGAAACCTGGTGCTTCACGGTTTCAAGGCTCTGATCCACAGGCAGTAGAGAGAGAGAGAAGGGCTAGATAGCAGGCCAAGGTCACTGTGTAAAGGGGCTTCCTATTTACAGCAATGGTTTTCTTGGAGGCCGTGGTGTCTGGTGTTCACCTTACGACTCTGCTTTTTTTCTGTCTTCCTATGACTTTTCCTTCCATGAGTGTCCATCCTCTAAAATTATGGCCAGCCACACCCTTCTTTTGGCTATTTGGAAAGATTCTTTGGCAAATGTTCGTCAATGTGCTCTGAAGACTGAAGCTCATTATGTTCGTGTTAAGCATTATTGATTAAAGGGGCCTTCTGCTCTCTCTTCACAGTCTTTCCACTAATTATGCCCATGTTTCATTTTTCTAAGTGAACATCAATGTCACAGAGAAGATTTCCCATAGAAAAGCTGAGCGCCCAGCACTATCTCCCTTAAAACAAATAGATTTTTCATTGAAATCAACATATCTTTCTGAATCGAATAGGTTTTCATGGGGCCAATAAATTTCTTCAAAACAATGCATTTTTATTACAACATATTTTTGTTCAAACCAATACTTTTTGACAACCAGATATTAATGACCTGGCCAGAACTATAAATTTACCCCAAACTATGTGTTTTCTCAGCAGAAAATAATTTTTCTTATACAAACACATTTTTATTTGAATCAATCCTTTTCTGAAATCAGATATATTTCTGCAGGGGACACTGAGAACCTCTTTACTAAGAAATGTCATTTTATTTAAAGGAACATGGCCTGGATTTCAACCTTCCCTAGTGACCTACCTTAAACATCTTTATTCAAAAATGAAGTAAAGGCTATTAAAGAATTTTTTTACTTGGTCAGACAGAAATGCACGAAGGTATCAATAAACAGTTCTTATAGCATGTCAAAGAAATGCACCTCAAGTTCTATTTATTGTCAGGGCAGACACTAGCCAGCAACACTTTGACTCCTCGAGTGTAGCAGAGACAGGGATCATATCCATCCTTAGAAATTCATTGTAAATATACAAGCAGAAATCCTCCATGGCCACAGTATTAAGGCCCTCTCCGCTCCAGGCAACAATGCCTGTAGTGCTTTTTTAAGGAAAGTTTTCTTGCCATTTTAGATTTTGTTTGTTTAACTGAAGATTGGGCAAGACATACTTCCAGGAAAGAACATTATTTCTACCAGTAGTTTTTACACATCAGCCTTCTCTGGAAGCAGCTCCACATCTTGTTACATACTGTGGTTTTAACATTTCTCACGTGGAAGTCAAATATAAGAAATTCGACAGTCAACTTCAGGGTGGTTATAAGGAGTTTCTGGTCCCAGAAAGATAAATAGCTTGAAAACAATACCTTAAAAGCCTTTATCAATTACATATACTTATGAGAGGTATATTTTCAAGGTTTTCTATTCATTATTTTATTCTTCCCCTTTGCAAGTACATGCCCAGCAGATCAGCCTAAGCCCTCAACAAAGACTCATCAATTCTAGATGGTCTAGGGACCGCCATCTTTGTCTCAACCACAGTAAATTTGTGGGACCTGTGTTTCTTGCTACCAATATAAGCACATTCATTTTTCTGTTTCCTACTCATTTTCACAAAATAATAAAAGAAAGTCACCAAGGAAATGTTCAAATAATTACACTATGCTTTTCCAGACAAAGGTAGCCATGCAGCTAAAGCTGAACTCTTGGCTGGCAGGTTGTATAGTCATTCAAAATAGTCAATTCTCTCCTGATATAAAAGTGTCCAGTTTCAATGTTACATGAGATAATTTTTCAGTGTATGAGGTAAGAGTGCCTATATTGCAAAAAAATAAAGACCTTACTGAATAGAAAAAAAAATATTGAAAATGGAATGCTCAGTTTTTATTAATAAAAATAATTACTAGGGTTAAGCCTTTACTGTGTGCAAAGTCCTGTGATAAGTACTTCATACCTGTTTTTTTTATTTCCATTTTATGAGAAATCTGTGAAGTAGGTTTTCTTCTTCCCATGTTTAGATACCGAAACAATACCAAACAATCCAGAGAAGCTGTTTACCCAAATTCACATAGCTAAAAATTGTATATTAAGAAGGGTTTTGAACACAAATCCCTTTGCCTTCAAAGCCAGTGCGCTGTACCTCAAGCTCTCTTGCCTTTCCAGGCTGGCTGTTTGAGCTTTGGTTTTCTCATCTTCACGTATGTTTACAGACGCCCTATCTACCTCTCTGCTTTGTAGTGAGACTCAGATAACAACATGAATGGGAAAATATTCTGAAAATAACAGGTTACAATAGAAATATACAAAGTAGCATTTGGTAAAGGCAAGTTCATTTCTGAAACATGAACTGTGTCGATATGTTGTGGGGAGACTGAAAGATTTTTTTCACACTTTTTAATTGATTGCTTCACTTATTTGTGAACATGTTTATGTAGGACTGAAAGTTCCTTACCGGCATGAGAAACATCTTGAATATCAATGAGGGGACTGAGTTAAGACACAGAAGATGGAGCTGAGGTTACATAATATAGAAAGATTTGCGAGGTAAATAAATGAGTAATAATAGTAGCCATATTTAACATGTATAGAACTTTTTAATTTTAAGTTATGAAGCATTTTTTACCTAAACGCTCTCCTTTCTTCTTCAAAGTAACTGTGAAGTAAGCAGGGCAATAAGGTAATATCCCATTTAAAAATGAGGACACTGATGTTCAGAAAGAACGAGTGCTTGTCAAAGGACATGCAGCTTAGATAATTGACAAGGCCAGGACCATTTCCTCTTCACCATGCAGAGAAGTATTTAGTTGTCAAAGAAAAGGTAGCAGAACAGAATATCCAAAGAACAAGGGGAAGAGGCAAATATATATGACATTCAGTATAGGAAGCATTTTCAATTCTTTTACCTCTCTTTTTCCTTTGAATCATCCTGAGTTTGTCACCTGCCCACAGTCATCCAGACCACTGCTGACTGAACCAGGACTGACATGTAAGTTTCCTGCTTTCAAATCTAGTGCTTTATACAAGAGCCTATCTTGTGGATGTGAGACCTGGTGTGAGGGGGCAGACAGCAGGATTTGTAGAGATGTGGTAGGATGCCTGCAGGTCTCCTTAAAATATGGGCCACAGTAAGGCAAGGTGGAGAGATGATGGCCCAGACGATGACCTTGCCACCAGCTGTTTAGGAAGACTGGGAGCTGGAGGTGCAGCAGGAGTGGCTGCAGTCATCATGGAGCCGTGCTCAGCTGAGTCCAGCAATGGACCTCAATCAGACTCTGCCCTATGAGCGAGGCACAGGAACAGACTGAACATGTGAAGACAAACTCCGGGAGGTAGAGAATCAAATGTATCAGGCTGATTTCAAACAACCACCTGGTACTCATGAAAATAAGGCCCATCTTTTGCAGATTCACTTTAATGTGAGAAGTATTATCCTATGTGTATGTATAGCACCGATGTTATGCTAAGTGCTATGACATGCTAAGTGAGAGCCCAAATTGATACATAAGACCCAACTTCTCTGGACTTCAGTTTTCTTATCTATAAAATAAGTGGAAAGAAATAGACAGCTCTCAGAGGTGCTATGCATTTGATGACACAGTGATTTCTGGATGTTATTTACTGTAAATAAGAAAGTCGCAAAGGTAGAACATCAGCAGTGGACTGGCCCTTAGAACTCTCTTGGCTTACACACTGCAAAATCAGGGGAGGCGGTTTAGGCTGAGGCTGGAGACTGGGTCTTCTGAAGCTGATTCCTAGGCGCCCTCTTTCACAACTCAGCAGCTCCTACCCACTACACTATGCGTAGAATGCCTATGTTGGAAGAGATCTTTTTGGTTACCAAGTTGAACTGCTTATCCAATGCTTAAACTGTGCTCAATCCAGAGAGGGGCCATTCTATTTTATAAAGCTACACGTGTTCGTTTTCTTTTGTTTTCTTCCCCTTACATTGCGTTTCTACCTACTGTCCACCATTTAGAGCTGTAAAGAACATATTCATGGTCTCTCTTAGAGATCTGGCTCATGCTTTCCTGACTCATTCATAATTCTTGGCACTGGTCTACACAGCAGGTTGTTCCACATGGTTTTTGAGATTAATATGGAGTCACATTTGGAAAAAGCTGTGACATCCTTCCTGAGAAACACTTCATTTCGTGCCAACTAAGAAGAGGATGTTGAGCTTCGCATTGTACAGAAGATGATGGCCCATGTAGTACAGGATTCTTTCCTCAAGGATGGAACAGTTTTTCGTCGTACAGTTTCCTCATCCTTGTTTTACCTGGGGGTACAACCACATGTCCTCATCCACCAATTCTAGCACCTCAACTCTTCCCAGACTAAGAGAGTTGAATAAGATTTTTGTAAGACCAAGAAATGAGACAGATATTCCTTGCTCACAATAACACACCACATGTTTACCACAGAAAGGCTTGTCTGTAAGGTGCCGCTTCCTCAGAAGTCTGCTCAGACAGAAGCCCTGTCTGTAATACCTCTCCCCCCGCATATCCTGTATGGATCTGAGGCCCCCTCACCTCCCACTTCCTGTTTGCTTGACTGGGAGAACAAGAGGCTGAAAGAAGGAAAAAGTAGATCCTGGGGAAGTGAGTGTGAAGAAGACAGAGGTGTTCAAAAACAACAACAAGAAAAAGGGAGGAGAAACAAGAAGTAGTTTGGGGAGGAGGAAGAGAAGAAAACAAAGGCTGTGGAGAAGGAATTCTCCAATTTACATCTTGAGTAGAGTCAATGTGGACTGAAATTCCAATTTAAGCAAAAAGGAGTGGACTCTCCTGCATTATCCTCTGCACTTCCTGTTTGCACTTGAACGTCACAGTCAGGCACTTTGGTAATACATCTGGGCAACGCCGCCGCCCCCGCAAAGATGACAGGCCTAGGGACACTTGCATGGATAAGGTGATGGTGATAGGTCTCTCCATCAGTATCAAGAGTAAGACATGTAGTCACTGTGATATGTTAAGACCAGATCATTATTAATGCATTAATTCATTCTTTTAAATAATAAATTTGAACACTTATTATGCTCAAGGAACTTTATAGGAACTGTGTTTTATCCTTGTACTGACAGCTTATAAGCTATTTGGGAAAATGAGACATCAAATTGCAGCATAAATTTAGAGAAATTTCACCGAGGGATTTAACCTTAAGTACAAAATGAGTGGTATAAACAATAATTGCTATGAGTTCACGCGAAGATTATACTTTGGAATGATTAGGGAAGGCTATGTTGAGGAGGTGAGTTCACTTTAATGAATGGGTTGGAATTTTAAAAAGAAGAGAGTCGAGACAATCTTAGACATGAGAAACACGTCAAAAATGCAGAGGAAGAATGAGCATTCCATAAGTGGGTAATGAGTAGATCCAGTTTAACTGAAGGTGACTGTTTTCAAAAGTAATTAGTGGAAGAATACCCTGGAAAGGTAGATTATGGGTAATTACAGAAGATATGACTATCACACAAAGAAAAAAAATTGGTGAGGCAAGTGTCATGATTCAATGACATTTTAGAAAGAATATACAATGAGAATGGATAGTAGTGGAAGGGGAGTTGTGGATGGAGAGATCTTAGAGGAGAGATACCCTAGTTAGCAGGCTTTTGTAATTATCCAGGTGGGAAAATTAGTGATGGAAGAATTGAGAAGACAGAAAATAATTGTTTGAGGCCAGGTGCTCTGGCTCATGCCTGAAATCCCAACACTTTGGGAGGCCGAGGCAGGCAGATCACTTGGGGTCAGGAGTTCAAGACCAGCCTGGCCAACATGGGGAAACCATGTCTCTACCAAAAATATAAAAATTAGCCGGGCATGGTGGCTCATGCCTGTAACCCTAGTTACTCATGAGGCTGAGGCAGGAGAATCGCTTTAACCTGGGAGGCAGAGGTTGCAGTGAGCCAAGATCACGCCACTACACTGCAGCCTGAATGACAAAGCAAGACTCCGTCTCAAAAAATAAAAAAATAAAATAAAATAAATTGTTTCAGTGTATTGTGGATATTGTGAAGAGGAAGCTAGAGGTATTTGGTAGCTGATTAGATATGGAGCAAGAAGGGACTCAATAATGATTCAGAGGTTTTGAATTTGTGAATTTTATTACTGGCAGAAGATTTCGAAGCCTAAAATATAAAAGAGCCCATTGTTGTAGAAGAGAAGGAAAGAGTGATTAGTGGAGAAGAACGTGGACTGAATTTTGAACAGATTTGTTGTGGAGCGATCTCCAAGCTTTTTGGCCTGATAGGCAAAGACGTCTAATTTCTAACTCTGTGTTTCAGTTCTAGTTTCAGATTCTTCCTTCCCCTGAAAGCAGTTTGTCTCAACAGTGTGTGTCAGTACTTTAGAATCAGCTGGAAGGGAAAAGGAGGGCTTTTAAAATTTCTTCTACCTAAATTGTACTTCATCTAATTAAGTCAAAATCTCAGGGAAAGACATCCAAGTACCTGTATTTTTTTTTAAAGCTCCTCAAGTAATTTCATTGTGCGACTAAGGTGGAGACTTGCCCTACAGGTCTTAACTACATGATATTTTCAGTATTTCTTCTGTGGAAACACACTTTTAAAAAACATTTTCTAAAGAAAATATTTCCACAGGGGGTTTGAAATTGTTGCATGTATAAAATATGTTGTAAATTTATACATTCATTTATTTATTTGACAAATGCTTATTGGAGGCTTACCATGCATCAGGCATTATATTAGCACTCAGGTGTATCAGTGAACTAATCTAAAAACAATAAAAATATCTGGCTTTCATAAACCTGCATCCTAATAAGTAGAGGTAAACAATAAATAAAATGTATAAATTATATAGCATATTAGAAAGTGATAAGTGCCATGGGAAAAAGTAAATCAGGAAAGGGAGATGGAGAGAATTGCAGATAGGTGAGATTCCAAATAGTAGGCATTGACTATGATAATGACAGTTAGGTAACAGTTGAGAATAGTCTTGAAGTAAAGAGTGAGCCATAAATGGAAGAAGAAATTTCCACGGACAAGGAATAACATGTGTTGGAGTCCTGAGATGACAGCACACCTGGACTGCTGGAGGAGGTCAAATGCTCAGAGCAGGATGAGCAAGGGGAATGCATGAGGTCAAAGGAGTGGGAGGAAATAAAGTACGTGTGGTCAGGAGGGCTTTGCAGGTCATTGTAAGGATTTGGGTTTTACTCCTCAGGAGTTGGAAGACTTTGGAGGATGCTGAGCAGAGGAGAGACACGGTACAACTTAGGTTTAAAAAAATAAAAATGGCTTTTATGTTCAGAAGAGATGGTTGGAGACCACAGTATAATCCTTAAGCTCCTAGCCACAGTTTTACTGTTTAAAGGCAGCAATAAAATGTCCACTCTACCCTATCTCTGTGTCTGAGAATATTCTTCTCAGCTCACACCTGTCCATTACATCTGTCTGAGCTTGGTTCAGATGCTCCTTCCTTTATAAATTCATCCAATATTGGCCAGAACCAGTGTGAGCATTTGCTCCTTTCAATCTTCCTGTTTTATTTTTTGCTTTGGATATTTCCAACATTTAGCATACCTACATTGCACTGATATTTTCTGTATACTTTTCTTATCTTATCATGTTCTCCATTTTCTGACTCCAAATCTGCTCTTCTGGGTGCCCTGTCTCAGTACCTAGTACCCAGGTATCCATACCAACAGTGTGGGCACGTCCTTGATTCCCCTCTTTTCCTCAAACCTGTGGTTAGGTATGAAGTTTCACAATTCTACCTCTTAAATAGTTCTAGAATATGGTTGCTTTTCTTCTTCCCCATTACCACTTCTCAGCCTAGGTCATTTTTATCTCTCATCTAGATGATTGCAAGAGCCTCCTCACTCCTCCAGCTCGCAGCCCTTCAATCCTATGTCAATGTTGTGGCCAGGTAATTGTTTCTAATAGGCAAATCTGTTCATATCACTTCTCTGCTTAAACCTCTGTGGTTCTATAAGGTTATTAAGGTAAGGCAAAAACTTCCTAAGATGATGTAAAGGACAATTCATGATTTGTCATTTGATTACTTATTCGGTTTTACATCTTGCCATTCTCTGCCTTGCCCTCTCTGATCTAGACAGACTAAATATTCTCTCTTGCTTCAGGTTCATGGTGGTCTCTATGTCTGCAACACTCTTTCCTCCTCTCTTTCTATTTTCTTCTCCTAATATACTCCTGCTTTTTTTTTGGTACCATCTTTCTTCCCCACTGTTCAGCTTAGATGATGCTTTTATATGAAAACCTTCAATGGTCTTCTGGAAGTGGGTTAAATGTTTCTGCCTTGTGCTTCATCACTACCATAACACTACATTATTTACTTACCTCAAATCCTCACTAATCTGTTACTTTTGCAAATAAAAAGAATGTGCCAATGCTGTTCATCATTTTATCCCCAGCAAAATGCCTCCATCATAGTAGGTGCTCAATAAATAATTTTGGAGTCGCTATAAAATAAATCCCCTATTATTATATTACAAATAACTTGGAGGCAGACACGGTAACTGATACACATTTGTTTCCCCACACAGTGAACACTAAACCAAGAAATAACGGCAGGCAGTATTTGTTCATTTTTCATCCTGGTGTCCATGCAGAATCCAATAGAGAAGTAGAATGCTGTAGTTTTCCTCAGTCCTGCCTAAAAGCAGAAAAACAGGAGGGCTAGTCAAAAGTAATCGAAATATATATCTCTTTGAAGGAACATGACTGATAAAGCAAATACAAAGTTATCATCATGATTGTCAAACATAACAGACAACAAAATAAAACGAATCAAAATGCTGGTGAGATACTGGTCATAGGAACTAAGCCAGGATAAATTCAATGTCAGAATGGAAGGGTAAAAAATATACTATATTTTATTAATCTCACACATTTACTCAGCCCCCTAATATGCCATTCTTAAATGTTCCTAGAGTTTAGATGACCACACAAGAGCCATTACATTCTCTCCTAAGAGATTATTGACATGAAATTCTGCTGCTTCTAGGTTTTGAGATTAAATTCCTTCAGGAATATGGGAGGGAAATTAAAATGGTTTAGACTTTCATGTCATTTGGTTTCCAGGTCCTTTGCCACCCTAAAGATGGCTGGCAATCAGGACCAAGCAGCCCTGCACCATCAAGGTTGAGCATGTTGCTTTTGTTGACGCTTCTGTGGGAGGACATTTCTAGGCATGTAACCACGCCCTCTGAGACACAAGAGTGAATTAAAAGTGGATTTAGAGGGCAGCAAGCAATGATAAACTGCACTTCTGAGAGGAATAAATTCACCACCGACGCTCCCTTGAGGCTGCTGAGGGAGTGACCGACCGAGGAAAGAAGGAAAATTCACCTTACTCTGGCAAACAAACGAGTATGGTGTCTTGTTCTTATTATATTACAAATAATCCATTAGAACAAGAATAAAGGCTTTACTTAAATATCTGAAGTTCTAACTTTAAACAACAGTGCAGAATTAAAATCTCATCACAAAAAAGTTCTCTGGGAATTTAATTCTCACCTACAGAATGACAAACGTTCTTAGAAGTATGTGTGGAAAAGGGGCCATGGAGTCTTTAATCCAAGGGGCACCAGAAACTTGAACCTCCTCTGTAGCACCTGGTCCATAGAGTTGTCCAGACTGTGCTCTGTTGATAGGAGAGGTTTTGATGACCAAGAACAGGAGGGACCCCTGGAAGCGTCCACTGATAGTCTACTCTCCTCCTGTCCAGCCTAGCTGGCAGTCCTGTGGCAGCAAGATTTCTGCTGTTTCTTCACAGGACTCAGAGCACCATGAACATGTAAAAAAATACCACTCTGGTCATTGCGCACTGCAGTGCGGAATTCTCTCTGAGCTATGAATCAGAAAAAACTGTCTGGTAGAAAAGCACAGAAATTGTCTTCCACAGCATCCTGTTAGGAGCTGAAAAATACAAAAAATACAGCATACTGTTAGGAGCTGAAAAATACAAAGCAGCACCATTCTAGACATCTCACTGACATACTTCACTCCGCCTCTTTTCCCAACGAATTTGACTCACATTTTTTTTTCATTTGTTTTGGTTTATTTCTAAACTGAAAAATGAAAATTGTGTATTTTTATCATGAACAACATGTTTTGAAATACATATACATTGTGCGATGGCTAAATTAAACTAATTAACATATACATTTCCTGACATATTTATTTCCGTGGGTGTGTGATAAGAACTCTAAATCTACTGTCTTAATAATATTCAAAAATATAATACATTGCAATTAGCTATAGCCGACATGTTTTACAATAGTTATCTTGAACTTATTTCTCCTGTCTAACTGAAATTGTGTGTCCTTTGACCGACATCTCTCCAACCCCCATCTGTGGCTGCTGAGGAAGGGCCAACCAAGGGAAGGAGGAAAATTCATATTTCTTGAATTTCAGCTCTGGACTAGCCTTATGCTAACTGCATACCTTTCTTCGAACATATTTATTGAGATTCTGTGAAGGTGTACTTCTTAGCTGTCCCATTTAGTCTCTTTATGTTTCACGGAGGAGTGGTTCTTCTTGCACCCCTTGATTTTAGAGGGAAAAAAGCAATATTAAAATTAAGATTATGAACTCCTGTCCTCAGTAGGTAGAATATAATTTATCACTATCAGTTAGTTGATCATGGATTTATTGCTAGTTTTTATCCTGCATTTCACTTTGTCCTTCTTATTTTGATCCAATGTTTCTCAAAATTTTCCAGTGAAGTATACCAACAGTACAGGTCCCTTAAATCTAGGATTGCCTGCAGAAAGTGATATGTGATTTAACTTTATAATTTATCTGGATTTTTCATACTCTATCATTAAATATGTATTGGCTTTAATACAACATATTTTACATGAATATTAATCAAAACCAACGTTTACCCGTGACTTCACATTTCTTGTGTCATATGAAGAGGAAACCCAGAGGACAAATATCTTCCATATATTTAAATTTTTTAAAAGCTGTAATCTCACCCCCGTAACCTTTCCCGGTCCTTCACAATTTCTCTCTTGACTTCCTTGGTGCAACCCCCAAACCTGGATGTTGTGCAGGCCCAGGAGAATATTTTCCTGCTAAAGGCCCATGAGATGCTCAGCTGTTTTTCATCATGCATTTTTTTTTTTTTTGAGACGGAGTCTCGCTCTGTTGCCCAGGCTGGAGTGCAGTGGCACAATCTCAGCTCACTGCAAGCTCCGCCTCCAGGGTTCACGC
This sequence comes from Macaca nemestrina, assembly GCF_043159975.1. NCBI lineage: Eukaryota > Metazoa > Chordata > Mammalia > Primates > Cercopithecidae > Macaca > Macaca nemestrina. The sequence continues at coordinate 21,905,022 of NC_092125.1, read as the reverse complement.
CATTCTCCTTCCTCAGCCTCCCGAGTAGCTGGGACTACAGGCTGCCACCACCATGCCCAGCTAATTTTTTTGTATTTTTAGTAGAGACGGGGTTTCACCGTGTTAGCCAGGATGGTCTTGATCTCCTGACCTCGTGATCCGCCCACCTCGGCCTCCCAAAGTGCTGGGATTACAGGCATGAGCCATCGCGCCTGGCCCATGCATACATCTTATGAATACTTTTTGAGTACCCACCTTGTCCTGGTCACTATGTACTCTGTAATGCCCCTTTTCTCTTTCTATCTGAATCCCTCACTACACAGTCCTGAACTTTCAGCAATATGGAACATAGACTTCAAGGGATGCCTGACTCTTGTACGTGTGCTAAATGAGTCATTGTTTTAGCTTCTTGTCTGTGTTTCTCTTTCCAATTTTAATAAAATTGGTCCAAAAGGAGTCATAGTTTCTATAATTGGATTTTCTTCAGTTTCCTCTATACTTAGATCATCATCTTCTTTATTTTCTTCGCATGGCATAGGTCATGGAGACTAGGGGCAATATGGTTTCAATTTTACCCCGTGGCTTACTAGCTATGTGACCTTGAGTAAGCCACTTTACTTCCAGAGCCTCCTTTTTCTTCCTGAAAAATAGAGATAGTCACACTTAACACATAAGGTTGCTGTTAAAGTGATGCTCAAATAAGTCTACTAATGTAAAGCCCATGCATGCAGCTGACTCATAATAGATCTTCAATAAATAACGTGTTTTAGGGCCCAATCAGAGCCAGGTTCCTTCTTGCTGCAAATATATGATGCTGCACGGTAGACAGCCAATACACATTCTTCAAGCACCAGGAAAGAAAGCATACTAACAACAACAAAGCAAAAGTTTTGAGAGAAAAAAAAACAAAAACAAAAACTGTATCTATTTCAAAAGCAGAGTAGTCATTGTGAGAAAAAGTAGAATTTTGATGGAGTTCCTTACCATTATCTTATGTTAAATCAGGGATGTGTGAGGTTGGAAGCAGCAGCATCGTTTTAGTCCTTACAGCTGTTAAAGGTCTTAAGCCTGCTTAATAGACAGGTGGAAACTTTGCCTTGCAGTGAGTGCTAAAAAGTGACGCCCTTCCCCAGACAACAGTCCTGCATGCTCAGGCTCTCCCTCAAAAAGGGCGACACGGCAACAGTGAAAAATGTCAGTCCTCTGACTTACTAGATTAAAAAAAGCCAATGTCTACTGAGCACCAATTATGTGTCACAGTTTACATGCATCATTTAATTTAGACCTCACCGATATTCTTGCCTTGGCACATGAGAAAACTCATGCTTATGCATATAAAGCTATGGGCCATGGGTTATACAGTTATCCAGGGAGAGAATGGGATTTGATTTGAAGTCCAGCATTTCCAGTTCTGGAGCCTGAATAGAAAGGGTTAAACCTCTCTATTCTAACCTCTGTGCTAGACAATCGTACTGTTTTCCCAGGGCAAATGGCGATTACCAAGGCGGTCTGTATTAATGTCATTTAGGGCAAATCGTGTTTCTAGACTGTTTTTTCCAGTGTAAATTTCACATGGATGAAGAAAATACATGACAAAGAAAATGAAGCCAGAAGAGTGAAGCGGGTAGGAGAAAAGGTTGCACAAACTTAGGAAGAATTTGCAAAATGAGACAACATTGCTAACCACTGCCACGAAGCTACATTAGGAGGACTGATGAAGTAAGTGGTGTAGCTGGGCCCTGTTCCTTAGAGGAAGGAGCTTTATAAATAACCGAGGCTACTTTTCTCTTTAAAAGAGAATTAAATGAATGTTGATTGTTTGCTTAACTAGCACAACGTGACCTTTATTACTAGTGATTTTTTTTCTTCCGGTAAAAGCCAAGACCCTTGAGATCATAGGGCATCTCCAACATGTGGAGCTGCCCAGAGTTTGTATTGAGGGTCCCCAGAAAACCATCTTGGTCCCAGACAACCTCACCCAGGCATGCATGTGAAGTGCATGGGATAGCAAAGGGCTGGGTGCCATGGCATTTGTTTTTCATTGAATAGGATTAGGGATTTTGACATGAATGATTAATCACCACATTGCAGACGGCTGACGAACGCAGGAAAGAGTCCACTGGAAATGGAGGGTGCACGCAATCTATTCCAAACAGCTGCCGGGTGTTCCCATCCCTTCCGCCCTCCCTACTCTCTTGTCTCAGGTTCCTCCTTTCTTGTTTCTCTCTTTCACATTCTCTTTCTTCCTTTTCTAAGTCACTTTGTTTCCTCTTGCTCGCTCCTTTTCTTTCTTTCACAATCATTTTCTTTCCACCCCAGCCCATTTTAATTGATGTTGATTTTCTGTCTTTCTTCCACCATCAGGCATCTTTTGTCTTGCTTACACACTGAGCCTGTTATCCACGCCTGAAGCCCCGAGGGAGAACACCCTGAGGGCTTCCTATAAGAAGGCAACATTTGAAAGCATTAGGCTAAATTGCAGCTTTCCCTGTCACACCCCTATGTACAAGGGCAATGAAGAGGACAGTGGCCATCTGCTGACTGAAGAACATGAACAGAATTAGACAAAGCATATAGATACAGTTTTATGTAAAGGGCATAGTAGTAGAAAGAGGATATGTGTACAGCCACCCTTCTCGAGTCCTGAAAGCTTCAAGTGACTCCTTCCTCCATGTTTGCTATAGTTTGTTAATCTACTCTTTTACTTAAGAATGGTGTTTCCTTTTAACCATTTGGGTTTTAGAAAGCTGTGTTTGCTGTAATTCTCCTTCGAAAAACTATACCCTCAGAAATCCTTGAGTTTTTACAGCCTAGAGCAAGAACTCTGGAGTCTGATTTCCTTGTTTGATTCCTGGCTTTACACTTTATAGTGGTGATACTCTAAATTGGTGGTTCTTCACAGTTAGCATGCATCGGAACCAGTGGGGAAATTTGTGAATATGCAGACTGCTACTTTCCGTCGCTAGAGTTTCTGATTCATGAAGACTAGAATGGGATCTGAAAATTTGCTTTGCTAATAAGTTTCCAAATGATCTTGATGCTGTTGGCCTGGGAATCACACTTTGAGGACCCTTTCCCTAAAATGACTTTCTTGGTCTCCATGCTTATTGTTTCTTCCATATTTATACATTCAAGTAGGATTTGTGACCTAACATGAATAGTTTAGGAAATTGAAGATTGTTCTTAGAGAAAGAAAATGCTACCACCAAAACTGACCAAATACCAGCAATGAGTGTAATGTATCCAAGAAAGTCATCTATGACAAAGCTGTAAACTGCTTCTCAGTCCTCCAGAATCTTTTTTTCATACACATCTATTGATAGAACCCCCTCTTCCCCATACCATACCAAACGAATATCTCCCTATCTATCCTTCTCTCAGATCCTTCATTGACAAGAGATTAAAAAAAAATTAACTAGCCAAGCCAAACCAGTTAGCAAACTGGAAGAACCTCCCTCCTCCTGCCCAAACTGCAGTGTGACTGCCTGCCACCAGGAGTCCTCTTAGCAGTCTGGGATCAATTAGTAATTATAATTTAAATGGATCATCATTAATGATATAACTTTGGGTTATTCAAGGTTGATTTCACTAAAATTACATCACAAAACCAGAGGCATTACAAAGAATTGCCAGCAAAAGGAAAATTGGAAAGAACAAACAATCCATAAGCACTGACTCAAGTTGGAGGGTCAAGTTGGCCTCTCCACTTTTATTATTCATTTGTTTCATTATACCCAGATGTGGGTTTTCATGCATGGGGTAACATCTGTAAAAGTTTTTAATAAATTGATTAGCAATCAGCTGGCTTGAAACAGCTAAGGTATAAGCTTTGTAAATGCCATCAGGCCCTTAAAACAAAGGGCTCGAAACCCAAAGCTGGCTTTACAGACACCGGTTCAACAGTCCAAAGGCTTTTGAGGGAGCTAGCTTCTTGCAAACTCACATCGAGCAACCCTGTCTATACTGCTGACTCGACCCAATGTAAAGCTAGCCCTGTGGGAGACATCATCTCAACACCAGTGAGAGTCTTCCTCCAGCACAAGCTTGGAAGGGAGATTGAAGAACATTTGCCTTTGATGAGGAAATACGATCTTAAAGCCCATGGATAGGTGATTGCTGTAATGTACATGGTCTCAAAAAGCTGAGCTGTCACATTTAGCTAATGGATGGAAGCATGAAAAACTTTGGAAATATCAAAGCTTAACGTTTTTCCAGTAACATTAATTCACTTACCCTGTACATAATTTTTTGAGATTAGTCATTAAGCTGTTAAAATAGCTTTATATAGAATATGAAAAATATGGTTGCTTGTACGTGACTAAGAGTCTCTCAGGCTTTGTATCTCCTAACATTTTTTTTTTGGTATAAATTTGTACCTGAGTGCTTTATTAACATAGCTTTTTGCATATAATTTCCCTAGTGGTTTTTTGTTTTAAAAGAAAGTATGACTGGAGCAAAGGAACTGCCAGTATTTAATAATGTTTGTATTTAAATATTCTACATAGAATTTGAGGTTAGTACCGTGAAGGAGTAACTGTGTGAGGGGAAGGTACAGATTACCATTTTACTCCTGGAGCTGTGTATTTGAGGCTTTTTTAAATCAGGGGAACTTGAACCAAAAAGTGAAGAAAGCTTGGTGTAAGATATAGTTTCTTTCTTCCCCACTCTCAACTACCCACCAAGCTCATTCTTATAAACTGTTCGTAGTTTACCCAGAAACTTCCCTGGCTAAAGTCCACAGACTGCAAATGAGTGTTCCCACCCCTGCCTCTGTCATCAGAACCTGGCCCTATTAAAGCCATTAATACCACTGCCTTGCTCTCTGTCACATGAACATGGTGGAAAATGGATTAATGTGAAAGTGGGTAGGAACTGAGGTGTAGCAGATTTCACACAACTTGGGAATTTCACCAAAATTTTCTTAGCGTAAATTTTCTCATATGCCCGGTGGGAAATTGTAAATGATAAAATTGTGTTGACTAGTGAAATTGAGTTACAAGTGCAAGAAAATCCCTATAAAAGTTTGTTTTGTTCACCTTTGTCTCTCTCCCCAAACTCCCCACTAAAGAAATTATTTTCTGCAACCAGAAAAGAATTCAATATTAGGAAGGGTGTAAGAGATGGCATTTGCATACCCTGGAGTGCATGGAGCATAGATGATTCTTTATTACACATCATGGTCTGTAGCCTCCTAATGCTGTTCCAACTGTATCTGGATGCAGCAAATTTTAACAATTCTCATTAAAAATTAAATTTAATGCAGCAACAAAAATTTATTTGCACCAAGCCTAATGCAGGGTTCATTGTAACTGAGTAGAATCTCACTTTGGGAAAGACAGACTTGAAAATCTGTCATCCACTGTCACGAGGACAAGGACATCTACTATCTTTAATACATATAGTAAAAACCTTGAGCACAGATTGAGGTTCCTTGGAGTCTAGGAAGGGCGCCCCATGCTAGATTGAAGGCCTGTTCAGGATAAGGTTGCCTAACAACTGAGTTCTCCAAGGGAAATGCTGTCAGAAAGCTTGCTTGTCCTCTGTCAGGACAAATTTAGACATTAGGCTTAGGAAAGATGGGCCAATTGCTTAAGTAAAATTTGGGAGGATATCCAATTTGAATTTACAGGGACAGTGCCAATTATGTTAGTTACACATAAAGCCGAACTTCTCCTAAGAGCGGCTTGGAATTCTCACTGTGTTCCCTCCCATCCAAAGAAATCGTGAGTAAAAAAATAAATACAATCCAGTTGAATTAAGTCATGAAAAAAATTGTTCTAATTTTCAAAGTAAACATTGATTTTAAATTTTCCAACCCTCTTCCCTGACCACAAAAAAAGAAACACAAATATTTATTTCCAGAGACAACACTCATTTCCAGCGTTTGCTCTAGAAAACTGGACTGAAAAAAGCAGCTCTTCAGGTAGGTTTGGCAATAAATTTGAAGCACTGAGCACCAAAGACCCTCCTCCCATCTTTATTTTTTCTTGATATCAAGACATTTAGGAAAGTTTTGTGATTTTTTTTTTAATTGGGGAATCTTTAGCATGTAGCAAAATGCCAAGCCCAGAGTTCATGCTCAGTAACCATTTTGTGAATGAATAGTTAAAATATGTAAGTTACTTACCAACTTCAGTTCTCTACTTCATTTTACTTACGTACGTATTATTAGGGGCATTTGTGTGTGTAGGAGGCTATTTGTAATGGAACATATTGACACATTTTAATGATTGTGTCCTCAAATAAATTGATATTATCACTTCTTTCGCAGGAAATTAAAGCTTACATAGTCATGATATATTATTCACCATAGCCTTTTACTGAAAAGTACAAAGTGAACCATTGCATTTTAATTCCAACAGATTTGAAAAGATTTTCTTATTTCTTAACTTTTTATTTGTTTTTCACAAATTTATTTAACTACACCTGATGTTATAATAGGTGGTAGTATATTCCATATGTATAAAATATGTATGATTTAAATGGACAAATATGTCTATAAGATCCATAGAAAGATAACAGCACCCTGTCCCAACCATCCGCAGCCCACCCCAAGGTCCACACTCAAAAAGCAGTTATTGTCAAACTTTTTAAGCAATTTCTGTTGAAACTGATTTCCATGCTGTATTATAACCTGCTTATATTAGTTATAAGCTGATATGTTTTAGCTTGATGTTTTTAGACATTACTTTTTGATGTCCTGATAGATGAGGCTTGAGTTCATTTCCCCATGCACACACATTCACGCACAGAAATGCCATTTCCCATCTTTCCCAATGTAATCATTTCACAATAATTTGGTGAAATCTATAGCCAATGATTTTTCATGGACACATAAAATCTAATGTATTTATTGTGTACAAAATATGTTTTGAAGGATATGTACATTATGAAATGGTTAAATCTACCTGACAAATGCATTACCTCACATAGTTATCATTTTTATGGTGAGAACACTTAACATTCACTCTCTTTGCATTTTTCAAGAATGTAATACATCGCCATTAACTATGGCACTGTGCTGTAGTCACTGTGCTGCGTAATAGATCTCCTGAACTTATTCTTCCTATCTAATTGTAATTATGCATCCTTTATCAACATTCCCCCAACCTCTTCTCCTGCCTTAACGCCCAGCCTCTGGTAATCACTGGATATAGTCTGGATATGTATCCTCTTTTAAACTCCTGTTGAAATGTAGTTCTCAATGTTGGAGGTAGGGCGTGGTGGGATGTGACTGGATCAAGGGGATAGATCTCTCATAGCTTGGTGCTGTCCTCATGATAGTGAGTTCTTATGAGATCTGATGGTTTACAAGGTGTGGCACCTGCCCCCTACTCTCATCTTGCCCCTACTCTGCCATGTGACCTGCTTGATCCCACCTGGCCTTCCACTGTGAGTGAAAGATCCCCAGAAGCCAAGCAGATGCTGGTGCCATGCTTGTGCAGCCTGCAGAACCATGAGCCAATTAAACTTCTTTCCAATTAAACTTCTTTTCTTATAAATCACTCAGCCTAAGGTATTTCTTTATAGCAACACAAAGAATGGCCTAACACACCACCATTCTACTCTCTATTATTATGAGATCAGCTTCTTTAGATTCCACAAATGAGTAAGAGCATGCCTATTTGTCTTTCTATGCATGACTTATTTCACTTAACATAATGCCCTGTACGTCTCTCCATGTTATCACAAACAACAGGATTTCCTTCTTCTTATGGCTGAATAGTATTCCACTGAGGATATATATCATATTTTATTTATCCATTTATCTGTTTATAAACAATTAAGTTGATTCCATATTTTAGCTACTGAGAATAATGCTGCAATAAGCATGGGAGTGTGAATATTTCTTCAACAAATTAATTTCATTTTTTTTTTGGAGGTATACACAGTAGTGGGATTGCTGGGACATATAACAGTTCTATTTTTAATCTCTTGAGGAAGCTTCTTACTATTTTTCATGACCATACTATTTATATACTCATCAACAATGTGTAAGATTTTCCTTTTTCCATATCCTCACCAACCCTTGTTATTTTTTGTCTCTTTGATAATAACCATTCTGATAGGTGTGAGGTAATATGTCATTGTGGTTTTGATTTACATTACTTTGATAATTAGTGATATTGAACATTTTTCCATATACCTGTTGGTCATTTATGTGTCTTCTTTGGAGAAATGTCTATTTAGATTTTTGCTTTTTTTTTTTTTTTTTTGAGACGGATGTCTCACTCTGTTGCCCAGGCTGGAGTACAATGGCACGATCTCACCTCAAGCTCCATCTTCTGGGTTCGTGCCATTCTCCTGCCTCAGCCTCCGGAGCAGCTGGGACTACAGGCGCCTGCCACCACATCCAGCTAATTTTTTGTATTTTTAGTAGAGACAGTGTTTCACCATGCTAGCCAGGATGGTCTCGATCTCCTAACCTTGCTCATTTTTTAATACAGTTGCTTTCTTGTTATTGAGTTAAGTTCCTTATATATTTTGGATATTACCCCTTATCAGAATATAGTTTGCAAATATTTTCTCCTATTCCCTAGGTTATCTCTTTGCTCTGTGGATTATTTCCTTTGCTGTGCAGAAGCGTTTTAGTTTGGTATAATCCTAGTTGTTTATTTTTGCTTTTGTTGCCTGTGCATTTAAGGTCATGGCCAAAAAACTTTTGCCCAGACCAATGTCATGGAGGCTTTCCCTGATGTTTTCTTCTAGTACTTTCACAGATCCTGGTCTTACATTTAAGTCTGTAATCCATTTTGCCTTTATTTTTGTATATGGTAAGAGATAACGGTCTAATTTCATTACTCTGTTTGTGGATATTCAGTTTTCCCAACACCAATTATTGAAAATACTATTCTTTCCTCACAGTGTCTTCCAGGCACCTTTATTGATAATCAACTGGCTGTTAATGTGTGGATTCATTTTTAAGCTCCTTGTTCTGTTTCATTGGTCTATATGTCTATTTTTATGCCAGTACCATGCTTTTTGGGTTACTATAGCTTTGTAGTATATTTCAAAGTCAGGTAGTGTGATGCCTCCAGGATTATTCTTTTTGCTCAAGATTGATTTGGCTATTTGGGTCTTTTGTGGTTTTATGCAAATTGTAGGATTTTTTTTTTTTTTTCTGTTAAGAATATCATGGATATTTTGATAGGAATTGCCTTTGGGCAATGTTTAAATTATACTGATCATGTAACTATAGTCATATATCACTTAAAGACAAAGATGTGTTCTGAGAAATGCATCATTAGGCCATTTTTGTCATTGTATGAACATCATAGAGTGCACTTACAAAAACCTAGATGATATAGGCTACTGCATACCCAGGCTATAGAGTATAACCTATTGCTTCTAGGCAACAAACCTGTGGAGCATATTACTGAACTGAATCATGTAGGCAATTGTAACATAATGGCAGGTATTTTTGTATCTAAACATAGAAAAGGTACAGTAAAAATACAGTATTATAATCTTATGGGACCACCACAATACATGCAGTCAGTCATCGACTGAAATCTTATTATGTTGACCATGACTATATTGCTTAGCCATGGATTGCACTGTGACTACGCTTCCTCTTTGCAAAATATTTTGTTTTTTCTCAAATTAATAACCACTGTCTTTATTTTTATCTATGACTTTAAAATGACATTGTATGACAGATTTGCAAACCTATCTCCAAGACGGTCAAACACAGAGGAAACATATCTGTTCTGATTTGTTTTCTCTTGCTTGTTTGGAGACATTTCTATTGGTCCACATCCTCCTTGGCTCCCATAGAAGGGTTGTGCTTCAGACCCGTCCCACCACCATCAACTTGAGATAATTGTTCCGCCATATATTATATCCCCATTTTCTTGGCTCTCATGTCTTCTTTCTTGGCTTCCCTCTTGTATGCAAGCCTACTTTTAGGGGATACCTTATATCCTCCAGTAACTCCTAAGAAAGTGTACATATGAAAAAATACAGTGTTAAGAGTTTGCTATTCTTGAGTGTGTCTTCATTCTACCATCTTGTCTGATTAGTTCAACTGAGTAACAATTCTAGGTGGAAATTAAAAGGCATTTCTCTTTTGTCCTCTTTTTCATTGACTTCTGGCGTTTGGTGTTTCTATGAAGAAAAATGCCACCTTGAGTCCCAGTCCTTTGTAAAAGACCCATTTTTTTTTTCTCTCTGAAAAGTGTCTGGATCACTCCTGGTGTTCTCAGTTTCACCATGATTGGGCCTTAATGGAAATCTGTTTCCATCCACTGTGATGAGCTCTCACCAGGCCCTTTTAATCTTATCTGTTTGACTTTGGGAAAATATGTCAATATTTGGTAATGTTCTCTCTGTTTTCTTATTCTCTTTCTAGAACTCATATTATTCAGGTGTGTGATCCTATGCATTAACCCTTCAATTTTATTGTTTCTTTCAGATTTTCATTTGTGTTATTTTTCTTTCTTCTCATAATTTTCTTGGGAACTTCTCGCTCTTTGAAAGTCCTGATACCTAGAACTTAATCTTGTTTCATTCATGCAATCAATATCTATTTGGATATTAACTATAGGATTTTAAAATATTCTCTGTGATTTTCTCTGTTTTTCTCTAAGTTTTTTCTTTCTTTCCTGTTTGTATATTGGTCTCTAACTTTCATGTTAAATCCTTGCCTCCAAGTCTGGTGATTCTGAGGTATCCATTTACATTTGAGTTAGATGCTAAAAATCTGATTGCATGTGGGTAGAGCTGATACCCTAGTAGCCCTCACAGAAAGGTTATTGGGTGGGGACCTTTTGGGTATGTTCACAATGGATATCTCATCTCAAAATGTCTCATCTCTTGCCTTAGTTTCTTCAGAAGAACTCTCATTTCCCTTTAACATGATTCTTGAAAATAAACATTGACATTTATAAATATTTTATTGCTGTTGTTGTTTAAATGTTATTACCATACTTGAAACTAGCAGGCCTTTAAAAGTTGAGTTTTGAAATCTGGATGGAAAACATCCCAAATGGAAAACTGGGAAAGGAAATTTATAACTCGTCAAAACTTTCATGAGAGAAAGTTTTAACAAAAAAGTGCTGTTCATAAGGCAGTAACAGCTGGATTCCCATGTGAGATAACTAGTTGGCTTTGCTTTTCATGGTTTTCTCATTTGATTCATGGGAGCTAATGTGAAGCAATACTGATGCGATTCTTAAAATAACTGAAATGTAGGGACCTCCATGGGGCAGGGCCATGTAACTCATGTAACTCATTTAATTGCATATACCAGCTCTTTCCCAGTGCCTGCGTGTTGGGTATTGTTGGCAGGAGAAAACCCAAATGAAAAAATCCAACATCTTTTTCAGACTCTGCAGACCCTGGAAGTCAAGACCACTCAGAGTTCTAATTCCAGTAATTTATTAAATGGAACTGCTCTTATGACCTCAAACAGAGAGTGCTCTGATAGAAAAAAAAAAAAATGAACAGTGTACTCACTTCTCACCTCTAACAGCTGGCCTGAGATTGATATCTACCATTTCTGTCTTCACTAAGGTATCAGGTAATGAGAGCTGGTAAAGGATTTGGTGATGTTGGAATAAAAGCCTTCTATAATACTAAGAACTGTCAGAATGTGGAAAAAATTGACCGTGGAACATTGTTGTTGCCAGCAAGAACTTTTTTTGTGGGATGTGGTCAGCCAGTGTATATTAACTCATATCAACACAGTGAAGCATTGCATTGTTGGTCTCTAATAAGGTGATACATCAAATCAGAGATAGATGAAGTGATTTGCACTATTTCCAATGCCAATGAAACAGAGAGGGTGCCTATGGCCATTACTTCAGAGCTGTAAACCATGTGCCTTTTCCCCCAATGGAATATATTGTAAATTGATCAAGGATTCAAGAAAAACATAAGAAAAGCTGAAAACTTTCTTCCTAGATCATTGCTGCACACACACTATGCGTGCTCGTGTGGTGCACACACGTATATGCACACTTACATGTTAACAGAGAAGAAACTCAAGGAATAAATAGCACAGGACTTAACAAGTAAACTAATGACTGATTTTGACTATGAGATAATGGAACTTTCTGTAAGATAGTTGATATTTATAGACAAACTGGACAAATTAAAGATGATTTTAAAATGATTCTCTACAGAAGGATCTATGTCAGAGTTCCTTGCCTGAGTTGCTTTCCTTGAGCCTTTATTTTATGGTTTTTAGATTAGTAACTGAAGCAATTGTCTAAGAGTTAGGTTGAGAAGGGAGAGGAGAAGGGGCAGCTGCTTCCAGGTGAAAACTAATTTAAAAAAGAAAAGGAAGCCTTGGGATTGCTAATTTAAGAAACTGGAAAACTGGGAACTCATTTGAAACAATTTGATTTTTGTGTGACTTTTCAAGAATATGATTATCAGTAATTGACGCACTTTAGCCACAGAAACCCATAAAAACCAATGTTTATTTCTTGAAAGCTATCCACTGTGTTGCATCAGCGCTAATTCTTGGAATTAGGGGACCCTTGTCGTCTTTCTGGGCTTATTCCTGAAGTTCTAAGACTTCTAAATTTCATAATCAATAAACTTAAGACAACTGCAGCAAGAAAATATTTGTGTGAGTAGGGGGAGCAGACATAGGGTCACCAACTATATTTTTTTTCACAGTAGAGGCTTTAAACAATACAAAATATGCTATTTTATTATTTCTTTTATTTTATAAGAAGCAATAAGATCACCTCAAAAACAAGGCCACAGTCTCAAAATAAAAGGCAGTCATTTACTTTAAATTAGCTCAAAATAGATTATGTGTATGTATATTCTTAATGCACGGTCTTTAGGTTTCTGATCTTGGAACGTGCTAGTGAACATTTTTAATGATGCAGCAATGGTTATTGGAAGGTCTGTGAGCCATGGATGCAGACATTGCCTGAAATGTCTAAAGAGTTTCCCTGAAAGTCTTCTATTTTGTTCCTGATATAACTAAGCACTAAAGAAAAGCTTAGAAATTACTTTGTTAAATTATTTGTCTTAGAGTTAAGGAATGAAGGCTTTGACTTGCTTAGGATAGCTCAGTTTACCAGAGACTGGATGGGGTTTTGGCCAGTTCTCCCACTGAATGCACTTTAAGATGTCGCCTATCACAACTCCTTTTGCCTGAGATGCTAACATTGTGGCACAGCTGTGCAGGATGTGTAGGCTCTTAAGGGAGGGATCCTTTAAGCCGAAAGAGTTTCATTACCAAGAAGTATTTATTGGGTACCTAATCAGAGCAAGCCCCAATGGGTAAGTCTTTACTCAAGTTATATATAATGTGATCTGGAAGACAGGTTAAGTACATGAAAATAAACCTAGCAATGTGTGATAACATACCATTGAACATGTCAGGAGCAGGCACAGACAGTGAGTATCCACAGGGCCTGGTGAGAATGTATAGCTGCATGTTTCCAAGAAACACTTACAAGAAGCAAGGCTGACCAGTGTAATTTGGCTTTAGGGCCCAGAATTCACATCTGACTGTCCAAGATAACCAAGAAGATTGAGCCTGTTAGACCTCTCAAAAAGTTTTGGATGGCGTCATCTTCCATGATTTCAGTTCTTACAAGATGAAGAACTCAGGAATGGGGGCAGAAGGATGAGCAATGAAACATATAACACCTTTTTTTCATTCTCATTAAATGCTACAACCTTCACTATTAAATATGCTCTTGACCTTGTGGGACAAACTCTAGAAGCACATTTCTCATTTGCTGGCCTCTCTCTGGGCCTTCTGCGACATACTGTCGCTCAGACAAGTACTGTTCTTAATGGGTTTATGGGAAAGGCTTGGCCTGCCTTTCCATCTGCACCTTCTGCTGGCTCCCTCTGAAAAGCGCTAGCTTGCCATACGACATTCCCTTGAATTATTTAGATTGGTAAATCTTTCTGCATCTCACATCTTTAGTCCATCTGTTAGCCGGAGCTTTGCCTTTATAGGAAGTGTCCTTTATGCATGCTGGCATCTGTCAGCAGTACACTTTCCTCTTTTATTCATGATCATCTATGGGAGAGGGTGCAAGCTGCAGAAGCACCGCATGCCTGGTATGCATTTCATTTTAATGGAAGATTACATGACTGGGGTGCTGGTTTATTACCTTGCTCCACATGCATCCATTCATCACCTGGCAGCCCCTCACCCAGCCTGTTAGGAGCTGCTGGCCCTCCTGCAGCCTCTTGGTCCCAGCTTTTTGCAGGAAGTGGTCTTGATGGGAGAGAGCAAACTGCTCCTTTAAAAAAAGAAGATCATGAGAAAAGAAAAATTATATAATGGAGACTCAAGGCCAGAAAAAAGACAAAGGGTCTTGACCTTATGCTGATACCCAGATGCAGACATGGAATTATTTATGCAAAGCACTAGATCCATTAAGGAAAACGTTGCTATGAACACCATATCATAGCTGAGTGTGTTCTTTCTGAAAATATGATCTAAACTTATACTTTTTTTTCTGTTTTCACTCACAGGATAATAGAATCTTAGAGATGGCTTCTCATTCAATTTTCCTTTTATTGCTGGAATAGGCTTTATAATAATTTAACTTATAATTTAAATGTTCTCTGGTACCAACATGTTATCATTTTTATATCAATATAAAAATAATCAATAACCTAAATAAGGTTATCAGATGTCCTTGTTGCAAGCAACGTTCATTGCCTATGCCTCTTTTAGATCAATTAGTACCTGACAACTTTTGCATCACCCCCTTTCACTCACAAAAGTGTGCTGGTTTGGATGATAAACTATGGTCACCCTAGAACTAAATCATGGGATGATCACTGTATGTAGGATCATTGCTAATACAATGTCAGTGCCCATGTTACTGATTGTGTCTACTCTCCCACTGGTGCCATGTCAGGCTATTTAACTGTGCAAATAATGAGTATAGGTGCCCAGTGAGATACAGGCCAATATCCATATTTGCAAAACATTTTCTCCTTCAATCTAGGATCCTTTTCAGCAGAACATTAATTCATTGATTTAATGAATGTTAAATGAGTGCCTACTATGTATCACACTCTTTAGACACCAGGGATAAAATGTGAGCAAAAGTCTTTGCTTTTGTGGGGCTTGCATTCATTGAAAATGGCTAAAATTATATTCTGATTGAGAGTCAGTTATCGTTTATTGCATAAATTAAATTCATGAAGGATATACAGTGTGTTCCAGGCCAGGGAGAGCACAGATTTTGTTAAGTAGTAAGGATAAGCAGAGAGAGGAGGATAACAGATCAGAGAGACAATGAGATCTTAGCACCAATTTAGAGACGCTGGAGACATACACACTCTTATTTATGAGCCATATCCCTTCTCCCTCTGATACTGTATCTGTTACATCCTAAAAAGAACCAAGAAGGATGAAGGCTGAGGTCCTGACATTTGTTATGGGGACCTATAGAAAAATTGGAAAGTGAAAAGAAGCTACATAGTTTACTCCTGTAAGCACAAGTGAGAATTCTCAGATATTTTACTGGAAGGGAACATTGGGGAAAAATCAAATCTAGACTTCTGTGAGATAATCAAGTGAGAACCTGGCATGTTGAGATTTGGAATTACAGTTTACTGATATGTTTTCAATTTTATCTTCCAACTCTTCCATTGAATTTTCTATTTTTACTACTATATTTTTAATTTTCTGAAGCTCTTTCTGTTCTGTGACTTTTCATTTTCAAAATATCCTACTCAAAGTTTATTAGTATAATATAGTCTCTTCTCTCTCTGAAGATAATAACTACAATGGGGTGATGAAAGCTTTCTTCTCTTTGAAATTGTCTTTGTTTCCTGTGAAGTTCTTTTTTCGTACTTGTTGATTTTCATACCTGTCTTTAATGTTAGGTGCTTTTTACACATATGGACCTTTGACAGTCCACTTATGGGAGAGTTATTAAAAGGCCCACTAGAAGCGCTGTGTACTTGGAAAGGACTTGATGACTACTGGCATTCACTGTATGGTGATTAGGCAGGGACCACATACTTTCATTGCAAGTTCCCCCAAATGTCAGTTTCTGTGAGAGTCTTTTCTCTTTGAAGGTTGCTTTCCTGAGAGTGCTAGCCTCCAAACTCTTGCCTGGAAAACCTAAGTTGTCTACATTACAAAGGGAAAATGGGTGATAAGACTGGAGAGACTTTTAGTTAGGACTGAATACTTTTACTTAACCTCTTTCCTCCTTAGTCACCAGATCTTTCTATGATATGCCGGGTATTCCTTTGCCTGGAACCCCTCTGATTCATTTTCCTCAGAGAGTAAAACTGCTTATTCCTGTTAGGATGGAGAGAAAGTAATCAATTATATGAGAAGAGTGAAAAGGGGCCTTGGGGGATCAAGTGAACTTCAAACCAACTTTCAGGCAATCTTCCCATTTCAGTCCCTTTATATCTTCGCCCTCAGAGGTAGGGGGTGCCTCCAATTTCCAAGCCTTTTGAGGGTTCTGAAGCTTGAATTGAGTGGCTTATTTTTGGCTTGAGTTTCGATATTTTTGCTCTGCTAAGTGAGTTACAAGTAGTCTATCTGCTTTCTCTTTTCAAACGTACTGCCTTTTATCTAGTACCATGTTCTTCTGTCTTCTTTTGAGTTTATTGATTTATATATTATTTAAAATTATTCCACATAATAATAGTAGAATTTCAGGAGGGGGCAGAGATAAAAGTTTATGATCCATTTTCCAGCTTTAACTGGGGATCCCTTCCTTTCTTTCCCAGGGCAAAGATTTCTGATTACTCTTGCAAGTCTTCATATAAAAAGGTATCAAGCTCTCTTGCTATGCTAAATGCCTTTTCATAACAAAATCCATTGCTTTCTGGCTTGTTTCAACTCCAATTATTACAATAAATATAAAATATAGGATCCATAGGAGGAAGGATTATTTTATGTTGCCACATAATAAAGTAGCAATAAAGAAATGATGTATTATATTGCCTTGGTACTTAAGATAGTGATGATCTATATAAGATTTCAGCCTCAGTAAGTAGGAAGGTTTGCAAGAAATCATTGACAACAAAAGACTGTTGCTCCTTATTTTTTCTAAGTGAGACCTCATCAAACAAAATTGGTTCAACTTTCTTGGCAGGTTTAATATAGATAAGAGCCCCAACTCTCTCTCACTCTATAAATACTCATTGCATTTGAGCTAGATAATTATATGGTGGAGAACCCTTGATGTACTGAAGAATCTAGACTAAGAATATTGTCCTCTCAGCCCTGGGTGTCAGAGCTAGCTTCATGGATATCCAGCCTGGACAGTTGCCTAGTGTCCTGTGCTCAGAAGTACCCAGAGCTTTGTTTAGTGCTCTGCTGGCACTATCTTAAAATTCTTAATATTTTTTAATAGGAAACCACATGTTTTCATTTTGCATTGAGTCCTGCAAATAATGTAGTTTCATCCTATTTATTTGACATATTGTACAAATACCTTGCAAATTAGAGAGTGTCTTTTATGAAGAAAGAGTTGGGCATACTCACAGAAGCAATCAAAGCTTAGAGACTATTAATAACAGGGCAACAAAAGGCACAGTACAGTTTGGATCCACAGTTGCAAACACATGTATTCAGGTTCCATGTATTCAGGTTCCAATTTAAATGTAGGAAAAGACTGGTATAATAGAGCAAGGTGAGCTGTGGGCAAACAGTAAGACCATGTCCTTTCTAAAGATACTCAAATTCAATTTCATAAACACTGGGTTGTACTGAACAAAATATACGGGTGGGTATACAAGTGGGTCACCAATTTTTGACCCATGATTTGCCACAATCTAGGAGGCAATGGCAAATACATAGTTATTGCCCCAAATACCTGGTCATTTTAAACAGCTTAAGAGCCAAGTGTTCTCTAAGTCAAACCAGTATGTCAGGTCAGTTCATATCGGTTTTTAATTCTTCTTTCACTGCCTTTCAAACATGTAAATGCATATTTTATACCTAGGACATATACATGGCACTAGATTTTGTGTTGAATCCTCCTGTTTTTCTTTACTTTGAGTGGCCTCACCCTTGTTATTTATGCTGTATTTAATATTTGCTGTAATATCATTAGATAATTGTGGTAAAGGCATCATTCCCTGAGCAGATGGCCTGAACATTTAGGGTGAGCCCTGTAGCACAATGAATGAAAGCACTAAGAACCTGGTAGAAATGGAATGGAGGTGGGGTGTGTGTGTGTGTGTGTGTGTGAGTGTGTGTGTGTGCGCTCCCCCAAAATAAAATTCACCAAAACAATCGGCAAAAGGTGGCCCAGTCCTGAGTCTTACTGCAGAGCCTCCCGAGGGATTAAGATAGTTAAAACTTCAGTGGCTGAACTCTTTCACCTTTAGTTTCTGGGTGTTAGCCAAGCTGCACACTAACTGATGGAGGTCCATTAGTCAGTATACAACTCCTTTCTCAATTTGAAGTTGATTTGTTAGTTTCCTCTCAGCATGTCTAAATACACACATATATAAGAATTAAAATATCTTATCATGATTCTTGGTCTCTCAAAATAAACGAACAAACAAAAACTTAAGTCGTTATGGCCTTATTGGCTACATGGCATTGAATGCATAAATATATAAGATGTATAAGGTATAAGTAAAAAAATGAAAGATGTAGATTCAAGCTCTGATTCTCTGTGTATTATATAGACTTGCATAAATCCCTTGACTTTGAGCCTCCTTTTCTTATCTGTGAAATGAGATCTTAATGATAACTACCTTTTTGGATAGTTGCAAGAATCAGAGAGATAAAGGTCTCTCTTTGTCACCCAGAAGTTTGAAGGTTTTTATAAGTCAGAAGCCTATTCATAGAACACAGAGTGGTAAACCATTTTATATGTGAAGCTTAATGATGACTCTTCTCTTGTGGGATAAGGAGAGTATCTCTCATGAGGCAGGTGGGAAAAGCTACTTCTATCCAGAGAAATCACTCTTGTATAAGAAAGTGTAACTTTCCTAAAATAGAACAACTTTCAAGGAAGGGGAATACTAGCTACTTTGGTTGGAGACCAAAGATAAAGACAGAAACTGAAATTCATAATCCTTAGGCTTGTGAGTTCTCTAAAGGTCGAAGAGCTAGGCTTTAGAGATACAAGTCATTTCAATAGACACTGAATTACTGAAGCAACACAAAGCAGCAATAAGATACTAATATGGACTGGTTTCATCAATTTTTGCTTTCCTAAAAGTTATCAATGGTTAACTCATAATATCTGAAATAATATTCAGTACTTACCATATGTTAGACACTGAATTATGGAGGATATTTTACATCTATATTATCATTTCATCTGCCTGACGATACGTGGGAATTGATATCAGTATCACTATCATTTTATAGAAAAAAATTGAGGTTAATAAAGGCTAAGTGTCTTTTGTAAGGTCATCGACAAATAATTTACTTGGTTTTACTGTTCCACACCTGACTTATCCCAACTATGAGGTTGTAGTCTTCTTGAAGGCAGAGATTCCAACTTAGTTCTCATTATGGTTCCTGAACTCAAAATGTAAATAAAAATGAAGCCCACCTTCATGATGTTAGCCAATGAGAAAATAATTTTATGTGCATTAACTTAATCTACACCCATCTATTCAGAATTCTACTAATTAAATAAGGAAAGATGCATCTGATTTCCTTGACAGTCACCTCCACTCTATTTTCTTCTGTCTTGCAGCGATGGCCAGGGGAACATCTCATCTGTGAATCTGGGTTCACTTTCTTCTCATTGGTTGCTCATTTTTATTATTTATTTATTTTTAAATGATTTAATCAGAGGAAGTTGATTTCTTGCAGGAGATCTGTCACGCAGAAGCCAAACGCTTTCGATATTTCATTAGATGCTGATGGTTTTAGATTTAAAGTTGACACCGAAGTCTAATTAAACATTATGCCAGTGCACATATTCTGCAAATTAAGACACAACACATTACAGAGCCCAGTCTGGGATAAGTTAAAAAGGAAGCTGTCAACATGCAGAGGACCCTGTTAAGTGCCTTAAATACATATTTTGAATTTAAAATGCAAATGGGTTGAAGCCTCTTTTCCTTTCAAGTTGGAAAGGAAAATTAAGGGAGGTGGAGAGTTTTACTTTATTTATTTTTTTTTTACTAATCACTGAGTTTTGACTCTACTTGCAACCACAGTATATCACAGCAGTGTTAGAAATGGTAAGAGAACTAATATACAGTTAACAATTCACTTCTGGCTCCTCACTAGCTGAATGAAAAGTAGGAAGCAAACCAATTCCATCAATGTTGACAAGTCAACACATGTATTGAAAAAGAAAAAAAAAAACTTTTCAGATTGAAACAGGCAGGACCCCTGGCACTATTTAGATCTGCACAGCTGTGGGAAAATTTCTGTACCTGACTTCATCAAATTGTGGTGGGCGGAGTGTTGGGAGAAGCCAGAGAGGCTGTGAAATCTGAGGTGATGGACTCCAGAGCTGCTGAGCTCAGAACAGAGCTGAGCATATTAACTGTGACAAACTGTGTTTCAGCAAAGCAGCAAGTAGGGTGGACCACAGGAAAAAGTGATGTAAGAGGTGGATAAATTTGGGATATTCTGTTCTGCTTTCCTGGATCTCATCCCCATCCCAACTCCCACTACTATCAATTATGTTTGAATGGGACAGTAGCCAAATAAGAGGTTGAGATGAGATTCCATCATGCTCCACCTGGGTGTAGTTGCTTCTCTGCATTTACTATTTCTCAATCCCTTCCGACTTTTCTTTGAAATGTTATTTGTTTTCATCCAGTAAATACCAAGTGTTTACTATATTCATGTTCTGGGTAAACCAACATAAATTAAAAAAAACCCTCTCTGTTCTGAAAGAGCTTGCATTTGAGAAGGAAAAGAAGATATAGGCATATACCTTACTGGCTGCCCCTCCAAATGATAAATGCCTCAATGGAGAGTGACACCACCCTTTACCAGGGTGAAGACAAAAACTATGGGGGAGGCAGGTCAAGAAGGAAGGATCTGTGAAGGTCTCACAAAGACAAAATATTTGAGTTGGACCTTTAAATGAAAGTGAGATTTTGACTGTTGGACCTCAACGAGAGGTAAAATATAAGCTGAAGTAGTTTGAAAACACTGTTAAAAAGTAAAATCATTAGAAGAATTAAAAAGGGTAACATAAAAGACATGTCATGTTCATTCCACTCAACCAAAAGAAGCACAATTTGATCACTTTCTTTTCCGAGTTGCTTTGATAATAGCTGACTCTAAGCCATTTTAGAAGGAGCTTTAAAAGGGCTAAAATGGCAGTATTGACTACTTTGAACTTTTAATTACTTTGGTCTTAATAAATAAAACAGAGTTGGGATGCAGGAATCTGATTGAACAACTAATCCAGAAAATTGGATATAGTTGGTTTTATAAAACTTTGTCATTGGATCATTAAATTTGTTTAAATCTTACAGCTTCAGAAAGAACTCCACAAGCTTTGGTCAAAGCTCCATTTCAATAGTCAGCCCAATTTATTTTGTTTCCGTTAAATTCAGATCCCACCATATGTACAATAATTTGTTAAATAGCTGGAGAGAAAAACACGTTTGTGCACACACTCGCCCACACACTTTGTTCTCTGCTCTTAAGGAAGTTAACATTTTGATGGAGGGAAGAATTTGTGTACATAAAAAAATGTATAGAGCAATAATATATTATATAATAAAACACTAGATTAAATACAGTGTGGTGCCAAAATCTATAGTAAAAGACAGGCTCTGTGGGTGGAAGAGATGAAAGCAATCAAAACTAGAAAAGCTTGATTGAAGTTGGCAAAAGTAAATAATTTTTTAAATGTATGAACACTACCATCTTAAAGAAGATTTAATAATTTTATCATGGTATATAGTTTTGAGATCCAAAAGTGAAGTGACATGGATCTATCAGAAATTGCAGTTTTGCAAAACTCGTCAGTTTACTTTTTTTTGAGGTTCGTATCTTTGAAAAATATCTTTAACATATTGAACTTTTTAATGTCCTTAAAATTATGCTAAGAAGTTTGTGATTTTTAAATTTATCTTGATTTGAAGGATGAATTAAATTTAATTTACTAAATAACATAATTGTGGAAAAATTGATTGAATGCCAAATGGATTTTGCTAACAATAATAATTAAATGGTAATTGCTTAATAATGTCAAATTATTTTCTGCTGTATATAATTATTAAATACCTACAAAGAACAATTGAATAGTTTATAGTTTTTTGGCAACTACAATATTGAATAAATTATTTAATAGCATGTAATTGTGTTCCATTCAATGATAAGATAACTGATTGAAAAGTAAAGGATGAATTTAGTCTTCACACTCGGTAAGTAATACTACATGGAATAAAAATCCATATTAAATAAAGAAAAATAATAAATCATATATTTATGCTTATACATCAAAAGATTATGTTAAAATTAATTTCTTTTTCATTTCAAAAGTAGGCTAGAACACAAGTTTGTATTTTTAAACATGTTTCTCTAAAAAAAGAGTTAAAAGATATTACATAAGCCCAGCTTTACCCCTTTCTGTGCAGTGAAGCAGGTGCCTTCCCCATTATATAAGGATGCAGAAAAGAAAACGATGTAATGTAACACAAGGCCCTATGTGAGCTTGTAGAAGGCTTCTAAGTAATAGGGCTCATAATTAATAATCAATAACAAAGCAAGACAGGTTAAGACACAATCTCCTTAAATATGCTCTGTCAAAAGTAGTATTTCCACGGGTAAATTCTCTCTTTTTCAATGCTTTCTTCACTAACAATACCACCTCGGATAATAGCAGTATTTACAGAATCATAAACACTACTGTTGGAATGGCTCTTAAAATTCATCCAGTTGCTTCATCTTCCAATGCAGGAATGCACTCCCGTTGGTGTTGATGATGCACTGCAAGAGAACTCATGAATCTGTACATGTGTGTGGGGTAAGAAGCCTCAGGCAGAACTGAGTGTTTCATGAACTACCACTGTAGCAACAATTGCCACAGAATCTTCTCTACTCGGAAGCAGCAAATACTGCTTCCCACATAGTAACTGACAGAAACGTCCTAGAGCAGAGGGTGGAAAAATGGAGGCAGGCGCGGTGGCTCACACCGGTAATCCCAGCACTTTGAGAGGCCGAGGTGTGCAGATCACTTGAGTCAGGAGTTCAAGACCAGTCTGACCAACATGGAGAAACCCCGTCTCTACTAAAAATACAAAATTAGCTAGGCATGGTGGCACATGCTTGTAATCTCAGCTACTCGGGAGGCTGAAGCAGGAGAATCGCTTGAACCCAGGAGGTGGAGGTTGTGGTGAGCCGAGATCATGCCATTGCACTCCAGCCTGGGCAACAAGAGCATCTCAAAAAACAAAAAACAACAACAACAAAAACAACAACAAAAGAAACGAAAAGAAAAGAGAAGAAAAGAAAAGAAAAGAAAAGAAAAATGGGTGGAGGAAGAAGCAGAAAGTTTTAGAAACGGAATATTGGAAAATAAAAATTATGTGCTAAGGAAGCACATTCTAATCATATGATGAAAATTAACTCTCTCTAGGTATATATAGGTAGATACATAGATAAATGAGAGATAGAGGTAAGGACTGAATGTTTGGGTCCCCCAAAGTTCATACTTTGGAGTCCTACTTCCCAGTGTGATGATGGGAGCCTTTGGTAGGTAATTAGGTTTAGAAGATATCATAGGGGTGGAACCCTCATACTGGGATTAGTGCTCTTACAAGAAGAAGAAATAACCAGGGCTCTCTTACCCTCTGCCATGTGAAGATACAAGAAGAAGATGGCTATATGAAAACCTGGAAGGGTGTCTTCATCAGACACCAGATCTGTCAAATGCCTTGATCTTGGACTTCTCAGCCTTCATGCCTGTGAGAAATAAGTGTTTGTTGCTTAAGCCACAAAGTCTGTGGTGTGTTTGTTAGAGCACCCCAAGCTGACAAAAATAGATAGATGGGATATGACATGGTGAATGGATGAATGGATGGGTGGATCAATGAATCAATCACTATTCCTTAGGATTATTTTATTGATCTTATGGTAAAGCCCCCTCTCTCCCTATACTCACCTTCACTGTGGCTACTAAACATGGGTTAAAAGAATTCACATCTTGTAGGCCTAGAATAAATAAACTTTGCTGTTGGACTCCTGATATCTAAAATTAACATTCTTACTATAAGATTAAATGTTTTCGTGGTAAGACATTCAAATAAAAATGATCTTTCCTAACCAATGCATCTCTACCAGTTCTACTCCCCAGGGCACAGATTATTAAAAGATTATTCACAACTTTTTATCTAGCTTTTTAGAACTGTGTTTTGGGGTGGGATAAGTGAGCCTATAAAAGAAGCTACACCAAATTGACACAAGATAGGAAGTCAATAAATAGTATTCTGGAACTTGATTTTTTTTTAACTTAGAACACAGCTTGGGTATGTTTTTATGTGAGGACATACAGATCTACTTACCATTTCATTCTTTTTTGTGGTTACATAATATTCTGTTTTATATTGGTGACATTATTTATTTAACTAATCTGTACATGATGGATGCTTACAGTATTTATAGCTTTTCATCATACTGATGTTGAATTTTAAAATCAGTTCAAAACATGGATTAGGAGCCAGCTGGTACAGAGACTATTCGTTAAGTAATAGGTCAAACCTATATATAAACACAAGTCTGGCAAGAAGAGCATCAGTGTTCTTCGATTTGCAATAGATTAAGATGGCAACATAGCTGACTCAATTTATTGCAACATTTAAGGTTGATGATGTTAAGGGAAGTTAAAAAATTGGAGTTTGAGGCCAGCCTGACCAACACGGTGAAACCCCATCTCTACTAAAACTACAAAAATTAGCAGGATGTGGTGGTGGGTGCCTGTAATCCCAGCTACTCAGGAGGCTGAGTCAGGAGAAACTCTAGAACCCGAGATCGTGCCAAGCTGAGATTACGCCATTGCACTCCAGCCTGGGGGACAGAGTGAGACTCCATCTCAAAAATAAATAAATAAATAAAATAAAAACAAATAAGTAAAAATTGTGTCTCTATTCTCTATGATAACTGTGATAGTTACTTTGTGGTGGTGATCAGTCTCTGCCCCTTCACCTCCTTCTGGAGGGTGATGATAAATCATATCATGTCACAAACATGCCTATGTGAAGTATTGCCCAGTTTGCCATCATAATGAATAATTTATATTGAAGATAATTAGGATGAACTTAAATACACAAAATGGACAATGGTATTGGTACTATTCTCTGAAATTCCTGATGTACCATTACATAGAGGATGAAATTTAAAAATCACTTCTCATTCCTTGGCTCTACACTTTTAAATTAAGTCCCCATGCCTCATTCCTTTTAAAAATTATTTTTAGAGTTTTATCCTTTTATTATTTGCTACCTTTAAAAAATACTCACTATGGGCTAAGCACTGTGCCAAGAGTAGAAATACAAAGAGGAAAATGCTCCAAAGTAGTGTCTCCACATCACTTAAAAACAATATTTTAAAAGGGCATACTGTTATTTTCTTTGCCTTCATGCACAACTGAATCTGAATGCTTTCAGATTGTCCCGCTTCACACTTTTCGGTTGTGTTCTGATCTCCTGGGTTCCAGTTTCAAGAAGTGGCAGGTAGATGAGTGCAGCTGCATCTTAAGGAAAGTAGGAACCAGAGTGAGACTGGAGAGGACCTCAGCTAATGAATCTGAACTTTACTTTATAAGCGCAAAAAGTTTTAACAAGGCAGTGATAAAACTAGTGACTTAGGAAGAGAATGGGAAGTAGGGTAGACCAAAGAAAGAATTCTATTAAAGAGTGAAAAATACATGATGGAGGGCCTGAAATAAGGAGATTGAGAGTAAGAAAGGGGCAGTAATTGTAGAGGTATCACGGAATAACAATCAGAAACACATAGGAGCAACTGAGTACAGGAGTGAGGGAAAAGGGCATACTGATTTTTTCAAAAGCCCATTCTTTTTTTTGCGTCTAGTGGGGAGAGGGTGTTCTTTATCTGTGATTGTGTCACTCTTACCAGAGAGCTTGGTGCTATGTGTGTCCCTGTAAAACCCCCCAGCTTCCATTAAACAAAGTGCTCTTCTTAAATGCCTTCCTTGTAAGACCTGGCTGCCCTACCCCAAGCCATTAGTGGAACAGAACATTAATAAGGAGGGACTGTGGTATCTCTAAGAGAGGTTGACCTCCTTCAGCGGAAGCAGGGCACCCATTATAGTGTAATGATAAATCACAAGCTTTTCCCTTCCATTATTTTCCCAAAAGACTCTTCTCTGAATGCATAAACATACTGGAGGGAAGAAGAAAAAAATCAAGCAACAGATGAATAGAAAGGTAAAAAAGAAAGAGAGGGACAGGCAGACAACAGACTCCCAAAGGGATTTTATAAAATAAATGCACCATATACATCCACATATTTGCATATAGTGAAACTTTAACATAACCTCATAAGGAAAAGTCTCCATTAAAAAAAAAATGTCTAAATGAAGTATAAGATACAAGAGCTTCAATCTGAGAACCGTAAATACAAATGCCATCTCTAGGAATGTTTCTCTGTATTTAATATTATGATGCTTTTCTTTTTACTGCTGAAAATTCAAAGGCAAACTAAACCAAGGGGCAGGGGAGAGTACAAATAATGAATAAATTTGTAAGTGAGATTATTATTTACTTTGCTTAGTCAGGCTTTTCGCTGTATCAGTGATTTCCTCGTGTTTAATAGAAATAGGTTTTCTGGGGAAAAGATTTGCTGGATTCTTTTCTCTTGACACATAAATTAAGAACCAGTATGAGGAAGGTGTTGACAAATCTTGCAGGCTATTCACTGATGTCTAGGAGACACCTCATTAACTGTTGCCAAAGATCTGCTCTTATATTAGCCACAGCATTGTGGCTGTCAGATGACTTTTGCCTCTAGAGTCTAGGATAGACCAGCCAAACACAAAAATGACATTTAGAGCCCTTGGAAGATGGCTTCTTCTTCAGTGGCAACAGGATTAATGTGAAAGCATACTAGGAATGACTAAGGCAGGTCCCAAGGCAGTTGATCTGAGCATTGTGTTTTTATAGCTTGTCTATGTAGATCAGTGAGCTCATCGTGAGTATGTGGATTAGCTGGACTGCCTCCACCCAGCTCAGGACATTTGACTCCATCTTCGACTTCTACTCCTACTCTGTCTCAGACACCAGGAGCTTTTTGTTTAGACAAAATCTCTCCAAATTTCAACCTTGTCTTGTCAATGACCTCTGTCATGGCTTTCCTCAAGTTTGTCACTTTATATCTTTTCCCTTCCAGCTATACCTGGTATAAATCTTATAATCCAGATCTAATCCAGTGAAAATGGGTTTTTGTGTGGCAACTAAATAGAGCCAACTTCAATCTGCTTTCTAAGGGATGCATTTGGATAAATGAAAGATTGTTGGACATTAAGGGCACTGAGATCAAAGGAATTCTAGCTGTTTCTAGCTCTTTGTATTTCTGGATGCACCTTTCTCTATTTAATCTTCTAGGAGACATTTGGATATATGGCAGTTGCATCCTTACCACCCTTGTCCCATCTAACAAGCTTGTATTTGATTTAGAGATCCGAATCCAAACCGTTCTGGAGAGGCTGACTGGACCTCTGGCTGTGGAAATGAACTACGTGACCTAGTCTAAGCCAGTCAATACATTCCACCACTCTGATTCCTCACATCCTGGCTTGAGTAATACTTTTAGAAATAGATATGTGACTTAAGCTTGTCCAGTCAGAATGAATTTCAAAATTTGCTCTAGGGATGGTGGGACAAAGGTATCTTCTCTCTTCTAAGGCAGGTGTGAATGAGGAAGCATCTAGCTGTTGGAATTGTAGCAGCTCTCTTGGAGCCACAAAGTCAGGCTTAGAATGCAGCCCACAGCAGGTAAAGTAGAGCAAAGAAATGTGAAGTAAATGGGCCTTAGGCTAACACTGGGACCCCATATCAAGCTCTCTTGTAGCTAACCCTATTTCCAGAAATTTCATTTATTTGAGGCCTTATATTAAGTTGGAGTCAGGATTTCAGTTACTCACAATCAAATGTGTTGTTAAGTAATTTGCTTGTGAAGGGTATCCCTGGCTTCAATATGGGTTTTGGTCAAGATCCTTTATAAACCTGATGTATAATTTGTAATAGTAAATGCATTTCCAATGTGTTTTACCTTCAAGCAAAAAGGAACTGACATGGTGAAGTGCATAGTCCAATATTATTGGCCAATTTCTTTTTTTTCTGTTGGGCATCTAGTTAACTTTAAAATTCTTTCTCCAATATATTAGATGCATCTTATTTCCATTATACCAAACTTTTACAATTTCATCCAAAGATTGTTTTCCATGTCCTCCCTTCTACTCTTTTCTTCATGATTGTTTTTTGTTTTCCTTTTGATTCCATAGCTCTTTTTATGACAGATATCCCCCCTTCATTTTAGTAAGAATTGCAGTTAGCACCACTTACATGGCAAAGGACCAGATCATCTTTGGCTTGAGCTGAGAAATATATCCTCCCAGACTATTGATTTATGCCTCAGATTTTTCAAATATTTTCTAATAGTGCTTTCCATCAATAGCTACTTTATATGTACAAAGTATTCATTGCTTTTTAATAACCGAGACTGCTTTTCCTTAGCTTTGTTGTTAACATCTATTTTTTTGACCATACGTCCGTTCAGTAAGTCAGTCATTTTTGAGCCATCATGATTTTCATTCCTTTTCTGATTTATTAGCAGACTACTCTCTCTCTAGTAGGCCTTTCTTTCTTAATATATCTGTGAAAGGCTCTTTGACCCCAGCTGTCCTGAATGTTTTACTGTGCTTGCTGGCCACAGCTTTTGCAATGGGTGCAGTTTTATGAATCTCAAGATGGGCTTTGCTTTTAAAATCTGCCCTTTTAGTTCATTTAAATAAAATGTCTCCAGCTGTGTTTATACTACAAAACCATTTGTAACCATCTCCTCCACTTTGGCCCCAAACATTTTTTATTCACAGACTTTTAGATTGCAGCCACAATAGCTCATGCTTTTGTGCTTTGTTATGAATCTATAATAGTACTATTTTCAAGAATTATCAGTCACTACTACCATTTCTGGGTTTGCCCTTGGAGTCTGAGCCCTGAGATCAAAACATTCGCCTTACAAGCAGCATCTCTGCCCAGAGACCCAGACAGTGTTCCCCACCGCCAATTTTCAGAAGCTCATGATATCCAGTGAGTAACTCACTTAGTCTACATGGGATGGGGAGGCTGGCATTACCAGAGGCCCTTATGACCAGTGGAAGTCCTTCTGGCTAATTATGGGGCAAGAGATTTTAGCCCACATGAGCTAAAAAGAAAAGATAATCACGCTGATTTTCAAAAATTATGTTTTCACCATGGCAAAGGCACAAAATAACAGAATCCTTTCAGAGATAAATTATTAACCCCTTATTTTCTCTTTTCCCCATAATTTTCTTTTTTTTGCTGTATCTCTCATTTTGCTGTATCTCTCAATTTGCTGTATCTCTCATTTTGTTTTTCTATTCTGTTGCCATTTGAGTATTCCTTCAAGTTCACAAGCAGATATAGAATACTCATTTGAATACTCTCCTTTCCCCTGCAACACTGGTCCCATACACACATAATTTGTGTGGCACTGCTGTGGTTGGGCTGGATTTTACTTTGCAGTAAGAAATGTTGCCAGTTCTGGTAATTATTCTCTGACTGTGATAGAGCATTAATGTGTTATTACAGGTAGCACTATACTACAGGTTATCAAATATCAATAAGGAACATTAGTCAGACTGAGTCAAGGAGACAGGGAGAATTAAGAATGTGCACTTTAGTGCCCAGTAATGCAAGGTTTCCTACCCTGGGTAGCCCAAACTAGAAAATAATAATGATAATAGGTTGATTCTAAGCCAAGTCCTTAAGAGAAATTGGAAAATCAAGCTAAGGAGACAAAAACCACTAACACCAAGTTCAGAAAGAAAAAAGGATTTTACCTTGGAAATAGAGCCAAAAATAAACCAGGCAAAAGGAGGGTAAAGGAGGTGTTAATGGATCATTAAAAATGGGATTGCCCTTAGGGCAATAAGTGGAATCATATATGTGATACTAAATACCATAACATTAAATAAATCTTATAAAGTTAAAGTGTTATGATTATTGAGTAATGGAAAGAATGGCTTACAAATGCCTTGTTTAAAATATAGTCTACCCTCCTTACCAGTGGGGTCCACATTTGTGGATTCAACAACAAACTGCTGGTCAAAAATATTGAAAAAAATAATAGCATCTGTACGGAACATGTACAGTTTTTTCTTTTTATTATTCCCTAAACAGTACTGTATAACAAGTGTTTACTTAACATTTTCATTATATTATATGTAATCTAGAGATTATACAAAGTATATTGGAGGATGAACATATATTAAATGTAAATACTGCACCATTTTCTATCAGAGATTTGAGCATCTGTGGATTTTGGTATCTGTGGAAGGTCCTGGAACCAATTCCCCACAAATATCAAGGGATGACAGGAGTTTAGGCATTGAGATGCTTCAATTAGTTTTACAGAAATCTAGATGCAGCCATTGCTCTGGGTGATAGTTTATCTGGGGGCTGACATTATTTAAATTACTATTTTTCATTTAAATATTTCCTGAAATATGTACTAGCCTTTTTGGTTCATTGTTCTAATTTCTTGTAAAAGTAACAGAGCATGTGCTACCTGTGTGGCAGAGTTTAGAGGCAGATTTGCCTCCATAGCAGTTATTGATTATATTAGGCAATGTTTAACTTTTCTATGACAAAGGACAGAAGAATAGCATAACTGTGTTTGAATTTTATCATTCATTAACTACATGTTGATTTTGCAAAATGTCCCTTAACCATAAATATGATTTCATGCCCGTTTGTGTTTTAGAAGCATGATCATTAGGGCCTGCAGTTCTTAAATGATTCAGTGTTCTCTGTAACATGCAGTGTCTTCTCTTTCCTTTATTAATAGATCTAGTGTTCTCAGCTAAATTGGAAAGAATCCAGCAAGTCTATTCATAGTTAACAGGAAAAAATAAGTAAATTGGTGGGCTGTGGTGGCTCACACCTGTAATCCTAGCACTTTTGGAGGCCAAGGCAGGTGGATCACTTGAGGTCAGAAGTTCGAGACCAACCCCATCTCTACTAAAAAGTACAAAAATTATCTGAGTGTAGTGGTGTGCACCTGTAGTTCCAGCTACACAAGAGGCTGAGGCAGGAGAATTGCTTGAACTCTGAAGGTGGAGGTTGCAGTGAGCTGATATCAGGCCACTGCACTCCAGCTTGGGCGACAGAGCTAGACTCTGTCTCAAAATAAATACATAAATAAAGAAAAATAAAATAAACATAAATGAATAAATAAATAAGTTATTATCTTTTTTACTCTACATTAGTTAGAAAGTTCCAACTGAAGTTAACAGTGAGTTGCTTACATTTTAGAGCTCATGGGGATTTCAGAAATATAAATTTAATATTTAAGAATAATAACTATAATTTAAAAGCAAGTGATATACTTAATGAAATATGATATTGTGGGTTGGATCTTGAAAAAAAATAGCACATTAGTGAAGAAACTGGTGAAATGAGCAAAGTCTATAATTTAGTCACTAACAATGTGCCCATGTTCATTTTTCCTAGTTTTGAGATGTTAACGTTGGGGGAATCGAGTAAAGCATATCTAGGAACTCTTTGTAAAATCTTTAAAAGTTTTCTGTAAATCTAAAATTATTAAAAACTCAAAAGTTTATTTAAAAAGTCAGGCGGTCAGTCCAAACCAGAGGACAAATTGTGATACCTGCCATCACTGTGTTTTATTTTTCTTTGGCAATGTTCTTCCCCTGTATTTAAATGATTGAGTTTGTTTCTCTCATTTTCCAAAGGCAGAAATTAATGATTAAAAAAGTAGACAGTTCTGTGTATATCAATAATATATGCACTGGAGATACTTATATTAAAGCAAAGATCAAATAAAACAAAACAAAGCAACAAACAAAAGCAACAACAGATTAGAAAAGTAAAGGTTAGCTTTCCTTCCTCCCTTCTATTTAAACCAAGTTCTCTGAAACTACAGAGACTTTGGCTCTTGAGTGGGGTGAGTATTCGTACAAACAGTTTGCCAGGATCTCTTCCGCACGTGACTGAGAATACTCTACAAGTTTTTCTCTATGTGGCAACTGCAGATGCTGTTTGGGCACTAGGCCGCACACCCAGTTCTCTGGACAGCTCAGATCACGTGGTAAGAACAAGCCTCAGTAGAATTCTGATTTGACCCCCACCCTAAAGTCTTGGATAATGGTGGCTGCTCCATAAATATTGTTGAATGAATAAATTAGATTAAGCAGTGAGTTGGTAGTGGTAGCAGAGTCCAAAGACCTCTGCTGCCCTGGTCTGCAAATGCTCTATTCCTGACCCAGGCCTAATGCCCAAGCAATGTCCAATGCCTTCAGTGCTAAAACTCACTGTTGGATGTGGGTGTGTACTAGGAACTAAATTTGCTTTGCCCTTGAACTGCCCATGGCATATCTTGTTCGGAGGTAATAATCATACTCTGGAATCAGAATGGAATAATTTTTCAAGGAGCTTTATTCTTGTCTTCAATTGGAGAAGGCCAGTTGACTGTTGGAAGTTTGATTTGGCATGAGCAAGACAGCTTTACACATACGTGCATGTGATGAAGGGTAGTGACAACTTACATCATTTTCAGGAGGAAATTCTTTTGGAACATACAACTGTCAAAGAGTGTGTAGACCAGTCCTCTGACATCTTTGCAGTTAAAAAAGCTACTGAAGAAAATAATTCTGAAACAATTTATAATCATTTCTGGCACTGCCATTAGTTTCTAAACAGCTTATACTTTGAAGTTAGTTTTCTTTTAAATGGCCAATGGCAGAATCTCTGACTATTTGTACAAGGACAAAAAGAAAAGAATCCAATGACTGAGTGTATAGAATGCATTTCAGATTCCCAGTTGAAGCAATCATCACTGGCCATTTACTAAGTATCTACACTTTTCCTCTTGGCCTTCATAGGTAATAGTTATTGCTACAATATGTTTAATAACAAGAAAAAAAGATTTCAAAGTTTTGCCATTCATTGTTGGGTCTATTATCTACCCACAAATGAAGAAGGGCATCTATTGCTTGAAAAGATTTCAAAGGTATAGAACTCCCCTCTCCAATAATCTAATTCCATAATTAGAAACTCATTCCTTTTGGCCTAAAGCATTCTAGTCTGTTAAAATGCAATTGCCCCTGAGAGAAGTAGCATATTAAGCTTTAGAAGCCATTAGTGTAGATCAGTTTAACAGACCTTTCTTGGAGGGTCTGGGGAGAAGAGTAAAAGGTCTGGAGAAAGAAAATGCAAGGAAGTAGACTCTCCTACATGCATTTAACATGTTTTCACATTTAATCTTCACATGGTCTCGGCTTCCATTTTCAGATGGGGAAATAGAAACTCACCAATATTAGGCAAATTGCTCAAGAACATCCAAGTGGTAACCGAAGAATCTGGGGTTTAAATTTGGTGCAGTTGACTTCTAACCCCAGGTTCTTCCTGTTAGAGGAAGTTTAGAACACAGAGTTGCAAGTCAGGGTAGGGAAGAGCAGAGTTCTACTCAGAATGCAATGGGGAGGGACAGGTAGAAAAAAACAGGAGTGGTCATTTGTAAACTGTGTGGTTGCTAAATCCCAAAACCCTTACAAGGTTTAATCCAATAAAATATTTTCTTTATTTTTTAAAGATTTTTGCCAAACCTATATGAAGGCAGATTAATTTAGTGGTTTTGTTCAGGAGTTCTGGAGTCAGAGAAAGATCTGGATTTCCATACGTTCTTTGCTTACTAAATGTGTGGCTTGGAAACCATATTTTTTTCCCTTGGTCCCATATTTGTAAAGTACAAATATTAATTGAACTTTCTTCATAGAATTATTGTGATTGTTAAATAAAATATTGCATGTAAAATGCTTAACATTTTGATTGAGACAGAATAAAATGCCCAATGTTTGCTGTTATTATTTCTGCAGGGAAAAACAAGGAGGTGGTATCCTGGAAGACAGATCCTTCCAATCTTTCTTGGAGAAGGAAGAGCCCCAGTCTCTTGACTTTGTGACAATGAGACTTGATTTATAGTGATATTTGAAACTTCCTTTGGGGTGTGTGTGTGTGTGTGTGTGTGTGTGTGTGT
Source organism: Macaca nemestrina (assembly GCF_043159975.1). Taxonomy (NCBI): domain Eukaryota; kingdom Metazoa; phylum Chordata; class Mammalia; order Primates; family Cercopithecidae; genus Macaca; species Macaca nemestrina. The sequence goes on along the minus strand of NC_092125.1, from coordinate 21,870,872 downwards.
GTGTGTGTCTGTGTGTGTGTGTGTTTTCCTTTCCATATGGGGCTTCTCATCAGCTCATTACAGTTCTGGCACCTTCCTGTCTCTGAATATGGAGCAGAAAACACTTTAAATGCAGTTTTCTCTGAGAGGAGAGAGAAAGAGGGAGACAGGAAGAGAAGAGGTGTCTGAAACCGCTGAAGGATCTGGAAGCAGATTTATGTTAACTCATATCTTTTCTTTAAGGATGGTCAAATGTTTCTGATTGCCCTTTGCTATTCCTCACTTGTGTGTCTGTTGGGGTTATGAATGGGAAGAGTCAGGAAATGAGAAACAGTAAACAGGAAGTTTTCCAAAAGGTACTAGGATCATTATTTCCTGTGTGAAAAACTGAAGTTAAAAGGCATAGGGAAGGGGAACCCTTCCCTGTCATTCAGAAAACTCATCTAGCTACAGTGGAGCATGATATCCAGTCAGAAATATTATTCTTCTAAAAGCTGCAGTTTTATGTAGATGGAAATAAGGGAGAAGGAATAGAATCGGGCTATGGACTTGAATATTGCCACAAAAAATGGAGTGGGTTGGAGGTGGTCAGGAAGAGGAGGGGAGGGGAGAATGGGTTGAAATACAAAACAAAACAAAGCTGAAACACCCAGGAGAGTCCCAACCTCTTAGCTTGTAATAAGTCAGCTTTTATTAGCTTGGCTTTTGAGTATTAAGCACTCAGTTCATCTCCATTGATTTGTAATGAGGCTGGGAGGCTCACAAAGCCTTAATCAAGCCAGGATCCCTTTAAAATGAACTCTTCTGCGAAGAGAGCTGGCAGATAGCATCTGTGGAGGAGCTATGTTGGAGAGAGCTCACTGTCCCCATTGTGAGGCTTACACTGGGCAAGAGAATGGGGTAGGGGCTTCATTAGTCTGATAAAAACAGACAGGCCAACTTTTCATTAGAGGGATGCACAAATCCACTTTACTTGGCTTTCCTCCTTTACATTATAAAAGCATTATCAGGCCCAAGCTTATGGGACTCATTATTCCATACAAACACCAGGCTTGGAGGTGGGGAGGTGCAATGTGTGCTGAGCCATCCATCCTGGAGTGGGATTGAGGACCTCTGCTAGTTTTTCAAAGCAAAAACACTGCATTAAACACAGGCCAAGTTTCCCATCTCCATGAAATTAAGATCCACGAGATAATCTTCTACTATCTTTTTCTACTGTCAGACAAGAGAAAGTAGTAGAACTTTTGGCCTTTTGCAATAAGGGGCAATTTCTTCTAAAGTTTATGCATCAGGGTTCTGGGTTATAGAGAAATTCTACTGCCGATGCTTCCCATGATCTCTGCCCTACTAAAATGATTTTAAGTAAATTAAATAACTCAGACTGCTGTTGTTATTTATCTTTTTTCTTGCGTTATGTCTCATTGTGACATCATGCAAGATATTATAAAATTTTACAGTAGATTTTAATTAGATTTGGGGTGTGGAGGCATTGATATTGAGGCTTGGATCAAGATTCCTGATTTAACTTTTGCAGCACTTTTTCAACCTTGGCCTTCGCCTTCTGCTATCCCTAACTCTTTGTCTTACTCACTTTGTATACTCTCAAATCTTCGCCATCCACTAACCTGAAGAATTTACACCTAAATTCTAAAATATGATCTTGTCAGCAAATTAAAATTCCTGAGTCTATTTTCCCCACCCTTCTTTATGTGGAACGAGGGATCATGTTTAACACTACATTTTGTCAGGTAACCCCATTGTCTATCATATGACATTACTGTTTGATATTATCTTTAGACTAATAATAGTAATGAGTAATACATGCATCAACAGTATAATATGTCCCATGTTCTGCAAGATAAGTTTATTCAAAATAAAAAATACTTAAATTACCTTCATAAACTGCAAAAATAAAAGTACTTTTTAATTTGCTTTTTAAAAGTTCTATGGAAACCTTCAAGATGTCTGATCCAGCCAGGGAAAACACAAATGTTGGCTGTACTCTTGCTCCAGATGAAACAAATAACTTCCTTTCTAAACCAACATTTGTAGCTTCATGAGAAAAAAAAAATAGGTTGGACCTGGAGAAAGCTGGCATCAACACAGAGAACCAGGGATTCACTGCATTCCCTGCCACACCTGAGGCAAAAGCCTGACTTGGCCTGGGACTTCCTGATGTCATTGTCCATTTGTCTATGTACTTTTGGCCAATCACTCAGTACTGATGAAGTCTGCCCAAAATGGCAAGACCCTGGACATGCTTTTGTGAATTTTAATTTTGCCACAGAACTAGGCATGAGCATTTCACCTGACATGTTGGCAGAAATGCTCTTTATCTGGTGCCTGAGGACCTGACCTACATGGACTGGAGCTTAACACGGTGTCATGTGCTGGAGTCATGTAATCAACTCTTGTTGGCATCAATCTCAACATTAATGATGGTGATGAAGCTAGTGAAGCAACTGGACAGTCCTCTCTTTCCCTTTGTATTTTTAACTTCTGACTCAAAGATGACAGAGGCTGAAGAACTAAAATCTCAACTGTTTCTACTGGCAGAGATAAGGTGATTCAGCACGTAGGGGTACAAGTATCCAACAGGCAACTCTTTGACTTAAGGTGTTTCCCTGGGGTAGACAATGAGATCAGTCAGGCCCAGAAATACCAAATGTGAGGGGCTCTCCCAACTGTGACATGACAAGAAAGGAAATAGACATTATGCTTTTCTTCAGAAGCATCTGAGTTCACTAGACGAAGGCCTGATTTTACTTCTAAGAGTGCAGAATTTGGAGCACTGTCAGGTATATATAGATAATAGAATGGTTGATGAAAGAATTCAACTATTTTTCTAGCTTGTGTAAATATCTGTGAAAGCCTATTAGTTTCTGCTCTCTGAATCTTTACTGAGACAAGGGTTACCAATGTTTATATCCAAAGAAGAGGATAAAACCCTGACCCTTTCTTTAACTTTGTCTTAGCTGGGATTGCCATACATTATTATTGCAAATACAGAGATGCTATTCAGGCCTAAACTTGTCCTGAATCAGTGGGAATTTAGGGGGTTTGTATCATCTGCTTGAGACCACACCACAGCACAAGTCTACTGGAGACAATCTATTTGATCTGAATGTTAATTTTCTTCTTTCATTCAATTAAGGGTTAAATTCTTTCTCTTTTCTATAACTGGCACTAAAAGGCCTGAGTTATTTTGTTCCTTTTAGTGATAAATCTAATTGGGTCTCAGTCCTAAAAACAACCTCTGGTTTGGCACTTATCCCAAGAGAGATGGAGTGTGGTGTGGAGGTCAAGCAAAGGGTGATAAATTGAGGAATTATGGATCATACCTTCAGCTCTGTTACTTTAATTGCTTTTAGCATCATTATGGAAGGAGACAAATCCAGCAGTGGTCAAGCACTTAACCAAATAAAGCAAGAACTGAGGACGTGAGGAACAGGAAGACACAAGCTCTACTGTGGGATTTTCTGAGGTCAAATAATGTGTAACTCCAGGTTTTTCAAACATCAACAATGGAATAAGTAAAAGTATTGTAGCCATAGAAAGATCAAGCCTCTCAAACAGCACTGATTCTAATATAGTGTGAATGAGCTAATTGCAACAACTAGGGGGAGGTATGTAGGTGAATGGGGAGCCGTGTGAGTGAATAGGTGGTCTCAAAGACTGCTTTGGACTCCAGTATGAGGTTGGCAAAACAGGGCCCGCAGGGCAGTACAGAATTGGCTGAAAAGTCTGATGGTTCTGCAAGGGTCTCCCAGTTTGGACAAAGAAAGTCAGAGAACATGGCCCTTAGCCATGGTGGAACTGCATGGTAAAATTGTATCAAGGGATGCAATGAGGAAAGGTTCTGATTCCTCAAGAATCTCCACATCACGTCTTTTTCCCTAATGCCATGAGCTCTGGTGAAAAGACAAGAATATAGAGAGGAGGAGAACATAATAAACTAATTACATAATTAAACAAAATTCAATTTTAAACAAAAATAAATTTATATAAATTGGTACATTTTAATTTTCTACCATCAGAAGAAAGTTACATATCTGTACTCCAGAACCTTTTGACTGTAAGAGTTCCTATAAATGTTAGGATTATAAATCATGCTGCTATAAAGACACATGCACACGTATGTTTATTGCGGCACTCTTCACAATAGCAAAGACTTGGAATCAACCCAAATGTCCATCAGTGACAGACTGGATTAAGAAAATGTGGCACATATACACCATGGAATACTATGCAGCCATAAAAAAGGATGAGTTCATGTCCTTTGTAGGGACATGGATGCAGCTGGAAACCATCATTCTCAACAAACTATCGCAAGAACAGAAAACCAAACACCACATGTTCTCACTCATAGGTGGGAATTGAACAATGACATCAGTTGGACTCTGGAAGGGGAACATCACACACCGGGGCCTATTATGGGGAGGGAGGAGGGATGGCATTGGGAGTTATACCTGATGTAAATGATGAGTTGATGGGTGCTGACGAGTTGATGGGTGCAGCACACCAACATGGCACAAGTATACATATGTAACAAACCTGCACGTTGTGTGCATGTACCCTAGAACTTAAAGTATAATTAAAAAAAAAAGAAAAGAAAGAAAGAACAATAGTAAAGTATGAATTGAAAGGAATTATCAGAAAGAGCATGGTTTCTTAAGACTTTGTTGAGAGATTTTCAATTAATCAGTAGAAACAGAGGATAGGTTGAGGAATGAATGGGAAATGAGGACCTGCAGAGAGTAACTGCAGCTGATCCAAGAGCAGAGATGGAGAGAAAAGAAATGAGGCTGAAGAATAAATATAATAGGCCTTGGGGTCAAGTAGTGAACAGAGGTAGCTGGAACATGCTATGGTTTAAACATGTCACCACCAAAATTCAGGTGTTGCCAACATGATAGTATTAAGAGATGAAGCCATTAAGAGGTGATTGATTAGACCATTAAGTCTCCTCCTTTGTGAATAGGTACTTATAAAAAAGGCTGCAAGCAGTGTTAAGCTAGCTTACCCTTTTGCCCTCCTTCTTTCGCCATTTGAGGACACAGCGTACCTCTCTTTAGGAGGATACAGCAACAAGGCACCATGTTGGAAACAAAGAGCATCCCTCATCAGGGAATGAACCTGCCAGGGTCTTAATCTTGCACTTCTCAGCCTCTACAGGTCTGAGAAAATACATTTCTGTTCTTTATAAAGTACCCAGTCTCAGGTATTTTGTTATAGTAGTACAAATGAACTAAGACAGAATGCTTGTAGGTTAAAGACAAATCCAACAAAGAAATAAAAGAAGCCACAGGAAAAATAGAACATATCTTGAAAGAGAAGGGAAGTATAGGATAAAGTGATAGGTAGATTGGTTATTCTAAATAGGAAGAGATCTGCTTTGTCTTCTCAGACAGGAAGAAAATAGGTAAAATGATTATACTACACTTTATATAAAGGGCAATGAGAAATTGAGAGAGGTAGTGGTTGGTCACATTTCCAGCATGGAAAAACTGCAGCATCTCAACTAGACACTGCCACATGGTTAACCCTCTCCTTTTAGTGAATACTTTTAACTGCCCTCTCACTTCTAGCATCTGAGATTGTTGCATTTCATAAAAAGTCATTGAAACCTCTCTTGTGAATGTTTTACCCTCTGTGTGAATCTCCTTTCTCTTTCTAGTTCTCCATTGCCCTTCCGTCGACCCGTACCTAATCTCCACTGCTCTGCATGCAGTCTTTAGATTGGTTGTCTGCCATGTTTCTAACTGGGAAATTTCCTGATATGTAACCTGCAATATTACTCCAGTATCATTATAATAAATCTAGCATATAAAATACACTGTCCTGCATGCCCTAAGTTTCTAGCCTACCCATCTTGAGGCTCTACTTGTATCAGAGAGGTAGAGGCGGAAGATAAACCCTCTCTTGTTGATATTTAAAAACATACATGTATGATCTTCTTTTCCTTTATCTTCCCACATTTCAGCATAATGAAAGTTCCTACTACTAATTGCTGACCATCTTGAAACCCAGCTGGGCATACAAAACCTTTAGAAAATGATTTTTTAAAATAAGGAATCTGAGGCTGAGCCTATGGCACTCTATTTTCCTCCCTGGAACTCAGGAGATGTGGTTGTTCACTTCTCTTCTTCTGGCAGGTATTGGTCCTCCAAATAAACAGAAGTATACCAATCAATCAATAAAGAAAGCTGTATCAATAGTTATTCAAAATGGTAATGGGGAAATGGCTTCTTTTTGATAGTATTGAGACTTCAGATTCTAATAACTTTTAATTTCATAGCAAGAGAAAAGGCTTGGTTTGTATCATAGCTTAACATCTATGAGAGATTCACAGGATGTTTGTTGGTTGTGCATAAAAGAATAAAGTGAATACTTTGGGGTAACAGTTTTCTGTTAACCTAAACAATTTAGATCTTCAATAATACAAACTGAGATCTTAAGTAGTTGCTTTATTTATTTATGTACAACCAATGAATATCATGTGAAGCCTCTTGGGATCTGACCTTTTGTAAAAATGTAATACATTTAATAGGAAAGAATGTCCCTTTTAATAATGAGAAGAAAATAATATTTATATAGCTGTTCCATAGATAGAATTTTGGAATCAAACTGAACTAACTTCCAACTCAGCAACTCACCAGCTGTGTGACCAGAGGTAAGTTATTCAGTCTCCATGAGCTTCAGTTTCTTGTCACCAAATGAAAATGATACTATTTAAGTTGGTTACTTCTCCTTTAGAAAGGGCTATGATCAGGATCCTGAATTCCTAAATCTCATTTCACTGTCAATAAGATATAAACTATTAAATTTATTCCAGTCTAATTATATTATTTATGGCTGTTTGGTGCTTTGCCTCAAATCCATGTATGAATAGGCTGAAATTCTGTTTCTCTGCTCCCCTAATATCCAATTTCTTCCATGCCTCCTCTCCCTGTGATCTATCCTGGTCTTATAGGGCCTTCCAAGAAGGAGCACAGTTCTAATTAGGGGGCTCCTCTGTACCTACCTCACTGAGTGTGCAGTAGGAGAATGAAGAGGAAAAGAAATGAATAGAAAGTGTTTGCACCAGCTCAATTCCAGTTGTAATCCCTTGTTCCCTCCACTATGATTTCTTTATCTCAGACTGCAGCTCCTGTGCTTGTTCAATGGGAAATGTGTAACACAACAGACTGGAACTTAGTAGGTACTCAATCAACACTGGCAATTTTTATGTCATTGCAATTCACATTTAATAATTTGGTCATTATTAATGAGAGTGATAATAAATAGGGCTTTCTTGGAAAAAAGCTCAACATTCCAGACCACAGGCATATCTTTTTTTATAGAAGGGGCTTAGAAGTCCCACCTGGCTTTGGTTAAACTGTCATTGATCTTCTAAAGAATATGAATGAAGGATCTGAGTGTTACTAGAACTAGACAGTTTAAGAGGACTCTGTTCTAAGCAGCTTCCCATTCCCCTGGATACATATAGAAACGAGAGTCTTAGGAGCCTTGAGGTTGAATATCTCTTAGTTTGTGCACAATTTTCACCATAGATTGATACTGCGTTGGATCTATAGGCCAATGTTTCTTCTCTGAGATTAATATTTGGCAAGAAATGGAAAATAGAGGTGTGGAAAGTATAAGATATATTGGACTACACACAGTAGTTTGTGCCAGAGTCAGAGCCCCAAGTGCCAGTCAATTAGCAGGTCACTACCAAGTCTGCAGTGTATGCCATTTGCTGGTGCACTGAACCTGACTTAGAAGAAACACTCACCTTCTTGGAGGCAGGATGGGTGGTTGGCAACATTCTCACTGACCTTCCACTGGCATTTATTTAAGGTCCAGGGGGTACCCTCCCCTAACATTGGGACAGAGAGCTTTGAACTTGCAGTGCGTCCTGTGAGCAACAAGTACCAGCTACTGCCAGAGAAACCAAGCAGGATTCAATGCCAGCACTGAGGACACTCTTTCTGAGCTGCCTGGCTCCATCCCAGGCCCAGCATAGATCAACTAAGGGACTTGAGCCCACTATCTACAAAGGACAGGGAAGTCTGGGCTGGTGCAGACAGCAGTTGTGCCAGGGGGCTGCACTGAGGTCCCTACCTGGGAAAGGGGCCAGGAGAATGGTGCTTGGAATTTAAGTGTGTCGATCAGGCATCGACAAATAATAAACTAACCTGTGAGTGGAGCCAGACAGCTCCCAAGCCCTTTCACTGAATAAGGCAATAAATACATCACTGCACCACGAAATGGCCTCTAGGTGGCTTTAGAATGATTAATTATTGATTAATCTTTACTAATTAATGAATTTAAACACTACTCCTGCTAAACAGGAATATGAAAACCAGTGTTCTATGAGAATAGAGAGAAAAAGGCCTGCTGTGATCCCACAGCAGGAAGACTGCTCTGGGCACGGACCACTACCCGGGGAGTGGTCAGCCACACTTTTTGTCCTGAAATGCTACCACTAGGGTTGATAGTGCCTGTGGGTATCACTGCAGTTCCAAGACTGAATGTAAAGTAAGATAGGTGATACAATGATAGCAAAGGAGGAAGGAGACAGATAAATTGAAAGCATGGAAAACGATGGGGAAAATAGGTATGCAGTTCAACTTCTATTTACCGTCTACTATTTGCTAGGAATTGAGGTTTTACCGAATAAGAAATTGTCCTGCCTTTCAGTGATTCACAGTTTAGTAGGAGAAAGAGAAGATTTCAATTCAGTGTCCAACACATGTATAAACAAAATTGTCCAGAAAGTTCTGCAAATACAGGATTAGGATCAGAGAGCAATGAAGCAATAATTTAAATCTAGCATGTACATTATTAAGTTTAAAGAGGCTCTGAGATGCAATAATAGTAATAAACAATAATAAATATCTTCCTTCAATGAGGGGAGAGAAAGAAGTAAATTATTCACTAATTTAATCACTTCTTTTTTTCCTAGGGCTGTGCAGGTAGCCCAGAATTTCCTCAAAGACAAGCACAGCCGGTAAATGCTGGCTTTATCACTTACTGTTTTTTGGACTTCATGCAAGCTCTTTCACCTTTATGACCTTTAATTTTCTTCTCTGTTTATTGAAAATAATGATACCCTCCTTATGGGGTTGTTATTAAAATTAGAGATGACTGTGTGGAAAGTGCAGAGATTCCTAACACATAGGAGCCATTAATAAGTAGTCTAAGAGTCATTTATAAATAGTAATTAGTTACCATTCTATTTGGCAGTGTAAATTGTAGTCCTTTTATTATGTGACATCATGCTCAAAAACCATTGATATTCATTAATGAACAAAGTAAAGAAACTATTACGCCGGGAAAATAAAGGAATTTTCACCTTCAGAGAATAACAAACTCATAGCTTGCTCAAGAGCAGGAGTCCTGTCCCCAGCTGATGTGGGCTCGAATTCAACTACTGCAATTTTCTAGCTGTGTCACCTTGGGCAAATTACTTAACTTTTCTGGCCTCACTTTTCTTATCCATTGGATGAGGAATAATGATAACACCTATCTCAGGGTTGCCATAAGAATTAAGTATTTTATATTCTATGTAAAGCACTTAGCACAGTGCCTGGCCTTTAAAAATCCTCAAATGTTAAGTGTTAAAATAATTATTTATAATATTGCTATTAGAAGGGATCGCAACTAAGTCCCATCAATGAAAAATATTCTATTGCCTGATTAAAAAGCAGTCTCCTCTTCTGTGCTCCCACTGCCCCTAACTTTTTCTTACCCAGAACCACTCCCCACCACGCATGCAAACACTTTGTCATGTTGAGTTCACCTTGAGAGCATCTAGAGGAACTTTTCTTAACCTCCAAGCTGCAGTGGTCTAGGAGGACCCTAAACCTCAGACAATCTCAGCAGGACTTAACATCTGTGTGCATTTTTTTCATTCTGAAAGCCAAAGTATAATGAACCATTCTAGGACGTGATGTCAAACGGTTTCTGTTATTCTTGGTAGAACTCACGAGAATGATTAAGATGGCTTTCTTATCCCCAAGAAGTTTACAGTTTAGAGGGAGTAATAATGCCTCCATAAGTAACTCAAATATAAGACTTACTGTCTTAAAAGCTAGAAAAACCAGTATAAACAAAAAGCAGAGGGAACTTGAAGGAGAGAGAGATAATTCACATTTGGGTTGGATAAGGTGATCTTTAAAGGAGGAAGTGGCATCTGAATGATGTTTTGAAGGATAAGTAGAATTTCAATAAAGCAAGAAGATGAGCAAAGTTAGTCTAAACTGAAGAAACAGTGTCTAGATAAGTGTACTAGCATAAAAATATACAGAATATTCTAGAACCTATATAATTTTTAAGCAGTGATTTTTATAAGTACATATGTTGTTTAATTTTATAGTTTCCTTGTTTGTTTAAATTTGAGTTAAAATTTCAGTTCCTGAGACATACACAGAGTTCCATATTAGAAAAGGCCATTTTTAGTTCATTTCAGTTCACAGGAGGTAAGGAGGAGTAATGACATCTTTCCCCTTTGTACCTTCATATTGTTCTCTATGGAAAGTCATTTTGTAGAAAATAATGTAGGCTAGAGTCTGGGGCTGGGCCTTGAAAAAGATATGCTGAAAAAGAAATGCTGAGAAATAATTTCCTTAGTATGTCACCTAGGTTCATTTTAATGTAATCTGGAATGTGTATGATTCAAATAGATAAAGAAAGAGATAAAACAGAGAGAGAGAGAGTGGGAGGAAGAGAAGAAGGAGGGAAGGAAGGAAGGACAAAATAAAGCAAAAAGATAAAAACAAACAAACAAACAAAATCCCAATCCCATGAAATGCTTCCTCTGACCCCATGTTAAGGCTGGAAAAGCAGCTAATGACAACAATTTGTTGAGGGGCAGGCAGAATGAGCCAGGACAGTACTATTTTCTAGGTCTTAGGTGGGCTCCCCCACAGAAGACAAATCATCGAAATGTAGTGGCTCCCATTTCTCAACCTCTCCACCTCATGCACCATTGAATGCCTAAGGGAAAAGAAATAAATAGCCAGGTAGAGTTCAAACCAGAAAAAAATGGAAACCAGATTCTCTGAGGGAAAAACACAATCAGCAACACAGCAAGCAGTGAGAGAAACCTGGAAAGCAGAAATGCTAAAGCAAGTGAGCGAGGCTCTTGCAAAAGGAAATTAGATATGAGCTGCCAGGTGATATAGCAGCTGAAAGGTCAGTGCTATTTTGGGCTGAATATGAAGAGGCTTCAGGCATCTCAGGACCAAAAAAAAAAAATGTACACACTAGAGAGAGTTCAGAGAAAGGCAACAGCATTGATTAAAGAAGGGCGGTTGGCTTTGTGGTGAAAGATTAAAGGCATGAGATAGGCAGGAGCAGCAAGGGAAGTTGATGCCAATTGTATATTAATAGCACTTTGCGGTGACAAAGCACTCAACACTATGTTTATTTCTTATCTCTCACATGAGTGTTCTCTCCTTGTAATGTATTCATTCATCCAATAGTCAGTTATTGACCATCTGTTTTGTGCCATTTATTGTGCTAGTAAGCTAAAGTTAAATAAGCTACAGCCTCCATCCTTGAAAAGCTCACTGGCTAAGAGAGACAATGACAAGTGGTAAGTGAAATGTCATGGGGTAAGTACTCAACAGGTAACACGAAATCAAGAAAAGGGATTATTGTTGTGTTGTAATAGGGAAGGGAAGGTTGAAAGGAAAGGCAATCTTTTAGATGAATTTTGAAGAATGAATAGGTTTTCACAAAGTAGAATGGGTGGGGTGGAGGTAACAAGCAGAGGGAATAGCACAGTTAAATGAATGGATTAAGGTGTATGGCCACACAAGGCTAAAGCGTAGAGTGTATAGATAGAGCAAGGAGGGAATTTTTGAAAAACAGGTTACAAAAGGAACCAATCATTTTTTAGAGTATGTTGGAACATGATGATTGACACATGCCTTACCAACAAACATCCTTGAAGATCTACAATAAAACTGTGCTCGACATTGTAGGAAATATAAAGGTAGAGATAACAGTTGCTGGCCTCAAGGAGTTTATTAATCAATTAACAAACATTTGTTGAAGTCCTATCATATTCCAGGTACTAAGCTAGAAAGTAAGAGGATTCGTCTTGAATAAGAAAAGCTCCCAGAAAGCCTTCAACTAAGATGATGCCAATGGATCAGTTATAGAAATTATTAATTATTCAAAAATACAATAGCAGTCCACAGATATTACAATGTACCAGAGGTACTGAGGGAGGACAGCATACAGTAACTTTCTGCTTATTATACCTATTTTGATAAAATAAATTCCAAATCTTAGTTGCTTGAAAAAACAATTTATTATCACGATAACTGATGATTCTGTGTATTTAGTGGGCTAAGCTGGGTTGTTCTTGTCTTGGGTCTCATGCAGTTACTGATAGATGGCAGCTGGAGCTGGAATCATCGACAGGCTTGACCAGGCTGGACATTCACAATGGTTCCTTTACTCCTATGTATGGTGATTCTGATAGGATGGCTGGCACAGCGAGGGGCTATCCAGGCATCTGTCTTTCTCCACATGGTTTCTTCACATGGCTACCTTGTACTTCTTCACAGCACAGTAGTCTTTCTCACAACAGTCTGAGATAAGTAGTCTCAGGCATCTCATATGACATACAGATTTCCTCAAAGCATACGCTCCAAGAATGAGGGTTTCTACAAAGCTTTTTATGAGCTAACCTCGGACGTCATCGAATGCCACTTCCACCACATTCTATGGGTCAAGATGGGAGTCACAAGGACAACCTATTTAGGGCCTGATCATCAAGAAGCATGAGTTACTGGAAGGCCATCTTTGGAGACAAGCTACTGTGGTTCCAAATGACAATAAGGATTCCCAAGGAGGAGGGGTCACTGTGTAGAGGACTATTAGGGAGGCCATGTCACTGAAGAGGTGCAGCTTAAGTTGAAAGAAATGTGAGTTCCACCTAAGGAGAGAGAAGAAAGACCTCATGGTGAAATGAACATATACTTTCAAGAGGATCTGAGTTCAAATCATGCTTCTATCACTTCAAAACCATGTACCTTTGGAGGTAATACCTCACAGGGTAGTTGAAAAGAATAGCAAAAACATATATTAAAGCCTAGATCATAGCCAGAAAAAATTAGAAAGGAATTATTATTATTATTAATCACAAAAGAGGTCATTCCAAGCTGTGTGAAAATTAGACACCAGGTACTTTGAGGACCCAATGAGTGACCTCTGACATCATGTATTCAGAATGGGTTAGGGAGAGGCATCATATTTCGAGAGGCTAGATCTCACAGCTTCTGCATTTGTCACAAATTGTACTTCCTAAAATGTGTATTTGAGTAAGAATCTGGCCAGACAACATCATGGTGTGATTAGAGAACAAAGAAAGACCACTTTATCTCAAAATATCATCTTCTCTAATTTGCCCAAGGATCTTCCACTCCATCATTAGTAGTTCATTCTTCTCCGTTAAGATATCTTATCCCCTGGGGTCTCCTATCACAATAGAAATACTCTGGAAGAGGTAATACACTCAAATACCATCAATTACTAACAATGTATTATACACTTGAGATTACTTTTCAGCAATAATAGTCAAGATATTCTAGGCTATGCAGTAGTAAAAACATTCCCACAATCTTCATTATTTTTTAACACAACAAAACTTACTCACTCATACAAATTCCCTTGCATGTCTGGGCAACTCTCCAGGGCAGCTGTCCTCCATGTGCTGGCTCAGTACTCTAGGCTGCTCTGATCTTAGGGCACCTTCATATCAACACATGTTCCCATGATCACCATGGGAGAAGAGAAGCTAGAAGACTCATACACTAGCAATTAAATGTTCCTACAAGAAAGTGACATGTATCCTTCTCTTCACATTTTATTGGCTAAAGCAAGTTACCTGGCCATGCCTAGCTTCAAGGAGGTAGGAAATTATAGGTTTCTCATGTGCCCAGAAGAACCAGATATCAATTAAAAATAACATGCATAGCGCATTCACCAAAGATAAAATTCAAAAGAAAAAGAAATTAGGCTGTAATTGAAAATATTTTTAAAAGTGAAGTGGAGGGGAAGAGTTATATACAAATTAGTAGGCAGATCTAATGGGTCAACATCATTAGTTTCTGAATACACAGACACACAGGGTAGCACTCAGCTCCTAGTAGAGGAGAACGTGTCAGAAATAGAGGTTTCTCAAAAGAAAACCAACTCAGCACCAGCTCTGACTCTTCCACTTTTAAGTATCAAGTCATTTGTCTTTAAACAGTGTTGTGATATTCATCATCATCAAAAAACCAACAGTCTAAAAGTAATCTTTTGCCAATAATTAACAATTGGAGAGGGCATTGGGGTAGGTATTTCTGGCCAAAGGGTAGGTAGAATGAAATGAAGAAGCAGAAAACCAACAGTCTAAAAGGAATATGGGGGTAGATATTTCTGCCCAAAGAAGGGGTAGGATGAAATGAAGAAGCAGAAACTGGACCAGAGTTCAAAATTCAGCAAGAGACAGGCCAGTAAAAATAGAATGTCATGTCTGGGTATCAAGAGATAAAGTCATGAGAAATTTAAAAAGCAAGGATAATGGGAGCTGCTTTGAACTGATTTCAGTTCAGGGCTCTGGAGTGAAAGAGGGCAGGCTGGTGCTTCCTGAGAATGATGTCTTTGGGGAGCCAGCAGCAGGAAGAGGCTAGTGATCCAAATGGGAATCTACTAGGCTTATAATAGAAATAGCCCAAATAATAGAAATATCCCAGATATCCCAAATAGGTCATCCCGCTCGTCCCAGGACTGCTGCACAACACAGCCTCTGTGCACTTAGGCAGCTCTAAGGGCTTATCTCTGCAGCACTCACAAGATGCCTACATGATTCATTCTTTAGCCCTAACTGACTGGGGTTATATTAAGTGAATAGCCAGCTACTTTTTCTGCTTTAATTATTTTTATTTTGAAAATTTTCGACTTACCAAAAAAAAAAAAATGAGGAGATAGTACAGAGAGTTCGTATACATTCCTCCTGCACACACCAGTTTTCTCTATTATTTTCATCTTGCATATCTTACATTAGTATGATATGTTTGTCACAATGATTACGCCAATATTGATACATTATTATTATTGACTAATGAATAGCAACTTTAAAGAAACCAGTTCTAGGGTAGATACTGCATGATCTCACTCCTATATGGAATCTAAAAAAGTTGATCTTATAGAAGTAGAGAGTAGAATAGTGGTTACCAGAGGCTGGAGAGGGTGAGGAATAAGGGGATGTTAAGAAGAGCTTATTCAATAGGTTGGAAGTTATAGTTACATAGGAGAAATACGTTCTGATGGTTTTTTGCATAGTAGGGTGACTATAGTTAACAATAATGCATTGTATAATCCAAAATAGCTAGAAGAGAAGATTTTGAATGCTCTTACCATGAATAAATGGTTAATGTTTGAAGTGATAGATATACTAATGATCCTGACTTTATAATTACACAATGTATGTAAGTATTATAAACATCACACTATACCCTGTGTGTACAATTATTATGTATCAATTAAAAACAAAATACAAATTTTAAAAACCCTACTTAAGTATATACTCTAGAGACTGATAATGATCATAGTGTATATTTTTAAGTGAAGTAGAAGCGGTTATGAAAGAGTTAAACTTTACATATAAAGAACAGAACATTTCAACAATCTTGTCTTTGATAGGCAAAGAAAAACAAGAGCAAAACTGCATACAGAAAGAACCTCTAGGGTCAATATGAGTATTATTTACGCCCTAAAGTTCGAAGTCAATGAGGCAGAATAAAACCGGCAGGACTCTCAAGAGACTGAGATCATGATATCTTTAAAAAAGAAAGAACGAAGGAAAGGAAGGAAGGAAGGAAGGAAAGAAGGAAGGAAGGAAGGAAGGAAGGAAGGAAGGAAGGAAGGAAGGAAGGAAGGAAGGAAGGAAGGAGGGAGGGAGGAAAACAAAAGCCTAGTCACCAGAGAGGACTGTCAGGCTACCTGTGCCAACTCTCCTCAAATGCTGGTTTTGGAGACTTTCAGCCTATAATTTGGCTTTCAGCCAAAGCCTGTAGACTTTGGCCTATAGTGCACTAACAATGAATTCAGTAGCTTGTTCCCACAGGTGGGACCTGGAATTACTCATGTTGCTCCAGGCTGGGTATTTGATCATCACAGGTGAATCTCTGGATACTTGTGTATCATCTAAGCTGGAGCTTTCTCCACTAATATCCCAGATGTTTGCATATCTTAAACCTTTCCATCATGATTTACTTGTTCAACCATTCTCTGACACCCCAGCTTGCTTGAATGATGATGTAATGGTTCTTCCCACATGTTTCACCAAAAAGCCAGACTTTGTCCCTATCTGTAGCTTCTGCTTGAGAGTACTGTTTTAGGCCAGGTAGACCTTCTATAGGAGGTCAAATAGACAATTATATTGCTTTTCTGATGGAATATTACTATTACAAAAATACCTGCTGCAATTCTTACCTATTTGTTGAGTATCCACAACAGCTGAGATGAGACCTAAGATCACTATATCCATCACTGTGATCCAAACTGCTGACTGCCTTCCTTTGTGTACAAACCTGACCATTTCTAGATGTCTGACACCACAACACAAGTATACAGCACTGTATGATTGACCCGAGCAGATCCAGAATCACAGGTCAGCACAAATGGCTATGTAGGAGGATTACTGCTAGAGTTCATAAGAGAGGTCGGGGGCACAAATACAGTATAATGATTAGGGAAAGTCATTGATAAAGAGAGATTCTGTGGGTAGACAGGATTTAGTAATAAGAGAAAAAGGAGGTCTTATCCATGTCATTTCACAGGAGCTCCATTGAAAGGTACTGGTAGTGATTCAGCAATGGCCCCAAGTATCCAAATCACTGCTCTAAAGCATTAGAGTCACTTGTCCCTAAATTTCGTCTCACCTAGTTTTTGGCACAAACCATAAGATCACTCACTTTAAACATTTATCTTAAATTTTCAGTTTTTAGTCATGCTTCTATTTTATTAGTAGAAAAATATGAGAGCCCTCCAGTGGCCAAAAATAAAACCTATAAATTTATATCATCTTTAAGTGAAACCTCTTTAGCCTTGTGGGAGGAAAAAAAAAATGATTGTATCTGCATTTCAAAGCCTGAGAGTTCAGTAATAGATAAGGTGGGACTTTTATTATTGTTCCGTTGACTCTCAAATAAGTTGAATCATTCCTACCATGGCTAAGGAGAGGCATAACATTGGAAAAAGAATCAGAGATAAAACATTACAACACATAGGAAAAAACCTCCTGATATATTTTCTTAAATGAAGATTTGTTTTGTAAAAATAAAGCAACAACAAAGAAGAGTTAACATTCATTACGGTCAAGTTAAAGAACTCATATAAAGAAGAACTTGGACTCTTCTCTTTGAAGATATAAATCTGTAGCCATGAGGAACTGCTCCTATATCCTAATAGGGATTTATATAGATATATGGCTGCACTGTTTTTTTCTTCCTCCCTCTGGCTTATCTGTGCTGTACACTTTCTCTTATCCATGCTAATGGAGGGGATCAGTAGTGCAGATAATTGAAAGGTTGTGTGCCAACAAACTGCTTTGTGGTTGCTGCCAAAAACTCCCTAGTGTTGCATGGTTAATGAAAAGTCAGGCAATGGCAGGGTTCTCATCACATAGCAGCCCAGCATAATAATAATAGCTATTATTTATTGAGCCCTCACTACATACCAGATTAAGTGCTTTACATCCAATTATGTCATTACATCCTCACCTACAACCTTACGAAATTGGTATCTTTTCCTCTCTTTTATGGGTGAGGGAACTGAGGCTCAGAAAGTGACCACTCTACTCATTTCAGTGATAAAGCTATTTCCTGATCCAAGTTTTTTCTATTAGTGTAAAATTCATACTTGCAATCATTTTGCTATGCCACCTCCAAATCCTAGGGTGCATCAACCCACGCTTGGGGAACTTTTTCTTTAAATTTGGGATTTGGAAATATTTTCAGAGCGTTGGTCCTGATCTCTATAAAGAGATATTTTCAGGCTACACTTAGTATTCATACACCTTCTGGATTTGAGTTTCTCCTAAAATTTTCAGTTAATTTCTGGATGAAGGAAAAGGTAAAGTGTCCATATGCAGTCGATATATTTTAATCTTGACTTACTAAGTTTCTCAGCAGAATATGGGCTTAGTAAGAGCTTCCTTCTTAATATCTTCTGTATTTTAGCTTTAGAATCCCATTCGTCCTGATTCTTTCTTTACAACTACTTCTAATTTATTTCATGGTGGCTTCTTCCTCTACTCATGCTCTATTGGCGTTTTCCTTTGCCATCTTTTTGGCTTGAGATAACTTCAACCAGGACCCAGTTGCCAATAGCGTGCCAGTCTCAACAGTTAGCCCTGATCTCACTCTATTGCCCTAGCTTCATACTTCCAACTGCCAGATAGTTACTTCCATGTAAATATCATATTGGCACCTGAAACTCACCAGTTTTGAATATATTGCTTAGATTACTAGGAATATTATAATATTACTTAACAAAGGGCCTAGCATTTAATGACCCTTTTAAGTGATATGCATTGCTATTACCATTATTACCAAACAATGGGTGAATAAATGTATGAAGTTCAAACTTCTTAGCCAAGAATGTAGTGACCGTCTTACCCTAGCTTTATATCAACCTTCATTTTCATGCCCTCAGTTCTTTCCATTCTGGCGCTCTCCCATCTACCCTCAGATACTCTAAGCTCATTTATTAATGTGCCACACCTAAGTATAGACAATATTTTTATTCCATGTCTCTCGTTCTATGCATTTTTTCACTTTTCTCTTTATCTAGTAAACTATGGATCATAATATAAATTTATTCCAAATGCTTTCTTTTTGCCCAGGTCCTCCAGGCAAAGTTAGCAGTACCACTTTTACCTGTGATCCTGTAGTACCTTGTAACATATAATTTGTATTTTAATGGCAAAACTTGATCAGAATATCTGTCTCTTCTCCCCTATGAGCCATCTGAGGTGAAGGATTGAGATGTATGCTTCTTTCTAGTTTCCTTATCAAAAATGGTTTTTTAGCACACAGTAGAGGTTTGATGAAAGAATAAATGATCCAGATTCCATATCCTTGGAGCATCCAGGCATAGACAGTGTTTAAAGTAACAGAATTAACTAAATTAATCTCTCCCAGGTGCCTGAAGAGGAAGGAGAAGAAGCTCCACTTCTGAAATTATGTGGCATTTAGAGTAAAATGTAACAGGGAATTTCACAAGTAAACCCTAAGAAAACAGATAGAGGAAACTAGAGGGATGGGTGAGGAGCTAAGAAGTCAATAACTATAAATAATTAAAATTTAAATGAGATAGAAATAGCATGAAAGATCAGTATTGCATCTTCTTTCTTACTAATTCAAACCACATTCCTTTCTCTCATTCTTCATTCTGATCATTTTTTTCAGCACTCTGTCTAGATTCTGGCTCTCCAACAGGAAGACCTTCCCACTCTTTCTTCTTTTTAGTCTTCATTGATGTTATGCTCTGCTGGTTGCATGCAGACACCCTAGAGTAACCCCAGGTCCAAAGGAACCCAGGGAAAGCTGAAGTAGCAGGCAGTAGGAGCAGAAAACAAGTTAGATTTGTAGGTTAGCTATTACGAAAAGTGGGAATTAGAATATAGCTGGCCCATAGGAAAACTGGACCTGGGAATCAGTTTGGATTCAGGCATCCTCATAGACAAAAGCAGCAGGACTTCAAGAGGGTTCCCCGTGGTGTTCCACTTTGGACAAGGCTGGACTACTCTCCATGCATCTACTTCATTATTTTTGTACGAAGAACTGACTTCTTGTATACTTACTGTATACTTTTTCTGCCTCCTAGCTTCTACTGGTACATATTCTATGATTTCTAAATTCACTCATAATTTTTGTCTCCCTAGTTTGACTTGTCATGCTCCTTTTGGAAGAAGTAATTCATTGTCCCTCAGTTTCTTTTTTTTTTTTTCTTCTCCAGTAGAGGTTTTTAACCTTATTTGACTAAGCACTTCATTTTATACTGACTATTTTACAAAGCTCTCTTTACTATCCTGAAATTTATAAATATACAAATACTTTGTAAATACTTTAAAATTATCTTAATATAAAAAAGAGAAAAAAGTTTTATCTAAATTAATTAAGTTTAAATAATATATAATGCAATACATAAATGCTCAGGCATAGCTACAATAGAAAATGAAATAAAGTAGTAAGATGCTTATACCTACACATGAACCAGGATGAATGTGACACAAATGTGGACTGACACAGTGCCTTATATTGGTGACTCACACACCACAGACAGCATTGCTGGAGATCATAAGTTTTGTTTTGTTTTTTGCTGAAATGGTGAACAACTCTAAGTAAAGATACAAAAATAATACATAATAAAGTATAATTTTTTAATTAAAAAAAAGTAGGACCTGGAAGTAGGTATACTCCTAGGAAATTCAGTGTGTATTAAATGATTATATGTTTACATGGGAAATGGAGTTAAGTTCTAGGCATAGAAAATTATAAACATTTTTTCCCACCTAACTGGATGTCCTTCAGGATATTTTTTAAAATGTAGATACAAGACAACTCTTTATTGTGCTGGGTTATTCTCGACGTTGTAATTCATCCAGCCTCCTTAAACGCACTAATTAAAAGACAAGGAAACCTTCCAGTCAGTCA
This sequence comes from Macaca nemestrina, assembly GCF_043159975.1. NCBI lineage: Eukaryota > Metazoa > Chordata > Mammalia > Primates > Cercopithecidae > Macaca > Macaca nemestrina. The sequence continues at coordinate 21,850,185 of NC_092125.1, read as the reverse complement.
CTGTGTCAAACAAAAAACCACCATACATTTCTAAAATTCCATCTAGAGAATAAGTCGAAAATAAATGTTCTATATAGCTAGAATCCTTGATTTTGTAACAGGTATTCAACAACTCAGAATACACTAGACTCCATTTTCCAACCTATATGACAACTAACTATGGTCATGTGACTAAATTCTGGCCAATGGATGTGAGCACAACTTTTTAATTTTGCTCTTAAAGATGTTCCTTCTTCTTTTTCCCTTTCTGTCTGGATTAAATGAAAATGTGGTGGAAGAATTTATTTTTAACCATTACAGTGAGGGCATCACTTGCAGGATGAAAAGTAAGATGACAAAAGGATCTTAGTCCTTGACACTGTGGAACTGCCTTACTTGTGGCATCAGACACCTCTGATGCCCCACCTTGCATCTCTTTGGTCTTATCTCTGACTTCATCTGCAGTTGCAGTGGAAAGTCTCACTAGGGCTTTAACTCATTTCATACTGAGTGTCCTGACTGTCCTGCATCAAGGGTGTATTCCACATATCTTTACCTTCTACCATTTTGCTTCTCCTGAAGTTTGAATACCAGAAGCAACTTACTCAGCTAGAACATATGGGCAGCTAAGAAGTGCAGGGGTTCTCATGCTCTTGGAGAAAACCATTAACCAATTGGGAATGGGAAACTTTGGATAAATGTTCTTGTTTTCTTTACCTCTTTTGGATGCACAATTGTGGGAGAAAATCTGAACATGTTTCATGAGATCCCTGCGAAATCTAGCCTCTGGTGCCCTTACATTTTATTAACTTCTATGGATGCTCTAAAGAAAGATAACTACTAACTCAGGTCATAGGGTTAAAGCAAGAAAGTGTCCATAGCAATGATTAAAGCGATTCTTATCTTTTGCAGCCACAGGTCAAAGAGTACTCAAAATCCTAACCATAATTTAATTGCAAAGGTGTAATTATAAGGGATACAAAGAACATGGAATGTGCAGCCATAGCAGGTTTATTTTCTTAGATAATAGGAACTGACAGGAGAACTGAAAAAACCCTGAGACCTAGGATGAAGATATTTGGATGAATGGGTCTGAAAACTGTGAGTCTTATGTTGCCTTAAAACATCTCCCCATCAAAATACCACCATCATTCTTCACAGAGTTAGAAAAAACAAATCTAAAATTCATATGAAACCAAAAAAAAAAGAGCCTACATAACCAAAGCAAGACTAGGCAAAAAGAACAAACCTGGAGGCATCACACTACCTGATTTTAAACTATACTATAAGGCCATGCTCACCAAACAGCCTGGTAGTGGTATAAAAATAGGCACATAGACCAGTTGAACAGAATAAGGAACCCAGAAATAAACCCAAATACTGACAGCCAACTGATCTTTGACAAAGCAAACAAAAACATAAAGTGGGGATAGGACACCGTTTTCAAGAAATGGTGCTGGGATAATTGGCTAGCCACATGTAGGAGAATGAAACTGAATCGTCATCTCTCACCTTATACAAAATGAACTCAAGATGGATTAAGGACTTAAACCTAAGACCTGAAACTATAAACATTCTAGAAGAAAACATTGGAAAAACCCTTCTAGACATTGGCTTAGGCAAGGATTTCATGACCAAAAATCCAAAAGCAAATGCAATAAAAACAAAGATAAACAGCTGAGACCTAATTAAACTAAAGAGCTTTTGCACAGCAAAAGGAACAGTCAACAGAATAAACAGACAACTCACAGAATGGGAGAAAATCTTCACAATCTATACATCTGACAAAAGACTAATATCCAGAATCTACAATGAACTCAAACAAATCAGTAAGAAAAAAAAATCAATCCCATCAAAAAGTGGGCTAATGACATGAATAGACAATTCTCAAAAGAAGATATACAAATGGCCAACAAACATATGGAAAAATGCTCAGCATCACTAATGATCAGGGAAATGCAGCTCAAACCCATAGTGTGATACCACCTTACTCCAGTAAGAATGGCCACAATCAAAGAATTAAAAAAAAAAAAGTAGACGTTGGCAGGGATGTGACAGTCAGGGAACACTTCTACACTGCTGGTGGGAATGTAAAGTAGTGCAGCCACTGTGGAAAACAGTGTGGAGATTCCTTAAAGAACCAAAAGTAGAACTACCATTTGACCCAGCAATCCCACTACTGAGTATACCCAGAGGAAAAGAAGTCATTATTTGAAAAAGATACTTGCACATGCATGTTTATAGCACTACAACTCACAATAGCAAAATCGTGAAGAAAACATTGGAAAAACCCTTCTAGACTAGGATCTAGACCCTTTTATGGGTGAGTACTACTCACCCATAAAAAGGAATGAATTAACAGCATTTGCAATGACCTAAGTGAGACTAGAGACTATTATTCTAAGTGAAGTAACTCAGGAATGGAAAACCAAACATCGAATGTTCTCACTGATATGTGGGAGCCAAGCTATGAGGATGCAAAGGGGTAGGATGATACAATAGACTTTGGGGACTTGGGGAAAGAGTGAGGGAGGGCGGGGGATAAAAGGCAACAAATATGGTGCAGGGTATTCTGATCGGGTGATGGGTGCACCAGGATCTCACAAATCTCAATTAAAAGACTTACTCGTGTAACCAGATACCACCTGTACCCCAATAATTTATGGAAAAATAAAACTAAAACAAAAAACAAAAAAAATCTGGACCTACAGAAGCACCCCAGCTCTAGCTGGAAACCAGCTTCCCTTTATTGAGGAAACATGCAAATACATTAACCAAGGTGAATGCTTCAAGAAATGATGCTTATCATCTTTAAAATCTGTCCCTACATATCTTTATTGACTGAAAACTAGAATCAGAGCTTATTATAACCCAGGTAAAGAAGTATTGTCCATGTTTCAGAAGGAAATGGCTTACTCAATCAAAATAATTTTAATACTTCGCCAACAAGTGCAAGCAGAGAGTTGATCTTAGAGGAGTTAAGGACTTGGGGAGAGGGGCAAAATATATGGCTGCATAAACCCAGTAGTTATTTCCCAAATGTGTAATTGAGATGTAGATACTTAGAAGCTAGCAAAGTAGTCACACTGGTTTTCTAACCTGTGGAATTTAGAAGCAATTATTGTAAATACAGCTAATGGAAGCTTCTGAAACATCCCTCCATACTATCTTGCCATTATAGTAAAATAGAAGTAATAATTCACCCTTGAAAGAATTGTAAAAACTGGTGTTGTACTCAAAGACTTAAAGTTCGCAAGAGTGTGGTCGCATCGTATTCCCACTTAGTCCCACTATTGGATCTCTGAAAAATCAAATGAATCATAATCAGAGGTAAATAATTGTGAATCACCATAAACTTAATCAATTAGTAGTCCCAATAGCAGCTGTTATGCTGAATGAAGTATCTTTACTGAAATTGACACTTGATTGCCCCTATGTGTTCTTTTGTACTGGAAACTCTTCATGTTTACATAAAGACAACAGCTGAATATATCTATTATCTTGTCCAAGCACTAGGTTAACTCTTTTGCTCTCTGCTACACCATAATCTGTAGTGACCTGAATCATCTTGACATTCCTCAGAAACATCATGTTAGTCCACTATATCAATGCCTAATGATGATTCTAATTGGACCTAGTGAAAGAAAATAGCAAAGGCTCTGGATATCCTAATAAGACACATACATGCCAGAAGGGTGAATGATAAATTTAAGGCAGTTTCAACATTTCAAGGATTTGACACTTTAGTTAAGTGTTTAGGGATTCAGTAGATCCGAATATGAATGAATATCCCCTATATGTACTTTGTACTTTAGGCTTCTTTGGATTTTGAAGGTCACACATGCCATGATTGCAAATGTTGCTTTGACCTAATTTTTGAGTGACTCATAAGGTTGTCTGTTTTGAGGAAGACATTCCACATCCACAGGGTTCTGGGCCATTTCTTATACAACCAAAAATTGCTCTTGGATGAAATGGCAAACAGATAATTCAGCAACCATAATCTAATAGGGGCAAGGCAAACTGTAGACTCAGATAACCCAGAAATGAAGGTTTTGGTCACCTCACCAAGCAAACAACCTATATCAACAGAAGTTCCAGGCAACAGTAAGAGAAATCTAGAATGCATGGTGGAAGGAAGAGATTCTGAATATCAGTTAAAGCCACTGCACTAATTGCAGCAATGACATTGTAGCTTTTTTCAGTAACCCTTGTTTATTAAATCTTTTTCAAAGTTTGCAGCCAGCTGTTGCCCTGAAGATTCATCAACAGATCAAACTTTATGTAGGAATGAACTAATTTGCACAACGTAAGGGGTAGACTGTGTCAGATATCCCTGGTGCCCCAACCAGCATCATCTTAGTATGCATGTGCTTCATGCCATGACAATAGTGGACAGTTCCATATAGGGTTCAACCAACTTTGTGCTGGCAGTGCTTCCCTTCAGGAATGTTTGCATGGGTTTGGTTACTCCCCTAGAGCTTCCCTCACATGTAGATCCCTGGCAGAAACTTGCTTTGGCAGAATGCATTATCTTCTAAGATGTTGGAGGGCTAATACCTCTAGAAACAATGCTCAAAGGATAAGAAATGGCCACTGTTGTATAAATGCTCCCACCTCCCATTTTTCAACTGAATCATTCTGGTAGGCATTCTGTTTTTGTTTTTCAAAAGATGCCAGTGGAATTGAGGTCCTATTGCTCAGTAATGTGTCCCTATAATGGCTTTTTCTCCTTTACTATCTCACTTTCCTTGTCCCTTATGTTCTCTGAAATCATAAACAAAATAAACTACATGAAAAATAAGTTTCCATCAGGGATATGTATTTGGGAGAACACAGAGTAGACCATCAGCCTACTCAGCTCTGGATTGCTAATTCCTGGTCTGACATAACATTTAGAAACAAACATATAACTTATTTATGCCATCATGATTTTGGCCAAAATATACCCAATGAATGTACTCCAATTCTAATATCATGCATATTCTACTTATTTTTATCTTGGTGTATCTTTTCCATTTCAATTTCTACAATTTCTAACAGTCCTCATCTGGCATTTGTTAATTTAAATTGCAGAGAGAAAAACTTTGATTGACTTGTCATTTCACACCAGGTAAATCCATAGCCTGAATATATAGATTGACCTCATGGCCAAAGCATATTATTGAATAAATGAACTATGTCCAGAAAGGTGGAGGGCATGTGATAATAAACACAAGGCTGTTCCTTCAGTAAGTGCATGAATGAGACAGTTTCACCAGAAGGGGTTGTAAGCCTGGTCAGCTTCATGACTGACAAGAATAATACAGTCTTCCAAATCTCAGAATCTTTCTCATATATCTCTTATTTTCATTCCTTCATTATCATTTCTGCTAATACAGAACCACCCCATACTTATACTAGGTTCTGATAGGTAGCCACAAAAGTCTTCTACAACACCTATCATTCATCCAGCTTCAGCTCCATCTCATTTTCATTCAGCTTTCAGAACTCTGCCAGAGTCAGCTTTCCATTTTGATCATTATCCTTCCCTGCTCAAGTATCTGCAGGCATTTCTTGCCTATACATCAATTCTAAACCAGCAACCGGAGGTGTCCAATCTTTTGACTTCCCTGAGCCACATTGGAAGAATTGTCTTGGACCACACATAAAATACACTGACACTAATGACAGTTGAAGAGCTAAAAAATAAAAAAAAATAAAAAAATAAAAAAATCTCATAATTTTTTTTTCTTTTTTTTTTTTTTTTGAGACAGAGTTTCACTCTTGTTGTCCAGGTTGGAGTGCAATAGTGCAATCTCAGCTCACTGCAATCTCTACCTCCTGCCTCAGCTTCCCAAGTAGCTGGGATTACACGCATGAGCTACTACGCCCAGCTAACTTTGTATTTATAGTAGAGACAGGGTTTCACCATGCTGGTCAGGCTGGTCTCAAACTCCTAATCTCAGGTGATTCACCCACCTCAGCCTCCTAAAGTACTGGGATTATAGGAGTGAGCCACCTCACCTGGCCCTCATAATGTTTTAAAACAGTTTATGAATTTGTGTTGGGCTGTATTCAAAGCCGTCCTGAGCCGCATGCAGCCTGCGGGCTGCGTGTTGTACAAGCTTGCACCAAGTTTAATATTTAAGAACACCCATAAACTACCTTCTTGGATATAAGGGTTTTCGTTAGGGAAAAGACTATGTTTTCTTTTCTGGTAAATATCTCTTGGGGTCCCTGTAGAGTTCTAGGCAAACAAGAAGTGCTCAGTGGATGCATGTTGAATTTAATTTAATTGCTGCTTCTGAATCTTTCTCCTGTCATCTTCTTAGGCACTTAAGAAATTCTCCAATCTGAGAAAACAAGTATTTTTCAAATGAGAAATCAATCCAAACAAAAGAAAAAGAGTCTATTATCATTTAAAAAAAAAAAAACTTCTATCAAGTGGTATCAACAGAAACTAGAGGCGCACCAAATAGATTGCATATTACCATAGGCTATATCCAGGGGGAAAAAAAGTAATCCCAGAGTTATTTTTGCATTTTTATTCAACTAAAAGATGAATGTGCATTGTTATCTGATCAATTTTGTTAATTTCTTTGTAATTAATAATTAACATGAACAAAAATAAATCCACAAAAATTGGTCAACATGAAAACATAAACACAATATTTCTGAAAATGTATCATCTAATTAAACATTATTAACTGAATTTTACTTTAATATTGTTATTTTGAAATGTCTTTATTTTAGTAATAAAAATTGTTAAAAAATTGACTTTATGTATAATTAAATTTGGCATTTTGTTATAGTTCTATATGGCTAAGGGCAAAAAAATTTAGCCATTTAACTCCTGTAATGATTATTAGCATAATCCTACTTGGAATCAATTCAGGTAGGGAAACTGGTTCCCAGTGGCCAATTGCTTCAAGGCTCCTAGTTGCCCTTTAAACTTTTTTGGGAGAGACCCCTTTAGATATCATTGAGGGGTATATAGAATCTTTCCCTAGAGGAAGAAAAATGTTTGTTTATAATATATTGCATACAATTATTGGAAGTGAGGAGGCCATAGACTCTTTGAAACCTATCCGTTGATTCTTTGGAGTCTTGGATTTAACACTTACATTTTAAGTAATGTCTCCAAAGTTACATTATGCTCTTAGGGAACATGGTTGTACACTCAGTCAGCCATCCTAAGGCCTTTTATTTTTCAGACACTGCTAAGTTCTGAGTAAACAGAGAAGTAAAATATATTCCTTTTCCTAAGGGGGTTTAAAACATAATATGGAGACACTAAAATGACCACAAGTGCAATGAATGATTCTGAATACAATGATAGAAGTACACTTTGGAAAAAATCAACTTGTGTGTAACATCAAAGGTAAAATGTGGAGTCAGACTGCCTGGGATTGCACCCCATCCTGGCTTTTTAGAATTAGTATGTTTTGTGCAGTTTCTTTTTCTGTATATTGCAGGTGATAATATATGCAACTCATAGGGTTTTGTGAGGTTAAGTGACTTGGTGTATGTAAATCGTTTAGAATAATTTGTGGTTCATACTAAGGCCTCAATAAATTAAGATTATTAAATTAAGATTATGAATTTTGATTATTGTACTCATCGGGGAAGAGTGCTTGCAGCCAGAAAAGTCCCCCTACATAACTGAAAGGGAAGGAATGGCTAACTGAGGGGCAGGAAAAGGAGCAAAGTAGGAAAGGTAAATGTAATGTGTTTTTTTTCTTGTCTTTAGTCGCTCTTCTCTGGGCTTTATAAGAGCTCAATCTTACAACATTCTCCAGAATACTCAGATATGTGACACTTTTCTCTGTGCAACATCCTTCACTCTAATTTAAACTATTTGCAGCAAGTGCTATTATGCAAGCAGAGTAAGTGACTTGCACAAGGTCACATAGGGGAGTGCCCACAGAAAGCCAAGGAAACTCCTTATTTTTGCTTGGTTTCTTCCCCAGCACACCAGATGGACTTCCAAATGAAAATTCATTTATTTGATTTATCCAATGAAGCACACATCCTTTTAAGATGACAATAATTATCTTGGACGGGCATTAGAGCAGAATTTTTTTTTTTCTAAGGGCATAGAGCCACTATTTGCAATATAATAAGAAAGTCATCAGAATTATTACCATGACTTGATAGCAGAATGCCAACTATTTGCTGTATACTTGAATCTCTTCAATGCTATGTCAGTTTATTTTAATAAAATTAATTTGTGTCATTTAGTTATATTAATACATAAACTAATCATCTCTATAAAATAGTATCTTTTTAAAAAAATTTTACCTAATAGTTCTAATACAGCCTCAAATTCCTGAAGTATTTTTCAAATGTTTTCCTATATAAGCCAACTAAACGTTTCGGCCATGCTTCTTTACCCTAAATCTTGGTTTTGAGAATTAAGTGAGACGATGTATGTAAAGCATTTGTCATAGTGCCTGATTTAATAGGACTCTTATTAATCATAATATCAATAATCACAACCTAGTGTTTTCATTCTCATAATATTTTTACTATGGCGACACTAGATTTCTTTTTAATACACAAACCTGAAATATTTATAGATACAGTAGATGAACCAGACTTGACTCACAGGCAGAGTGCACAACAGGTATGATTTCATGGCCAGTAGAAAAGATTCATTCACTTGAAAATCCTCCCTCGCCTTTTGCTTCATTTTTGACATTCCACAATCAGAATTCAAGCTTTGATTGTATATATATCATTGGTATTCTACAACTTTCCCTAGTTTGCCACTGAAGACTAATAATTTAAGTAGTAGTAATCTGTTTCACCTAAATGTGGGAAGCACCCAGAGAAGAGATTTGATCAGGGTTGCAGGCATGGAGATGGAAAACACAGCATGTCTGGTATGTTGCAAGTTAGGAATTCAGGCCATACTGATTCAAGGAGAAGGCTCAGGCTGTGCCCTTAAACACTGTCCTTCCCCAGCGTCTTGTTTCATTCCCCACTCTGTCCCTTCCTCCTGGTCATCTCATTCACGTCAAGGTTGAACTAGCTGTCTACTGGCTAAGGACCTCAAACCTTGGCTAAGGACCTCAGACCTTTTACATCAGACCATCATTCTGAGAGGCTGGCTGCTCTACTCAACTGCCATGGGCTCCCTCCACTTGAGAAAGTTTACATGAGCCTCCGAGGGAGCATCAGTAGCCCTGTATGGGCCTCATTATATTCTACCCATCTTTACCATAGCACTCGCCATAAAAAACTATAATGGTCTCTTTAATGCTCTTTCATGCTGGAATGGGAGTGCACTAGGGGCAGGGACTACACCTCTCGCTCATTCACTCACACATTATTCATTCAACAAATATGTGATTCATATTTAGATCTCAAGGAACAGAACTGTTCTTGGCCACAGAAGGTAGTCAATGAATGTTTGCTGAATGAATGAATACATAAATGTTGAAGTAAGTGAATAAAAAAATGATCAAAATAAAGTGGCTACAAACATTAAATACATGCTTTTCTACTTCACAAGTAGACCTGGGTCTGGCCTTGGTTACTGATGATCAGAAACTGCCATCAGAGGAAAACGTATGACTGTCTTTCTTCCTGAACAATGTGTAGCAAGGTTCAGGAAAAGGCTATGTGATGAGAGTGAGATTAAGCAGTTTGATAACATCAGTCTCCAATCACCATTTCTCATGGTGGACTGAATGATGAATGCTGGCCTGTCAGGCATCTGTCGAAATTCCTGGGGCACCTGTCTTCCGGCTTCCAGGGTAGTTCTATCTCTGAGCAGAAGTCAGGAAATGCATTTCCACGTTAATGTTATCTCAGCAGCTCCAGAGACTGGTTTTGTTTCTTGGAATTTCCCACTAGGAGATTGTTTTATTGTACTTCCTTTGACCTCTTGGTTAGCCGGACCTGGGTTGGGTGTTATTTGACTAGATAATTAACATGTCTATAAATGGAATAAAGGGATGTATACCTTGGAGCTTTATAAAAACCAGTTTTGCAGGACAGAACAACCATTTTTCATCTGAAACCAACATCAGAAAATGAATCTGGGAAACAAAACTGGCTTAAGGTGTCTGACTCAGAATCTTTACAAAGCAAAAGTGACGAAGAGTCCTAACGCTTCCCAAAGGATTTGCATTCAGTAGGCATCATTGTTGATTTCAGGCATAGAATTAGAAGGTACCTTTGTATCTAATTGAACTTTCTCATGTTACAATGATGAAATAGAGTCCTGGAGATTTGAAGTAACTTGCTCAAGATCACTCAACTACATAATTGTAGAGCCTATAGTAGAACCAGTATAATCAAATTTGCTGATTCCTCCTTCATTATTTCTCTGCCTTTATTTTGTTTGGTTTTGTTTTGAACTATACCACATGGTCTTTGGAAAATATACTGTGTTCTGGCGTATATAGGAATCACAGATTTGTTAAGTATTTAAAAAAATTTATTGACCATATACTTAAGATATACTCAACCACTATGGAACATTCAAGGATGAATTAGACACTCAGTGTTAATGAAGCATGCAGTCTACTCTATGATAAAATAACATGAGAATTTCAAAAATAATCTGTAGTATAGGACCAATGAAAGAAAAGATTTCTTGGGAATCTGAAAATGGAATATGCTATTGGACACCATAATAGAATCTAACAGTGTGTTGCCAGCTATTATTTTGGTAACCATCCTTATAGGCATCCAGGGAATCTCCTTTCCGGATGGTAAGCAGGATGCTGATTTGTTCAACAATCTTGCATTTTCCGTTCCTGAGAACTGTCATCCCATATTTCTCCAGGGGTCTCTGGCTTCATTCACCCAAGTCTCAAATTAAATCCCTTGTGATCATTACTACTAAGTGGAAGAAGCTGTCCTCCCAATGACTGGGAAGTCTCACATGTGCATTCAGCAAGGATTGAGCTACAGGGATAGTTAAGGCTTAGGTCAGAAGTTGGAAATTGGTGACCTTCAGACCAAATTTGGCCTGAAAGTATATTTTACTTAACATATCTAATGTTGATTCACATAGTGTTTTAAACTTGAACTAGTTGCCAACATCTAAATACTGAGAAATTGTACTTACTAATCTGGATTTCCAGACTTCACACATATACACAAAATGAAAATTCTCTCCACACCGGGTCTGCCTTTCCACACGGCAATGATCACTTGGAGATCAGTAGCCACTAGTTCTTTAGACAATGTATGTGTTTTCTAGTTTGCCACAGTCCCCATAACTTGATGTGACTTTTGCATAGTGGAGGTCCAGTGTCTGATGCCAGCCATCATGTACCACCTATTCGCTTTACCAGATGGCAACACCTAGCTCCACAGGTATTAGGCTTGCCACCCTGCTTTAGGTAATAATGTCAACACCTTTGATGAGTTTAGAAGTTTTTATTTTTTACATTAGTTTACATTTGATTAGCATGCAATATTTACAAATTGCTTTCTTATAAGTTAAATTGCTTTCTCACAACTCCATGAAATGTGTGAGATAGTTATAATTATGACCATTTCTCAGCTGAAGGCACTGAACCTTGAATAAGTAACATAATTTGCCTAAAGTATACACACATTCCCAAATTACCCAGCCCAAGGCCTTTTACGTAACATCTCCAGTTTACTACCATAGCAATAGATGCTATACCTCTAAGAATAAGAAATAAGTACACAATTGTCTTTTGGTTCTTGTGTTAGCCACCACACTGCAATTGAAGCAAACCTGCATTAATATACAATAGCAGTAATTTCAACTACATTGAAATACCAATATTAGCCTTTAACCCTAATTCGTAATAAACCAAATGTTCTAATTGATAATGTTTTTTACTACAACTGTTTGGCTTTTAAATTCCACCATGAAACATTAGAACTATAAGGCACTTTGTATATAAGTTAGTTTACCCCCTTTGTTTTACAGATGATAAGACTGAAATTCAAAGAAATGAATGTCTTATCATAGTCATCTAGACAGTGCCAGGATTGATATGAGAAGAGTGTCTCAATACTAAAGACATTCTTCCTGTTTTGCATTGTATAATATATACTCTTTGTGAGGAACTTAATTAGTTCAGAGAACATGCAAAAGGTTGTGGAAGATATTAAATACATTGAAGATGATTCTTACCTCACTTTAAATACCTTTAACCTCCTCTATAAAGTACAAACTAAACTCCATTAAAGAAACCAACAAAGAACTGTATTTAATTTTGCCATATTACATAAAAGACATATCATGTATTAATGCTGTAGGTGATACTAGAAAAAGTTCTTACTAAAATTTATAGACTCAGCCGCTTGGAGTTTTTATCTTTTTCTTTCTTTTGAAGTTTGTAGAGCACAGTACACTGGGATGATCATGCTATAGTCTTTTGGAAAAGGAGCAGAATCCAAAAACAGAAAGAATAGAGCTAAAGACACCAAACCATCTGTAGGGAGGAAAAGGACAGAATTTCAGGCTGAGGAGGGGTAACTAAGCTAGCAGGTAGAATATAACCATGGAGATGCAGGCAACATTTTTGCATGAAAATCAGGGAGTATGATATGAGTCCAGTCGTAAGTTCACCTGCAAGAGAAGTGTATCCCACTGTGAGGGCCAGAGATCAACATAAAACATAACTGAGTTGATGTGTGTGTTTATTACATTTGCACATCTTTTACTCTTGAACATTGGAATGTCAGGTTGGGGGAAGTGCACTGTAGTAAGATGGGCAAGATTTAGGGTGCACGTTCTGTGGCTCTTGATGCTGTGGTATAGTAACAGGCCTCCTGATCTTAGACAGTTTGTGGGGAGAATAAGGAATCTCTCCAAGATTCCAGTGAAGGTCTGTCACAGGGATATGGTAGTTTTCCAGGGCTTTATCCAAGCAGGTAGGGCTTTATGTTCAAACTTTAGTGTGGTAGTGCAGTAGGATACAAGAGTGCTAAGTGGGGAAACCAAGGCAGAAGACAAATTGATGGTTATATTTACAAAATGAGGTTACAGATTAATTTCAGAAGGCTGAAAGTTGATGAACAAAATCTACGGATTTACTATTCATATTACAAAATCTCATCCTGTAACCATAATGCTAAGACCAGATCCCATAGGTTGAGTAATGAGGGGTGTAGACAGTTAACATACGTTCAACTCTGGTCAAGATCACCTCACAACCTAAGTTAGTCTGAAGATAACATCAATGGATGCCATCAGAAGAGTTTGAGGAGATGAGATGATAAATAGGAAACTTAATGATTTTGTATTTGGTTATATGCATTTGAAAAAATACATATTCTCAAATTAGTAGAATATTTATTATATATATTACAATAAATCCAAAGAGAATGAAAACCTAAATTAAGCATTATCTCACTTCTCTCTTAACAAGAAGTAACACATTTAAGTAATTTAATTTTTTTTCACTTGCATGATACATCTGCCACTGACATTACATTTCTATTTCTGAAAGCATTAGTAAATTATACAGGAACGTTAAACATTTCAACCACCATTCTTCATCTTTCAGAAAACAACACTCTATATTGTTATTGAAGAAAAGAGTAATTTTTTGAAAAAATATTACTTCATCAGCTTTGAGGCTTTGCACTATAATTTGAAACCATTAGGAAGAAAAACAGAGAATGAAAGCATGTACACTTAAATATTGAATGAGAATTCTGCTCTTCAGAAACAAACAAGCAAAACTAATTGATCTTCCACAGTTTCCATGTGCTGGATTCCACATGTTTAACAATGCAGTGGCTACTGCTTTCTGTAAATGTGAAATACATGAGAAGATCATTTGATTTTAGTTTTGCTCTGGGATTCCCCTCTTTCCACAAGGCACTGAGAGAGAAACACATCTCAATCACCTGCAGAAGATTACCTACTTTCAATTTGTACATGGCAAATCTTTCAGAAGCAAGGCAAGGCTGGCTTGCTTTCAGCGCCGTAATAAAAAACAAGAAGAATGCTTGAAATCAATGTAGTTGATAATTTATGGAGTATTTTTACATCCATTTTTTTCATTTCATTGCCACAGAATTTTTGTGAGGTCAGTAGGGCAAGTAGTATCATCTCCACTTAGAGATGCATTAACTGAGGCACAGAGAGGCAGCAAAACCTGCACAAGATCACACTACTAGCACATTTTGGGGACAAGAATAGAATCATAATTTCAGAACCCTTTGTGTGTGTGTGTGTGTGTGTGTGTGTGTGTGTGTGTGTAATATGCATAAATTTGTATGTGTGTCTGAACATGTACATATTTGTGTGTGTTGTGTATATGTGTCTGTATATGTATATAATTTTGTGTGTCTGTATGTGCACATATTGTGTGTGTGTGAGAGAGAGAGGTGTTGTTCCACTTTACTCCTTTTATCCCAATAAGAAATGATAGGAAAGATATCTTTTGGTTTAGCTACCCCAATTAAGTTTTATGACACAAAAGTTTTTTCTTTGTCTCATAAAAAATGGATGAACTAACCAGATACAGCATTAAAACTAAAGCCAAAGACAGCTACTTCGCTCAGGCTGAAGTGGACTGCAGGAAGAAGGGAACTAGAAGTCGACTGTGGAGAGAAGGGGAAGGAGGGTGGGGGCCCGCAGAAAGGCCTTGAGCCACTGTGGAGGAATTGAGGGAAGCCATGATGGAGGATGTAGTTGGATTCTTTTTTTTTTCCGCTCCAGAGTGAAGCCTTCACAGTGCAGCTTTGCATTCTTGGATGGAGGTCCCTGAACATCAATTCAATCCATTTCAACATGTATTTATTGAACACAAAGCATGTGTTCAGTCATGAACAGAGCACCATGGGGAACATAAAAAAAGAACATATTACGCAGTTCCCACAATATAAAGAAGCATGCAATCTTGCAGAGAGGAGGAGAGATGGCAAAAAATATATATAAGGCAGTGGAGAAAAATCTAAATACATATATAATAAAGTGCGACTCTGAAGCTTTGCAATGCATGGAACAAACAATAGATGTGCTGGGAACTCAAATAAAGGAGAAATTGTTATTTGTGGAAGTTCTGAGTGAAATATTTGTGGAGAAAATAGGGCTGAAGATAAAAAATGAGTAAGAAAATATTGAAATTTTGAGTTGGAATTAGCAACTTATGCTGACCGTAGAATTAAACTTCATGCCCCAAATCAGAATGTTCTACAAAGTTTTGGATAGCCAGACATTTTGCTTCAAGTTGAACAGTTTTGGATACAGAAATTCTTGCTACTGTGAGATATATCTTATGTCTTTTAAGACTTCCAAGACTATGTCTTAACACTGTCTTGTAAACTTCTGCATGGTACTTCCCTATTTTGAGTTGAATTCTACCTTCCTGCCCCTCTTGGCATTTGACCATTATTATGCTCTCTGCTTTGGAACCAGTCAGAATGATCCAAATTTGTCTCTCACATGAGAAACTTTTAGGTGTCTGAAGAGAGCCCTTGTGTCTCCCCAAGTCTTCTTTCCAATCTTTGCACACCAAGTTTTTCTGCCAGACATCAGTCCAGAATCTTTGAAGTGAGTTGGAGGAGAGAAGGACTGAGAGGTGCAGTTTTTCTTCTGCCAGGCATTTGCTTGGAATGTACATCTGTGAGAGTAGAGGCATTAGTATGGGTTCAGGTGTGCAGAAAGATGTTTCCCAGTTTTAGCCTGCTACCTTCATCAGACTAAATGAATGTGGATTTTTTATTTTTTATTTTTTTTACTTATTTGTTCCCCTCTTCCTTTCTGTGATTCTTCCATTCCCTTTCGATGGGGCAACCAAAAGTTAAAAGTGTCATCATAAGAAAATAACTTCTATGTACAACACACATCAGAATCTGGAATACATCCTTCCATTATTAAGAGCAGAAGCATTTCTAATATTGAAGCTACACTCCTTTAGACATAAGCCTTGACTCTTGGTACACAGAGTGATACTTAGTACTCACACACAGACAGAAATTGTCCAGGGTCACTGCATGCAGGGTGTGGTTGAGGTCAGTATAAAACCCTAGACTTTGATAACTAAAAATTATTTAAGATATCATCTTGTCCAACTCTCATCCTTTATTTATAGATATGGAGACTTACATGTCCAGTGTTTTGTCCCAGAAACTGTAGAGAATAAAATCCATGTGAATTTATCAGTCCCTATCAATTTATCTAATTAATGTCTCCTAATGTTAGGCTCAATTCTACGGTGATCAGAATAATTTGTCCTATAAAGCCCCTGGAGATGCATTTAGAGACTGATGATATGCCACCCTGTAAACCACTTACATGAGCCAGGTGCAAGGCTTGAGGTAGTGTTTTCTAATTTGCTTTTAGGAACCCATTGTTGAGTCACTACCAGCATTGAGTCAGCAGGATGGGCGGTAGAGAGCTGGGCAGCATTTCACACCATGAAAAGGAATTGCTGGGTCAAAACATCAGAGTGCTGGACCCCTGATCAATGTTAACTTCACTAAAAGTTAGATAACCAAACATTAGTGGCCTCCCAATGTGAGATATTACAGAGAACAAAACACCAACAATGAAGTATTCAAAAAAATAAATTTAATACGATCAAAGTTTTAGATCTAACTTTCAGTTCGTAGGAAATATAAGAAACAGAGAAACTAGTGAAAAGATACCAGAAGCAGACAAATACAAAAGGCAGAACATTGTGACCTAGTTTCTTCATTAAGTCAATCAGTAGGTCCATAGGAGGAAAATAGATAAATAAATAAGGGAGGGAGATGAGATAATTCTGAATTAAAGGAAATTTAAGAGATATTTACATATAATAAATACAATAGGTAGGCTTTGTTTAAATTCTGATTGAACAAATCAACTGTAAAATATCATTTTTTTAGACAAACAGGACAATTAAGTATGGACTGGGTATTAAGAGGTATTAAGGAATTATTGTTAAATGTGTTAGGTATAGCAATGGCATTTGGATCATATAAGACAATATTATCTTTGTAATGCAAACTAAAGCATTTGAAAGTGAAATGAGGCCAAGCATTTGATTTAAACTACTCCAGAAAAAAAAAATGAGTAAAAAAGATGGAGGATGGGTAAGAAGCACTGATGAAACAAACAAAATAGTGATGGTTATTATAACTCTGATGGTTATTGATTGCACTCAGATTTTCCGTATGCTTGAAAATTTTTATAATAAAAAGTCTAATATCAAGTGACGAAGAAAACACGTAAGACTGAATGTTTCATATTTTAGATCAGCGACACTTAGCAAAGTGATTAAGTGGTGACGTTCCAATCATTCTGAGGGCACATTGAGAGATCTGTGATGACGTCTTTGTTTGGCTTATGAGGTGTAAAGAGAACTTGTTCCTGATTATAAATTGAGAAAATAGAAAATTTCTTTGTTAGAAGGCATGTTGAAATTTCCTGGGAGCAGGAATTCCTGTAGTGATTATAGGAGATAATTTCATTCCAACTTCTAGCCTGACCTATCTTAATCTTAATCTCGCCTAATAAAAAGATGTAATTCATTTGCATCAGTTTAGGGATGAGAGTTTAAAAATTTAAGAAAAAAACACTAAAAATGCTTAATAAGCAGTACATTAACAGGAAATTAGACCATTACCGTGAAACCATTTGTTGCTTGTGGCCTCATTTTGCCCATTATGGCCTCTCTATGCAATGTCCGATATAAGAGAAACAACCATTTAAATGGGTTGAGTGCAGAGGCATTGTTAGGGCCATAACAAATTGACTCTGTTTGCTGGGCCCCATTTCAGTGGGTGCCAATTTGAAAACTTTTTTTTTTTTTTTTTTTTTTTTGCTCACCAGATGATCATGTCTCACAGGCATAGCCAATCCTATTCAACTGGCTCCTTTACCGACTGCCCTTTGGCTGAGGGCTGTTGGAAAAATGGGCTGTCAGCCAGGAGGCACAAATTACTTCTCACTCCTTGTCAATGGTTTGAAATACCTGTCTGCTTTATGAAAAGGTAGGAAATTCTCTATCCACTAGGTTCACAGAAATTCCCTTTGTTTCATCTAAGAAAACTGATTAAGAGATCTTTTATTTGAGATCTTTTACTTCTTTGAGCAGAAAAGTCAAAAGTGGCTAATGTGGACACAAAAATCCATCAAACACAATCGCAGAATCACTTATGAGTTTCTTGGTCATGCTATAGTTTAGGCTGAAGTCTTGACTACCCACATCAGCTGACCATTAATATTTCACTATTTTTTTTTTTTTTAGTTTAATGTATTTTAATAGCAAACTTACAGGAACAGCACAGAAGACAGACAACATTAAAAACATGTACTTGCTTGTAGGACAACTCAGTTAGAAAAGTATAGTGAATGGATGGAATCTACTGTATGATAAAAATGCTACAAACACCATTTAGTTGCCATCAATAAGAAATTTACTTGTTTTAAAAAATCCAAATGCTGGCATTGTCCAGAAAAATTTAACAGGTTTATTTATAATTATTATAAAGTTGAACCGCTGAAACTTGTTCACTGAAACATTTTAACTTGCATTAATGCTTTACGCCTCTGCATTTATATTAAAAATTCACACACAAATGAAAATGGAAAAACTGCCAATACCTGATTTCTGACCCCTATTGTTCCACTCGCAATCATATACTTAGGTACCTTTTGACCCCATGGAAAAAAAATATCTAACGTTCAGAACTACCAATAACAGGAAGAAGAGAATTTTTTTTTTTTTTTTTTTTTTTTTTTGAGAATGAAATGTTTCCCATCATAGTGGATTCTTAAGCACGTTCTCCACGTATGCGGCGTGCTAGCTGGATGTCTTTTGGCATAATTGTTACACGTTTGGCATGGATAGCACACAGGTAGGTGTCTTCAAAAAGGCCAACCAGATAGGCCTCACTTGCCTCCTGCAAAGCACCAATAGCTGCGCTCTGGAAGCGCAGATTTGTTTTAAAGTCCTGAGCAATTTCTCGCACCAGACGCTGGAAAGGAAGTTTGCGAATCAGAAGTTCAGTGGACTTCTGATAACGTCTAATTTCACGGAGTGCCACAGTACCAGGCCTGTAACGATGAGGTTTCTTCACCCCTCCAGTAGAGGGCGCACTCTTGCGAGCGGCTTTTGTAGCCAGTTGCTTCCTGGGTGCTTTACCACCGGTCGATTTGCGGGCAGTCTGCTTTGTAGGAGCCATGGTACAGAGACCTCCTTACTTAGCCCCCTTCTCCTTGGGCTGGAGCTCGGCGAGCGAGAGGCGGCGCTGGCGTTAGAGAGCGACGGCCTCACTATTGTTAAGGTAACATTCCTCATTCGGTCATTCACTATCTAATAAGAATTATTTGAGTACCAGGTGCAGGACTAGGTTCTGGGAATATGGTTGTGAAAATGACAAGCATAGACCCTATGACCATAGAACTTATAATCTAGGGTAGAGGACAGAGTTGAAATGCAATGATGGCATTTGATATTTGGCAATGACGTGAGGGAGAGCATTCTTGAGAAAGCATGTTTCAAGATGAGATTTGAAGGATAAGAAGGTGTTAGATGGAAGAGGGAGAGGAGTGGATGGGCCATTTATTGAGACTGAGAGAACTATAGATAAAGCCAGCAGTTCAGTTGGCTCCCTAAAAGAGTGTCAGTCACACCCCAGATACTATTAAATGGATGGATTTAAATAAATGCTTTAAAGAGTTGTACATTTCTGCTTGATTTTTTCTTCAATATGTAATATGTGGATGATATATAAGATATGAAAATACCCAGAATTTTAAACTTGAGATGGAATGAATTTTATCTGCCTGACTTTTCTTGTGGGATTCGTAGATTGATGGTGATTAACCACACCTCCGCTTCCACTGATTTCTCTAACTTTCTCTTTCTGCTCTTCTCACTGTGTTTTTGCATTTGTTACACACCAGTTTGGTGATGATATTAACATGGCCTGCTCACTTAAGTTGTCTATATCTTGTTAAGTTACTAATAACACTTTGAGAAACATCAGTGAGAGCTGGTATGCGTCAACTAGAACACCCATATAGTAGTGACATCAATGAAACAGAGGCTGATTTTTCTCTCACATAAAGTAATTCTAAAGGTAAACAATAGAGAGCCGAGATGACAGCTTCAAAGTAACCAGGAACAAGAATCCTTCTATCAGTTGGTTCTACCATCCTTAACACATGTCTTTCATCCTCAAAGTCATCACATGGTTCAAGATGACTGCTATAGCTCCAGCCATACTAACAGAGATTTGAGCAACAGGACAGAAGGGCAAAAACCCATATCTGCTAGTGGAATCAGCTGAGTCAGTTCCTTTTAAAGGCTTCATACACATCACAACCTGTGTTAGAGGTTAGGAAAAAATAGGCTTGACTGATTATTCATTCATTCACTCAATCTGGGTACATTGTTGCCAATAAACAACAATTCTGTTACTCAGAATGAAAAGGAGAACAGATGTTCTGTAGCAACAGTCCCCAAAGTTTTTGACACCAGGGACAGGTTTCGTGGAAGACAATTTTTCCACTGACTGGCAGGAGGTGCAGGGGTGGAGGGATGGTACTGGGATGATTCAAGCACATTATATTTATTGTGCACTTTATATTATTAATACATTGTAATATATAATGAAATTATATACGTTATAATTTATATTATAGTATACAACTCACCATAATGTAGAATCAGTGGGAGCCCTGAGCTTGTTTTCCTGCAACTAGACAGTTTCATCTGGGGGTCATGGGAGACAGTGACAGATCATCAGGCATTAGATTCTCACAAGGAGCATGCAGCTTAGATCCCTCGCATGCACAGTTCACAATAGGGTTTCCCTCCTGTGAGAATCTGATGCCACAGTTGATCTGACAGGAGCCAGAGCTCAGGTGGTAATATAAGCACTGGGAGTGGCTGTAAATACAGATGAAGCTTCATTCACTCACCTGCCGCTCACCTACTGCTGCGTGGCTTGGTTCCTAACAGGCCACAGACCAGTACTGGGCCATGGCCCTGGTTTGGGGGACCCCTGTTCCATAGAAAACAATCAGCTTCTATCACAATAGCTATTATTTGATGGGTACTCATCACATGCCAGGCACTGTCCCAGACAGTTTAACAATGTCATTTTTATTTAATTCCACAATTTTGTAAAGTAAGTATTATAATCTCATTTTGTGGATATGATAAGCTGTGGGTTAGAAACAATGTACAGGCAGAGCCTGGAGCACTAGAGCAGGGCTGTGGGCAAAGACTGCTAGAGATTTTCACACAAAATCCACTTTCTTTTATGTCTTCTTAAGCCCTCTATAATCTACAAAATTCAAGATTCCTGTGTGAATGTGCCTCTTTGTTTCTCATTCCTCTTTTTTCACATGTACCTTGCATGTAGCAAATGTTCATTAAAGATTTGCTGTCTGGTGTCTGTTGAGAGCCAGGACAGAGTTAGGCAAATCATCCTCAGAGCATCCCATTGCATGCCACAGGTGTTTCTTCCAGCCTTCTTACCAATCAGGGTTGGCCTCTCCAGGATAAGCCAATCTTTACAGGAGATTGCAGACAGGACCAAGACATGTGTACTTATTCATTACCCGCCTGAGGGCTGGCTGCCTCCAGCTGCTCCCTGTAAAAGGGTAGTCTTTCTCTCTTTCACTATGCTGGAGGACAAAAATTGGATAATATGGAAGGTGGGGAAAAGCACAGAGCCCAATTTGTAGGCAAAGTTTCACATTATACTTATATTACAGCCAATGACTTCTAAATCCAGTAGTCCTCTAAAGAAATAAACAGTAACAATGCAAAACAAATTCATTTGTAAATGACTCATACCCTGGTGTTTTCTCACTGAAGAGTCGGTCTTATGAATCAAGGTAATTGTTTACTTTGATTCTTTTTACAAAAATGCTCTGAACAACTTTAGCTATGAATAATCGGAGACTAAGTATATTGACTCAAGGCATTATTTGTTCAGCTCCTGTATGTTACTGTGCAGAGGAAAAAAAAAAAAAACCCTACAAAATGCAAGGATACATACAGATGGCTTCTGCTATCAAACATTTCTTCCAATAGTATAGAAACAAACACTGGAACATGTGTCAGAAAGAAAAACAAACCTGAAAACCCCCACAATGCAAAAGTTAGAACTATCTTCAGTCTATATGGAACTTTCCAGACCTTCTTTTGCTTACCTCGATTTCTTTAATAGTGGCAGTACGTAGTTCATAGGTGTAAAATTAGCAATTTTTTTCTTTCTTTCTCTCTTCCCATTTCAGTCCATTTCTGCCTACCCTTTGTGGCATGTCTAATGCTAGCTATGTCATTTATTGTCCAACTCTTAGGATGGTTGTCAAGTCTTAAATGAGATAGACCATATAAACTACTCAGTATCAATACATCACTCTTTTGAAAATAGCTACTTGTAAAAAAAAAAAAAAAAGAACATTACTTTAGAAAGCTAATACTTTATTGAAAGCGCTATAGCTGCTTTCTTCAAACTATGTCTATTGGGTCCCAGATTTTTTGAAGAGGTACCACAGGGGCAGCCTGGGGGATTAGCGTGGAGCGACAGAGATGTGTTATGCATATAGACTTCTCTTTAAGATGCCATTTTAAGGAGAAAAAAGAAACACTACACTGAAAAATTTGCTACTCTGTTTCAAGCTTTATGACTGTAACTGTTCATCTGTTTCAGTCACCTTAGACTCCCCAAATGCCTCTAGATCAGTGCTTATCACATAGCAGGGGCTCAGGTAATACATGTTGAATGAGGGACTGGAAAGCGCCCAATGTGAAATCTTTGGGATATAGTACAGCACTCTTTTTAATTTCCTCTAGTGTAAAACAATTTTACTGGGATTTAAAAATCATGATCTACCCATTTCTCCACATTCTCATGTCTGTAAGAACAAGTGAGCCATTCATTGATTTTTCAATTTCTTGAAGACATTTAATGAACTACTCTGAATTCCACTTCTAGGCACTGGGAATTTGGAGATCACCCAATCCCTGCTGTCAAATTACTCTTAGCCAAAAAGAAAAAAAAAAAAAAGATACAAAAATGCCACTATTAAGATAAGGAGATCCATGTTATAATTAAAGAGTCAATACTGAAGCTAATATCTTGCTGTTTACAGCAAAGAGTCAATCCACCTATGTGTTCTCAGAAAAGGTTTCCTAAAGGACACAATTTTTAATATAGGTTGTGAAGAATAAAGAGGATTTCACCAATTACTCTGCCCTCAGAGCAAATGATTTAAGCCACAGTAAAAATAAGTCTGCAGCATAAAGTCCTTATAATGGGGTTTGTCATATGGAAAAGAGAATGGGAAGTGAGATCTAGACAATTGTGCCAGACTCATAGAACTCGGGGATTCTACATTCATCTGCCAGTGATGTTTAATCCTTGCAGATAAGGTATAGTTGTTAGACTGCTAGAAAGCAGTAGACTAATTGTAGTAATAATTAGGATCTGGCCAGGCATTATTTCTTTAAAGCAATCAATGACTGCCTGAGAATGCTGAACCTGTGGAAGTTTGAAATGAAAGAAGATCTATTAAATCATCTTGGCTGTTCCCCTGGAGGCCAAATTCAGATCAGATTGTGTCGCAGTATCTGCCTTTACCCTAGATCTATACTCAGGTTAGTTCAGGGGGAGAGAGAGAAAAGTGATCCAGACAGTGGTTACCTGATTCATCAGAGTTTCACACAGAAAATTTCCTACAACGCTGGTTAGCAGAGTTCTGTCCCTTGACTCTGAAGCAACCACTGCTCAGTTTATTATAAACAAAAAACAATTTAGATAGTTATACAAAGATATACACAATTTTCAATGGTGCTTTTCCTGGTGTATTATCTTCACAGTAAGGGAGTCTCAGTGTAGAATCATCTTTTAAGATACGGGGT
Organism: Macaca nemestrina; assembly: GCF_043159975.1. Taxonomy (NCBI): domain Eukaryota; kingdom Metazoa; phylum Chordata; class Mammalia; order Primates; family Cercopithecidae; genus Macaca; species Macaca nemestrina. Next base: position 21,826,399 of record NC_092125.1, on the reverse strand, counting down.
TGCAAAAATGTTTACAAATACTATGTGAAATTTATAACATACTGATCATTCTTGCTTTTATTGTCTTGTCTTATCTTAACACAATCCCCTGACCCTTTACTGCCTAACCAAGAACTACTCTTGCTATCCTAAATCACTCACTCCAGCCACGGAATAAAATTTGATTCTTGCCTGACTTAAAGGGGATCTCTTCATTCGGTTCACTGAGAGTCATTTATAGACTTCTTAGGATTCTTGGGTATGTTTCTAATAAAACACACACACACACACACACACACACATACACACACACATCATGCTCATCATCATCATCATCATCTCATTGGCTTGCAGTGTGGCCACATTTTTCTCCTGTCCCCAACACCTTCCATATAATTACAATGGTTTCTACAGGTAAATTGGAGTCCTGCCTAATCTAAAATTATATAAAATACATCAATAACAGAAGCTGTGTGGAAAACCTAAGAGAACATTCTAGTTTATTTGGCAAAGCCTAAGAAGTTCTCTCTATAAGAAAAGCTAAGAACCCTTTATTCAATCATTCATTCAACAAATACTACGGAGTACCCTGTCTTTTCACTGAGAGCTGTCTTCAGGCTGGCTTGCCAGCTTGTGGGATTTTCACCAACAATCAGAGGGCCCATTCAGAAGAAAAACTGCCGACACCCTCTTGGCTTACCTTATTTACAGAGTTGTTTTACTTTGTTCACTTAAATTGTTTTAATGGATCTGTTTCTAACATGGTAGGCTTAGACCATTTCATATCAACAAGAACATTTGTATTTTTAGAAACCTCCAGAAATATGGCAACAATGACTGCAGCCTCATATTGCCTGCCTCTGTGAGATGGGTTCTGTGCTCTTCACTGTACCACAGTGAATTGAACCACTCTCCCACCCCACCCCAAGAAGCTGGCTTAGGCACTTGAGTTTATGACCCTTGCTTACCATAAACACTTATCTAGAAAGTAGATCATTATCTAGAAAACTACTAGCTATGAGGAAGATGTAGAAAGTTTATGGCATCCCTAGGGAATGAAAACACTAAAGGAAGAGAGTGAGAGAAGTATGGAACCAGGGAGTAATATGGAATCAGACTTCACCCAGTTCACTGTTGTATGAGGTTTATCACCTCCAACAAATACTAATCAAGGAGCTATCTTTTCCTAAAGACTATTTAGAGATCCATAGCTGTCAATTAGGACCAGGAAAAATCAATTCCATCATCTTACTATCAGACAAATCATTGGCAGGAGTAACAAGTTTCCTGTAAAATGCATGATCCAGGTGAAACTGTAACATATATTAAGTTTGACTATTATGCCAGTGGCAGACAGAGCGTAGGATGACTCCCAGTGATTCTCACTTCCTGGTGTTTACAGCTCTGTGTAATCCCTTCCTTTTGAGTGTAGGAGATATCTATGGCTTGCTTCTCACAAATAGTATATGGCAAAGGTATTGTGATGTCAGCCCCATGATTACATTATGCCATAAGTACTGTACCAGGAATAAGAAGACTCAGTATTAGCAGACTAGAGATGCTGGAGAACCTCCCTGCTGGCCTGATGAATTAAGTCATTGTGTTGAGGAGGCACACATACCAAGGAACTCTGGAGTGGCCTCTAGCACCTGAGGGTAGTCACCAGCTAACAGCCAGCAAAACAAGGGGGGAGGTCTTTAGTCACATAGTCACAAGAAAATAAATCCTGCCAACAACCTAAATGAACATGAAAGTGAATTCTTCCCCAGTTGAGCCTCCAGATGAGAGCAGCCTCACTAACACTTTGATTGAAGCTTTGTGAGACTATGAACACAGCATTCAGCTAAGCTGTTTTGTCTCCTGACCTACAGAAACTGTGAGATGATAAATGTGTTGTTCAGGAGGCTGAAGTGGGAGGTTCACCTGAGCCCAGAAAGTCAAAGCTTCAGTGAGCTGTGATTGCATCACTGCACTCTGGCATGGGTGACGGAATGAGACCCTGTCTGAATAAAATAACATAAAATAAAAAATAAGTGTGTTGTTTTAAGCCACTCAGTCAGTGGTAATTTTATCATATACCAACAAAACATGAATACAGTGTTTTTCAGTCTCCCTTTTGTGTATTCCCTCCTTCCCCCTTGGTGCATCCGTTTAATACTGCCATGAGTTATCCATCTGCCCAATAACTCCCTTATTCTTATTTCTCACAATGCCACTCTACAATGTATTACTCAACAGTAGTTTATTTTCTGAAGTGCTTACCCCAGTCCTTCCCGTTTAATCTTTACTTGCTTATACACTTACCAGAACAGACAAGTGCCCAGTTCTCTGTGTAACCGTTTCCACTGCTGCTATAATAAATTACCACAAATTTACTGCCTTAAAGCAACATAAATTTATTATCTTACAGTTCTGTAACCCAAGATGGGTTGCACTGAGCCAAAACCAAGATCTTGATAGGGTTATATTGTCTTCTAGGGGCTCTAGAAGGGAATCTGTTTTCTTGCCCTTTCCAGCTTCTATAAGGTGACCACATTCTTTGGTTTATGGCCCCTTCCTCCAGCGATGTTGTAATGAGTCCTCTCACACTAATATCTCTGTACTTCTCTTTCTCTTCTGCCTCCCTTGTCTACTTATAAGGGCTCTTTTGATTACATTGAGTCCACTGGGTAATCCAGGATAATCTCCCTATCTTAATTTAATCTTAAATTTAAATCTTAAAATTAAACTAAATCTTAAAACAATCTTAATTCCATCTATAGCCTTAATTTCCCTTTGTTGTGTAACCATGTAACATTTGAGGATTAGAATGTGGACATCTCTGGGGAGCTATCTTTCTGCCTACCACAGTTTGTAAAAGCTGTAATTTTAAAAAGCAATCTACAGGACTCATTGAAGCCCTGGTGCTAATAGTCCATGGTGGTTTATAGGGTTAGCCCTCCCAGAAGAGCTTGTATCCTAAAGAGGCCTCTCCAAAATACATAAAACTTTCATATCTAAGGAATTCCCCTTAAACTGGGGGATGTTCTGGCACTGGTGTAAGCCTGGGACAGAGATATATATTAAGCAAGGATGCGTTTAACGGTTCACAGGTCACATCATAAAAATGACTGTTTGCTCTGCTCACTTGTAGAGATAGTTCCCACTTTCTTCTTCATGGTGCATACCAGTATTATTCAACAGTCATAATCTAAATAGGTTGTGGTTATAGGCTTCAGTGATGAGGTAGTTAGGTTAAGAAAACTAGCAGGCTCCCCACAGAGCTGATACAATGACTGCACCAACCTAAGGAAGGAGCAGAAGCAGTGAACCATTTCAGTCGTCACAACACCCAAGCAACAGTCAAATTCAGGGGCTTAGTTCTGTGACTCCCCAGCTCCTCAGTGTGTATGAATTATCTCAGTGGGAGTTCCAAATTTTCTAATATGCCTCCAAGCAGAATCAATTTGAATGACTTTAATTAGCTTTAATCGTATTATTATTATTATTATTATCATTATCATTATGCTTCCTTTGTGAGGTTGATGAGAAATACTTTTGGAGAAACAAACCAACAAGCAAATGATAGATACAAGAAAAAAATTGTAAATTATTTGCCCATATGTCTTCTTATTTATATTTCTGAGACTGAAAACAGGTCAATTGTCAATTACAAATGGTTGTGGCATATACACGTATTCTGAGACAAGGTCAAGAAACATAGACTCTGAGTCATTTCTCTTCAAAATGGCTGTTTTCTCCACAACAGGCACAAGAAAACACACTCTCTCTCTCTCTCTCTCTCTCTATGTGTGTGTGTATGTATATATATATATATATAAAATCTGTGTTTTCCTGGTCCTCTAAATCATAGTTCTGAGAACTGTCCTGTAGGTCACTGTTTCAACTCCCCCATTTTTTATTAATCTGGCCATGGTTGTCAAGAGGAAATTAATCTCTTGCAGCCAAATGAAATTTGGGCTTCCCAGCACTAGCCACTAATGAAAAATGCATTAATGGCAAGCATCAGAAAAACCCCTGGCTCTCAGTACCAGAGGGTACATTTAAATGATTCTATGAATATAGATCAATAAAACTAATTTACTTATAGCCTTTGTGTGCAGTATTCAGATCTGAATAAAAGTCATTTGTATTACAATGTTTTGTATTAATTTGAGGTATCTATTGTTTTACATATTAAATTAATCTTGGTCTTTAGACAGAACTTCATATACAATATTAAAATATGAGGCCTGGGATTTGATATTAGTAATGCTATGATTTCATAATTCAGCCTGGTTTGCCTGGATGTCATTTGAAATGCTTGGAGGGTCCCCGAGGGCCAACTCTGAGAAGCCAGGGTTAAATTGGAGAGAGAGCAGAGGACTTTAATATTCAAGTATGCAGCATATCGGCAGCAGTACTGAAGGGCCCACCTGCAGTTTGAGGGTTTAGAATGGGAGCCTGCTGAGTAGGGATGTGAGAATGGCGTTCACATGCACCTGAGTGTTTAGAGCATGAAGTGATGGCTACTCAGTGTGAATATCCTGACATGAATACTGGGATGAAGAGATTACTTCCTGTTTCAATGAAGATAATTATTCATTCATCAAGTGTTTACTTAGCACCTTCTTGTTACTAGGTGTGTAGACATGAAGGTTAAGATTTTAGGAGCTTAAAATTGACACAGGTGAATCACCAGGCATTGTGATTTAACATGATAAGTACTGTACCAGGCATAAGTACAGGGTGCTTCTGGAGCCCAACGATACACCTCAGCAGCTCCATGTCTCCTGAACTTACTTGGCCATGGAATCCTTTTTATTTAAAAAAGTACTATTAATAGTCCCTTAAACTCTATTCTAATACATCACTGTGGATGTAAAGCAATGATATAGTTAACCAAGAAGAAATGGCAAAAGTTAAAAATTCAACCCAGCTCTATCCATTTCCAGAAAGACAAAGCAAAATCTCATTCACCTACTCTTACCCCTTCAGCACCTCCGCCACAGAAGGACTCTTCCTAAGTATCCTGAGATACTTTGTCCTTCAGCTAGATGCTGCAGGAGCTACCTAAATGGTAGCTGTGTCATGTCCTGTAGCTCAAAACAGATAAGAGTGTCCTGAGGACCAATGGCAGTTCTGACAGTTTTGATGTTTTCAGTTATCTGTTTGAAATGATGTAGGGACTGTTATTAGTAGTTAATCCAGGAAAGTAGAATCTTCCACATCAATAACATTTCTTCAATGCCTGTCTCTTAGTTTCAGTCCTGATGATAACTGGATGTGCAATGACCTTTATAAAATGCAGAGTTTTAAATATATTTAAAGCATTATTACTAGTAGTATTAGTATTATTGCCAAGAAAGCTTCAAAAAAAGAGCAGAAACTACTTATCTCATCCTACTGTACTTCCAGAATTCTGGGACAGCAGGGATTATGAAAAGATTGCACCTCCATGCCTTCACTCACTTCCTATCCCCCAGGTGAGAATTAAGGTGGTTTAGAGAATGGAATTAGAAGGGGTGACAACGATTCTCTGTGCTGTCTCTTAATTGTAGAATGACCCAAACAATATCACCCAGCAACTGTAAACCTTAGTTTGCTTATGTATAACATGAGAAAATTAGTGATTGCTATTCCTACCTTAATCAAAAGGACTAAGAGTGGAAATGAGATAATATGTAGGCGGGCAAATGCTGTGTGAACCACAAAGTTCTAGATATTATTTTATCCTTTCACATAACCTCTGTACTAATTAAGACACTAAGCTTGCTGCTAGGATACCTCAATGTGCAAGAAAGGTGCAGCCCCTGTCTCCATGGAGCTTCCAGTCTAGTGAGCGAGGCAGGAATCCCGGACCTGGGACCTGTGTGGTTGCACAGGGCCCTGTACTTAGAAGGGTTCTACTTTGTCTTAATGCTCTGCTGTTATTGTCTTGAAGTTGTTAATAATTTTGAATAAGGTATCCTGCATTTTTATTTTGTACTTGACTTCACAAAATATGTAGTCTCCCCTTGTGGTGGGTATAAGAAGTGAATGTTGAAAGTAAAAAATAAAGGGCTGCCCATGTTGAGCCATACTTAAAGCAGAAAAGAAGAAGATAGAGGGGAAACACTCAAAACAGAAAGTGTTCTGACGTCCTAGTGTATGCTTTAGATGGATGAGGGGGAGAGACCAAAGATAGAGAGATGACAAAGGAAGTCTGGATGCTTTCCAACAGACCTAAGTAGAAAAATCTCCTTTAGCAACATAAATAGGTTTAGAAAAGAGAAGCAGATGAGAAGACAAGATAAAAATGAAGAGGGGCAGTGGAAAAATCACACCTAAAACCTAACTGTGGCCATATTGCTATAAGAACCTGAGAGGAGAGCGCAGTTAATGCGGGTGTGAAGAAAGGGATAAAATCTAGGATTGCGAAGGGTAACAGCCAAATGACCAGGATGAGCTGCATCACCTTGGTATAGCCAAATTCCTTCAGCCTAGCTGTGCCTGGACCAACAGGCATTTGGAATGGAGGCAGAATTCTTTATGGATAGTCCCTCCCATAGGGCAAGGGCTCTTGCTTTATAGTTTCATAACAAGATCTGCTTGGAACATCTGCTACTGAACAAATATCTAAGCTTTCCCTGCCCCTCCAGAGGCCCTGAATCTGGACAGCTATGTATCCCATGTGTTTTGAATCCCTCTTCTTTCCAGATTACCATGAACAAAAGCTTGGTTTATATATTTTATTAATTTTTTTCAGTCATTTTCCATATGACTGCATTACTGAAAAATGGTAAATTCACACTAATCATAACAATTATATGACTTAAGCTGGATAGTTCTGATCTCTACTCCTGTGCATATGACCTTATAGTCTACTAAGAAAGAAATATAGGAAAATAAACAATCAACATATCGTGCAGCATGTACATTGACAGAGGAGTGTACGCTATGGTGACCAAAGGGAGGAGACAATTATCTTCAATATTATCAGGAAGCTATCTCAAGAATGCTACCCACTCTGCCTTAAGAAGGATCTTGAGGAATATACAGGAGTTTGCCAGTAGAAGCGTGGATTAAGTACACCATGAGCGATATGAGAAAATCTTCATCACTTAAGGAAACACAGAAAGTTAATACAAGGAATTAAAATAAAGTGTATATACAAAACCTACTCTTCATCATAAACTCTAAACTTGCTTTGTAATCTGCACACATCTCAGAAGTAAGTACCTATGCTGAGTGAATAACATGAGTTAGAGTTATCATTTTTCTTCTTCCCATGAGTTCTAATATTATAATATTTTAAAACAAACCACCAAGTTGGTAGCAAAATATATAATGCCATTTTTCTTATAAAATCTTCTCTTAAAAAACTAGAATTCTCTGCATTGGCAATTTGAAAACTGGAATATATATACCCCTATAGATTATGAATATACAGTGTCAACTTCAGACTATGAATATACAAGGCCAGCTTTTGAGGGCAGAAGTCATTCACAAATATGTATTGCATAAACCTGCACCTTGTTATCCTCATTATTATTTTAATTTTATTAATTTCATATTGTAATAAATAGCAATAATATTACCTGACATGTGTAAAGGGCTTGATACATTGTAAATGATTTTCATAGCTATGATCTGACTTGGGTTAATACTCAAAAGCTCTGTAAGATTGAAAGAAAAATCCTATATAGATGAGGATGCTACAGATCAAAAGGTTAGAAGAATTACTGAAGGCACAGAACAAATTACTACATGGGAAAACTCTAGAACCTAGCACCTTACTTTCCGGTTCAGGGTTCTTTGGCACTTACGACATCTTTGAATAATTAAATATGTCTATGTAGGACATCGCATGTAGGACTGATAAGCTAGTTACAAAATTTTCTTTTAGAGGATTTACTGTAGTTGAAAGGGAAACATCTCTAGTTTCTGTAATATGCTAAGGAAACAACACAGGGAATTGCTTTCTTAGCACCATTCGAGTCTATATCACTCTATAAACCAAAGACTCCCCTTTAATTTTTAAAGACAGAGAATCATCAAAGGATGAATATCAGGAAAACCCCCCTAATTATCTCCTAACTATTCACATGGATGTGGACTCAAGTGCATACTCTAGTACCAGTCACATGACACTAGATTATTTATTTCTGATGACTTTATTTTTACTAGAGAATGCATGAAATGAATTCAAAAGTCCAAAACAACGAACTCAGTGCAAACAGTTTCACTCCCACTCTTGTCTGGAGCAAAGAACTCTTTTTTAACAGCTTTATTAAGATATAACTTACACATTATGCGATTCACCTATGTAATGTTTACAATTCAAGGTTTTTAGTATATTTGCAGAGTTGCCATAATCTAATTATAGAGTATTTTCATCACTTGAAAAAGATACCTCATACACATTCACGGTCCTTCTCCACTTGCCCTCTCCCCTAGGCCCCAGACAACAGACATCTACATTGTGTCTCTGTGGATTTGCTGACTCTGAGCATTTCGTATAAATGGAATACCACTATATGTGGTCTTTTGAAAATGGTTTCATTCACTTACAATAAGTATTCAAAGTCCATCCATGTTGTAGCATGTGTCAGTAATTCATTCCTTGTTATGGCATAATAAGATTTTATTAGATGAATATACCACATTTTATTTATTCATTTGTTAGTTGATGAACATTTGGGTTGTTTCCACTTGGGGTTATTTAAATAATGCTGCTATAAACACTTGTGTACGGGCTTTTGTGTAAATGAATGTTTTCATTTATCTTGAGTATATATCTAGAAGTAGGTTTTCTGGGACATATGATGATGTTTAATTTTTTGAGGAACTGCTGAAATGTTTTTCAAAGAAGTCACATCATTTTACATTCCCACCATCCATGTATGAGGATACTAATTTTTTGAGCTTCTCAACAACACAAACATTATTGTCTGGTGGGGTTTCTTGTTTGTTTTATTATGTTTTGATATTTTTGGGGGGGTTATATAATTCCTAGCAGGTGAAAAGGGGTATCTTATTGGGCTTTGATTTGCATTCCCCCAATAACTAATGAGGCTGGGTATCTTTTCTTATGCTTTTTGTATACATTCTTCCGAGAAATGTCTGTTCAGGTCTGTTGCCTATTTTTTAATTGGGTTGCTTATCTCTTTATTATCGAGTTGTAAGAATTTTTTATATGTTCTGCATATGAGCCTCTTATCAGATGTATAGTTTGTAAATGTTTTCTCCCAGTTGTGGGTTGTTTTTTTACTTCCTTGGTGGTATTTTTCATAAGACAAGCTTCTTAATTTATACTGTATTTTTACTTCCTTGATGGTATTTTTCGTAAGACAAAGTTCTTAATTTATATCAAGTCCAAATTATCTATTCTTTCTTTTATCATTTGTATTTTTATGCCATATCTAAGAAATCTTTGTTTAAATGAAACTAACAAAGATTTATATCTGTTTTGTCTTCTAAATCTCATAATTTTAGCTCTTATATTTAAGTCTGTGATCTATTTTGGCTTAATTTTTGGCACATGATATTTGATTTTGGATATCCAATGATTCTAGGAATATTCGTTGAAAAGACCATTCTTTCCCTCATTTAATTTTTTTTGGCAATCTTGTTGAAAATAAATTGTCCATAAAGTAAGTTTATTTTTGAACTTACAATTCTGTTATGTCAACCTATATGTCTTCACATGCTAATACCAAACTGCTTTGATTACTGTAGCTTTGGAATACGTCTTCAAATTTGAAAGTGTGACTTCTCTAACTTTCTTCTTCTTTACCTAGGTTGTCTTGGCTATTCAGGATTCATATTCAGATTTAATATCTGAAAAAAAAGTAGCTGCGATTTTAATAGAAATTAAGTTAAATATGTAGATTAATTTGAAAATATCACCATCTTAACAAATTAAGGCTTATGATCCATGACTATGAGATGTTTTTCCACTTATTTATATTTTCATTAATTTTAGGATTCAATTGAGAATTTAATTTAAAACGTTATAATTTTCTAAATTTCCTAAAAATTTCTGATTCTTTTAGGAGTGTTTTGTAGTTTGAGTATAAGTTTTGCACATCCTTTCTTAAATTTAGAAAACATTGTTTATTAACTCCTTCCATTAAATATATTCCTAAGTAATTCATTCTTTTGAGTGACTGTAAATGAAATTGTTTTACAAATTATAATTTCAGATTATTTACTACTAGGGTAAAGAAGTACGACATACTTTCATATGTTGATATTATATTTGCAAACTTCCTGAGCTAGTTTATTAACTAGTGGCTTCTTTAAGATTTCCTACATATATAGAATCATATCATCTGCAAATGATCATAATAGCGTGATATTAGCTGTTAAGTTTTTACAGCTGCCTTTTATCAGGTTAAAGAAGCTTCCATTTATTCCAGGTGTCTTTTTTTATCATGATAGGATTTTGGATTTAATAAAAAAAAGAAAACAAAAACAATTCTGCATTTAATGAGTTGACTGTGTGGTTTTTGCTCTTTTCTTTGTTAGTATGGTGCATTACATTACTGAAACAGCTAGATTTGGTCTACCAGTTGACTGTTTCTGTTTTCCATAAATTTTGTGGTTTTGTTTTTTTATTATATGTTCTTTACTTCTTTCTTTGGTTAAATATTTTTAAATGTAACATCTCAATTTCTTCAATAATTTTTGAATTACATCTTTTAGTTATTTTCTTAGGGGGTCAATCTAGGGTTTATCTTATATATCTTAATTTATAAGAATCTTCTAAGGAATCTAATTCCAATTAATGTAAAAATATTACTTCTTTATTACTCTGTTCCCTTTTCCTCATTTTTCATGGTGTTATTGTTCTACATATCACATCTATATATGTTACAAACCCAACAATACATTGTTATAATTATTAATTCAGGTAATTTTATATCTTTTAAGTAAGCCGAGTGAAGAAAAATGAGCATGTCAAAGAATTGGCTATATAATCTTCTCATTTTACATTGCTGGCTCTCTTTATTTCTTCCTGAATATTTGAGTTACCATTTGGTGTCATTTCCTTTCTCAAATTTAGCTTTGCTCCCATATGCCTTCCTTGTGCTGTTATTGCCAAACCTATTCAATTTCTATATGTTTTGAGTCCAACAGTTATACACATATTGTTTTATGTATTTGTTTTTAAAATAAGGTAAAAGAAAAAATATATAATTGTACTGTTTTTTATTATCACCTACATAATTACCTTTACTGGAACTCTGATTTTTTGCGTGAATTCACATTCCTGTCTGGTGTTAGTTGCTTTCAGCTCAAAAATTTTCTTTAGTATGTCTTGTAAGGTGGATCTGTTAGCAATTAATTATTCCAGTTTTTGTTTATCAGGGAATGTTTTTATTTCACCTTCATTTAAAAAAACTATTTAAATAGGCTTATTTTCTAAGTAGTTTCAGTTTACAAAAAAAAAAAAAAAAGAAAATCAGTGAAAAGTATTCATATGCTAGTCACCTCCATCAATTTCTCCTGTTTTTAGCTTCTCGTATTAGTGTGGTACATTATTATACTTGATAAATCAATTTTGGTACATTATTATTAACTTCAGTTCCTGGTTTACACTAGCATTTACTCTGTGTTGTACATTCTGTGGGTTTTGACAAATGTGTAACATGTATTCACTGTTACATTAACATACAGAATAATAGTTTCACTGTCCTAGAAATCTCTTTTGCTGAGTATTATCTTTCTCTCTCCTCTCAAACCTCTGGCTACCATTGATATTTTTACTGCCTACATACTTTCGCCTTTTTCAGAATATCATAATGTTGGAATCATACAGTATGCAGTCTGTTCCAATTAGCTTGTTTCACCTAGCAATATGCATTTAAGGCTCCTCCATGTCTGTTTATGGCTTATTAGTTTATTTTTATTGCTAAATAATATTTTATTGTATGGATGTACCATAGTTTGTATGTCAATCACCCTATTGGAGGACATCTTAGTTCTTTCTAACTTTTGGCATATAAATAAAGCTGCTATAAACATTTGTATGCAGGTTTTTGTGTGGGTGTAAGTTTTCAACACATTTGGGTAAATACCCAGCAGCGCAATTGCTGGATCATACGGTAAAAGTATGTTTAGTTTTGCAAGAAAACATCACTCTTCCAAAGTGACTGTAACACTTTGCATTTCCACAAGTAATAAAAGAGAGTTTCTGGTGCTCCACATCCTTGCCAGGATTTTGTGTTGTATTTTGGATTTTGGCCACTCTAAAAGGTGTGTAGTAGTATCTCATTGTTGTTTTAATGTGAAATTCCCTAATAATGTAGGATGCTGAATATCTTGTTCTATGCTTATTTGCCATCTGTATATTTTCTTTAATGAGGTCACATTTTTGTAAAATATTTTTTTCTGGATATAAGTTTTTTGACTTTTTCTCCTTTCTTTCAGCACTTTGAATATGTCATCCTATTGTTCATGGCCTCCATTTTTCTAATAAGTCAAATGTTAATCTTATTTGGGTTATTTTTTCTCTTTCTGCTTTCAAGGTTTTATCTTTATTTTTCTCTTTTGATATTTTGAATGTGATGTGTCTGGTGTAAATATATTTGTACTTTTATCCTACTTGCCTATTGTACAATGCAAGAAATAAAAAATAAGGTTAAAAGGAAATAAAATAAAGGAGCCAGGAATTTTTGGTTTTAAAAATTCCCAGTGATTCCAGATGGCAAATATTTCTGTAATTAACAAGTAGCTTCTAAGCTACATAGAAATTTGGGTAATTATAAATGTAGCTTCTGTGAACACCTGAAATGGAAGTCTCTGCATATATATATCTCTCATTTCACTTGAGAAAACACTTAGGAGTGTTTGTTGGGTGATAAGGTAAGTTTATGTATGTTAAACTTTATAAGAAATTGGATAATTGTTTTTGCAATGATATTACAAAGGGGCATGTAGAAACTTTGGGGAATAGTGGAAATATTCAACTTATTAACTATGATGATGGTTTCACAAGTGTCTATATATAACAGATTCATCCATTAGTATATTTTGAGTATGTGGAGGGTTTGTGTGTGTGTGTCAATTAACCCCAGTAAGTTGCTAAACAATTTTTTAAAATACATTCCAATTTTCTTTGTATTTCCTTCCTTTGCATATGTACTATTTTAAATTGGGTGTTTAATTTTCAAAATTTTTGAATTTTTCAGATGTCTTTCCAATTTTTATTTTATTTTAATTTTCTTGTCAGAGAACATACTATGTATGGTTTAAATCCCTTAAAATTCTGAAAAACTGTCATCACCCAGAACTCTGTCCTATCTTGGTAAACCTTCTATATGCATTTGAAAATAATATACATTCTCCTGTAGTTGTGTAGTGTCTACAAATGTCAATCAGGTCAGGTTAATTGACAGTGTTGTTCAAGTCTTCCATGTCATATATATGCGTATATATTCATATTCTGCCTGTTCTATCAATTACCAAGAGAATATTGTCCATTTATTAACATGAAATGCCCCTCTTTATCTCTGGCACCATTCCTTGTTACGAAGTCTACTTGTCTGATATTAATATATCAACTCTAGCTTTCTTTTGGTTAGTGTTTACACTAATTTTTCATCCTTTTACTATTAATCTGTTTGTGTCTGTATATATTTACATTTTGTTTCAAATAGACAACATTTACCTAGATGTTATTTTTTAAATCCAATCTGACATTTTCTTTATAATTGAAGTGTTTAGGTCACTTACATTTGATGTAGTTGTCAATAAAAGTGGTTTAGACCCTCTATTTTGTTTTCTTTTTTTACTAAATCCAAAATCCATCATGATAAAAAAAAGGCACCAGGAATAAATGGAAGCTTCTTTAACCTGATAAAAGGCAGCTGTAAAAAACTAACAACTAATATCATGCTATTATGATCATTTGCAGATGATATGATTTTATATATGTAGGAAATCTTAAAGAAGCCACTAGTTAATATTTAGTTAATTATTTAGAAAATAATAAAAGATTATTTTTCTAATCTTTTATTTGTTCCTCTTTTCTTTTGTTCCTGTCTTTTTAAGAAGGATTGAATACATTTTATAAATTTTTTCTCCAGTTTTGGCTAGCTAGTTATATCTTTCATTTTATTTTTGAGTGTGGCTGTCCTAAGGTTTACAATATACATCTTGAACTTATTGTAGTCCACCTTCAAATTATATAACACCATTTTACATGTAGTCTAAGACCATTATATTTTAATTTGCCCTCTTCTCATCCCTCACTTGAATAGATTTTACTTTGACACAAGTTATGAAACTCCAAATGTATTATAATTTTTACTTTAAAAATGTAGTTATCTTTTAAAGTGATTAAGACGTTGACTATTTCTTCCATATTTTACTCACACATTTACCACATCCAGTGCTATTTATTTTTGTGTATAGATATGAATTCCAGCTTGTATTATTTTCCTTCTGCCTAAAGAATTCCTTTAACATTTGTTAAGGTGCATATTTGTTGGTGATGGATTCTCTCACCTTTTTTTTTTTTTTATAACATCTTTATTTTGCTTTCTTTATTGAGAGATAATTTTGTTCAGCAAAGAATTCTAGATTTTTTTAACCTTACAATTTTTTAAATTTGAACTCATTGTCTGTTGGCATGCATAATTTCAGAATTCCTCTCACTGTTACTCTGTACTTCTTTGTGCATACATATATTTTTATCTGACTTCTATGAATATTATTTTAATGTGTAAATTAGTATTTTATTTTTCTCTTCATCCTGGGTTTTTAACCACTTGGTGATTTCATGTGAATTTTTAAAATTTAATACTGTTTATGGTTTGTGAGGTTTTGGATGCATATATTTATAGTTCTCACCTAATTTGTAGAATTTTGGGCCATTATATATTCACAGTTATTACTTTTCCACATCTCCTTCCATCTACTTCTAAGATACCAACTGCATCTGTTATAGAATGCTTGATATCATTACACAGTAGTAATAAGGGTCTGTTCATTTTTTTTAAGTCTCTGGCCTTGACTTTAGACAGTTTCTTTTGCTATGCATTTACCTTAACTTATCTTTTCTTCTGCATTACTGTGATGATTATCCATTATATCTAGTATATTTTTAATTTCAATATTGTATTTTTTATTCCCTAAGATTTTTATTTGGGTCACTTTTATATATTTTCATTTTCTTCTTATGTTCATATTTTATGTTACCTCTCTAAACATATTTATAATAGCTATTTTAATATGTTTTAGTGCTAATTTCATTATCTCATTTCTGAGTCTGTTTCTCTTTATTAACCAACTCTTGGTATGAGCATATTTTCCTGCTTATATACATGCCTGGTAATTCTTGTTTGAATGCCAGACATTTTTAATTTTATGTTGCTCATGCTGGATTTTTTGTTATTGTTGTCATTCCTTCAAACAGTTTTAGACTTTGTCCTAAAAGGCAGTTAAGTTACTTATTATTAGTTTGATCCTTTTGAGTCTTGCTTTTATGCTTTGTTAGGGCAAACCAAGGGCAATCTTTAGCTTAGAGCTAATTTATTCCCACTAACAAGGCAATACCTTTGTGAGCACTCTGCCAAATGACCCATGTTTTACAAGGTCTTTCCATTCTGGCTCTAAGAAATATAAATGATTCCCAGTTCTCTATGAGCTCTAAGAATTCCTCAGCATACTATTTTCCAGAGCTCTTTTTTCCTGTACACGTTACATTATTTTTTATTTGTCCATAGATTGCTACTCAATCAATGACCCAAAGGGACTCTCTGAAAATTTCCAGAATTTTCTCTATGAAATTCCTTCTTCTCTCAAACTCTGTTCCAAGAATTCTAGCCACTTTAGCTTCCCTGTACATCAATCTTTATTTCTTCAATTAAGCAAGAACAACAGGCTCTTTTGGGGTTCTCCCACTCTATCGTATGGCCTAGAAACTCCAGGTAGTAAACTGAGACAACATAGGGCTTCTTTCATTTGCTCTTTATTCCTTAGGGAACACAGTCCTGCATTGTCTATTGTCCAACGACTAAAAGTTGTTGTTTCATATATTTTGTCTGGCTTTCTCCTTTTTAATCTGGAAAGGTAAACATGAGTTCTATTACTATATTATGGCTGAATGTGAAATTCCACATAATTTTTCTGATAGCTATCTGACAGCTATTTTTTCTTTTTTCTAAAGTTATTAATCTCTGTGAGCCTCAGTTTTCTCTTTAATAAATTGAGAATAATAATAATCTATATTTCATGGGATTATTGTGATAAAAGTGTATAGCATCTAACTACATCTGTAGTAGGCACCAGGTAGGCATTTCTTTCCATTTACTTTGATAATCAAGAGACACTACATCGCTCTGCTTACCAAATCACTTCCTATCCTGACAAAAGTCAATTGAAGCATATTTTTTTCCTTAACAATGTCCTTGCCAGGCCCAGCCTAAAGGGATCTCTCCTTTCTCTGAATTCTTTTAGCAATTATTGCCTGTAAAATTTGTTCAGTAATTAATCATAGGTACCCTTTGATAGCATAGCTACTGTTGTTTAGAAATGCTATTTAAATCCTCTATTAGCATATCTCAAAATGCTATTTAAAGCCATTATTGTTGGATATTATCTATTGTTTGTAAGTCTCTCTATTCAACAAGACACAAGCTTTTCTGAGGGTGGGTTACTCATCATAAATGTGTTACTACCTCTATAGTTCCTGAATCAGTGCCCAGCATATAATAGGAGCAAAATTATTAATTTAGTTTTAATTATATGCGTTCAAAGGAGCTATTTATTCCTTCATATTTTCCCCTAACTTTTATCTTTTTCTAATCCCTTTTGGGGACTTAAAATTCTATCCGAGAAATGGCATCACCTTAATAACATGGAATTTATACATTGCTCATGGTATAGAATCCCTCTGCCCTCTTCAATCATCTTTAAATGATCAGCCTCTGATCTTGCGTCTCTAAGCCCCATTCTTTGGCATTATTAAAAGAAAAGAATGTGTGAGGAGAGGACCATAAAACCCAGGAGAATAATATATGGGATAGCAGATACCACTTCGAGGCCTGGCAGGTCCTCATGGCTGAAGAGCCACATCCAGTTTGACTCTGTTCCTTGTGTGGAGCATGGGGCCTGGCCATCTCTGTCCATCCAATCTAAGACTCTGATCAAAGGGTCATAACATGAGGCAAATAAATCTCTGTGTTTGTGATTTCTTGGTTATGATCAAAGATAAATCATGTGCTCTGTGTGAGTTGTAGGATTTATTGTTCTGTTAATATTCAAGAGGGGTATCACCCGCCACCAAAAAGAAAAAAACTGTTGTTGTCCCATGAACTTGAAATCTTAATGATAAGCCAAACACATGAAAGTCATTTACAGGACTCCTTGGAGGGGCAATTGGTATCTGATTTTGCTTTCTCTACCCTATGACCATGCATCATTTTCCCTTGAACTGGAAATTTCCAAGAGAAATGACACTTTAATGAATAATGGTGTGGATTTAGAAACCTATTTCATCTCAGTGACTTCCACAGAAATTGGATGTTTGCTAGTCACATGACGACTGGTATGACTGAAAACCCCTGCAAACCTGCTAGAATCGGAAAAGTCCTCTGCATTCTTAAGGCCTGATGCAAAATTCAGGTACCCATGATTATAACCTGATTCCAGTTCTATAGCAGGTTAATGAAGTTTAAATAATTAGAATCTATTGTCCTAAACTATTAAAGCTGGTTCTGGTCACTTCCTTTGAGGTGAATAATAGTGACAGGGCTATTCTTTCTTACCTCCTGGGAGCCTGAGGCATGATGCAGAGAAGAACCTCACATATCATGCATCATCAGAGGATTAGAATGAACTCAGGAAATATTTGCTCTTGTCACATTGTCTTCACCGGAGCTAGAGACTTTTTACTAGGAAAAACTACGAAGTAAGCTGAATAGCTCTAATTTCACCTGGTCCGTAGAGGATGCCCTTTCTTCTGCCTCAGACACTCGGTGCTTTCATGTTCTTTTCCCCTCTCTCCCACACCTTACGGTTCTAAATCAGGAAAAGTCTTAAAAAGTAATTAATTCACAAATTACTCAGCTCTTCTCCTTATCCTTTCCTTAACATGGACAAACCTTAATCAAAAAGAGTGAATCTTTAATGAAGTATTTTCAGCATTAGCAAATAAAAATTTAGGGTCACAGAGGCTTTCTCATGGCTCATAATCCCAAACCACTACAACTACTCTTAGGCCACCAATATCCTCAGGGTGATCGCACAGGGATGCTCAATGAGTGTTAGCCACTGCCGAGTTCTCTTCTAACAGGCACAAAAAAGCCAAGAAAAAAAATGGTCCGTTTCCTATCAGCACAGCGAGCAGGGAACCCACTATTTGATATCCTTCATTCAGAGTAGCACAGTTCCCATGCTTATGAGCAAATCCTTGTTCTCTCAAGCCTCTCCTGGTCTTCTCCTTAAGTTCTTCCGTTTGCATGACGGCTGCTTTGTCCTTTCTTTGACCTCTTTTCTGGGATAAATGAAGCAACACCGGGATAGCTGCTTCCTGTATGAGTCTGTCGGCTTCACAGGAGGAAGGGGAAAAGGCAGAGTGGTCTCTGGTTTCATCCTTCTTAACCTCTATTTTTCACTTCCATTGACTCCCCAGCTCCCTCTGACTCCCGTGGGTGAGCCCTGATTTCCCCCACTGTCAATGCCTGAATCCAGCCTCCCTCTCCCCAGCCCCTTGACTTCCCCATTAATACACTGAACCCCTCATGTTTCAGGAAGTTTGCGAGGGCAGTTGGCGAGGTGAATTCTGCTTCCTGACAAGTATGCAAAGCATTCTGTGATATAGTGGATCTGGAAGCCCCTATTATAGGAGATTTACTATTCTGTTCTAAGGCTGCACTCCAGGTTGAAATTGGCTGACAAGGTCTTAGCTTGGGTAGGATTTATTCCCCATATATTAAATTATTTTTTTAATTAGTTCAATGCCCAGGTCATTTCTAAAGCGAAGAAATGTGAAATAAATAAGTTTCTGAAGTAAAAAAGAAACAGGCCATCATTTGAGTGAGTTGTTAAGTTGAGACAAAAATGTTTGTAGCCCCCAAGCCATTAGATATTTACTTCTACACATTGGCTTAAGCACCAAGGAGCCACATACAACCTACAACCTAGACCTTCACAAATTAATTCCTATTGCTACTGGTCTCCTTGGCCTCTGCTTATAGAGCAACTTATTTTTCTTTCTTTTTTTTTTCTAAGGGAGGCATAAAGTACGTGTAAAATCTTTGGCAGGAAAGCAGAAATTGGGCCTTTTCAGTAAATCTGAAATCTTTTCCGCATCCCTGGTTCAGTGAGTATATAAGCGTGGGAGAGGTGGAAGGAGGGTGTCTGTGCCTGGCAGATTGTGGGGAGGAGGTATTATTGCCTGCGCGCGTGCACACACAGACACACACAAACCCCAGATGGTAACTAGATGAGGGAGAGAAGCCAACAACACCAGGAGTTATTTTAGGAACAAAACTAGGAATCTGCATATGGCTAGATTTTTCATCTCAAATGTTATTCTTACATATGACAAGTTTCTCGGTAGGGTCGAAGCCAGTCCATTGATCAATTCAAACTATTTTCCTAGATCCTAATGCTTTGGTGGTAGGAAGAAAGGGTGAGTGGTCCTTTTAGCAGACCTGAGATATTGCAGATCTTCTAGTAAAGGCCCTGTCATTTTCCCAGAACCCTCTTCTCTCAGGTTATATACACAAGGACCAGTAATGGCAGAGAATAGTTCAAAGTTATAAGATTGCAGGAATTTAGCAGTTTCTTTATGTCTCTGATGGCTGATTAACTGTGTTGGTTATGGGATACTGCTGGTGAGAAAAAAAATGTGTGTGTTCTACTTTGAAATTCGCTTTGCAAATGTTCCACACTTATGAACTGCACCTCAAACAATGGTCAGTGGATTCACAATTTCATACTGTTGGGGAAAAGACAATAAAAAGAAAGAGTATGAATGGCATAACACCCATTCTTTACTACTCCTATTACCACTAAACAATCTCAAACACAACACTGTATAAATGGCAATTTATTAATATCATCCATATATATATAAATAATATTATGCATGTGTAAAATGCATAAAAGACTACCACTTCCTTCCTTTAGTTCTTTTTAATTAATCAATCAACCCATTAATTGATATCTCTTGATGGCCACTACGGGAGGAGTGCTTTGAGTTTCAGAGTAATCTTAGTTTTCAACAGTATTTATCTGAAATGCAACGGAAAGCTTTTTTTCTTTATTTCACACTGTTGCTTGAAAGACTTGATGCTTCTGTGACTCGGAGAGAGAGTTGTAAACCAAGAAATTTTTCTCTCTTCCAGCATGAGGTAAAATGCCACTGAAATAACGTGCCAAGTTCTGTGCCAAGCTCTGGGTATACAAAAGCAACGAAGACACACTCACCGATCTCAAAGAGCGCACAGTCTAGAGATGAACACAGCACATAAATAGTAATTACAAGGTGTTGTATTAAGTGGTTTATCAGATGCATATATTATATTTCATGTTATAAGAGCACAAGAGAGTGAGTCATGAATCAGAGTGAGGAATATGGTGATGATTCCTGCCCGATTTTATGTTCTCAGAGGTAGGGTGAGCTTGGTGCTTGCATAATTAAATTCTCATTGCCCTTATAGAAAATTTGGGGATGGCATGGTATGCACAAGGCTTTGAAGAGCTTTTATAACAGATGGTGTAGCATGCATCTGTTGCTTTGTTCAGTAGGTGGACCTCCTTTCTTCTGAGAATAGCAGCCCCTTTAGGGAGAGAAATATTGTTCTCCTCTTCTTCAAATATGTGCTTATATTAGGGATAGTCAATCACAATGCCCTACCTACCACGTCCCAGAGTTCTTTAATTGGAACTATGGGCAAATAGTCCCTCTTGAGTGGAAAGATGTTAATGCATGCCTGTGTCTGCCAAAAGATATGTTTCCAGCTCTTGAAGGAAGTCCATCTAACAGAAAGAAGTAAAGGCACAAAGACAAACAGAAATGAAAGAAAAAGACAGAGAGGTCGGTCTCTAACTGAGTTCACAGTCCCGGTTCTGGTCATACCGCAGGCCCAGCTGTGCCAGTACACTCCCTACCATTTGATTGCAGAGCCAAAATATTTCACTTTCTGCCTCAGTTACTTTAAATAGGTGTTTGCCTCTTCTATCCAAGTCCCAACTAATTTAAATGACTGGCAGAGTCAACACTAGAATTTCTCCAAAATCCAGAATCTATTCAGACTTAGTATGGTATCAATCCGCTAATCTACAAGTGAGATCTGTTTCTGCACACTTCTGTTACCTGGTGCTAATGACTCCTCTGCCAGAGTGTTCCTACTGTTCCTAGCAGGATCTTATTCTAGGCTGCATTAAGCTGCAGGAGGCTACAGTGGAGTACTGGGTTAGGAATGGTTTCCAGTATGGAAGGAATAGACAGGAATGTACTGTCTCGTGAATCCCAAGCACACACCCTCTTCTGAAATGTGGGCTGGAGACTGAGTGTTAACACCGTGCTCCAAAAATGTGGCTCTACTACAGCAGTGGAAACTTCTGTCAAGCAATGTCTGCAGATTGGCAACCGAGGCAGCTATTTGGAAGCAGGTTGGGAAAACAGAACAGTTCTTATTCACCAGAACTTCAAATTGAATCTGTCTAGAGCTGAGCTTACCATTCGCCCTCCCCAATCTGCTTCTCTTCCATTATTCTTGATTTTAGTTGCTAGTACCACAATATAGCCAGTTACACAACTAATACATGATGACTTTCTCATTGACGGAGTTTTCTTCCTCAAGTCCCTCAGCCACAGCATCTAACCATGCACCATTTTAGTCAATTTTAACCCTTAAGGATATAAGTACATAAATACACATTTCATTGCGTCTATTCATCTCTACTACTAATTACCTGGCTAAGACACTCATTGTATTTTACCAAGTCTAGTTTAATGTCCTTTTAACCGGTCTCCTTGGCTCCATTCTTCTCCTCCTGTATTCCATATTTCACACAGCTATCAGAGTGATTTGTCTGAAATGCAAATACAATCCAGTTGCTTTCCTATTAATACTCATGCAAGAGTATCTCATCACTACAGGAGCCTTAGTATGACAGACCAGCTCTGTCTTGCAGTTGTGGGTCCTGCCTGCTTTTCCACTTTCATGGCCGGCCACTCCCCATCCCTAAGTTTTCACTTCAGCTGTTCTATTGTTCTTGCAGTTCCCTGTTTATACTCTTCTTTTACTAGTATGCTTTTTTATTAAGCCAGAATTAAGGCACTCGGAGGCCCTAAGCTTGGAAAAAATTAGGGTTATCCATGTAAAATTCAGAATATAATACTAAACTATAAAAACAAGTCCAAGATTGTGCTGTTTTGCCCTTAATGACTGCTTTCCCCCTCACCCCCACCCTTTGCCCTTATATCAAATATCCAAAGGAAGTTTTATAACATCTGGGCTGTATTATGGTATGGGTTAAATGATGGAATAAGAATCCTTGGTGGAGTTGCAATCATCAAGTTGATGGGACCTGTGAACTCACAACTTGCAAATTGTTCATGCCTTGCCCTTTCTCCTGGTAATAGACTCACACATCTTCCCCCGAAAATACCTTTCAACTCATCAGAGAAAGGAAGGGAGAAGCAGCCCATGTGTGGAGCCGTTCTTGATAACGCTATTGCCTGCCTAGAAGGATAGCTTGATTTTTTTTCCCCAAGCAATTACTTAAATGGTGTTTTAGCCCCTTTTTCTCTGAAGCAGGACATAACCTTTATTGACATTGTGGCTGCTGCCACATCTGTTAAGCTGACAGAGAGAAGGAGCTGGCCTGATCCTTATGATGGATTTGGCATTGTCAAACCTTCAGCACAATTTGTCACGGGGCAAAAGGGAGCCTGTTGCCTGTGGAAGGTTCCCCAACCCCAGCAACACTGCAGGAGGAGGAGGTCCCCACCCTTCCTTCTCCTATCACTAAAGTTTTACTGTCAGCTCTGAAGTGAACCAGAGAGAGGTTCAAACCTCCTTTTAGGAAGGATCTCTCGCTTTTTCCAGTTGTTGATCATAGGAACTGGACGCAGCTCACAATGCACTGAGAAGGAAATGTTCCCATGTACCTGTGTGGAAGTCTCTTATCAATCAAACTCGCAGAGACAAATAAAAGCAAGAAGAAAATGAGAATGAAAGTACCTAGGCAAGATCTACTGAACAGAGCGAACCATGGATGGAGATCCATGTCAGTTACTGAATACTATGTTGCAGAGTCTGCATGAGATGTGTATTTTGTAGAATAAGCTCTGTCCGTACCCACAGTCTAAGACATCTCTAAGCCATTACAGAGTACTTTATGTCTTAGCAGTCTTAACTGGACTTGCATTCAAAAGAGAGGCTGTAGTTACAGACCCCATTGAACTGAGGTCCTCTGGAGGCAATAAAACACTGAGGAGATGCTATCTCGTGGATTTGGAGTATGTCATTCACTTGAAAGTCAAGGAGACAGCTGATTTAAAGTTTCCAGCTAGGTCACAGAAAAGTCAGTAGCGGCTGCTTCCAGCAGAGTTCAGAGTCTGAATATTTATGGTGTCAATATGAAATCCAGATAACCACAAATAATATAAATCCATTAACTCCCCCTCTACCAGAAAAGCTTTTTGGCTGCTAATGCCTTGATTGCTAGGTTACTGTAGGACTGGTGCATGGATTTGTTGCTCTGGGGCTTTCTCTTTTTTTTTTTTTTTTTTCTTCTCGCTCTCTTCCTCTCTCTTCCCTACCCACACCTCTTCTAGTAACTGTGTACACTTGTGCCAAGCTGACTGAGTCAACTTCCCAGGAAAATGAGGCAGAGCAGCAGTGCTGGAAATGTCTGGCCTTTTTAATTCTTTCTTGATAAAATGCTGTGGTTTTGCTAGTCCATTTGAGATCCGCACTGCTGGATTATTCAGAGTTTCCACCATTTACATAGAGAACGTAGACTACCCAGGTCACCAGATTATTGCTCTTGAAGTCTCTTGGCTTATTTATTTTCTCCCTAGCAAATAGCTTGCCCGTCAGATAAGAATCTTATCTTGGGAGCTCAGGGTGGGAACGGTAAGACCGTGCAGAAAGGCTGCCGGCTATAGGTGATGCTGCTGCCCTTCCACTAGCCAGCTCTTGGAGGTGGCTCATCCCTCCTGAACTTCTGTTTGGCTCCCTGGCCTGTGCAGCTTTTGGTATCTTATGGTGTCTCTGAGAGCCGAACAGGCCAAAGTAGTCCTGGACAAGGTGGTCCTGACTGAGATGATCCAGACTTTCTCATCCCAGGAGAAGTCTAAGCACATGGATGGGGCTTGGGACAATGTGCAGAATGAATAACCTGGGCAACATGCTTCAATTCATGTTGTTATGCAGATGAAGCAGGAGGTTAGCAGATCCTGTGCCTTCAGCTGCGATGGGAAGGTGTTAAGTTGTTCTGCTTGATCAAGTCCTATGAAGAAGCCCAGGATCCCAAGATTACCAGCCTGTTAAACAAGCTGATGGTGCTGTTCCTGCCACCCATGACACTGCCCTCAAGGCCTGCTTCTGGGGGTAGCGCAGCACCTCCTGAGGGTTTCCCATCCTGGGTGCCACTGCCCAGGGAGAGAAGACCTTGGGCTTTCAGATGATAATAAATGGACCTGTGACTAATGGGCAAAACCTCACAAAGAAAATCTCCGATGGTGTGATTGGAGTGGTCAGGGATCAATGTATAGCACTCCTCTGAGTTGAACCACTTCTGATTCTGCCGTCTTCAAATATATTATCATGATCTGGAAGACAGACGGTAAAATTCAACAATCATTTTTTTCCACCCCTGCCTCCCTCACCGTTGTAATTTTACTATGTTGGTCCTATATTAGATACTTGATGTGAATGGCAACAGAGGGACACCCTAGCATCAGGAAAATTATGGCCTTAAAGAAAATAAAGTTGTCTTACTTAAAGACTTCTAAATAATGAATGAATGATGAAACTCTGATAGGATCAAACGTACTCACAAACAGCTTGACATATGACATACGAAGCCCTTCTAAAGCACTGGTTCTCAAGCTTGAGCTTAGATCAGTGGCTCTCAATATTTTCTGTGCATCATCATCACATTCTAAAGCTTTTAAAAAACACAGGTTTCTGGGCCCCACCCCCAGACATCTGAATTCAATTTGCTTGAGATAACAATCTGGGCAGCGGAATTTTTTAAAGCATCCCAGATGATTTGAATATGCAACCAGGATTGGGAACCAATAATTTAGAGATTCTGAGTTCATGAATTCAAGAGTTTAGCCTCTTCAAAAGATTTTTATGCTCGCTAATAAGTAATACTTCCATGGCATATATTTTGTCAGGCATTGTTTTAGGTAGTTTACAAACATAAACTCATTCATTCCTCTCAACAACTCTATGAGAAAAATACTTTTATTATTCCCATTTTGCAGACAAGGAAACCGAAACAGGAAATCATTAAGCTTCTTGTCCTGAGCCACAGGGCTGCTTAGTGGCAAAACTGGTATTTGAACTCATCAGGATACCAGAGATTTGCTGTGTCATTTTACCATAACGCCTCCCAGAGGTCTGAGGACCACTCACATAGACATTGAAATATCAGAGCCTGCTAAGGAGCATGAGGGAATCAGGATCTCAAATCTGTTTCCATTCAGAGGATATTTCTATTAACTTGGATGTAATAGGGATCAGTAAAAATCATCAGAGTAGACTCCCCTTAGTCTCAGTCTAAATCTCAGGGAATAGCTTTTTAAACTTTGGAATCTAGTTATGCAGCATCTGTGTCTTTTCTTTCTCTCCATCTCTTTCTTTCTTTCTTTCTTTCTTTCTTTCTTTCTTTCTTTCTTTCTTTCTTTTTCTTTCTTTCTTTCTTTCTTTTTCTTTCTTTCTTTCTTCTTTCTTTCTTTTCCTTTTTTCTTTTCTTTCTTTCTTTCTTTTCCTTCTTTCTTTTCTTTCTTTCTTTCTTTCTTTCTTTCCTTCTTTCTTTCTTTCTTTTTCTTTCTTTCTTTCTTTTCTCTCTTTATTTAATTTATTTATTTTCTTCTTTCTTTCTTTCCTCTTTTTTACTTTACAAAAAGCAAACATAAAGAATTAAAGTGGGCTTGTTTTGGTGGATGTGTCATTTCCTGCTCTTAAGACCAGAAGACCTTTTAAAAGCCTATTTTAAATCTCAAGTTGCTTCTTACGCAGTTAATATGTCTTACAAAGTCACATTTAGATGAGTTCAGACTAAATGAATCAAGAAAGTATCAATTACATAACCTTCAAAAGAATGCTGCCATAAGACTGGAAAGGAACAGTCTCTGGAGTTTGCCTTGTTTTGCAAGACTTCTGTGTCTGAAAAGGTGTCTGAAATATTTTTCAAACTCTAAATGGTTTCATACTCCTATTCACTAATAACCATAATGAATGACTATAAAAATCAAAGTCATCTTTTCTCTTTTTTCCTATAAGAAAATGTCACTCAAAAAAGTGCATACCACCCCCCTCTTTGTATGTGAGAGTTAGAGCAAGAAAACAGTTTTATAACAGGATCAATGCATTTGACAATCACCAAAGATGTATTTGGTGGAAATTGTAAAATTGTATTTATTGTGTTTACTGGCCAAACTCTGTGGGGTTACCCATAAGACACAGTTCCTTCTGATATGATATGCTGGATAACTCACTTCCCACTTCCAGATGGAGCTCCATTCCAGCCTCAGGGAGCAATTTGACCCATGGCAAGTTCACATAAAGGCTACTAGATCCATGGTGCTGTGTCAATCTAGTTGGCTTCACTATTTGCTAATCCAAATTCAACTCAAATAATTCCTGAGCATCTATTCTGTACTAGACAAAGGTACACATTGTTTTGACAGGGCTTCAATGACAGTGATGTTATCATCAGAAAAGTATTTACTTACCAAGTAATGTGCACTGGACATTTCCACTGCAACCTGGAGTTTCATGCTACTCTTCACTCCATCCCACACCATTCCTCCCAAGGCCCCACCTCCAAATAGGTGACCAACTCATCCAGGTTTTATTATTGGAAGTACTATGCCTCCTGGGATTGTTCAGGTTTTCCTGTCCCAGGAAACCCCTCAATACTGGACAAACAAGAATACTTGGTCACCCTACCCCCAATACATCTTTGATCATCAGCTTGTTTAGAAGTCCACACAGGTGAAGTGTTGTAGCTCAGATGTTTCACAGGGGCACTTCGTTTCTAGTCACCAGCAAAGAACTTAGGGAAAGACTGAGCAAACACATTTTGGCTTTTGTGGTTTTGGTTTGTGGACAAGGGGTGCTATGCTGTTCCTGCCAGAGCAGCATTACCCTGCACAGGAAGCATGAGTTGGGGGTTACACAGGGAGTCTATCCTTGTTGAAGGAACGGAAGGCCATTTATGCTTTTTTGTGTCTCATAAATCACTAACTTCCATACTTGAAAACCCAAAGTCAAAATGCTCAGCCAGAATTGAGAGATGGTCACTCTGCCTTTGGCAGCACGATGCCAGCGTCATTTACAGAGCAGGTACCAGCAGCCCTGCTGACTGCGTGTCATGTCATCCATCATGTGAAACTAAACCAACAAGGCGTGAAGAGATGGTGTGGGAACTCTTGTCAGAGGGGTCAGACTACTTCATCAAGGAGGCAGGGCAACGTTTAGGATAGCAGGCTAATGGGAAGGGTTTTTCAGGGCAGAGTTTTAAAGGGTGCTTCTCCGTACTCTGAAAAGCTCAGGAGGCAGAAGCTCACATTTATTTTGGGGGCACCAAATTACTTTTGAGAAGGTACTCTCACGACTGAAAATACACTACTAACTCATTATTCTTTGTTCCTGCTTGTACTTTTTAATTTTTTTCCTGTTGTCAAATCTGAAGCGACCACCTTGAGAATTGGCGCTACTTTAGAGTACTATTCACATTTTATGAAAGATAGATATTTTGAAATAGGCTTGCCCACTGACATGGTTTGGATCTGTGTCCCTACTAAATCTCATATTGAATTGCAGTCCCCAGTGTTGGAGGTGGGGCCTGGTGTCAGGTGTTAGATCATGGGGGTGGATTTCTCATGAATGGTTTAGCACCATCCCATTGGTGCTGTTCTCATGACAGTGGATGAGTCCTTGCAATATGTGGTTGTTTAAAAGTATGTGGCATCCACTTCACTCTCTCTCTCTTGCTCCTACTCTAGCTATGTGAAGTGTGTGCTCCCCCTTTGCCTTCCATCATGATTGTAAGTTTCCTGAGGCCTCCCTAGAAACCGAGCAGATGCCAGCATCCTCCTTCATTTACAGCCTGTGAAACTGTGAGCCAATTAAACCTCTTTTCTTTATAAATGACCACATCTCAGGTATTTCCTTATGACAATGTGAGAACACACTAATACAATCACTGAGCCAGTCTATGATACAATGGCCCCACAATATACAATATTTCATGTCAGATCCTCTAGACAGATACAAGGAAACAGAGATGGACATTGCTTATATACCACTGGGATTTTAAAGTTGGAAAGAACTTGGTAACTATCCAGTTCAACTCCTATTTTCCTCTCTGACTTTATTGAAGAGAAATATGAGGGTCAGAAAGGAAGAGTGACGTGTGCTCAAATGACTTGGTGAATTCGTAGTAAGGACAAAACTAGAACAACAACCCTGTGCACTTTAGCAACACCATCTTTGGTTCCAATGAAGCCAACATGAATACATTAAATATGAATACATTAAACTTCAAAATACAGAGATTCATGTGTGTATATATACACACACACACACACACTCAACACACATTGGGCTTTATGTAGAATCCATGCCTGGCACATATATAGAAGTTCAAAAATTATTTGTTGAATAAAATGAGAAAATAAATTCAGAAAAAACTGACATAAAACTACTGCAATTATAATATTCTGCTAACAAAAAAAACTGGTCTTTAATAGCTGACATACATTGGGAACTCAAACTATGCCAAAACTGTTTCAAAAGCTTTACATCTATTAACTCGTTTAGTTATCACTATAACTCAGTACATTTTAATCTCCATTTTACAGGTGAGGACACTTAATGTTAAAATATTGAGGTAATATGTCCAGTACCATGAAGTTAGTAAGTATGATACAGGCGCCTTACTTCCAGAGCCCAAGAAGTTAAGCATTAATCTATACCGTATTCACTATACTGTGCTGTTAATTGTGATAATAATGTTTTAATCTAGTTTCTTTTACAAAGTACCAACTAAACTATGTAAAGCAAGCTGTGTCTTAATTCAGTTGTGTTTGTAATCTATATGACATAATTTATCCTACCTCCTGATTGGTTGGCATGAATTCTAGAAAATCAGGAGATTATGAATAGACATTTAATCCAAAGCTGTGGAAGAGAGTGAGTTCTCATGTAGATGATTTAATATCAGCAAACAAAAATAGTTAAAATGAGGAATAATTTCATCTGGTTTTTGCTGAAAATATTCCGTAAGAATAACAGTCCAAACGTTCTTTTGAAAAATTTTATTTTTTTTACTTTAAGTTCCAGGATACACGTGCAGAATGTGCAGGTTTGTTACATAGGTATACATGTGCCATGGTGGTTTGCTGCACCTATCAACGCATCACCTAGGTTTTAAGCCCCTTGTGCATTAGCTATTTGTCCTGATGCTCTCCTTCCCCTCGTCCTCATTCCAACAAGCCCCAGTGTGTTTTGTTCCCCTCCCTGTGTCCATGTATTCTCATTGTTCAATTCCCACTTATGAGTGAGAACATCCAGTGTTTGGCTTTCTGTTTCTGTGTTAGTTTGCTGAGGAGGATGGCTTCCAGATTCATCCATGCCCCTGCAAAAACATGGTCTCATTCTTTGGCTGCATGGTATTCTATGGTATATATGTACCACATTTTCTTTATCCAGTCTATCATTAATGGGCACTGGAGTTGGTTCCATGTCTTTGTTATTGTGAATAGTGCTGCAATAAACATACATGTGCATGTATTTTTATAATAGAATAATTTATATTCTATTGCATATATACTCAGTAATGGGATTGCTGGGTTAAATGGTATTTCTGGTTCTAGATCCTTGACAAATTGCCACACTGTCTTTCACAATGGTTGAACTAATTTACATTCCCACCAACAGTGTAAAAGTGTTTCTATTTCTCCACAGCCTCACCAGCATCTGTTGTTTCTTGACTTTTTCATAATTGCCATTCTGACCAGTGTGAGATGGTATCTCATTGTGGTTTTATTTGCATTTCTCCAATGATCAGTGATGTTGAACTTTTTTTATAGTTTGTCAGCCACATAAATGTCTTCTTTTAAGAATGAATGAACTCCCTCTGATCATATCCCATGCCCACTTTTTGATGGGGTTGCTTCTTACTTGTAAATTTGTTTAAGTTCCTTGTAAATTCTGGATATAAGACCTTTGACAGATAGGTAGTTTGCAAAAATTTTCTCCTATTCTATAGGTTGCTTCTTTGCTCTCATGATCGCTTCTTTTACCGTGCAGAAACTCTTTAGTTTAATTAGATCCCATTTGTCAATTATAGCTTTTGTTTCAATTGCTTTTGCAAATTTCATCATAAAATCTTTGCCCATGCCTATGTCCTGAATGCTATTGCCTAGGTTTTCTTCTAGGGTTTTTATGGTTTGGGATTTTACATTTAAGTCTTTAATCCATCTTGAGTTAATTTTTGTATAAGGTGTAAGGAAGGGGCCCAGTTTCAGTTTTCTGCATATGGCTAGCCAGTTTACCCAGCACTATTTATTAAATAGGGAATGCTTTCCCCATTGTTTTTTACCAGTTTGTCAAAGATCAGATTGCTGTAAATGTGTGGTCTTATTTCTGAGGTATCTATTCTGTTCCATTTGTCTATATGCCTGTTTTGGTACTAATACCATGCTGTTTTGTTTACTGTACCTTGTACTATAGTTTGAAGTCAGGTAGTGTAATTCCTCTAGCTTTGTTCTTTTTGCTTAGGACTGTCTTCGCTATGTGGGTTTTTTTGGTTTTTTTTTTTTTTTTTTGGTTCCATATAAATTTTAAAGTAGTTTCTTCGAATTCCGTGAAGAATGTCAATGGTAGTTTCATGGGAATAACATTGAATCTATAAATTACTTTGGGCAGTATGGCCATTTGCATAATTGATTCTTCCTATCTCTGAGGATGGAATGTTTGTTTGTGTCCTCTCTTATTTCCTTGAGCAGTGGTTTGTAGTTAACCTTAAAGAGGTCCTTCAAGTCCTTCGTTAGCTATATTTCTAGGTATTTTATTCTCTTTATAGCAGTTGTGAATGGGAGTTCATTCATGATTTGGCTCTCTGCTTGTCTATTGTTGGCATATAGGAATGCTTGTAATTTTTACACATTGATTTCGGATCCTGAGATGACTCTGCTGAAGTTGCTTATCAGCTTAAGGAGTTTGGGGGCTGAGAAAATGGGGTTTTCTAAATAAATAATCATGTTGTCTGCAAACAGAGACAATTTGACTTCCTCTCTTCCTATTTGAATAGTTTATTTATATTTCTTTCTCTTGCCTAATCTCCCTGGTCAGAACTTCCAATACTATGTTGCATAGGAGTGGTGAGAGAGGGCATCCTTGTCTTGTGCTGGTTTTCAAAGGGAATGCTTCCAGGTTTGCCCATTCAATATGATACTGGCTGTGGGTTTGTCATAAACAGCTCTTATTATTTTGACATATGTTCCATCAATACCTAATTTATTGAGAGCTTTTAACATGAAGGGATATGGAATTTTATTGAAGGCCTTTTCTGTACCTATTGAGATAATCATGTGGTTTTTATCATTGGTTCTGTGTGTGTGATGGATTATGTTTACTGATTTGCATATGTTGAACCAGCCTTACATCCCAGAGATGAAGCTGATTCGATTATGGTGGGTAAGCTTTTTGAAGTGTTGCTGGATTCCATTTGCCAGTATTTTATGGAGGATTTTTGCATTGATGTTCATCAGGGATACTGGCCTGAAGTGTTTTTTTGTTGTTGTGTCTCTGCCAGGTTTTGGTATCAGGATGATGCTAGCCGTATAAAATGAGTTAGCAAGGAGTCCCTCCTTTTCAATTGTTTGGGATAGTTTCTGAAGTCATGGTACCAGCTCCGCTTTGTACCTCTGGTAGAATTTGGCTGTGAACTTGCCTGGTTCTGGGCTTCTTTTGGTTGCTAGGCTCTTTATTACTGCCTCAATTTCAGAACTTTTTATTGGTCTATTCAGGGATTCAACTTCTTCATGGTTTAGTCGTAGGAGGGTGTATTTATCCAGGAGTTTACCCATTTCTTCTAGATTTTCTAGTTTATTTGCACAGAGCTGTTTATAGTATTCTCTGATGGTAGTTTGTATTTCTGTAGGGTCAGTGGTGATATCCTCTTTATCACTTTTTATTGTGTCTATTTGATTCTTCTCCGTTTTCTTCTTTGTCTAGCCAGTGTGCTATCTATTTTGTTAAGTTTTTCAAAAAAACCAGCTCCTGGATTCATTGATTTCTTTGAAGGGTTTTTCATGTCTCTATCTTCTTCAGTTCCACTCTCATCTTAGTTATTTCTTGTCTTCTGCTAGTTTTTGGCTTTGTTTGCTCTTGCTTCTCTAGTTCTTTTGTGATGTTAGGGTGTCAATTTGAGATCTTTCTAACTTTCTGATGTGGGCATTTAGTGCTATAAATTTCCCTTTTAACACTGCTTTAGCTGCACCCCAGAGATTATGGAATGTTGTCTCTTTGTTTTCATTGGTTTCAAAGAACTTCTTGACTTCTACCTTAATTTCATTATTTACCCAAGAGTCACTCAGGAGCAGGTTGTTCAATTTCCATGTAGCTGTGTGGTTTTGAGTGAGTTTCTTAATCTTGAGTTCTAATTTGATTGCACTGTGGTCTGAGAGACTGTTTGTTATGATTTCAGTTCTTTTGCATTTGCTGAAGAGTGTTTTACTTCCAATTAAGTGGTCGATTTTAGAATAAGTGCCATCTGACACTAACAATGTATATTCTGTTGATTTGGGGTGGAGAGTTCTGTAGATATCTACTAGTTCCACTTGATCCTGTGTTGAGTTCAAGTCCTGAATATCCTTGTTAATTTTCTGTCTCATTGATCTATCTAATATTGACAGTGAGGTGTTAATGTCTCCTACTATTGTTATATTGGAGTCTAAGTCTCTCTCTCTCTTTTTTTTTTTTTTTTTTTTTGTGAGACAGAGTCTTGCTCTGTCACTCAGGCTGGAGTGCAATGGCACAATCTCGGTTCACTGCAAGCTCCGCTTCCCGGGTTCATGCCATTCTCCTGCCTCAGCCTCCCAAGTAGCTGGGACTACAGTCACCCACCACCATGCCTGGCTAATTTTTTTGTATTTTTAGTAGAGACAGGGTTTCACCATGTTAGCCAGGACAGTCTCGATCTCCTGACCTCGTGATCCGCCCGCCTCAGCCTCCCAAAGTGCTGAGATCACAGGCGTGAGCCACCGCACCCAGCCCTAAGTCTCTTTTTAGGTCTCTTAAGAACTTGTTTTATGAATCTGGGTGCTCCTGTATCGGGTGCACATATATTTAGGCTAGTTAGCTCTTCTTATTGAATTGATCCCTTTACCATTATGTAATGCCCTTCTTTGTCTTTTTTGATCTTTGTTGGTTTAAAGTCTGTTTTGTCAGAGACTAGGATTGCAACCCATGCTTTTTTCTGCTTTCCATTTGCTTGGAAAATTTTCCTCCATCCCTTTATTTTGAGCCTATGTGTGTCTTTGCACATGATGTGAGTCTCTTGAATATGGCACACAGATGGGTCTTGACTCTTTATCAAATTTGCCAGTCTATGTCTTTTAATTGGGGCATTTAGCCCATTTACATTTAAGGGTAATATTGTTATGTGTGAATATGATCCTATCATCATGATGCTAGCTGGTTATTCTGCACACTAGTGGATGCCTTTTCTTCGTAGTGTCATTGGTCTTTATATTTTCATGTGTTTTGCAGAGTCTTTCTCTCTGGCTGCCCTTAACATTTTTAACATATTTCCCTGCATTTCAGCCTTGGAGAATCTGATGATTATGTGTGTTCGGGTGGGTCTTCTCGTGGAGTATCTTAGTGGCATTCTCTGTATTTCCTCAATTTGAATGTTGTCCTGTCTTGCTAGGTTGGGGAAGTTCTCCTGGATAATATCCTGAAGTGTGTTGATTCTGTTCTCCCTGACTCTTTCAAGTACTCCAATCAGTTGTAGGTTCAGTATTTTTACATAACTCCATATGTCTTGGAGGCTTTGTTCATTCTTTTTTATTCTTTTTTCTCTAACTTTGTCTGCCTGCCTTATTTCAGCAAGATAGTCTTCCATCTATGATATTCTTTCTTCTGCTTGATCGATTGGTTATTGATATTTGTGTATACTTCATGAAGTTCCCATGCTGCATTTTTTCAGCTCCATCAGGTCATTTATGTTCCTCTCTAAACCGTATATTCTAGTTAGCAGCTCCTCTAACCTTTCATCATGGTTCCAGCTTCTTTGCATTGAGTTAGAACATGCTCCTTTACCTCAGCAAAATGTGTTATTATCCATGTTCTGAGGCCTACTTCTGTCAATTCATTCATCTCATTCTCCGTCCAGTTCTGTGCCCTTGCTGGAGAGGTGTTGCGATCATTTTGAGGAGGAGAGGCACTCTGGCCTTTTGGGTTTTCAGCATTTTTTCATTGATTCTTTCTCATCTTCATGCATTTGTCCAGTTTCAATCTTTGAGGCTGCTGACCCTTGGATGAGGTTTTTGTGGGGACTTTTTGTTTTTGTTGATGCTGTCGTTTGTTGATTTCTGTTTGTTTGTTTTTCTTTCAATAGTCAGGTCCCTCTTCTCTAGGGCTGCTGCGGTTTGCTGGGGGTTCACTTCAAGGCCTATTCATCTGGTTAGCTCCCATGCCTGGAGATGTCACTCAAGGAGGCTGGAGAACAGCAAAGCTGGGTGCCCACTCCTTCCTCTGGGATCTCTGACCTTGAGGGGTACCAACTTGATGCCAGTAGGAACATTCCTGTATAGCATATCTGACAATCTCTGTTGTGGGGGGTCTCACTCAGTTGGGTGGCATGGGAAGCAGGACCTGTTTAATGAAGCACTTTGGTGTCCCTTGGTGGAGAGGGTGTGCTGCAGTGGGGTGAAACTCACTTGTCTGGGCTGCCCAGGAGCTCAGGCCCAGGGGGATCAGAGTTCTGTCCCTGAGCCCCTGAATGGAATTGTAGTTCCTGCAGGGAGGCCCTGCAGCCACAGTGTTGGCTACTGCCCCTCCTCCAAGGAGCTCAGTACTATTAGACAGCAGGCAGCTGCAGCAGTAGTGATGACCGCCCCTCCCCCAGAGAATTTGGCAAACTTAGGCCAATTCTAGCAAAGTAGCTGTTGTGATTCTTTGCAGCTCCATGGTTGGGACCCAAGGCCCTGGTGGCATGGGCTCACAAGTAGGATATTCCAATGGATTGCACAGTTTCATGGAAAAGGCATGGTTTCCCAGTCTGGGTGGTATGCTCACTTACCACCTCCCTTGGCTGGGGGTGGGGCTTCCCTGCCACCTGATAGCTACATGTGGCACTGCTCTTCCTTCCTCTTCATGGGTAATGCCAGCTGTCTAGTCAGTCCTAATGACAGTACCTGGACACCTCTGTTGCCAGTGCAGAGTTCACATGCTGTTTTGGATCTTTTTGATGGGAGCTTCCAATCACCACTGCTTCTAGTTGGCCATCTTGGCCCATAGGAGACCAAATATTCTTAAACTTTGATCACCATAAACTTATCTGCCTCTACTTTGATATCCTGGTTAGATTCTTTCACCAGAAGGGAACTCCCAAAGAAAATAACCAATCCAGTTACCCCAGTACATCCATTAATGGTCATAGAGATTTTTACCTTTAAATATGTAAATATCAAAATAATGGAAGCTAAGTTTCTCACTACAAGAGAAGGGAGCTACAATTATGGAAAGGAAGAAAACTGGAATTAATTCCCATAGTACCAAATTAGAATTGGAGGTAAATTCTTGAGGAGCATGCATAGAGATAGATAGATGATAGATAGATAGATAGATAGATAGATAGATAGATAGATAGATAGATAGATAGGGTATCATATATATTACAAATAAATATAGATATAATTGTGGCTATAAATATATACATACACAAACATATAGATACATATTGTGTTATTTTCCTAGGGCTGCTGTACAAATTACCCATATTTGGTGGTTTATAACAACAGAAATGTATTCTCTCACTGTTTGAAGTCCAGAAACCCAAAATTAAGACGTTGGCAGGGTTGATTCCTTCCCTGAGGGAGAAGATCCCATGCCACTCAAGCCTCTAGTGGTAGATAGCACTCCTTTACCCTCTTTGGTGATCTTTGGTTTGTAGCTGCATCCCTTCCATCTTTGCCTCTATCATCACATGGCCTTCTTCTCAATGAGTGTCTGTGGCTCTGTGTCTCCATGTCTTCTTCTGTTTTCCCTTATCAAGATGCCAGTCATTGGATGTGGGGCCCACTCTAATCAAATATGACCTCATCTTCATTGGTTATGTTTGCAAAGGCTCTCTTTCCAAGTAAAGGCACATTCTGCATTATGGGTAGATATTAAGCTTTGTGGCTACACTATTCAACCCATTACATATATATTTCCTAACATCACCCACTAACAGGGCTTGACTGTAGTGACACACCAAAAACAATGAGCATACCTAGCACCAAGTGCTTGGTTTCTAAATACTACGTTTAAAAGAACTAGAGATTTTCTTTTATGTGTGTGAGGAGTGGGAATGACTAATTTCAGGACTGGGTCCAGAAAAGAATTAGGTGAGAATTGAATATCTTGTGTGAAAAAGCAAGATAGTGATCAAAGAATGATTGGGGAAAAGTGAAAAAGACCCAAAGTCAGTATGAAAGAAAGTCTAGTAGCCAAATTTGGAACAATGAGCATGAAAATAAATAATAACTCAGATTATAACCTCATAATGAAAACCATCAGTCAATACTTTATATATCTAGATTCATACATAATATACATACTAATTGAAAATAGAGATTTTTTCATTCTTTTTCCAGCAAATATTATTCATCATATGCATATATGGTAGTTCATATAATTGTTTTATTATGAATTCAAATTGTTTCCCATTCTTAGCTATTTTAATAGTATTGTAATGAATATTTTTATAGTCTCCTGTTTTTAAAGGAGCACTAACAAGCTGGAACACAGTTTGTACAGTAGGTGATCTGTGCAGCCAATCACCGTGGCACATATTTAACTATGTAACAAACCTGCACATCCTGCACATTTACCCCTGAGTTTAAAAGTTGGAAATTTAGAAAAAAAAAAAGTAGCAGGAGGTGTAGAAACCACACTATATTGTTAAAGAGCTGAGGTTATTTAACCTAGGGAAAAGATGATTGGGCGGTAAGTTGCCAAATGGAAATTTTCATCTTTAAAGGGACTCTACAGGAATTATATAGCTTATTATATCTCAGACACTATTCTCAGTGCTATATACATATATGTGTGTGTGTGATTGAGCATTTGTCACTTTCTCTGTCACTAATTATTTGTGTGAATGCGCACAGAATAGTTAGGTTTCAAGGCTCTAATCTTTACAAAGTGATGTGTGTGTGTGTGTGTGTGTGTGTGTGTGTGTGTTCTTAATCCTAACCATAATCCTATAAAGTAGTTACTTTTATCATCCTAATTAGATGAAGAAACTGAGGCACAAAAGGGATATATTATTGTCCAATATTAAATGGAATAAAAATAATAATAAGTGACTAGTATTACCCACTATGTTTCGTGCAAGAAGCAATATGGTTTAATGGACATAATCCCGATTAGTCAAAAGCAAGGGTACAAATATAGACTCATCCACTTATTCACTATTGACCTATTTGACTTTGTTGTGGTCACATGACTTTCTATGCCTCAGACATTTTTAAAAGGTTTAAAGGTAATCAGTTTAGTTACTTACATAAGAAACATGTATTTATTGAATGTAGTAGGTACTGTTTCAAATTCTGGTGCTTCAGTTCTCCTGCTAGTTGCAATCTGGAAGAAGAAACAAACTGACAGATAAATAAACATGTGGATAAAATAGGTTCATGTTAGATGTAATGAAAAAAAAAGAAAAATAATCACATGAACAGTAGTTATTCTAGATAGGAGGGTCAGGGAAGGCCTTTTGGAGGAGATTTCATTTGCACAGAGTCCTGAATGAGAAGAAGCCAGCCAGAGGAAGATCTAGTAATAAGAGGATTCTAGAGCAAACCAACTCTATTGACGATCCCTGAGGCAGGACATGCTAGGAGGAGTTGATGAGGAGCCAGAAAGCCAGTTTGGTTGGAGTTTCAGTATTGAATATTGGGTAGATGGAATGAGGCTGAAGAAACAGGAGTTCCCTCTGATTTTGCACAGAACAATGTGAAGAACTACAAAAATAAAGGATATTTCTAAACATCATAAACCGCATGTGCTTCTCATCTTAGTATTGGCGTCATTGCTGTTGCCAAGGCAGGGCACTGCACCTGGCCACAGGAATATTTTCAAGTAGCAGTGCCAAGTTCACCACCACAGGCAGCTGTTATCATCTCTCATTCTCCGTTTTCCTAGCACCAGAAAAAAATGCCTTGGATAGGCTGGGGGAAAATGTCTGAATATTCATCTCCTTTATCAAATGCATCTTCGATTGACAGAATCCATGGCTATGTTGTTAATATGCCCATATAAACAATCACCCTCATTCAAGAAATTAAGTGACCACTCCATCACTTCCTGATGTGTATACATCAGTGTCATTGTACTTAAAGCAACAGGATAGCTAAGGGCCAGTCAATTAAAATGATCATATGGGTTTATTTAAAAAGTAGGCAGATAGCAATCAGCTTGTTACGATGATGATGAAGGCATGTTTATAAAATACAAATGGAACTCTGATATGGGTCAAGTATAGTGCAATGAAAATAATATTGTTTTTATAATCATTCTTAAAGTTGACTTTTCCAAAAGGCTAGTACTATTTTGCCTTATTTAACCATAAAGTGTTCTCAAGAGATCAAATACATCTTCCACACATGTCTACAATCTAAGCCAAAATTTTGTATCTACATCTACTTGCATGGGAAACACACTGAGAAAAGAAGAGCTTTCTCAGGACTCTTTCTTCAATGGAACATACCTTGTTTATAGCAAAGCCTTAAGTATTAGTTTCCAGAGCCTTGCCTCTGAATAAGAGGCCAGATAAACTGGAAGCTAAGTAGTCAGGTGCCACCGACCAATGAAGAGTCCAACAAGAAGGACCCAGGTGGGAGCAGGGAGTAGAGCTTCTACTACAGTGCCAAACTTGAGCATTTGTCACCTTCTTTGTCACTAATTATTTGTGTGAATGTGTACAGAATAGTTAGGTTTCAAGGCTCTAATCTTTACAGTGTGGTTAGAGTAAATTGGCTCTTTGTAAGAGGATCATAATCTCTTGAGCTCCCTTTCAGCTTTGGGTCTATGGATTTATGAAGCACATTAGAAATGGAGGTAAACACCCCGCCCTCCCCCGCAAGAATACTGTGATAGAAGAAGCTCTCAGCGCAACTGAATATTGGTAACTATTGGGTGGTCTTTGAGAAAGTCACTTCACATTTTTCTTCTTCAGTTTTTTTTTTTTTAATTTTTTCATAGGAAAGGAGTATATTAAATCAATGGTCTTCTAGCTAAAAATAATCTTTATTCTCCCAAACTTTTATACCAAGTTCAAACACTTAACATTTTAAAAGTAAAGCTGGCCCGGTGAAAGTAGAGACTAAAAACTTAAACCCTTTAACTCTACTGTTCTTGATGGAGCTGTTAATGCTAAGGGATGGCCGCCTATAATTTCACCAGCATCAAACTGATTTGCATGCAGTTTTGGGCAGCCGTATTTTATTATGTAAAATGAGACACACCTGTATTCGGCTCTGGTGTCCTGAAAAACGTTTTCACAAGTCAAACCTTGATGCCCTTTCCAAACCCAACTGAGAAATTTCTAAAATGCCACATGATAAACTCTAGGACACTTCTACTTTCTACCTCGGGAATGCCTAAGGGCACTCTGAGACCTCTTCGTGACCCAGCTCTGTTCTATCTCTGGAAGAGGAAGAGAGGAATCTCCCTCTCCTGGATAAACTTTCTTTCACAGGATTTATGACCACCCACTCTTGGGCCTGCAGGTCAAGGCACAAATAAAAAAGAAGTCCCCTAAGGGAATTGCTATCAATGTAATGAGACTATCAGGGTTTTGGCCCATGAGGTTAAATGTCTTTGAAGATGCAAGGAAACATTTCAGAGGAAATGTCTCTAGCTGTGGCTATGACTATCACTCTTACAACAACCTAAATACAAATCTCCTTTTTCCTAATGAATGGCATAACAGGTCTTGGCAATCTTTTTTTCCCTCTTTGGAGCCGTGGCTTTCCCACATTTGAAGGGGATTGGCTCCATACAGGTTGCCCTCAAGGATTCTAGAGATTAAGAAGATAAATGTCAGCAACATGCAAGTTCCTTAATAAAGGGCTGTTACAGGAATATCAAGTCCTATCATGATTCACAGAAGAATTTGCCACCCAAAAAGGTTCTCGGGGATTAGTTAAGGCTCAGTCGTGTATACCGAAGAAAGGGCAAAGGCTGAACCTCCTTGTTGATCTGTCTGGCTTCACTGTTACCAAGCCAGCATTGTATAGAATAAAGGTGCAGGCAGCCTTCATGGAATTAATGACTCAGTTGTTCATTCAATACTGACATAGTGAGAGTGGAATGTTAAGTGCTTTTTAACAGTCATTAAGCACATTAGAGCTTTTATATCTTGGTCCCTTTGTCTATTACCAAGTTCCTAGTAAATAAAAATGCTATCAAAGTGAGGTGAAAAGCACTATGGAACTCAAACTTTTCTTCTCCACCTAGGAGTGCTAGAACTAAACTGCAAAATAATTGATTATTTGGGAAAGAAAGATGAGTTGAAAGTGAATAGAGCCCTGTTGTATCAATTGCCTATGTGCCTGGCTTTTTCAGAGCTGCTTTGCTGGAACTGCATTCCCTAAAGGACTCACAATTCCATAGCCCCTCTGACCCAATACTATCTGTAAAAATTGATTATCAAGACAGCCCCTGGTAAGGCATATCAATCAGTTAGTGCTGAAGTCTGCATCTTTGTTAAGTAAGAAAAATTTTAGCAAGAGATAGACACCTATACCCACACTCACTAAGAACTATATGTCTTAAGATAAATAATTCATATATCATGTAAATAAGTTTGCAGATAAGTTCAATGTGAGCCAGACTCCTAGAGAATTTTCCCTCTTTTATATTGTCTACAGTCTTCTCACATCTTCTAGTGGGATAGAATTAATAAGATCTAATAGAAACATACCTGCATTTCCTAAACAATAGAGTTGTGGAAAGACTATTAGCCTGCACTTTATTGGCTTAGGCTCCCCTTTAACCCACATTTCTACACACTGCAGTAATAACAGATGTTCACAGCCACACATCTGTAGTATAGTGATATCTTGAAGAGTCTTCTGAATTTCTGGTTTTGAATTCACTTTTGGTTCTACATGCATTTATGGTCTATAGAGGGTGAGCAGACCATGGTTCATGATTTGGCCTGCCTTCTGTCTTTGTAAATAATGTTTCATTGAAACACATCTACACCCATTCACTTACCTATTTATTTATGACTGATTTTGCACTACAATGACAGAGCTGAATAGTTGAGACAGAAATTACATGGCATGCAAAACCTAAAGTATTGATGATCAGGACCTTCTCAGAAACAGTTTGTCAATCTGTGGTCTATATTAATTTGGAAAATAGAATTCTGAGCATAAGCTGTGTTGTAAACAATGGCATGCCAGAGTCTGTTCAGGTCATCAGTGCTGATTGTTCACATCTCATCTTACCTACACATCTAGTGATACCATGTTGGTAGCCAGAAATGAGCCCTGGGGAGAGTATTTATATCACAGCAGTTGTGAAGCACTACCAATCTGATTTCTCTCCTGCAAGGAGCCATTTGATAAATATTTACCAGCACACCACTGGTAGTAACCCTCTATTAGTTAAAACTTCTACGTCTGCAAGATAACAGACATGCTGGCACTTGTGAAGAGGGTAGGAAAAAACAGTCTCGAATTGCTGACACCACCCCTTCCCCATACCCATGGCAGCAGCCACAAGGGGAAAAAGAGAATTGTGCACTTGAGGGAGGGAGGCCATACCAACTGGAAGACTTAGCATTGGACTCAATGCTGCCCAGTCACAGTGACAGCAAAGCTATGCTAGGCTCAGTCAGTGCCCACCCATGGAGGGAGCATTTGGACCAGTCCTAGCCAGAAGGGAATCACTCATCCCAGTGGTTGGAATTTCTGTTTCTTAGCAAGCCTCCCCACCATGGACTAAAGTGCTCTGGGGTTCTAGGGAAACTTGAAAGGCAGTCTGGAACACAAGGACTGCAATTCTTAGGAAACTCCTACTGCTGGCCTGGGCTTAGAGCCAGTGGACAAGGGTGGCATGGGACCTAGTGAAACACCAACTGAGGCAGCCAAAGGAGTGCTTGCGTGACCCTTTCCTGAACCCCAGCCAGCATAGTTCACAGCAACAAAAGTGACTCCTTCCTTCTGCTTGAGGAGAGGAGAGCAAAGAGTAAAGATAACATTTTCTTTAATCTTGGAGACCAGCCCAGCCACAAGAGGATGGGGCATTGGGCAGATTCATGAGGCCCCATTCCAGGCCCTAGCTCTCAGATGACATTTCTAGACATACCCTGGTCTGGAAGGGAAACTACTGCCTTGAAGGGGAGGGTACAGTTTTGACAGGATTAGTCACATGCTGACTAAAGAGCCTATGGGCCCTAAATAACCAACAACATTACCTAGGTAATACACTGTAAGTGCATTAAAATAACAAATAACATTACTAGGTAGCAAATAAATTACTAGGTAGCATTACCTAGGTAATACTAGCCTTGGGTGAGACTTGGAGATGTGCAGGTATCAGGTGAGACCCAGCACATTTCCAGCTATAGTGGCTACAGCGAAAGATTCCTTCTGCTTGAAAAAAGCAGAGGGGGAAAAAAGGGAGGAATTTGTCTTGCACCCTAGGTACCAGCTCAGCTACAATGGGGCAGAACACCAAGCAGGTTCCTGGGGTCACTGAGTCCAGGCTTCGGCTATTGGACAGCATTTACAGACTGTCCCTAGGTGACAGAGGATCCCACCGCCCTGAAGGGTGACTCCCAGGCCTGGCAGAATTCACTGAGCTGACTGAAGAGCCCTTGGGCTTTCAGTGAACATTAATGGTGGCCTGGCAGAAATCCCTGTGGGCTTTCTGTGAACATTAATGGTGGTTGTGGCAGCCACAGGGAGAGGCTCCTCTGCCTATAAAAAGAGAGAAAAGTGAGAAGGATTTTGGTCTGAGGTTTGAGGGCCAGCTTAGCCACAGTAGAATACAACACACAAGGTAAATGTCTATGGTTGTTGACTCCAATACCTGGCTCCCTGACAGCATCTCCATACCTGCCCAGGGTCTGAGGGAACTCAATGTCCTAAAGGAAAGGCACGAACCTTTCTGGTTTCCCCACCAGCTGATCGTAGAGTCTTAAGCTCTTGAGTGATCATAGGCAGTAGCCAGGTTGTGGTTACAGTGGGCCCTGTGTGAGACCCAGTGCTGTGCTGGCTTCAGATCTGACTCAGCACAGTCTCAAGGGTGGTGGCTACAAGGGTGCTTGCATCACCCCAAAATCAGGCAGCTCAGCACAGAAGGAGAGACTTCATTTGTTTGGGAGAAGGTGCAGGAAAAGAACAAGGGGTTTTACCTGGTAAACCTGAGAATTCTCCTATATCGAATCCAAGACCACCAAGGTGGTAACTCTATGAGTCAGCATAAACCACAAATTATTGGACTTGGGGCATGAGTTCCTTAGAATACTTGGAAAGCTTTCCCAAAAAAGATGAGCACAGACTGCAAAGCCTACAATAAATGCCTAACTCAACAATGCCCAGACACTGATGAATGTCCACAAGCATCAAGACCATCTAGGAAAACATGACCTCACTAAACAAACCAAATAAGACACCAAGGACTAATCCTGGAGAAACAGAAATATGTGACCTTTCAGGCAGAGAATTCAAAATAGTCATGTTGAGGCCACTAAAGGAAATTCAAGATAACAGAGAGGAGGAATTCAGAATTCTATCAGATACATGTAGTAAGAGATTGAAATAAATTAAAAGAATCAAGCAGAAATTCCAGAGTTGAAAAATTCAACTGACATACTAAAGAATGCATCAGAGTCTTGTAATAGCAGAATTGATAAAGCAGAAGAAAGAATTAGGGAAGCTCAAAGAGAGATTATTTGAAAATACATAGTCAGAAGAGATAAAAGAA
The DNA here is from genome assembly GCF_043159975.1 of Macaca nemestrina. Taxonomy (NCBI): domain Eukaryota; kingdom Metazoa; phylum Chordata; class Mammalia; order Primates; family Cercopithecidae; genus Macaca; species Macaca nemestrina. The sequence goes on along the minus strand of NC_092125.1, from coordinate 21,782,030 downwards.
AAAAGAATAAAAAAGAACAAAGCATGCCTACAAGATCTAGAAAATAGCCTTAAAAGGGAAGGGGCAATTCTAATATTATTGGCCCTAAAGAGTAGATAGAGACAGAGATGGGGCAGAAACTTTATGCAAAGGGATAATATTAGAAAACTTCTTAAACCTAAAGAAATGTATCCACATTCAAGTACAAGAAGGTTATAGAATGGCAAGCATATTTAACCCAACGAAGGACTACCTCAAGGCATATAATAATCAACTCTCAAAGGTCAAGAATAAAGAAATAATGCTAACAGCAGCAAGAGAAAAGAAATAAATAACATACAATGGAGCTCCAATATGGCTGGCAGCAGATTTTCCAGTGGAAACCTTACAGGTCAGGACAGAGGGACATAACATATTTAAAGTGCTGAAGGAGAAAAACTTTTACCTCAGAATCATGTATCTGGTGAAAATATCCTTCAAACAGGAAGAGGAAATAAAGATTTGCCCAAACAAAACCTGAAGGATTTTATCAACACCAGACCTGTCATGCAAGAAATGCTAAAAAGAGTTCTTCAATCTGAAAGAAAAGGACATTAGTGAGCATTAAGAAATTATCTGAAGGGACAAAACTCATTGACCATAACAAGCACACAGAAAAACACAATATTATAACACTGTAATTGTGGTGTGTAAACTACTCTTAAGTAGAAAGGCTAAATGAACCAATCAAAAATAATAACTAAAACAACTTTTCAAGACATAGACAGTATAATAAGAAATAAAGAGTAAAAACAAAAAGTTAACAAGTGGGAGTACAAAGTTAAAGAGTAGAATTTTCATTGGTTTTCTCTTTGCTTGTTTACGCAATTAACGTTAAGTTGTCATCAGTTTAAAATAATGGGTTGTACGATAGTATTTGCAAGCCTCATGGTAACCTCAAATTGAAAAACATACAACAGATATACAAAAAATAAAAAGCAAGAAATTAAGCCATACCACCCGAAAAAACAAGTCACGTTCACTAAGTGGAAGACAGGAAGGAAGGAAAAAGGAAGAGAAAACCACAAAACAAAATAAAATGACAGGAGTTAATCTTTACTTAGCAATAATAACATTGAATGTAAATGGACTAAACTCTCCAATCAAAAGATATAGAAAGGTTGAATGGAAAACAAAAACGAAAACAAGATCTAGTGATCTCTTGCCTATAAGAAACAGACTTCAACTTTAAAGATACACATAGACTGAAAATAAGGGGATAAAAAAGATATTGTATGTGAACAGAAACCAAAAAGAGAGTAGGACAAGGTTACTTATGTCAGACAAAATAGATCTCAAGACAAAAACTGTAACAAGAGACAAAGAAGGTCATTATATAATGATAAATGGGTCAATTCAACAAGAGGATATAACAAATGTAAGTATACATGCACCCCATACTGGAGCACAAATAACATACAATGATATATAAAGCAAATATTATTAATGACAAAGAGAGAGATAGACTTCAATACAATCTAGAGACCTTAACATCCACATTCCACACTGGACAAATCTAGGCAAAAACTCAACAAGGAAACATTGGACTTAATCTGCACTACAGACCAAATGTACTTAACAGATATTTACAGAATATTTTATCCAGCTGCAGAATACCCATTCTTCTCCTTAGCACATGAGTTATTCTCAAGGATAGACAATATGCTAGGTCACAAAACAAGTCTTAAAACATTCAGAAAAATGGAAAAAGTATAAGGAATCTTCTCTGGCCAAAAATGCAATAAAAGTAGAAATTAATAATGAGGAATTTTTAAAAATATATAAACACATGGAAATTAAACAATATGTACTTGAATGGCCAGTGGATCAACAAATGAAGAAATTAAGAAGAAAAACAAAAAATGTCTTGAAACAAATGATAATGGAAAGACAACATACCAAAACCTATGTTATACAGTGGAAGCAATACCAAGAGGGAAGTTTATAGCTGTAAGTGCCTACATCAAAAAGAAGAAAAACTTCAAACAAGTAACCTAAGGATGCATCCTAAAGAACTACAGAAGGAGCAAACCAAATCCAAAATTAGTAAAAGAAAAGAAATAATAAAGATCAGAACAGACACAAATGAAATTATAATGAAGAAAACAATAAAAAGATAAAATGAAAAGATAAATAAAATTTTAAAAACCTTTAGCACAACGAAATAAAAAGAGAGAAAACTCAAATTAATAAAATCAGAGATGGAAAAGGAGACATTACAACCCACACTGCAGAAATTCAAAGGATCATTAGGTGCTACTGTGAGCAACTACATGCCAATGAATTGAAAAACCTAGAAGAAGAAATGGATAAATTCCTAGACACATACAACCTACTAAGATAGAGCCATGAAGAAATCCAAAACCTGAACAAGTAGTGAGGTTGAAGCCATAATAAATGTGTCCCAGCAAAGGAAAGCCCAGGACCTGATGATTTCACTGCTGAATTCTACCAAACATTTCAAGAAGAACTAATACCAATCCTACTCAAACTATTCTGAAAACCAGAGGAGGAGGGAATACTTCCAAGATATGTATGAGACCAGTATTTCCCTGATACCAAAACCAGACAAAGATACATTAAAAAAAAAAAAAAAAATTCAGGCCAATACCCCTGGTTATGCAAAAATGCTAAACAATATACTGGCAAACTGAATTCAACACCACATTATAAAGATCAGTCATCATGACTAAGTGAGATTTATCCCATGGATGCAAGAATGGTATAACGTATGCAAATCAATCACTGTGATACACTGTATCAACAGAATGAAGGACAAAAATCATATAATCAATTCAATTAATGCTGAAAATGCATTTGATAAAATTCAACATCCCTTCATGATAAAAACCCTCAAAAGACTAGGTATAGAAGGAACACACCTCAACATAACAAAAGACATATCTGAAAGACCCACAGCTAGTATCATACTGAATGGAAAAAAAGTGAAAGCCCTCACTCTAAGACCCAGAGTATAACAAGAATGTCCATTTTGACCATTATTATTCAACATAGTACTGGAAGTCCTAGCAAGAGCAATTACACAAGTGAAAGAAATAAAGGGTATCCAAATTGGAAAGGAAAAAATCAGATTATCCTTGTTTGCAGATGATATAATCTTATATTTGGAAAAACCTAAAGGCTCCACCAAATAAACTATTGGAACTGATAAGCAAATTCAGTAAAGTTGCAGAATATAAGATTAACATACAAAAATCAGTAGCATTTCTATATGTAAATAGTGGACAATCTGAAAAACAGTAATTCCATCTACAATAGCCACAAATAAAATTAAATATCTAGGACTTATCCAAATAAGTGAAAATCTTTACAATGAAAACTATAAAACACTAATTTAATAAATTGAAGATGACACACACAAAAAAATGGAAAGATATTTTATGTTCATGGATTGAAAGAATCAATATTGTTAAAATGTCCATACTGCTCACTGCAACCTACAGATCCAATGCAATTCCTGTCAAAATGCTGATGACACAGAAATAGAAAAAAGTATCTTAAAATTTATATGGAACCACAAAAGACCCAGAATAGCCTAAGGTATCCTAAGCAAAAATAACAAAACTGGAGGAATCACATTACCTGACTTCAAATTATACTACAGAGCTATAGTAACCAAAGCAGCACGATATTGGCATAAAAACAGACACATAAACCAATGGAACAGAATGGGGAACCCAGAAACAAATCTATACATCTACAGTGAACTCATTTTTGATGAAGGGACCAAGAACAGACATTGGGGGAAAGGACACTCTCTTCAATAAATGATACTAGGAAAACTGATATTCATATGCAGAAGAATAAAACTAGACCCTTATCTCTTGCCTTATATAAAAATTAAATCAAAATGGACTAAAGACTTCAATCTAAGACCCAAAACTATGAAACTACTACAAGAAAACATAGGGGAAACTCTTCAGGACATTGATCTGGGAAAAAATTTCTTGAGTAATATCCCACGAGAACGAGCAACCAAAGCAAAAATTGACATCAAGTCAAAAAGTTTCTGTACAGAAAAGGAAACAATCAATAAAATGAAGATAATACACACAGAATGGGAGAAAATAGTATCAAACTATCTATCTGACAAGGAATTAATAATCAGAATATATAAGGAGCTCAAACAATTCTATAGGAAAAAAACTGATAATCTTATTTTAAAATGGGCAAAAGATCTGAATAGGCATTTTACAAAAGAAGATATACAAATGGCAAACAGGCATATATGAAAATGTGTTGAACATAATTGATGATTAGAGAAATGCAAATTAAAACTACAATGAACTATCCTTCTACCTCAGTTAAAATGGCTATATCCAAAAGACAGGCTATAACAAATGCTGGCAAGGATGTGGAGAAAAGGGAACCCTAGTACATTGTCGGTAGGAATGTAAATTAGTACAACTGCTATGGAGAACAGTTTGGATGTTCCTTGAAAAACTGAATGTAGAGCTACTGCTGCTGGTAATAAGGTTTGGCTCTGTGTCCCCACCCATATCTCATCTCCAACTGTAATCGCCACATGTTGAGGGAGGGGCCAGGTGGGAAGTGATTGAATCATAGGGGTGGGCTTCACCCTTGTTGTTCTCTTGATAGTGAGTCAGTCCTCAAGAGATCTGGTTGTTTGAAAGTGTGCGGCACTTCCCCCTTCACTATCTAACGCACTGCCATGGTAAAGATGTGCCTGCTTCCCCTTCACCTTCTGCCATGATTGTAAGTTTTCTGAGGCTTCCCAGCCATGCTTCCTGTACAGCCTACAGAACTGTGGGTCAATTAAACCTCTCTCTCTCTCCCTCTTTTTTTTTTTTTTTAAATAAATTGCCGAGACCAGCTTGGTCAGGGAGACCCTAACCCAGTGGCGCTAGAGGAATTAAAGACACACACAGAAATATAGAGGTGTGAAGTGGGGGAATCAGGGGTCTCACAGCCTTCAGAGCTGAGAGCCCCGAACAGAGATTTACCCACATATTTATTAATAGCAAACCAGTCATTAGCATTGTTTCTATAGATACTCAATTAACTAAAAGTATCCCTTATGGGAAACGAAGGGACTGGCGGAATTAATTGCAGGAGGAACACAACCTTAAGAGGCAGATCGCTCATGCTTTTGTTTGTGGCTTAAGAATGCCTTTAAGCGGTTTTCCGCTAGGGGCGGGCCAGGTGTTCCTTGCCCTCATTCCCGTAAACCCACAGCCTTCCAGCTTGGGTGTTAGGGCCATTAAGGACATGTCATAGTGCTGCAGAGATTTTATTTATGGCCAGTTTTGGGACCAGTTTATGGCCAGATTTTGGGGGGCTTGCTCCCAACAATAAATTACCCAGTCTTAGGCAGTTCTTTACAGCAGTGTGAAAATGGACTAATACAGCTGGGTACATACCCAAAAGAAAGGAAATCAATATATTGAAGGGATATCTGCACTCCCATGTTTATTGTAGCACTGCTCATAACAGCCAAGATTTGGAAGCAACTTAAGTGTCCATCGACAGGTAAACAGACAAAGAAAATGTGGTACATATACATAATTGAGTACTATTCAGCCATAAAAAAAGAATTAGATCCTGTCATTTGCAACAACAGGGATAGAACTGAAGGTCATTATGTTAAGTGAAATAAGTCAGGCACAGAAAGACAAATTTTGCATGTTCTCACTTATTTGTGGGAGACAAAAATTAAACCAATTGAACTCTTGGAGATAGACAAGAATAGTTATCAGAGGTTGAGAATGATAGTAGGGGGTGTAGAAGGAGGAGTAGGGATGCTTAAGGAGGTCAAATGTAGTTAGAAAGAATGAATTAGGGCCAGGAGCAGTGGCTTACGCCTATAATCCCAGCACTTTGGGAGACTGAGGTGGGTGGATCACCTGAAGTCAGGAGTTCAAGAGCAGCCTGGCCGACATGGTGAAACCCCATCTCTACTAAAAATACAAAAATTAGCCAGGCATGGTGGCGCATACCTGTAGTCCCAGATACTCAGGAGGCTGAGGCAGGAGCATCACTTGAACCCAGGAGATCGAGGGTGCAGTGAGCCAAGATTGCACCACTGCCCTCCAGCCTGAATGACAGAGCAAGACTCCGACTCAAAAACTAAAAAAAAAAAAAAAAAAGAATTAGACCTAGTATTTGATAGCACAATAGCATGAGTATAGTCTATAATTTTATTGTATACTTTAAAAATAACTAAAAGAGTATAACTGGATTGTTTGTAACACAAAGTATAAATGCTTAAGATGACAGATTTACATTTACCATATGATTAATATATATTGCATGCCTGTATCAAAATATCTCATGTATCCCATAAATATACATACCTACTATGTACTCTTAACATTAAAAAAATCATTCTGTATTATTAAAAATCTTGGTTGTAATCAAATCCAGAGTAAACCATCTTACACTAAAAGGGAAATATATGACAAGGAGAAAAGTGTTATCTCCAAGAAAATCCAATTTTAGAAATATAGCTAAACATCAAAGAAAATAATATAACCAGGGACTTCAACTTTCTCAAAACACATTTTCTAATCCATCAAAAATGAGGGGGTAGGTTCTAAATACAGCTGTGTGCAGACCCTAATTTCACAGGGAAAACAAACCTATAAACTCTGACAAAAATAAATAAAACAGCAATTTGGCGATCCTGGGGAGAGAAAAAAAGCAAACAGATTCTGAGGATAAAACACATTTTTGAAGAGAAACCAGTGTAGAGTGATTTTCCTGTTGTTATAGGTTTTATCATGTGGGATGGCCAAAGACAGTGCTGCAACTGGCTGCCAAAACACCTATGGACAATCACAGTCTTTCTGACCTGAAGAATCAGAGGCCAGAGTTTTGGCTAAGAACTGAGAAGTGAGGGGGCAATTCAGAAAAGAGAGAGCCAGAGGAAAAAATCCTAAATTTGGTATACAATCTCTTCCTAAATCTCTGGCTGTCCTCTGAACCATACATGCAGGAAGTTGATTCAAAGCAACTCAGATAAAAGCAAATGATCTGAACTAAGATTAGGATAGCTATCCCGAACACAAAAATTTGAATTTGAATTCAACCAATTTAATTGCCTGCTAAAGCAAAAACATCAACACTTTTTAAAGTCTATAACACAAACCAGAGTTTATACAAGATAATATGTATAATGGTGGGAATGCAATTCAAATTGAGATGCACAGAACTAGGAAAATGTGACTCAGTCTCAAGTAAAAATACAGATGACTGGGACTAACCATTTAATGATTCATAATTTGAATTAGGAAATAGAATGTTAAAGTAGCTACTGCAACTCTCTTCTGGCCATCTGCTTCATTCTCTGTCTTCTCTTTTTCTTGACTTCTCGGACTACAGGTAAAAAATATATTACCTTTTTAATATTATCCCATAGGTCACTGAGACTGTTTTCCCCTCCAATACCATAAATCTTTTTCTTCTTAGATTAAATAATTTCTGTACTCCTTTTATTTTCACCAACTTGTTTTTATTTAATCTCCATTATGCTTATAAGTCCTTCTGGTGATTTATTTTTTTACTTTAGATATTCTTTTAATTCTGGGATTTCCATTCAGTTTTTAAAAAATGTTTCTTTTCCTTTCTTGAGATTTTCTATCACACAATTCATTGCCAAGGTATTTTTTCTTTAAAGTGCAAAAAAAAAAAAAAAAAAACCAAAAAACCTGTTTACTTAAGCTCTATATCTAACAAAAATACAATTTAAGAATTTATTTGAAATAAAGGCATTTTCAGATAATTAAGGAGAAAATTTGTTGTAAGCATAGCTACTTTACAAGGAAAGGAAAAAAACATTCTTCAGACTCAAGGGAAATAATAGGAACAAATTTAAAACTAATATCTATGTAAATATAAAAGACTACTTTTTCTTATAATTTTATTAAATTATTAGATATATTTTTCATAATATTTTACTAAACAGCATTGCCTTCTAAGGATTATGAAGTATATAGACTTCATACCTGTAACAAATATAGAGCTAAAAATTGAGGAATGATAAATAGGCTGCTATAGTTATAAGGTTTCTACATTTTACAGAAAATTGTACAGTATGAACTTTAATTAGACCATGAAAACTGAAATATGTATGTTATAATGCCAACAGGAACAGGAACCACTAAGAGGAAATAAAGGTTGAATATCCCTTATCCAAAATGCCTGGGACTGAAAGTGTTTTAGATTTCTTTTTTTTCTTCAGATTTTGAAATATTTGCATTATACTTACTAGTTGAGCATTCCAAGTCGATGAATCTGAAATCTGAAATGCTTCAATGACCATTTCCTTTGAGGGTCCAGTCAGTGTCCAAAAATTTTGGGTTTTGGAGCTTTTGAGATTTGGGATGCTCAACCTGTGGTTAAAAATGTAAAGAGAGGATTTCTGTTTTTAGTGATGAGTAAGATACTAATGAACCCATTCATCCTCATTTAATACTATAAACTTTGGACATACATTAATACAAAAAAGAGACTATCTGAAAGCACTGAAAGTGAACAGAAATAGCTTCTGGTGGGGTGTCCATACTTAGAGGAAGGCAGTTGTGACTACTTAATATGAAGGCAGGCACAGTCAAAATGGTATAGGTGTTAGAGGTAACAATAAAAAGTAATTACAGGTTTTCTCGCTTGGGTAACCAGAGGACCAAGGCTGAAAAACTGGCTACTGAAGTGAGAGTGGGGACACAGAATCCCTTGAAGGAAAGAATAGGGAGGAGATTTCCAAATTCTGCCTGACAATCTTTGGCTTACCTCTGAATGATGCATGGATGGAGTACATACTAAGAAGCTCAGATAAGGCCAGTTGTGGTGCCTCATGCCTATAATCCCAGCACTTTGGAAGGCTGAGGCAGGTGAATTGTGTGATCCAAGGAGTTCAAGACCAGCCTGGGCTACATGATGAAACTCCATCTCTACAAAATAATTAAATAAATATAAGTAAATAAAAAGAAGCCCAGATAAAGACAGAATATTTGAATTAAAATGGAAAATATCTGGGCCAGGCGCAGTGGCCCTTGCCTGTAATCCCAGCACTTTGGGAGGCCAAGGAGTGCAGATCACTGGAGGTCAGGAGTTCAAGACTGGTCTGGCCTATAAGGCGAAACCTCGTTTCTTCTAAAAATACAAAAATTAGCATGTCTGTAATCCCAGCTACTTGTGAGGGTGAGGCACGAGAATCATTTGAACCCAGGAGGTGGATGTTGCAGTTAGCCAAGATTGCATCACTGCACTCCAGCCTGGGTGACAGAGTGAAATTCTGTCTCAAATAAAAAGAAAAAAGAAAAAGAAAATATCACCTGAAAAACAGCAGTTTATGTCCAACCAGCTTAAGTGCTTGCTAAAATTTCAAAAAACAAAAAAAAAAAACACTTTTTGTAAAAAAAAAAAAAATAGAATTCCAAATTGCAGCAACTTAGTGTTCACAAAGTTCAGATGTAATTCAAAATTACCTTACATTACTTAGTCTCAATAGAAAAGATAAATTGAGATCAATTCTAAAATTACAGAATTGTTGGAATGGGCAGGAAAGCTTTCACAAGTAGTTAATAAAATTATTTTCAATGAAATTAAATAAAATAGAGTTGCAATACATGAAAAATATAGGGAATATTGGCAGATAAATAGATAGAATAAAACAGTACTAGGTGCATTGGCTCATTTGTAATTCCAGCACTTTGGGAGGCTAAGACAAGAGGATTGCTTGAGCCCACGAGTTCAAGACCAATCCTGGCAACATAGTGAGACCTCATCTATACAAAAAAAAAAAAAATTTAAAAACATAGCCTGGCATGGTAGCCTGTGCCTATAGTCCCAGCTACTAGGGAGGCTAAGGTAGGAGGGTCGCTTGAACCTAGGAAGTAGAGGCTGCAGTGAGCCATGGTTGTGCCATTGCACTCTAGCCTGCGTGCTAGAGCAACACTCTGTCTCAAAAAGAAAAAAAAAAGTGAAAATTCTAGAACTGAGAAATAACATATTAGAATTTCTTTTGAAAACAGGTTAATGAAGATGACAGTGGAAATGTTTAGTTAATGTTAGCTATTAGGTTGGTGCAAAAGTAATTGTGGTTGGTGCAAAAGTAATGGCAAAAACAGCAATTACTTTTGCACCAACCTAATATATTAATAGAAATTGCACAACTCAAACAGCATTGAGAATGAGTATATATACATAAGTATAAAATGTCAAGGACCTATTAGATAATGTCAGACCGACATATATGCAATCAGAGTCCCAAGGGAAAGGAGATATAGGAAGAAACAAGAAAAATATTCGGAAAGTAATGGCTGAACATGTCCCAAATTTGACTTAAGTCTCTAATTTGCTAATTCTAGATATGCAATGACCCTTTAGCAAAATACACATGAAAACGGTCATGCCTTGGTACGTCGGGTCAAAAATTAATAAAAAAGATGAAGAGCAAATACTGACAGCATCAAAAGAAAAACTAAAAATTACACGAAGGGGAACAACAAAACAATTAATGGCTAACTTCTGATTAGAAATTATGGCGGCCAGAGATAATAAAATACAGCTTTAAAATGCTGATATCAAAAAACTGTCAACCCAGAATTTTATATGTAGCAAAAATATTGCTTGAGAATGAAAGAAAATGAAAATACTTTGGATAAAAGAAAGCTAAAACCTATCCTACAAGAAATAACAAAGTTATTCAGGCTGAAGAGAAGTGATGATCCAAATAACAGTATTAATTACCTTTTTGATATTCATAGAACCTTAAAAAAATCTTACAACTACAGAATGTACATTCTTTTCAAGTGCACATGATGATTCAGAAAGATAGACTTTATACTGGACCATAAAACAAATCTCTTTAATTAAAAAAATTTGAAATCATTTAGAGAATGTTTTCTAACTACAACAAAATTCAGCTGGAAATCAATAAAATAAATATATGTGTAAAATCCTTGAGCATTTGGAAATTAAACAACACACTTCCAAATAATTCATGGCCAAAGAAGTAAAACAAAGCATTGTAAACATCAACTGAATGATAATACAAATGCAATACATCAAATACACAAAATACAAAATGCGATATATGGAAGCAAGCATATTGTTCACACAAAAAAATTTTGAAAAAGAACAGTTATTTACTACCTGATTTTAATACTTCTACAAAGCCAAAATAATCATTATAGTGTGATGCTGGCATACAGTTTGGAAAATAAGTGAATGTAAAAGAGTTAACACAGAAATAGAGTTATATGACATTTGATTTTTTGATAATGCACTAGAATAATGAGGAACAAAAGTCTTTTTAACAAATGATGCTAAAATAACTCGATATCTATACGGAAGAAAATGAACTTTGCTATATACACAAAAGTTAATTTGCAATAGATTATAGACTTAAATATAAATGCCAAAACCTTGGAGCTTTTATAGGTGAAACTTGGGTTTAGACAAAGGAGTATTAGACAGATCCTCATGACCTAATTCATAAATTAGGCTTCATAATTCAAACTTTCTCTCATCCCAAGATACCATTAAGAAAAAGAGCAGGCAACAGCAAACTTGGGGAGAATGTTCACAATACATACATCTCACAAAGATTGTATTCAGATTATATAAATACTCACACGCACCTGAACATCTAAAATAAAAAAGAATGACAACGCCAAACGTGGACAAAGATGTAGAGCAACTGCAACTCCATAGACTGTTGGTGGGAGCATAAAATAGTTCAAATACTTTGAAAAAAATTCCGACAATTTTTCTTAAAACTAAACACAAGCCAACTGTATGATCTAGCAATTCTACTCCTAGGTACTTTTCCATAAAAAATGAAAGCATATAATGACAAAAGTCTTGTAAAAGAATGATCACCACAGTTTTATTTGTAACAGTTGAACAGTGAGAAACAACTTAGATGCTTAAAAATAGGAGCATTGGTCGGGTGCAGCGGCTCGTGCCTGTAATCTCAGCACTTTGGGAGGCCGAGGCGTGCAGATCACCTGAGGTCGGGAGTTCGAGACCAGCCTGGCCAACGTAGAGAAATCCCATCTCTACTAAAGATACAAAATTAACCAGGCATGGTGGCGCATGCCGGTAATCCTAGCTACTTGGGAGGCTGAAGCAGGAGAATCGTTTGAACCCGGGAGGCAGAGGTTGCGGTGAGGTGGTGAGCTGAGATCTTGCCATTGCATTCCAGGCTGGGCAACAAGAGTGAAACTCCATCTCAAAAAAAAAAAAAAAGGAGCGTTAATAAATATCTGAAATATTGATACTGCGAAATACTACTGACTAATAAAGAAATATTTGCTATACAAAATTGTATTAGATTTCTATTGATGCCATAACAAATTACTACAAATTTCACAGCTTGAAACAGTTCAAATTTATTACTATACAGTTATTTAGGTCAGAAGTCCCAAACAGGTTATTTTATCTAACTATAGGCTTGTGGTGAGGCTCAAATGAAGTAAATAATTATATAATGTGGTATTTAAACAAAATTCATCATCCTATTCCTATTCTTTATAGCTTTTTGTTTTCACATGAAGTATTTGTTGAATAAAAAGTTGATTAAGTGGATTACAAGTAAAAATTTATAATTCCAATTTTGACTTCTTCAATCTCATTCTTTTTCAATTCCCCTCAATACAATCTGTGTCTTAACCATGGTAATCTTTTAGTCTTTGAAAACCCGAACTCTCTCAACTATTAGGCAGTTCTATTCACTGTGCCTAGAATACGCTTCTTTCACTTCCTTTGCTTTCCAAATCCGGCCCTTACCTCTCTACCATTTCATTCCTACAGTTCAAAAATCCATATTTATCCTTCACATTATTGAACTTTACTTTTGAGTACACTTTCTCCAAAACTCTAAGTGACTACAAGTCTCCTTACTGTAAATGTCATATTTGTTCAATGGATACATGAGTTATTGATTTTCTCTATCCACATACTTTATTCTAAACATCCTCTCTAGTTCTTTCTTTTCCATGCTACATTCTAAAGCCTATGACAGAAGTAATGTTTTCCGTCGTTTACCACTGTATATACAGTACTTATTGGGGAGCCTACCAACAGTGGGTGCCTGATTAATAGTTGTAAAATGGCTGACTGAATGAATAAATCAATGAGGACAGTTAGCATTATCAGTGTTGTGGCCTCCTGCAGCTAATGTGGTTCTTAAAAATTTTCTGATATGCTGAATCAATCTTTCCTGAGAGGTACTTAGTTTACCTTTTCTGCCTTCGACACTTCTGAAAATGTTTCCTCTGGATCAGAAACCTGTTTCGTGACTGATGCATTCATTCCTGCCTCATGTTAACCTCTTACTTGATCAATGTAAGACATCTCTCAGAACCATCTTGCATAGCCAGATTTTCTTGTTCTGGACCCTTCTAATCAGCCAAGCCAATTGCTTCACACCTCACTCTCAATCTTCCCAGAATAACTTTTTAAAATAACAACAAGCGAAAGCAAGACTTATGCATTTATGTTTTGCCATCTAGTTATAGGATATCTTTATCAGAATTCTTATTTATTGGTAACTTTTCCCTTTGGCATTTCAACTCTCTCACATTACGTACTATTATTGTCCACTGGATAAATAAGAAAATCACAGAATTTTCCCTAATATAAACACCATGAATATGTGTTGAAGTTAGATGTAAGCTCTGGCTATGCAGCTGCAGCTCACACAGAACAACATGGAGTGGAAAGATGCCAGGAAGATCCGGTTTTAGGAAGTGACTGACAAAACCAAAAATAATCATTGCAGGGTAATCATGGATCAGGGGCTGCTCTACACAATTGTTGCTGTGGCTGTCTATGAAGATGTTATTATAGGACACAAAGTCCATGCAGCTGTCTTCACAATAAAGTGGAATTTTTTGCAGAAAACTGATGAACTACTGCCAGCTTTTAGGTCCAAGGTAAACAAGAACAGAAAGAATAGATTTATTTTCCATTTAGACTCACATGTAAGCAGACTAACCGCTTTGCTATTGCTGAGGCTAAAAAAGGGAGTAGACAGTTTGGATAGCGTTTCAGACTTCTGGTTCTCATGTGCCCTGAAACTCAAATATGCCCAATGGGGAAATGCTGTGGCTTCCATCTGGAAGTTGTGAGTGAAGAATCCCTCAGTTTTAGTGCACCTGATCTTGTCACCAAACCTCACCAACTTCACCTTGGACTAGGATTACTCTGGAATCTAGTATCAGTCTATGAGATTACCAAGGATATATATAAAGGGAAGGGGGAATTTGACTTGGGAAGAATAGTTACCTCGTAAGTAGTCTTAAAGCCATTTAGCATTTAGACAATGGTTTGTTTTTCTTTTTTTTTTTTTTGAAGGGGGCCACAAATATTGAGGATATTCTTCCTCCAAGTGTGGTACATGGCTCAATTGCATCAGAATTGATCAATTATTCCTGAAGTGGTTATGTTCAGTTTCCTATTCTACATCCAATGTACTGTTCTTTCTGGTTGTGGAGCATGTGATTCTACATTTTCATAAGCACTCTGAAGTGCTTTAATAACACACTAAAATTGGAAAAATCTGGTTGAATAAAGTCCATGGGACCCTCAAAGCCCCTAAATTGTAGATAAAATTCAACGCAGTTGCCAAAGAGAAGTTGCATAGTTTTCACACATATTCTAAATGTTCTTGTTCCCCTAAAAGGTTTTAAACCATCAGATTACACCATCTTCTGAACAGTGGTTTGGCTTTTGTTGACTCATACTCATGCTAATTATAACTTTTTTTTGAAGTATTGACAAATAACTATAAACCAATTCCCAGATAATCTAGGTCTAAAACTCTTGGTAGGTATGAAAGCCACATGGAAAAATCCTTTAGTCTTTGCCTTAATCCTGTCTTTCCCTTATATCCCTAATTTAGATTTCCTGTAGTTAAATAGGTAAATGTTTTCAGACTCAACCTCATTTGTAAGCTTGAGCCATCCTGACAAGAGTATAGAATATATAAGAAGTCCTACAATGTTATCTACCCATTTGGAATAAGTTTTGTGGCCAATAGATCTATAATCTCAGGAACTAGATTTCAGCGCTACATACTTCTGTAAAATAAAGTTACAATACTTCCTACCTGCCTTTTTCCCCTTCTTCCGGATTTCTCACAGATATCATTCTATAGCACAAAACTAGCAAGCAATACATTTTCACCTGTTTATTTTTTTTTTAATTCAATCTGGGCTCTAAACTCCCAGATTCCTTGGTGGACAGAAATCTAATGTCTGCCATTACTGAATTCTTTAAAATATCCATGATGATACAAAAGTCCTAAAATACCTTACCCAGAAGAATATATTAGGCAAAGGACCTTCAGTCGTTAGGCCAAACTGATTACCATTGAGATATCTATTGACCCACCCTGTATGGGTCATACTGAGTTCAACATTGGTGTTCCTTCCATGCCTTATTTTGAAGACAGAACATTTTTCTGGAGCTAAGAACCTTAGTGTCTTAGATCCAGCATCTTCATGTGAATCATATGAAGCCTCTGGAATAATGGGCAGGCATTCTTAGGTTCCTAAACACAAAGTTTCTCTCCTGTTACAGAATTCATGGCACATGCAGGTGACACATGGACCTCTTTGCATTGCTCTTGGGAACTAAGCATCAGGGAACCTAGCACAAATGTTGATGCTCTGGCTACTGCTATTGGTGTGAGCCTCTAATCCATGACTCAGGTGTACCATGTCTTCTGCTAACATCCTTAAAACTGTAGCAGTCTAACTTGTTAGCAAGTAGGATATTGATATGGTTTGGCTGTGTCCCCACCCAAATCTCATCTTTAATTCCCACATGTTGTGGGAGGGACCTGGTAAGAGGTGATTGAATCAAAGGGGCAGGTTTCTCCTGTGCTGCTTTCATGATAGTCAATAAGTCTCATGAGATCTGATGGCTTTATAATGTGGAGTTTCCTTGTAAAAGCTCTCTTTTTTGTTTGCTGCCATCTGTGTAAGATGTGACTTTGCTCCTTGTTGCCTTCCGCCATGATTGTAAGGCTTCTCCAGTTATGTGGAATTGTAAGTCCATTAAACCCTTTTCCCTGTATGAATGACCTAGTCTTGGGTATGTCTTTATCAACAATGTGTAAAAAGACTAATACAGGTATAATCTCAGTGCCTGTGTAATTCTTGGCACTTCTTTGTCCTGCCTGCTGGGTGGGACACCTCCCAACTCCAATAGCAAGATTTACCCCAAACAAATTTGAGTTTGCCAGATTTCTTCCACACTCTGTATGGGATCTGCCAACAGTTTCTTTAGGGGTCAAGGCCATGCTCCCATAGGTCCTTATCCCAAAGCTTTGCGGTGTCTACTCCCAAGTCCTTCCTGTCCTCTCCAGACCTTGATGCTGAGGTTCCACCATGCAATATACCTGAGCCAATCTACATTTTACAAAAACTCTCAACCGGGATGAAGTGTATAAATAGTGCTTACTTATTTCTATATTTTTCAGAGTACCTACTAAGTGCCATAGAGGTATAGGCTTTGTTATAAAATAAATATCTATTTATTAATCTTTAGGGAGCAGGTAATTGTACATTATGATGAAAAGATTAAAGAAGCATTTTTTACAAACTTTATAAAATCTAAGTTTCACTTTTTCTTTTTTTTTTTTTCCTGTTTACCTCTAGGTTCTCTTCCTCTTCTCTCATATTTTATGATATAATCGGATCATTGACCATAACAGCACTCTTCCTGCCCAGGCACAAAACACTAACTACCCTATGAAAGGGGCCATAACTATATTCTGTGACTCAAGGCATTTCCCAGCCTGCAGTTCCTATACCCCTTCTCAGTTCAAACACTTTAAGTAAGTATGGTTCACAGGAATTTTTCTCTTGGTCTCTTGGGTACACACACACAGATATACATGTACAAATATGCATATACAAACATGCACATATATACATTACATACAGAAAACATTAATGTTCATGTATAGTTAAAATATTAATAAAATCCACATATCCAAAAACCCAGCTTAAAAATAAAATATCACCAAAGTATTCAAAGTTACCTGTATGACTCTCTAATTCCATTCCTGCCCTACAGTAAACTGCTATTTGAAATCATTGCCTTGTTTTTTTGTTTAATTTACAGTTTTACTTCATCTCTGCATATATTCCTAACAATATATGGTTTGGCATGCATGGTTTTGGACTTTTTTGTGAATAGGACCACATGTATTAATTTGTGACTTATTTCCTGCAGTGTTTATGGTAATAATTATCCCTGTCACTGCAAATATGGATAGACTCATTCATTTTTACTTGATAGATTCTTATTCTCCCTCCAGCAGCTTTGGTTCATTGACTTTTGTCTTTTCTACCTGGCTTTGGTCCCAGATAGTGCTTCACATATCAGCCTCTGTAATTTGCATGATGTTCTGTGAATCTGGGGCTAGTCCTGTCGTCTTCTCCTATCTAGCCCAAATCTCCAGGATATCCTAACCAAATTTGGGTCCTACACCCAAAATCTCTCTCTCTCTTTTTTTTTTTTTCTGAAAAAGGTCATATCTCATACTTTCCTAGGAGAGAAATGAAGGATCTTAGGCATCTACCTTCTTTTCTATGCAGTGAGATCATGGCTACTTTTAAATTATTTATTTATTTATTTATTTATTTATTTATTTATTTATTGAGATGGAGTCTCACTCTGTTGCCAGGCTGGAGTGCAGTGGCGTGATCTCAGCTCACTGCAACCTCCGCCTCCAGAGTTCAAGCAATTCTCCTGCCTCAGCCTCCTGAGTAGCTGGGACTACAGGCACGTGCCACCATGCCCAGCTAATTTTTGTATTTTTAGTAAAGACAGGGTTTCACCAGGTTGGCCAGGATTATCTTGATCTCTGGACCTCGTGGTCCGCCCACCTCAGCCTCCCAAAGTGCTGGGATTACAGGCGTGAGTCACCGCGCCCAGCCTGGCTGCTTTTTTTTCTTAGCAATCACATGCTGGTAGAGGGTTAAAAAAAATCTGTTTATGATTGCTCTCTTTATCCACCTCCCTTTTAGCAGAATGTGTAAGTAACAGATAGTGTAGTCCCACATAGCCCAGAAAATCTACCCATCAAGGTTTAGCTCATCTCAGCCCAGCACCCTGGTCCAAGTGAGGCAAATAAACAGGCAATGTGGTCAACAAACAAAATGAAAAATGGATTCAATGAAAGTTAAGAAAAATAACCAAAAAACTAGTAGGTAAGATGCATTTTAAGGATCTAAAACACATCCTCGTATTAAATGGAGATGGAGGAAAGGGAATTGTATTGAATATGAAGAGACCACCTTTCACTCTCATATGCAAAAGATTGTTTTCCTTTTCAGTTCCTCTGTGACCCCTCCCTATCCCCTCTCACTCTTTTCTACTGCTCTCCGCATCACCTACCATGTGCACACAGCAGGCAGGTTACTTAGTAGGAGCACGCTAAATTTCACAGACCTAAATTAAATTAACTATTCTCAGCCCTTCCTTTCTCAACTTTTTTGGTTGGAGTTACAAGATTTGATCTGATTTTGATCTGAGACACAATGCAATGTGTTTTTATGCAGGCAAAAGTTGGTTCATTTAGGCTAGAAAACTGATGGAACAGAGACACGGGAATGTTAAGAGAGTGAGGGACTGGCAGTAGTGAATTGGGGAAAGGCAATGCCAACAGAATTTTGGCAGTTTTGCTGATTTTTGAAAACATATGCAAGATTAGATTAAAACACTCTTCAAACTAGCAAAAGCTGGGGCCAGATTGTCTCTGCTATAATGTTCAGGCTGGCTGGCACTTTTGACTCTGAATTTCTGTTTAAGTGTCAAGCCTGACCTTTACTCAGTTTAATTCAATTCAATTCAATTCTACAAAAATTATTGAAGCCAACTTTTGCCAGACTACTGCACTAAAAGACCCTAAAAAACATATCATTTAGTGTAAAGATTATTTTTAAACATTAAGAAAAAAATTCCAAGTGAAAGCGATGGTTCTCAGGGCATTTTCCTAGCAAATGGTTTTTCCATCTGACTTTTGTAAGCATGAGCATCAGTTATGACAACAAGCCAGGGTCAGAAAGAAAAGATAAAGGAAGAAAGGCATAAGTTGAAAGAATAAGAAAAGAACAAAAAAAGGGAGAAAAAGAAGTGTAAGGGTTGGAAGCTGGTTCCGAAATCACATTGGTGAGTATCATGAAATTCATCTTTCTTTATTTTCTAATGGGAGGCAGCATGATGTAATACAATGTCCACTGAGTAAGAGTTGAAAGATCTTTCGTGATCTGAATGAGCAACTTCACCTCTCTGAAAGTTATTTTTCTTAAGAGTAAAATGACATAATATGACCTTACATTTTAAAATTGTTCTGAGAGTCCAATTAAGAAGAATTTTTAAAGTCCTTTAGCTACCAAAAATTTAGATTTGAAACTATTTTAGGGACGTGTCTATGTGCTCTTTCATTTTAGTGATCCTTGTCCTAAAGGCTTTTCTCAAGGGGCATCCTGAGACCTGGAGAGATAAAAGAGTATCTCGCAATAGACCAAGGGAAGAGTGACAATTACAGATCACAACCTGAGAGTCCCTGTGGTCTGAGCTCATGGTTGTACTGACTTGTTTTGGTGAACTGTGGCAAAGTGAAAAAGAATGGGATCAGGAAAAGGACAAAGTAAAGATAATAATCACATAAAATGTCTTTAGACTGCCTTTCTCTGAACCTGATGTACCTTCACATCTACTGACAGTATTGTTCCATTATCAGTTTAATGCTGATAGATAAGGGAATTATCTTTATTTTAGCCAAGTTATTTGCATATTATTTGCCAGCAGGGCTGCCATATAAGTGTCCCCGTTTTGTCTGCTGTGCAAAGGTACCAGACACACCAGTGTTAGCCCTGTCTGAAGACTCAGTCTGTCCTTAATCAACAAGAAATCTTGACTCACAAAGCTATTTTGGAGACCAAATCTTGTGCAGCATTGCTACATGAAGTCCTCCATCTAGGATAGAGATGGTCCTAGGCAGTGCTCGGCAGGAGTAAAGGAGTTTGGCTGGTGGCCTCTCATTATCTGAGTGTCTCCACAGGCTGTACACTGCATATTTTCCCTATCCTAGCAGGGCTTCCCCAGCTGGCTGTTATAATTTGGCCCAATATGGTCATTGATAAAGGTCTAGGGGATTTGATATCCAAGGAATACTGCTCTCTTAATAGCGTGTTCCCAAGAATGACAAACTTTCAAACTCCCCAAAGAAGACACTCTGCATGGAATTTTAGCCATTCTGATGAGTTTCATTTCTCTTCACCCTTTATTTTTTTTAGGAATGAGAGGAGAGCTGGCTAGGAAAGGTGTTTGTGTGAAATCTCTAAATTAAAAAGTTGCTTCTATCAGGTCTTCTTTAAATTTCCCCAAACTAGAGCTATATTCTTATTCCAATTCATTCTTAGGCAATATATTCCTTACCTAAGATAAAATGAGTACTAGATTTCAACTTCCAGTGCCTTCCTATAACATGAATGAATGAGTGTGTCTTTAGAATCAGAGCTTCCTGTCGCTTACCAGCTATATGACTCCAGCCAAGTTCTTCAGATATCTACATCTTTGAGACGCAACGCTGCACAGTGATTAAGAGGGGGGGCTGTGAAATCAGAGATTTTAAAGTCAACCACACTTATACTCAAGTCCTACCTCCAGTTTTTTGTAGCCCTAGGCAAAATATTTAACCCCTCATAAACTCAGTTCTGTTATCTGTAACACAAGAAAAGGAGCATTGATTACAACATTGGGTTGCTGTGTGAATTGAATGAATGTGAAGTGGTTAGTCCACATAATATTGCTTCAATTAATAGTAGTTAGCTATTACTACATTCTTTGTCTAAAAAGATCAGAGATTAAAAAGCTCACTCTTAAGATATTGTAAAAACATATAAATAACTATGTAAACATGAAGCTTTTTGTTTTGTTCTGTTTTTGGTGTATCTGGCACATAATTTCTCAATAGCTGATTGTTTTTTTGTTTTGTTGTTGGTTTCTTTTTTTGGTCTTTTTTTTTTTTTTAGACAGAGTTTTGCTCTTGTTACCTGGGCTGAAGTGCAACGGCACCATCTCGGCTCACTGCAACCTCCACTTCCTGGGTTCAAGCAGTTCTCCTGCCTCAGCCTCCCAAGTATCTGGGATTACAAGTATGTGCCACCACACCCGGCTAATTTTGTGATTTCAGTAGAGACAGGGTTTCACCATGTTGGTCAGGCTGATCTCGAACTCCTGACCTCAAGTGATCTACCTGCTGTGACCTCCCAAAATGTTGGGATTACAGGTATGAGCCACCATGCCTAGCCTTCAATAGCTGATTGTTGAATGAATAAATGCTTGTGGATGCCATATGTTGAACTTTATCAAACACTGCTTCTCTCTTTGTCTGTTTTCCCTTTAATTTATATTTCGTCTTTTTCTTGTTCTTTTCTCCTGGCTTCTGTTTTTGTTCAATACAAACCACACTTTCTTGTCAAACCATGGTCTTAATTGTTCTCATTCTTACTTTTCAAACACATCAGTAACCATTTTCATCTACAGGATTGGTTCCCTAAATCCAGTCAAATGATCTCCTCTCTTCCTCTTTACTCTTTCCTTAGGCAGAATTTTTCAGTCCTAGGATTCCCTACAGGGCCTGATAATTGCATTTACTAATCAGATTTAGTAAGATTTACTTATTTGTTAAACTGAGTTGAGACTGAGACAGTGGTGGTGAGGTTGTTCCAAGACCTTGAACAATCACGTCCCTCAATTAGGTGGCTAATTTTTATATACAGGCAATTGAATCAAAAGTCAGAATAACAGTTGTTTCAATTAAAATCATTTAAATAGACAAGCCTCAACTATCCATTAAAAGTAAAATATTTTCTAAAATAGGATATGTTATTTTATAATATAACCTTGACCCACTGACTTGTAGACACACAAATGAGGTGTTTTAAGTTGAAATAATTTTTGTTAATTTTTAAAATAAAGGTAGATGTAAAGATTACTTCAAAGACCTGTGTTTACAACTCCCCAATATTCAGGCTTTTAGCCTGTGTACAAAAGTCTTCCTCACAGTGTCTCAAGTTTCTAGCAAAGCACTTTATGAATTTTCTAGGTGCCTCTGCATACTGTGTTTTGTTCAGAGATGTAGTTAAGATTTGACTTAATTGCTCCAGTAACCTGATTCCCTTTTACCTGCCAACAGAACATACAGATTGCCGTAGAAATGTCACCAGTGAATTCAAATGAGTAAAAATGGAATTTCCAAGCCAATGCTGAATAAGTAAAACTGCCCACATCATGATTAGGTAGAAACATAGGTGAGATCCAGACTCCTACTGAAAATGTAAAGAAAATGAAAAGACATGCTTCAATTTTTAACTAGATTGGAAAAGATCAAGTTCTAATATCGGATATCAGAGGTCAAGCAAAAAATCTTAGGTGAAAAGGTAATAACTTCATTCCCTATCTAATGACACATAACTCATCCCTACGAAGCAAAAAACAAAAGAATGAGGAACAAGGCATATTATCACTTCCAGTTGCCCTCCAATAACCTAGTAGACATTTGAGCACTTTATTCATTGAAAGAATTTTTTGGTTGTTCCAGCAATTACTGGCTTTGGAATTTCTATATATGAGAGACTTAAAAGTAGAAAGTGGAGGAGAGAAGGAATTGGAAGTGTCCAAGAACATATTTATAGCATGCTATATAAGACTGAGTAAACATTACGATTTCATGTTTTTAAAAAAATGAAATGGGGGCCAGGCACAGTGGCTCACGTCTGTAATCCCAGCACTTTGGCAGGCCAAGGCAGGTGGATCACGAGGTCAGGAGATCGAGACCATCCTGGCTAACATGGTGAAACCCCGTCTCTACTAAAAATACAAAAAAAATTAGCCGGGCGTGGTGGCGGGTGCCTGCAGTCCCAGCTAATCTGGAGGCTGAGGCAGGAGAATGGCGTGAACCCGGGAGGCGGAGCTTGCAGTGAGCAGAGATGGCGCCACTGCACTCCAGCCTGGGCAGCAGAGCCAGATTCAGTCTCAAAAAAAAAAAGGGATGAGGAAGATGGAGGTACTCCTTGGTGGCACCTCTGGTCAACCCAGTTACCCCCACCTCAAAGCTACCATTTGTGTGATACTTCACTGTGAAGTCCAGCAAGGAAGATTGCTCTGGACAGACTTTAGATCCCCTTCACAGTGGAAACACTTTAATTTACTATCCTTACAATGTACTTAACACATTTGAATTACAGTTTACTTCAACTACATTTATTGAGTGTCTACTTTGTGTGCAGGTGCATGGTAGAAACTGGCACCACAAGGATAAATTAGATATAGCTTCTCTTCTTAGGTAGCATTTAGTTTAGTGAGACAACCATATAAGCAGATAGTCCTCTAAAATTTAATAAAGGTCATAACAGAGTTAGACACACTGCCACTGAAAAACATGATAATTTGAGTGCCAGTTGAAAGAAAAAGTAAAGGAAAATCTAATTGAAAAAAGAATACATATTAGTGAAAGTAGCATCTTTTTTTCCAAATTACAAAGACACTTCATAGCAACTACTAATTATATAGTTATAATTTCCATTAATAAATATACCAGATGTGTTAAACTTATAAAGAATTTTTTTCCTTCAGATTTGTGAGGCAAAAAGAGAGTTCCCATTTAACCCTTGCCATTCATTCATCTCTTGTCATTTATTATTTAACAGCTATTATGTATCAGGCCCCAAACTAGGCTTCTTACTTGTTTTATAATTAATTTCCACAAAGTCATCAAAAAGCAATTTAAACTCCATATATGTAAGTTGAGCATTGCAATTTTTTACAGGGTTATTATGAAGCTTATAGGTCATACAGCAATATAAATATCTGTATCTTTTTACTACTATAACATATAAAATTGTATATACAAGAACAAAATGCCCAGGATTTCCTAATTTTCCTAAATTCATGAGCCTCTTATCTTCTACTCATTGCTACCTAAAGCTCCCTGACACCTACTCTTTCTCAATTATTTACTCCAGGCTCAACATAATATCACGTTAAGAACTTCCGGCTTCCATTTGGAATGTATAACAATGTAATGAGCATTGTTCTCATCCTAAAAACAAGAAAAAGCCAGATAATCTATAAATCATAACGTTTCTTGAACCCATTAGAGAGCCGAGGTCAAAGGACAATTAACTTGCTTGACATCTAAAGAAGGACAGGTGTCTCCAACAAAGGTAGGAGCCAAGCACATGCCTTCCAGTGGCAGAGCACATGCCATATAAGCTGGCAGGAAAATAATTCCACTTAATTTTTTAAATTGCTAACAGTCAAGTGTGGGCTGGAGGGAGAGTAAAAGACCAGTTGCTGTGATACAAGAGTAACTTGCAGCACTTGCAGGCACTTATCCATGGATCTCACAGCTCACAGGAAAGATTGGGGCAGGGAAAGTTTCTGAGATAAGTGGTTTTTTTTTTTTTTTTTTTTTTATGGTGCAGACCTGGGAGATGGAGAACAATAAGTGCCACAGAAGATTCCTACCCAGATCCTCACTGAACACATACTAAGCTACAGAAATTTGAAACTAGTGGTACTCTAGATCAACAACAAAACTCAACCCAGACTAGCTCCAGATAGACTGACTAAATCCCTCACAGTAAATGTCTAGCAGACGTGTGCTTATTTCCAGAAATAAATACTATTTAACTGAGTCTCTCTTGACCTACATAAGAGGTTTCATTTTCAAACAAAAATTATGAGCAAGAAAAATAATGTAAGTAAAACAATACATTGTTAACAGACAAAATAATCAACAAAACAATGTGCAGATATGATAGATATTGAAACTCTCAGATAGGGGGTTTACAGTAACTATGACTAGTATATTAAAGACTAGTGGAAAGGTGGACAGCATACAGAAACAGATGAGGAGTTTCAGTAAAGAATGAATATTATGAGAAAAAATGGCAATGTAATAACTAAAAAAACCTTGGTAACGTGTATAAAGAAAACTGAGTGAAAAGTGGACTTGAATTTCAGTACGTAAAAAACAAAAATAAAATTATACAAACATTATGTCAATAGATACAATACTGAAATACAAACTGAAAACTGAGATGAAAAGATAATAGAGCATTCAAGATTTGTGATATAATATCAAATCATCTAATATATGTACAACATGAATCATAAAAGAAGAAAAATGAAGCAAGAGAAATATTTGAAATAATAAAGGCCAAGATTTTCTAAAATTAATGAAAGACATTTAAACACATATCCAAAATCCCCAGAGATCACCAAGCAAGATAAACACATATGCATACACAAACATCTATAAATATATTATATTCAAAATGTGAAAAATCAAACATTAAAAGAACATCTTTAGGGCAGCTAGATATCCCTCCTTCTACCCAAAATAAAATACATTGCATACAGAGGAACAAAGAAAATAATTACATGAAATATTTCATGAGAAACTATCCATCTAGAAAACAATGTAATGACAGCTTTAAAGCACCGACAGACTGTCAACTAAGAATTGTATACCCAGTTGAAACAACTTCCAAAAATAAAGAGAAACGCAGAGTTTTTATGAGTCAAAGAGGAATTCACAAGATAAGTATTATGGATGATTCGT
This sequence comes from Macaca nemestrina, assembly GCF_043159975.1. NCBI lineage: Eukaryota > Metazoa > Chordata > Mammalia > Primates > Cercopithecidae > Macaca > Macaca nemestrina. The sequence goes on along the minus strand of NC_092125.1, from coordinate 21,756,373 downwards.
GAAAAATAGATGATTTAATTAGATAGAATTTCATAAAAAGGGTAAGAGTTTATTGGGAATATAGGCTTTCAACAAACTATGAAATGGGAAAGGATTTAGGAGGGCACTAGGAGAAAAGAAATAGGAAATAAGACTTCCGTAAAGATGATGCTGCTTGGGGAAACCTCTTCCCAAAGAGGACTCTGTTAAATTGGTCTGACATTAGCAAATTAAGAAGTAAGAAGGAAGGGAAGGGAAGGGGAAGAGGAAAGAGAAGGGGAAGGGGAAGGGGAAGAGGAAAGGGAAGGGGAAGGGAAAGAAAAGGAAGGGGAAAGGAAGAGAGAAGGGAAGGGGAAAAGAAGAAGAAAAGAAAGGAAGGAAGGAAGGGAGGAAGGGGGAAGGGAGGAAAGGAGGGAGGGAAGGAGGAAGGGAGGGAGGGAGGGAACGAAGGAAGGACGGAAGGAAGGAAGGAAGAAAGAGAGAGAGAGAGAGAGAGAGAGAAAGAAAAAAAGAAAGAAAGAAAGAAAGAAAGAAAGAAAGAAAGAAAGAAAGAAAGAAAGAAAGAAAGAAAGAAAGAAAGAAAGAAAGAAAGGAAGGAGAGAGAAAGAAAGAATCCTAGTGTAACAGGTAGTTAGGAGATATGTTTCCCTTTTCTGCGTGGCTCTGTGTTGTGAAATCAGCCCAGCAGCTGAGTGGTGGCTCCTATCTCCTTCATTATCATAGAGTAGAAGACTTATTCTGGTTAGATTTGGCAGATGATGAGCATTGGCAAATTCCATCTTCTCTGGCTTTGGGCGGTAGATGCAGCATGGTAGCAACATGAGATGTCCTCAATACAAACACACACACAGAGACACACACCACACACTTGTGTCGTTCCTGCTATAGGGAGGATCCATTTAGAGCAACTGGTAAGAGTTTCCCACCAAGTTTATAATTCTCTTCTCCACAGTGCAAATTTTCTGCCCTCAGGAGCATCAAAGAAAGCCTCAAAGAGGGCCCTGCCAGGGTCAGACTTCAACTTCAATTGGATCTGACTGGTTGGGGTGAGAGGTATGTTGAAAACATTGCGGTTATTACTTAGCAATTAGTGGAGGCTAATAGCTGAGATTGATACCAAAAGTAGCAGAACAGCCAGATTTTGTTAATAACAGGGATATCAGAAAGAAAACGTTAAAGAGAGCATAGCTAAAACCACAGATATTGCTGGTGGTCAGAAACATTTTGTGCATACCCAAGTTTGGAAACTGTAAGGACCAACGTCAGAGGCTGCGAACTGCAGAGGATATAGACTTCGCTAAATTAGTCCAACTGAGTCACTAAAAAACAAGTAAATAAATAGACAACAAAAACAATGGCTTCAGAGGGAAAAGGGCCAATATTTAGAGTTCCTACAACACATTATCTAAAATCTCCAGTTTTCCACAGTAACAAAATGAGACATCAAGAAAAAACATAAAACCAAGAAGGTGTGACTCATCTATAGAAATAAAAAGCAGACAATAGAAACTGCCCGGCAGGGGGTGAGAAGTTGTATACAACAAGAAAAGATTACAAAATGACTTTTGTAAATATTTTCAAAGATCTAAAGGGAACTATGTTTAAATCATTAGTAGAAAAGATGATGGCAATAACTCAACACACAGGAAATATCAATAAAGAAATGAAAATTATTTAAAAGAACCAAATGGGCATTCTGAAACTGAAAGTACAATAATTACAATAAAAAATACACAAAGAACCCAACAGTAGACATGAGATGGCCAGAAAAAGTCAGTGAACTTGAAGATAGATCATAGAGATGATAAAGTCTGCAGAACAGAGACGAAACAGAATTAAGAATAATGAAGAGAGTCTCAGAGAAATGCAGGACACCATCAAGTATACCCACATAAGGGGAGTATCAGAAAAAAAAAGAAATAAAATTTAAAAATTTGAGAAAACAATTATAAAACCTTCCCAAATTTGATGAAAAACACTAATCTATACATTCAAGAAGCTCAACAAACTCCAAGAATGATAAACATGAAAGGATCTATATTAAGATGCATTAATTGTAGGCAAAATGTTAAAAGACAAAGACATGGAGAAAACCTTAAAAGCAGTAAGAGAAAACCAATTCATCAGATATAAGGATTTCCAATAAGATTAAGAGCTCATTTTCATCAGAAGCAGTGGGGGTCAGTAGGCAGTAAACAGACATATTTAAAGTGCCGAATAAAAGAGTATGAACACCAAAAAACCTATATCCAGTAAAAGTATTTTTGAAAAACAAAGCCAAAACAACAAAAACAACAACAACCCAGATGAAAACAGAGAGATTTCGTTCCTAGCAAACTTGTAAGAAATAAGAAAGGAAGTTGTTTTGTTTAAACACAAGTGACATCAGAAAGTAATTCCTATGTACACATAAAAATCAAGAACACTGAAAAAGGTAATTATGTAGGTAATTATGAATGACAGTATAACTGAATCGTTCTTTTCATTTCTTCTCTTATTTAAGGAGTAATTGTATAAAACAATATACATATAATTGCATTGTTAGGCTTGTGGCATATAGAAATGTAATATATTGGTTAAAAAAATAGCACAAAGGAGACAGGTGGAAACAAAGCTGTGTGGAAGTGAGAAATGGAAGTGAGAAAATGCAGTGAATGGTGACTCAAATACAGACTATGAAATGAAGAGAACAAAAAAGTGGTAAAGATGAAAGTTAATATAACACCATAAATACAGACTTGTTTGATTTCTGTATTGTATTAGTCTATTCTCACACTGCTATAAATAACTACCTGAGACTGAGTAATTCATGAAGAAAAGAAGTTTAATTGACTCACAGTTCTACAGGCTTAATAGGAAGCATGGCTGGGAGGCCTCAGGAAACTTACAATCATGGCAGAAGGCAAAGGGGAAGTAAGCACATCTTACCATGTCTGAGCAGGGGAGAGAGAGAGGGAGGAGGTGTCACACACTTTAAGCCATCAGATCTCATGAGAACTCAATATCATCAGAACAGCATGGGGAAAATTCATCCCTACAATCCAGTCACCTTCTACCAGGTCCCTCCTCTGACACTGGGAATTAAAATTTCATGAGATTTGGGTGGGGACACAGAGCAAAACCATATCACCTTCCTTCTCTCACCTTCTTTAAAAGAGAAAAATGCATATATTAAGCATAAAAATGTATGACTGGGTTTCTAACATATATAGACACACCAAGTATAAAAATGAAAGAATACAGCTATACAAGTAAAGTTTTCCTATCATATTAGAATTAAGATAGTATAAATCTGAAGTAGATATGCAAGGGAGAGGGTGGGAGGAAGGAGAGGAGCAGAAAATATAAGTATTGGGTACTGGGCTTAATACCTGGGTGATGAAATAATCTGTACAACAAACCCCCACAACATGAGTTCACCAATGCAACAAACCTTCACATGTATTCCCAAATCAAAACAAAAGTTAAAAATAAAATAAATAAGGTAAAATATACTACAATGCTATAGTAACCTAATTAGCATGGTAGTGACATAAAAACAGACATACAGACCAATGCAACAGAATGAAGGACCCAGATATAAATCCACGCATTTATAGACTACTCGCTTTTGACAAAGGCTCCAAGAACATATAGTGGAGGAAAGGACATTCTCTTTAATAAATAAGCAGAGGCAGAAGAATGAAACTAGATCCTGCTCGTTGACCCTACACAAAATCAGATCAATGTGGATTGAAGACAAATCTTATATCTGAAACAATGAAGTTACTAGAATAAAACATTTGTGAAATGCTGCAGGACATTGGTCCGGGCAAAGATTTTTTGCGTTTGACCTCAAAAAGCACAGGGAACAAAAACAAAAACAGACAAATGGGATTATATCCAGCTAAAAACTTCAGCATAGCAAAAGGAAACAATCAACAAATTGGGAGAAAAAACAATCCACAGAATGGGAGAAGTAAGTACTTGTAAACTACCCATCTGACAAGGGATTAATAATCAGAATATATGAAGAGTTCAAATAACTAAATAGCAAAAAACAACTAATTTAATTTAAAAAATGTGCAAAAAATCTGAACATTTTTCAAAAGAATATATACAAATGGCCAATATGTACATAAAAAATGCTCAACATCATTATTCATCAGAGAAATGCAAATAAAACTACAATGAGATATCATCTCACCCCAATTAGAATGGCTTTTATAAAAATACAGGAAATAACACATGCTGGCGAGGATGTGGAGAAAGGGGAAGTCTCATACAACGTTGGTGGGAAAGTAAATTAGTACAGCCACTATGAATAACAGTATGGCATTTCCTCAGAAAACTAAAAATAGAACTATATATGATCTAGCAATTCCACTACCGAGTTTATATCCAGAAGAAAGGAAGTCAATATATTGAAAAGGTATCTGCATTCCCATGTTTATTGCAGCACTTTTTCCAATAGCCAAAATATGGAATCAACCTAAGTGTCCATTAGCAGATGAATGGATAAAGAAAATGTGGTACATATACACAATGGAATATTATTCAGCCATAAAAAATCCTGTTATTTTCAGCAACATGGGTGGACCTGGAGGTAATTACGTTAAATGAAATAAGACACGCATAGAAAGACAAATAGCACATGTTCTCACTCATATGGGGAGCTAAAAATGTGGATCTCATGAAGATAGAGAGAAGATTAATAGTTATCAGAGGTTCAGAAGATTGAGGGAAGCAGGGATAAAGACAGGTTTGTTAATGGGTACAAGAACACACTTAGAATAACTGGTGTTTGATAAATCAGTAGGGTGACTATAGTTAACATTAATCAGTTGTACATTTCAAAATAGCTAGAATAATTCAAATATTTCTATCATAAATAAAAGAATATTTAAGGTGATAGATATCCCAATTATGTTGATTTGATTATATGATTGCATCAAATTATCACGAGTAACCCTAAAATATGTACAATATGTATTTAAAAATTAAATAAAAATTTTTAAATGGATCACAGAACCAAATGCAAGCATTAAAACTATAAATATCTGGCTGGGCACAGTAAGTAGTTCATGCCTGTAATTCCAATATTTTGGGAGGTCAAGGCAGGGGGATCACTTAAACCCATGGGTTTGAGACCAACCTGGGCAACATAATGAGCCTGCTTCATCTCTACAAATGATAAAAATATGAATTAGGCAGGGTTGCACACACTTGTGGTCCCAGCTACTCATGAGGCTGAGATAGAAGGATCTGGTCACCTGACCCCGAGCGATCACAGCTGCAGTGACCCGTGATTGCGCTGCACTCCAGCCTGGACAACAGACTGAGACACCATCTCAGAAAAGAAAAGCAAAAATTAAAAAACACAAAAATCGAGGAAATCTCCATAACTCTGGTTGGACAGTCCTCTTAGATATGACAACAAAAGTGAAGGAAACAAAACTAAAAATTAAGTGGAATTGATCAAAATAAAGATTCATGCTTCAGATGATACCATCAGAAAATGAAAATACAATCTATAAAATAGAAGGTTATCTCAAATCACATATCTGATAAGGGTGCTGCATGCAGAATATATTAATATAAAGTATCCTTGCAGCTCAACAAAAAGATAAGCATCACAATTTAAAAATAGTAAAGGATATGAATAGATATTCCTTCAAAGAAGACATACAAATGGCCAATAAGCACATTCAAGCCAAAATGCAAATCAAAATCACAGTAAAATATCCCTTAACACTCAATAGAAATGTTAAAACCAAAGACAGACAATGACAAGTGTTGTCAAAGATATGAAGAAATTGGAGTCCTCGTACATTGCTGGTGGGAACATGAAATGGTGCAGATGCTTTGGAAAACAATTTGGCAGTTTTACAGAAAATTTGAACAGAATTAACATGTGACTTAGCAATTCTCCTCCAAGGATGAAATGAAGAGAAATCAAAACATACATCCATGCAAAAATCTTGCAGGTGAATGTTCATAGCAAACTTATTTAAAATAGGCAAAAGGTGGGAACAATTTAAATGTGAATCAATTGAGGAAATAAATAAACCATCAATTGATGAAATAAATAAACCATCTCTCTACTATTATTTGATATTAAAAAGGAATGCAAAACTGATAGATCCACAACATTAGATGAACTATAAAAATATTACGCTAAATGAAAGAAGCTAGTCTCTAGAGACCATATATTGTGTAATTCTATTCATATAAAATGTCAAGAATAGAAAAATCTGTAGAGATAGAAAGTAGATTAATGGTTGCCCAGGGCTGGGAGCTGGAAGTGGGATGAGAAGTGGAAGGGATTGGAGAATGACTGCTAATGGGTATGTAGTTTCTTTTGGATGCAGCAAAAAATGTTGTAAAATTATACCGTAGTAAATAATTATACAACTCTATAAGAACACTAAAAACCACTGAATTGTACACTTCAAATGAGTGACTTTTATGATTTGTGAACTGTCTCCCTCTCTATACGGCTATTTTTAAAAAGAAAGGGAGAGGGAAAGGGAGAAAGAGAGAATATTAAAGGAAAAAAGATGTGAAAGTTCCAAATATACTTTAGTTTGGCTGAATTTGGCTGAAACATATGTTGCATAGGGTTGATGTTAAAGGTTTACAAACACAGTTGAGACCAGCTGTAGAAAAATGTGGAAAGCTGTCTTAAACGCTAAGGAAGGAGTCTGCATTTATCAAATAGGTGATGGATCCTTATTTTATAAAGACAATATGTAAAATCAGGAGAAAGTAGCACTATCCTTGTTTTACAAAAATCGTATGTGTAGCAGATGAGCATAGAATGGAGGGGGAAAATAGTGTAGCCTGAGAGGCCAGGAAGGATATGAAAATAATCCAATTGAGAAGTGATACATGTCATTCTAATGGTTCACCTAGAATCCAACACAATGTTTCCCTTTGGTTTTGGAGTCAAAGTACATCTACATTACTCTCCATGCACCTGTTTGGTATTTAGAATAAAGATAATCAAAATATGTTTTCTGATAATATTTCCAACATACAGTATTTCCAACATACAATCCACCCCAACACTAAGTGAAGTTATCTAGGGCTATTTCATCATTGTTTCCTCTGTCCATGCTATTCTACTATAGCTGTGTGGGAATGGACTACAACACGGTGCTTAAAAGACTTCAGCAGACCTTGTCAACTATTCAGCTGTAACTCTTGCCTTTGTCCTCCTACAACAAGACAATGCAAGATACACAACACAATGTCAAACACCATAGTTATGCATTTAATAGTTATTACTGTCATATATAAGCTATGCCAAATGTCAAATTTATGCTTCTGATTCTAGAACCATTCAGATGGTTTCTGAGAACTTGGGTATGACCACACTTCACTGTTATTCTGATTGACCGACCTATGCTATCTAAACCAAATTTAAGACACCATTGCTCATTTCTGACACAGGTATAAAGGAATGAGGTGTTACTCCCTTTGAGTAAAGAGTACATGCTATGACTTTTCAGTTTTCACTGTTTCAGCATTAACCAGTGCTTTCATGAGTTCCCTCGCTGTTAGTTAAAAGAAATATAATTTTCCTTCAGATTTATTTTTCTAATATGAATTCCCATCTTATATTGCTAAATATTTCAGACAATGGAAATGTGTCTCAACTTCCTAATAGGTGTTTCTTTTTAGACCATGTTATTTAGCACCTAAACATAGCAATTCTTAGGATTTCAGAGATGTGAATGACAAATTTAAAACTTAGAAATAAAAAGAACTCAGAGCTCATAGACAGTATTTCTCAGATGTTAGGTGGAACCAAACAGACGAATAAACTGACACATACTCCAGGGCATAGCATGTTCTTCAAATAGAAACAGAGGATTAGCAGTATTTCTTCATCTGCAAAATGGGATTAATAGTGTTTGCACCTGTCATCTCACCAGGGTGTTGAGAGGAAAAAGAAGTTCACTCAAGGCAAGTTCTATGAGCCATTTAGAAGGCAGCTCATAATGCAGACATCACTTTGTTTCATGGCAAAACAACTAAGATTCTGACTTCCCTGGAGGAGTAAGATCTTATTTCCAAAATGCATGCCTTTGAGAGATAAAGTTTTAAGAAATAACATTCTATGAGCAATAATTCCATATCTGCCTAATCTAATGAGAGACAGAGAATGATAATTTAGCCAGTAGGGAAATGTGCAACTGGAATAGTTCTGGCAAGTGTCTGGGTACATACATTCTTGTGCGTTCTTTCCTACCTCCAGCCTCACCTCTTCCAGACTCCCCCTCCTTATAAAGAGATAAGGTTGAATTTATTTTGTTATTATAGTTTTAAGTATCAGAAATGAATATAAACTAATTCTTCTTGGTTTTAGACAAGAATCTACACTGTCTTATCATCTGTGAGTTAGAAGCATGCTCTGTGTTAGGAAAGAGTTAGATGATATGGTTATATAAACATGCTCTAGATTCAAATGTTCTGAGTTCAAATGTTGACTTTCAAGCACAGTTACTTTATCTGACCTTGATTTCCTTGTATGCAAAATTATTACTTTCCTGTAACATGTAATGTGTCTGCCACATGTAATGATCACTCATTAAGTGTCCTGTTACCTTTGCTGCCTTCTGAAAGGGCTCAGTAATAATGGCTGGCTCAATGGAGCACCTACTTTCATTCTCTGGAGCTGAAGTGGTTATAGGTCAATGGAAGAAGAAGTCTTACCTAATTTTTCATTAAAATAGGTAACAGTAGGGGTTACCAAAAGATTATGAAATGGAACGTTTGAGTTCCTAGGGTCTTTCTTTCACCAAACACTGAAGAGAAGTTTAAGACTGCCTCCTCTTGACAAATAATAGGCAAAATCCCCACCCTTCTCCATGAGCTAAGTAACATTGGTAAAGAGAAACAACATCACGGAAAGTACATTGCTTAGAGGAAGAGCATACAACCCCCTAATATAAGCATGAAACACTTTTAAATATTAAAGCTCCAGCTCTTATTCCCCTAATTTCCAAAGACAGGCAGTTAGTGTCAGTAGGATTATTTTTACTAACAGAAAGAAAACAAAGAGGGAAGAGCCTTTGATTAATATGTGAGTCCTCTGGGAAGTTTTTAGCATAGAAGAATTTCTTTTCTCCACATGCACATGGGAAGTTCTACAAAATCTTTCTCATTACAACAGCATTTTCCCATCCTAAAGAAAGCTGTGCAGAGCTGTACAACAGAAATGTAAAACAGAAGGGAAGAATGCACGATCCATGAAAATGTTGTTGATGAAGTCTATGTAGTCAGGGCAGATGGCCTATAAGAACAGAACTTGGAGCAATTGCAGAGATTGAATATTTATCATACTTAGCATCTCTGAAATAGAAAGTGGTTTGTCTAATATTGACAACTAGGTGACACTAACAACCAAGGTAATAAAAGAAGAAAATTAAGATTACAACCTGTGCAGAGACATGCCACCAATACACACTTGGCTGAATACTTGACTAAAGTGTAGTGTGAAGATCTTGGATATTTAACACTAGAACGTCACGACATTTGTACCTGTTAGTGTACCTGTTAATATTTTTGAATGGTTATGTATTTCATAATGTTTTGTTTCATAGAGCACACACATGTACACACATGTGTGGGTATATGAATGTATGTGTTAGTAGTTGTCATTAAAAAGTTTTAATTTAGACATTTTTAAAGAGAGGAAACCAAGTTGGTTGGACTGATTATGAGCACTATTGAAGAGCTAACTGAAAACAACAGGTAAAGTTACCCATTGTAGGATGGTATCTGAATAGGAACTAATTCCTACGGAAGCATTAACTAATTGCAACCAGTTGTTCTTGGTATATGTAAAAGTGGATTAATAAGTTAACAACGGTAAGATTTTGCTAGATATAAAGAACTTTCTGTTTAATTTGTATCACAGTGGGGGAAGCTGTCTTAAGAAATAATGTATTCTTTCTCATGTAGAGGTGTTTAAGTAGACATAGAATGGTCATTCGTCAGAGAAGATGCTGAAGGGTTCATGTACAGAGAAAAATATTATTTCAATCATTAAGAAATATGTGTTTGGTGCTAACTATGAGAATGATGTGTAGGTTTCATGTTGCATACAAACTCTAATCGACTTGCAGAAGCTTCCTGAGGCAACATTGAGAGGCCAGCACGAACACTATAGAAAAGATTGCTATAGTAGATTAGAAATAAATATCATAGAATCAGGAGTAGGGAGAAATAGATCACATTCTAAATTGTTGTATTTCTGACCTACCTGTTTCCAATCACTGTTAGATACTGGAAGTACAACAGTAAATAGTGGAGGAATAGGCTCTGAAATATATAGGAAAATAAACATACCTGTGTGAATTTCTAATAATCAGATATTTCTAGGATTGCATTTGAAAGCTTTTATGTCAATAACCTCCAGCGAAGCTTGTAGTATAGGGCTAATTTGAAATAAATTTTCAAATGTGAAATAAATGAGCAAGAATGTTTACTACAAATACAGAAAATTTCTGTGGGGTCATCAGGTGCTTTGCAATGCCATTTACTTCCTGAATGTCTATGAAGACCTTGTTAACTAAGTCCCAACAGACAAGGAGAACCCAATGCAGAGGCCCTTAGGCCCTGGAATAGCTTTTTCTTTCCCATGATCAGTGGGTCAGCAACAGCCATCTCAGAGAATTTTTTTCTGAAAAATTTTTGACAAGTCAAATGCATGAGATAAGAAGTAATGGTAACAAGTATCTGGGAGAAACGATCTTTCATTAACTTAAACACAGGGTTGGTGATAAAATGTCAGTTGAATACACAAATCTTGATTAGAGAGCTGGAGCTGCCTGGCATGAAAATAACCAAGGAGAGAGACCTACAAAGAAGCAACTGCCCTGGGAAGAGATACACAGCTGGGTTTGCCCATGGAATGGAGTCCCCAAAGGAAAATTATTAAGGCAACAGATGTCAGAAAGGTAGCAGATCAAGTAAACCCTTGAGAGAGTTGGGAAAGAAGTTGTCTGAAGCATTGATCGATGCCCTGGATTGTTAGTTAGAGGCTGGAAAAACTTTCTGGCTATCTCATTACCTGATTTTCCAGCAAATGGAAAAAGTGGCAGAGAAGTTATTTCATATAAAGTGAGGCTTCCCCACATGTAGTTCTCCCGTAAAAATTAAGAGGCCTCTCAAACCACCTGGGAAAGTGATACTCTAAAGGCCTGGGAAGTCCTACAGGGAATCACAATAATGTGGGCAATTACTCAACACTTATTGATTGGATCCACTATAAACAACACTAGGTCAGGCATTAAAGTCAATTCCAAAAATACTTAAAAATATAATCCCTGTCTTCTATGAAATTCTAGATGAAAATATGAAATCTAGTTGAAAAGATAAAACCATCACTCAGTAACAGTTTAATGAGAGTGTAAGACATATTTCGGTAAGGGTCAAATTTGTAAGGAAAAAATTTAAATGGGCCCTAAAGGTGGGGATGAATTATTTAAGTACAGGAAGGAAAAAAAAACAGCCTTCTTTGAGTATTATCAAAAGACAGAAATCAAGAGTCAAAATAAAGCACCCACCATCCTAATAACAACCCTATCTAATAATTGTGGTTCTCCTTGTATAAATTTCATATATGCCATGGCATCCCTTTAAATGTTAGATCTTCACAGTTGTCAGTGTATCTCTAAGTCTCTTACATTCTAGTCATAGCAATTTACTCTCAGTATACAACATAACGTAATTCAATTCTGATTCCTCACTTCTTCTCAGCCTGGAATGTCCTCCTCTCTCTCCACATACACACCCTTCTTTAGGAATCTTCCCTGACCTATCCTGTAGGAATTAACTGCTGTTTTATCTTCAGTTCAACAACACCTTCCTTGTATTTTGTTTACTCTTTGCTACATTCTACCTTATTTTATATTAGATTACAAATAATCTATTGAATGCCTAGTTCCTCCACTGGAGGACATTCTTTCAGGAGAGTTGCATCACTTCTTACTAATTCTTGAAATTTTGTAGCCCCTGATATAGCCCTTTGCCGATAGAAGGTGCTTATTTGTGCTTGTTAAATAGAGGACAGATTAACAATGCAACTAGGCACCAAACCAATTTCATTAATTGTCGTACAAGCACTATTTGTATTTGTAAAGTACAGCTTTGTTATCTGTTCGTGTGGAATAGAATATGATTTAGGGTGTAGTTCTGGAGCAGCCTGGCATGCTAGGGCTCAAATCTTTGCTCAGTTACTTAAGAGCTGTATGATATTAGATAAGCTAATTAACATCACCATTTCAGTTTCTTCATTTGTGAAGTGGGATTAATATAACAGCACTTGCATCATCATACGTTGTAGGCTTAATTATTTTAATTCACATAAAGCCCTTAGAACGCAGTGTCATTCACATAATAAACACTGAATAAATATTAGCTATTTCCTATCAACCATCATTATCTAATTCTAATTTTACTTTGACTGGTAACATTGTTGTATTAATCGTACTTAGTTGTAGGAGACGTCATGGTTTGCCCATTCAATCCTTTATTACTCCATCTTATTATTTGGATGTCCATCCATCTCTGTGAAGATACACACCTAGAAAAATGATGAACTAACACAAGATCAATGGCAAATCCTGCATAGTTTAGGTCAAACATGGTTATTCCCTTCCCTGTGGTTTAAAGGTGGGCACATCCTGCAGTTCTGCAATGAGACAAATGGAGAGATAAGCTGAGGGCCTTCTTTTTTTTTTTTTTTTTTTTTTTTTTTTTTGAGATGGAGTCTCACGCTGTTGCCCAGGCTGGAGTGCAGTGGTGCGATCTCGGCTCACTGCAAGCTCCGCCTCCCGGGTTCCCGCCATTCTCCTGCCTCAGCCTCCTGAGTAGCTGGGACTACAGGCGCCCGCCACCGCGCCCGGCTAATTTTTTGTATTTTTAGTAGAGACGGGGTTTCACTGTGGTCTCGATCTCCTGACCTTGTGATCCGCAAGCTGAGGGCCTTCTTATCTAGGGTCTTTCCTTCCTTCCCTCGTCCTTCCTTTCTTTTTTCCTCCCTCTTTATCACTTTCTTTCTTTCTCTCAGCAACATACCAGAAGAAACTGTTCCTCTTCTGCTGTGAATGCAATATATCAGCATCATTTTGTGGCCCCGAGTGTCACAGTCACACTGACGGTAAACACAATAATGATAGCAGAGCACATAGAAAGAGCTTGGACCCAAACTGATATTGTTGAATTGATTTCCTTGCCAAACTTCTATAAATATAAGAAACATGTATGGTACCATTTTTGAAAGTATAAATTTCTAGGTCCTACCCCAGTCCCAAATCAGAATGTCATAGGGAAGGGGCTGGAAAGCTGTGATTTTTCAAGCAGTGAGTCTCAACATCAGTGAAGTCTGGAAACACTGGTTTAACATACTTTTCTTTTGGTTTTCTATTACTGCAATTAAAGGATCATCCATTATATTACAATTCCCTCAGTTCTATGCTTTAGAGTCCTATTGTAGGACTACTGTAAAATTTCAGAGGGAATTATTCTTTGGAGTAAGGAATGAGTTAAATAATTTACCACATGCCAATTGCAGGGACTGTGGTTAAGATGTCCTCTCTTGTCCCCTTCCCAAGTTCTTAAATTCCTAGAACACAGAGCGGTCTTCAGTGGGCCAGAGGAATCAAGGAATGTTTAAAGCAACCTCAAAGTGTAAGGTGAAGCGAATTTCTTTCTTTTTAGGATTTGGGATTTCTGACTCTGTTAGACCCAGTCTTGGTACCTGTTACGGGCTGAATTGGGCTCCTCCAAAAACGCAGTGTCTCAGACTGTATTTAGACATAGGTTCTCTGAAGAGCTAATTAAGTTAGGATGAGGTCATATGGGTAAGCCCTAATTAATTATGACTGACATCCTTATAAAACAAAGAGATTAGGATATAGCAACACACAGAAGGAAGTCTATGTGGAGACACAGAGCTCGGATGACCGTCTTTAAGCCAAGGAAGGAGGCCTCAGATAAATCCAACCCTCCTGGCACCTTGATCTCAGACTGCTAGTCTTCAGCACTCTGACAAAATCAGTTTCTGCTATTTAAGCCACCTAGTCCATGGTGCTTTGTTATGGCAGCCCTAGAAAGCTAGCACAGTGTCTTTCAGGCAAGAATGCTTGCAACATATCTTGTTGCCTGCTCTGATATCTCCTGAATTATAGACAAAGTCTGGCATCTTCCTTTTCGGTCTTGCTAAGAACTGAGTCCCTTTAAGAACTCTGCTTCTGCCCAAATCAGATCATTTCTGGGCATACTATTGCAGTCAGAATGAAAGAGTATATTTTGTTTTGTAATAGCACCTCTGCTACTCAACTTGAAACTCTTCGAGGGTAGAAATAAGCCTTCTTGCTTGTGCATAGCTCATTAAAATTCACTTCCAGGACAGGCATGGTTATCCAGGCCAGGCATGATTATCACACCTGTAATCCTGGCACTTTGGGATGCCGAGGCAGGTGGGTCACTTGAGACCAGGAGTTCGAGGTCAGCCTGGCCAACAAGGGGAAACCCCATCTCTGCTAAAAATACAAAAAAATTAGCCAGGTGTGGTGGAGTGTGCCTGTAATCCCAGCTATATGGGAGACTGAGGCACAAGAATCAATTGAACCCAGGAGGTGGAGGTTGCAGTGAGCCCAGATTGCACCACTGCACTCCAGCATGAGGGACAGAAAGAGAGTCTAGCTTAAAAAAAATTTTAAAAAATCACCTCCACATTCTTTGATTTTTTAATTGTCTGTTTTTGTGACTTTCCCCTCCACTGAGTCTATCTTCAGAATAAAACTGCCTTGCTCACCTTTGTTATTCTAGGACTTGTAACAGTAACGTGCATATAATGGACACACCAAAAATGGGAAGCAAAGAACGAATAGTGAAAAGTGAGTGAATTAATTAATGAAGCTCAAGGAGCATGCAGCCCAGAGAAACAGTACACTCTTATGTACCAACTGGGCATTTGATAAATATGCCAACTAGCTGACTAGCGCACAGAGCAACTCTGTAAAGATAACAAATTACATCACTTTTCCCCAGCTAGATTGATTACATGTATTACCGCGGCCATTTCATTCCTGCAACATTTTTCATTATAGGGAATATTAATGAGTTAACAAGGACCCTATCTTTGTTTATCTCCTTTCCCATTTTAACAAGTAATTCTGATGCTAAATGACAAATCTCTGGATTTATAATAGCCTGACCACTGTAAAAACAGTAGTATGGTGCAACTTTTTAAAAATTCTCTGTATGGAAATAATTATTGGAATTACTTGGTAAAATCTGAAGGCACATCAATAACAAATACTATCTATTTGTAGGTAGAAAGTGTTTACAGGTTTCTGGCCACAACTTTTTAATCTATCTGTATTTAGCCTTTAAAATGTGCAATGTACTATACTAAGCATCAGTGGGGACAGAAAAAAATACATAAAATCTTGCTACCTTACCTCACGATACTTACTACTTGTCTGTGATAGAAAGATATGTCCAGGTGAAAAGTTTAGATGTCAGAATAATAATATAGATATTGTTAATGTCAAATTTGTTTAAGTTAATATGTAATAAGCTTGACTTAATTTGTAATACATACAATTTCCTTCAATATATTTTATTTTAGAGAATACGAATGAAACACATTTATGTATGTGTATATGTGTGTGCATGTATGTGCATATACAAAAAATATTGTATCAGTATCAGTATAGGAAGATAAATGCCAAAATGTGACAGTGATTATCTTTCAATGGTAAGATTCTGAATAATTTGAAAGTCTTCTTTTATGTTTTACTGTATTATCTAAAATTTTACAATTGTACATACAATACCTTTGTTTAGATAAAAATATTGGGCCATGAATTGCAACTACCACATGAAGAATAGAAAAGGTAAATGCTAAGACTTCAAAGGAAGAGAAGATAACTGGGGCTGGAATATTTAGGAAAGGATTGTGGAGGAGCTAGGCTATGAACAATGGTAGAATTTGGGTAGTTGAAGATAATGGAGAAAACTCGCAGCCACACGTAAGTATCACCTTTCGATCAACACAAAGCAATCCCACAGGTCACTTTGGACCATGACAAACGTGAGTCATAGACCCCTCAAGAGCTCTCACACTGTTTTCCCAGTACACATGTTGTTAATCCCCTGCCTTTTTCTATTGCCATCTGGCCTCAAAATCTTGCTCTTGTCCCATGTTTGTAATTCTATAAATGGTTTTTGAACTTGACTTTTGCAATTAGTTTTTCCTCTTTGGCTTCTGCTCTTTTTCAAGGGTATGGACTCACATGCTTCCCTCAACCCACATTAAGTAGCAAATCTAACCACAATCAGCCCCTAGGACATATAGCTCTCCTCTAGTGCTAACTAACCCCACAGTGGGGTCCAGACACAGGAAATGGAATGACCAAGTTTGTAATATATGAAGCGTGTTTAGAAATCAGTGTCAGAATTCAGAGGTAGGGTACATCTAGGAAAATTGAGGACAAAAGCAGATTCACACTGTGAAAGACCTGAAAAGTCAGTGTATTAGTTTCCTGTTGCTACTATAACTAATGACCACAAATGTAATAGCTGAAACAACACAGGCTTGTTCTATAGGTCGCAAGTCTGATATGGATGGGCTAAAATAAAGGTATTAGCAAGTTGTGTTTCTTTTGGGATCTCTAAACAAGATCTATTTCCTTGTTTTTCCAACTTCTAAAGACTGCCCACATTCCTTGGCTCATGGCCCCCTTAAATCTTTAAAGCCAGCGATGACCAGTAGAGTCCCACACCACATAAGTCTGATTGACTTTTCTTCTGCCATTCTCTTTCACTTTTAATGACCCTTGTATTCTATTGGGCCCACTGAGGTAATCTGGGATAATCTTCCTATTGTAAAGTCAGCTGACTAAAAACTTTAATTCTATCTGCTCCCTTAATTCTCCCTTGCCATGTAATATAACTTACCCACAGATTCCAGGGATTAGGATGTGGACATCTTTGGACATTATTCTTCCTACCACAGACAGATTAAAGATGTGATATTGTCCTCTAAATAACAAGGAAAATATCTAAGAGTATAAAAAAGTGACAATGTAAAAGGAAAATTAGGGTACATAAAACGCAGTTTGGCTTATTTTATTACCAGAAAGTTAAATATTGCCTCTTTAAATGATTAAGTTCTAACTCATATCATCAGAAGATCCATGCCCACTTTTTGCAACTCTGTTTTAACAAAGGAAATTGGGGTCATAGAGATCTAAAAGTGGCAAGTTGCACACTAGGTTGACTAAAACTTAAAGCTACAGAATTATCTGATGAGGACAATGCTCTTCTGTTTTTAACCTCCCAGGCTCAAATATTCTGTGTCTATACACAGAATGATGCTTTCATTTGTAGCAGATGGTGGTAGATTTGACTCAACTTATCTCAATTCTCCATCATACTATTTCTCTCCATCTTCCCATGACTTTCTGCCACCCCCCAAAATTAATTTCAGACAGGCCTTTGTGCTTTGGCTGACATTCAAAACTGTCACCTCCACGTACACATTAACTCCAAGGCCTCTGTCATTCCTCACATTAAAATTCTATCACCAGGAGTCAGCACAGCTTGACTCAGCAAGCTAAGGGGCTGGTTCTGAGCAAGATGCAGTGACAGCAGGCTTCATGTGTGACAACCCCGGTCAATTTGACAGCGATAAGACACCCTCCTTAGAACCAGTTGCAGCTCTTGTTGACCCAAGTGGGAAGGTTATCCTTCTGAGCGATTCTCTTTCCTTCCCATGAGAAAGAAAGGCCAGGGGTTACAAGACAAAGGTTGTGAATACTTTATAGTTAAATAATCACAACAGTGAAGAACAATTAATACATTCCAGAATCTAGGTTTACATACTAATTGTGAAGGATAACCATTTGTTGACATAAGAGCAACTCTTTAAAATGACAGCCCAAGAAATTATAGCCACAGTGTAGGAGATAGGCTATTGGCAATTCTGTGTAGAATCCTTGTATGAAAACTGATTTTGAAGTCCACCCAGGGAGGCTTCCTCAATTTATAAACGACATTGAAAAGTAACGTGTTTTCCCAGTGATTACACTATTAATCACCACCAAAGGAACTTGTTTTCCCAATCCTCTGCATGCCTGCTCTTTCTCAAGCAGTCCCCCATTTCAAAGGGTTGTACAGAAAGTGTCATTATCTGTGATTGGGGAAAACAGTTAATGGTAATAGTTTAAGCATTATTCACTCACTCACCTTTTCAGACTAACCTAAGACACCCACAATTTTAAACACGACACAAAACAAGAGCATTCATTTCAAAATTTACTTCCTCTATGAACTCTTTCATGATCTCTTCCCATGCCCCAGAAGACGCAAGTGTAACACTCCCATGTGCCATCACTGTAGTCTTTTTTCTTGATTCAATTCAATTTTGTCACATGTAAAACACTTACATAATTTAAAAGTCAAAACCACACAAACGTATACTCAGACAACTTTTCTGTCTATCTTTGTCTCCTTACCCCCAGTCCTCCTGCCTCTTATGGGGAATTATTTCTATCCATCTCTGGTTTATTCTTGCCCACCATAGTTTTTGGATACCTCAATCATAAAAGCTGCACTCTTTAGGTACTGATACAGAAGGGCTGGGCTCCCAGCTAAATCCCACCCTTAAGCCTGGAACTGCAGCCTTAAGTGAAAACAGCTTACCTCGCTTTTCCACCCAAATGTTGCCTTTTTGGCCTGCTCCATCCGTATACCCTGTGCCCATAAAAGACTCCAGCTGGCGGAGCAACACAAGCAGCTGAGCATCAAGGATACAAGTGGCTGAATGGCAAGCAGAGAAGCAACTGAGCGTCAGAAACTACAGATAGAAGCGGCTAACTGCAGATGGTGTGGCTTCTGAGAGGGGCCCAGCCGGAGACGACCGGGCTTCATGGAAAGAACACCTTCCCATCCCCTTTCCAGCCTCCCTTTCCCTGAGAGCCGCCCACCTCTCAATAAAGTCTTCTGCATCCATCACCTTTCATGTGTGACCTGATTCTTCTTGGATGCTGAACAAGAACCCAGGTGCCGAGAGGGCAGGGGCTTGCCACCCTGACCCTCCTCTAAACTGGTTGGCACTTAGCCATCCCCAGACAGCAGGGCTGAAAGTGCGTGGCTGTAACACACCTGGATGCTGCTGTGGGGTCCGCACAGAGCCTGCTCCCCTGAGACAGGAGTGACTGGCTGGTTCCAGTGTTCGTTCCCTCTGGTTCCCACACTCGCTGCCTGCTGCGAGGAGTGACCAGTGGCAGGCTGAGTGAAATGAGCCACTCCATTTCCTGCCCGCGAGGGGATTCAAGGGAACTATCCCATCTCAGTACCTTATGAGAGATACGTTTTTCTCTCCCATGAGATTGAAAATCTCCTGATAGTGGGAAAAACATTTTCTTCGTCATTAAAATGATAGTGCCTACAACAAGTTTCGAACACACAAGCTCTCATTAAATGTTTATAGTCTGTTGAATGAAACCACCTGAGGACTATTGCCTTCATAGGCACAAACACATCCTGTTCAGTTGGCTGAGTTTTCATTCTTAAGTGACTGTCACACTAAAACATCACAATGTCTGTCATTGAGGAGGACAGTGGGAGAGAAAGACTCAAGAGGAAAAGAAATTGGGCTTAGACTCAGCAGAAGTGGAGTTGGGTTCTGCCTTTTTGAGGAATGAGTGTGAACTTAGGCCAAAGCACTGAAAATCTCTGAACCTGTTTCACCATTGGTAAAATGTGGTTGGTAATAAAGCATATCACCAAAGGTCTGTGAAAATTAAATTAGATAATCTATAAAAAGAAGCTCTAAACTTTATTCCCACGTTTAGAATGGTTAAGCATTACTCTGTTTTTTACATAATAGGCATGCTACATTTGTTGCGATCAAGTATGGGTTGCTTTGAACTCTTTCTCCTAATGGAATACCCGTCAATCATAAGAACAGGTTGCCTATGATAAACAGTCCACAGAGCTGTCTCTAGCTGCCTTTTAATTTGATTTTCTTTTTCATAGAAATTTTGAGCAGAAGACATCACAAAATCACCATTGAAGGGGAGATGGGGGTAGAGAGTAATGTAAGGGAGAAGGAATTGGGGGATAAGGAAAAAAGTCACTGAGTTCAAGCACTGTTATCCCAGACCTGATTTTCTCCAGAGCCTGTTCATAGCCATCCCAGATTTCTGGCACTTAATACCACTAAAGTTGCTTTTGGAATACCTGATACCATTCCAAACTTGGTGTATCAGCAGAAGACTAGCCAAATATACAAATAAGTCATAAAGACAATGTTTAGGAGAGACTTCAGTATAAGATAGAGAAAGCAGGTGTAGACCTGAATAATTCCATTTCAACAAGCAAATCTGCTCTGGCACATGGTAGCTAGTTGCCAAAAGAGGGTCACCATAAAAGCAATGAAAGCAGCGAGAAGGTTTCTCTTTTTATGATAACACCAACTATTTCTTTAACACTTCAAAATTCACAAAGATAGTTCCCATGCATTATCTCATTTGTGCCTTTATGCAATCTTGCATATGTTATTTTCACCCAGTGTTGCAGGTCGGAAAGCTTAAGGGCTTTAAAGAAGCTCATATAACCCTTAAGTGGTAGAACCAGGATTCGAATGCAGCCGTTTTGACACTAACTTGAAGTTTTAAATCCAGAACTGCAGTGACAAGGACTAGCAGACCCAGTTGTCTGGTGCTGATTACTTCTCTCTGCCTCATTGTGGACATAGCCTCCTCCCTTTAGGTTTTGTGCTCTGCTGCATCCATTGCCTGGAACTCCCACCTCACCTTTTTGGCCTATATGAATCCTGACTAGTCCAAGATCACTTTTTAAAAAATATTATGAGTTTTAAAAATTTTATGGCCCAGCGCAGTGGCTCACATCTATAATCCCAGCACTTTGGGAGGCCGAGGCAGCTGAATCACGAGGTCAGGAGATTGAGACCATCCTGGCTAACACGGTGAAACCTCGTCTCTACTAAAAATACAAAAAATTAACCTGGCGTGGTGGCGAGCGCCTGTAGTCCCAGCTACTCGGAAGGATGAGGCAGGAGAATGGTGTGAACCCAGGAGGCACAGCTTGCAGTGACCCAAGATCGCACCACTGCACTCCAGCCTGGGCAACAGAGCGAGAGTCCATCTCAAAAAAAAGAAAAAAAAAAAATTAGAAGTTTTCAGAGCAGTTTATCTTTACAGAAAAAATTCATCAGAACACACAGAGAGTTTGTACATGTTCCCTCCCCACCCTTTTACTATTATTTATAACTTGTATTAATGTGGTGCATTTGTTAAAATCGATGATTCAACATTGATGCATTATTAGAAACTAAAATACATGGTTTACAATAGTGTTCAATCAATACAACATACCGTAGCATTGTACATTCCATAGGTTTTGACAAATGTATAATGACATGCATCCATTATTACTGCATCACTTAGAATAGTTTCATTGTCCTAAAATTACCCCAAGCTTCACCTATTTGTCCCTCTCTCCTGTCTCCTTAAACCCTGGAAACCACTGATCCTTTTAGTCTCAATAGTTTTGCCTTTTCCTTTGTCATATAGTTGAACTTATACAGTACGTAATCTTGACAGATTGGTTTCTTTCACTTAGAAATATGTTTTTACGTTTTCTTCTTATCTTTTCATGGCTTAACAGCTCACTTCTTTTTAGCATTGAACGATGTTTCGTTGTACCACAGTTTGTTCAGCCAGTCACCTATTGAAGGACTAATTAATTGTTTATTGATTTGGGCAATTATGAAGAAAGGTGTTATAAAAATTCACGTACAGGGTTTTATGTGAACATAAACTTTCAGCTCCTTTAGGTATATACCAAGAAGCATGATTGCCACATTGTATGATAAGAATAAGTTTAGTTGTATAAGAAACTGCCAAACTGTCTTCCAAAGTGGCTATACCATTTTGCATTCCCACCATCAATGAATGAGAGTCCTGCTGTTCCAAATCCTCACCAGCATTTGGCATTGGTAACGTTATAAATTTGATCATTCTAATCAATCTGTGTGTAGTGGTATCTTGTTGTTTCAATCTACATTTCTCTAATGATAAATGACCTTGAACATTTTTCCATTTGCTCATTTTTTATCTGTACATCTTTGATGAAGTGTTTATTCAGATCATGTACTCTTTTTTAAAAAATTGGGTTGTTTGTTTTCTTATTAGGGCCAAGGCCACCTTTTCTTTGGAAAAGGCCATCCCAGCACTCCTTGTGGCTCATGTGGCCTGTATACCAGTTAGAGCTCACATGTTACTGAGCTCACTGTTACCTTACTTGTCATGCCTCATCTGATTTCCCTAACTTGCTGATAAGTTTCTGCAAGGGATCACTTTTGTACATCCTTGAAGTAACCATAATATCTAACAGCATGTTTTGTACAGAGTAGGCTCTCAGAATTTATTTTTAACTAACCAAAAGTTAATGGCCAGGAAAGCAATTCGTTTAAAACCAAGACTGTCTCTTTAATCAGAAATGATGGAGTTAAGCAGAATAAATGAGGTATCAGGATATTTGTGGTTTAGTTAGTACTCTGAGAGGAACTTATTTTCTGACCTTCAGTTTTTTTGGGTTTTTTTTTTTTGTAAAATATCTAGTATCAAGGGCCAATATTATATGGTATTATATGGCTATCAAATCACTTTGGAAGTTTGTGAAAAGAGAACTAACTTTTATCCTCTAAAAATGTTATATCTTTATCATTTCATCCCCAACTCAAAGAAGGTAGAAGCAAGATTAAAGTTTGCTTTATTCAAGGACCATAAATTTGCTGGAGTTAGGACTCCAAACAATTCAATCACCTCTTAATTAACAAAATGTCTTAATTAAGCAGAATATCTTGTGTTTAATAGAGACCGGTAGAAAATATAGGGTTGTTTATAGACATAAAACAAAAGACTTAAATAGAGTCCACTCTGGTAGTACAGTACACTAGGTCCAAGCAACCAATAATCCTATTCATTCATTCAACTGACTTATTTATTTATTCATTTACTTATTCATTTACTCTGTAAATAAAAAAGTAAAACCCAGTGTTCTTTGTATTTAAGTGTGTATGCTCATGTGAAAAATGAAAATTACCAGAGTCTGCAAATTGGGCTTTGTGAGGTCATGAGGTGAGCCTCAGCCAATGAATTCCAGATGTCTGTCTTCGCAATTTCTTTGGGTGAGGAAGGATTCTGGTAGTCAAGACAAGACCCAAGAGAATAGTACAGCTAAGATAAAGGCTGTGCCAAGGACCTTTTCTGGTATTGGTTACTTAAGTTGTCCAGGGAGTTCATTTTATAAGAATATTTAATGTACCAAAGCCTTTAGATAGTTGTGAATTATGAAATACAGGAGTAGGGAGAGATTGAAGGAGTAGAGAAAAACTAAAAACAAATCTACAAATTCCAAGTGGTACAAAATCTCTTCAATCTTACTAGTCTGTTTCAACACATGAAGCAAATTGGTAGGTAGCTTTGGCAATCTCTTACGCATGGAGAGGCCAGAATGAACTCAGAAACCGTGGTTCTGCCTACCCTCTCCATTAGTGTGTGGCCATGGTTATGCCATTTTATAGTATGGAGTCTGAGCTCACCTCTGGATAAGAAGGCTGTTAAGTCCCCTATTTCTATCTCAAGATTGCTGAGAGAAATCAAATATTATTTATGTTCAAGTGTGTTAATTCAATAAAAGTATATAAAATATGGGCCATTATCACTATTAGCACTGATAATTGATCTTAGAATCTGGAATCCTATTAATAATTAATTTGTTTATAAGGTTAACCTTAGAAATTCCAACTAATATAAAAGCAGACACTATTCATTTTTATAGTTGTTCAAGGAATAACAAATAGCTTATTCAACTTTTTAAAACTCTATTCTTTTCTGTCAATATTTTGATTATGTTTTTGTACCAAGTTAATAGAAAGTTTTAACTTTATTTCAGTGTAACTCTGACCTATTTAATTGAAAATAGATATGTTAAATATAAAACCAAAATAATTTTGGAAGGCAAAAATGCACTAAAATGACTGATGCATTTAATAATGTGAAAAATATTTCAGATAACTAAAATGCATTCCAGGCAAGAAAATATGTGCATTAAAATTTTAAATGAGTTGCCTTGATGTCCAGGGTTAGGTGGGTACCTCTTTTCATCCTTCAGTAGGTTCTTTGGGCCCTCAAAATGAGATTACTTATACTTTGTTTATCTCATAATTTATCTACATGGTAAGTGTTAATAGTGCAGAGAATGTTTTATATTTAACATCATTTTTCTGAATTAAATATATTGGGATTACCCTTGATTGCACGAAACACAGATTGTCATGTGTATTCGTCAGCTTTCTCTAGGCTAAAATGCAGTAAAAACAATTCTAAAATTTCAGTGAATTTCAACAACAAAGGCTTGTTTCTAATGCACATTACATATTGGTGGCAGCTTTGTTCCTTTTTCATGTGTCT
Source organism: Macaca nemestrina (assembly GCF_043159975.1). NCBI lineage: Eukaryota > Metazoa > Chordata > Mammalia > Primates > Cercopithecidae > Macaca > Macaca nemestrina. The sequence goes on along the minus strand of NC_092125.1, from coordinate 21,731,885 downwards.
TGTTTATTCCAGTGTCTAGAGTGGAGAGGAGCCTCTCTAAACTCAAGGCAGAGGGAAAGGGCAAAAAGATAAGCTAGAACTTTCTAATGACTCTAAAACTTACATTTCCTTGGCCAAAACAAGTCCTTAGGCCAAGGTTGGTGTCAATAGGGAAAAACAACTTCTCCAGGAAGGCACTTTGTCCCATGGCAAAAGATAGTATAAACCCCCTATAGGGAAGGAGAAGAAATAATTGAGAGCAATAATACAATTTGCCATACCACCTCTCATAGTTTTTTAGAAAGATATGTATCCTTTGATATAGGAGAGATCATAGTTGGCATCGCTCCCTTCTTCCCTCTACCTCTTTCCTTCTCTTGTTCTCTTCCTCTCTTGCTCTCTTGTTTTCTGTGTCCAAGTACCCAGCTATGGCCCTAAATGATTCATTCTTTGTTCTGAAATACAGATGAGGATGTACCTATGCAAGGGTAGCCAAAGTTGGATACAATTGTGTGGTATTGAGTGGAAGACAGAGACAAACTTTGGTTTGAATATATATTCATCACAGAATTACAGTTCTCTGTGTCTGTAAACACAGAACAAATCCAAAGAGACTAGATGAAGACTTTTCACATTTAATGTTTACAAGAATCACTTGAAGACCTTATTACAGATTCTGATTCCGTAGAACTGAAGGGAAGCCAAGGATTTTACATTTCACAGAAGACTCCTGGTGATGTTGATGCTTCTGGCCCAGGGACTACACTTTGAGTAGCAATGGCCAAGATGATCTCAGAACTTCTTTCAAACCCTGCTACACTCTGAAGTCATTTCTATTCGTTTCCCCCATTACATGGCTTAAATAAACGTACATAAACATTGTACATAATATAAGAAGGTTAAACTTTCATTAAATTGTCTCTTAAGGAAAGAGGGAGAGCTGTACCATCTTTGTGCCCCTAACCCACAGTGTTCTGCTGTATGAATAACTGATACTGCACGGCACTGGATAAATGAATTACTGAGGTTAGAAGGAGACTGAGGAAAAGACTGCAGAATGATACAACGAAAACTTCATGAATATCATAGTAAACATTCTTCCTGAAGAGTTGGCCTTGCTCCCTTAGCAGACTCTGTGCCCATTGGAATAGCATGTTTTTTGCTAAACCTTTGCTTACACTTCAACGCACATCCTTGCCTCAGGGACGTCACCTGATTAAGATTTAGTATCTTAATCTTGGGAATGGGCTTCATTTACGAGGAAGGCAAGGCCATTCAATTCCAATTAACTGCACAGTTCTTGTGTAAAAAACAACCTTAAACTTTTAGACTATTTAAAGAATAGCAGAAGCCCCCACCCTTACTTTTTCATAAAACAGAATTGTCCTGACATGGCTTTCCTGTTCTTTTGAGTCAATAGGCTCAAATAACTTAAAAATAGATGATGGTTTTACATTTATCATTTGAACAAACATGGGAAACACAGAAATAATTGCTATGGAATTCCGGGTATAGTTTTTCCATCTCTACAATTGGCGAGGTGGTTCTTAGAGAACAGTAGACTACGTAAATGCACATGCTGGGGATGTGCTAACATCTAGCCTCGTAAGACATAATGTCATCTGAGGCTAATCTCACTCGGAGGGCACACTAGTGATTTCAAAAATGCTGCATAGGAACACAATGATGTTTACTAGCTCAGTGAAACGCTCTCTCCTGGGAACACCAAATGATTCTAAGATGCTCCCAGGACTTCATTTATACTTACTTATACAATCTTTTTCCTATTCCTATTGTGTGCTGGCGAGAGGTAGGAAGCTGAAGATTAAGGGGTAAACCAGTAGGGAGAAGGAAAGGGTCCTGAAAAGACCACTGAACTAGAAAATTTGGGGACGTAGGTTGTAATTTCACATATACCACTAATTAGCTGTGACTTGGGCAATATATACATGACAAGCCTCAGTTTCCTTATTTGTAAAACAAGATGATTACAGGGGTTTTCTAAAGACCTTTCCAATATTATCCTTCTAAGAGGAAAAACAGTAACAATATCAGGTGCTTTCATGACATGGAAAGCTGTAATGTGTAAGCGTTTAGGCTGCATAACATATGCAGGATGGCCCATGTGCATACAGAGATGAACTAAACAGGGAGAAAAAAAAAAAAAGAGAGCCTTGTCACAGAGAGAGATTGGAACTGGAAGTCAGGAGACCCATTTTATTCATTTATTCATCATTCATTCATACAACATACATGTATTCAGAAATAGCCTCTGAGAGCCAACTGTTTGCAGTCACTACACTTGGGCCTGTAATATGACAGTAAAGAGACAGACTTTTCTGCCCTTTTGGAATTCATATTCTCTGGGGAAAGACAGGTAACAAGTAAATAAAGAAAGAAACAGGATAATTGAAGATTGCTATAAATGTCACAGAGGAAATAAATGTGGTACAGAATCCCCAAGTAGCAAAGTGGCTTGATGTGTTCAAGGAAGAGAAAAGGAGCCAGTGTGTTTAAGAAGGCACTGAGCGCGAGAGAGAATATAGGAGATAAAGTTGCAGTTAAGTAAGGCTCAGGTCATTCAAGGCCTTAGAGGTCATAGCAAAGATTTTAGATTTTAAAAGCCAAGGGAAACCATTGAAGGGTTCTAGGAGAAAAGTGACATCTTAATTTAAATCAATCTTTCTGGCTTTTGTGTGGCAAAAGAAGAAGATATTGGACATAGGAAAAAAGAATCACTATGGACTCCTGGTTTTTTATTTATTCTTTCACAATCAGTTAGAGCCAATTAGAGTCACTTTCTTTTTAATGTTCAAATTTTTTAAATATGGCCTAGGGTGAGTAGTAGTGAGGGGACATGCCAAAACGAGTGTTGTGACTTTGGATATGGGCCATTTTCAGCGCCATTTCTCTTTCCCTACACCCTAAAACAAAATGTTCCTTTTATACATTCCCTGATCCAGACCCAGAATCAGCTATTTCTTCAGGATCCCAGCTTCCATTGAGTAGGAGTGATATCAAAAATCTAAAATTTGGGCCCTGAGTGCACTCACTGCTATCAGGTGTCATTGTTTCCAGGTCATTTTACTAAAATTTCAGTATATTCAGAAAGGCTTCTCCTATTCCCAAACTATAAATAAATTTACTCATGTTTTCTGATACTTTTTATAATTTTTTTTCCATTTTAGATATCTGATTCATGTGGAATTTTTTCTGACTAATATTGTGATGTTTGTCAATTTTATCTTTTACTAAATGGCAATCTAGTTTTCTCAACATTGTTTATTAATAGGTCGTGTTTCCCCAAAGATTAAATATTCTGCCTTTATCATTTGCCAAATTTGAACAATCTATTTATGGACCTTACTGTTTCATTGTTCAGTCTGTCTATCCATGTGCCATGCTATCCATGTGCCATGCTAGAATATGTTGTCATATTTGTTAGGGTTAGGCCCCCGTCATTGAGCATTTTTTGCATGGTATTCTAACTTCTCCATATCCCTGCTAACACTTGTTATTTTCTGTTTTGTTTTGTTTTTATGGTAGCCATCCAAATGGGTGTGAACTGATAGCTCATTGTGGTTTTGGTTTGCATTTATCTGTTGATTAGGGATGTCTAGCATTTTCACATATGCTTATTGGACATTTGCATATCATCTTTGAAGAAATGTATATTCAAGTTCTTCACTCATTTTTAGAGTAATTTGATATTTTGTTGTTGTTGAGTTATAGTAGTTCTTTATATATTTTAGATATTAACCCCTTATCTGATACATCATTTGCAAATATTTTCTCCCATGCTGTAGGCTACCTTTCACTCAGTTGATTGTGTCCTTTGATGAATACAAGTTTTAAATTTGACATAGTCCCTTTTGTCTATTTTTTCTTTTGTTACCTGTGTTTTTGGTGTTATGTGTGAAAATCATGGGCAAATATAATATCATAAACATTTTTTTTCTTATGTCTTCTGGGAGTTTTACATTTTTGGATCTTACATTTAGGGCTTTAATACATTTGAGTTAATATTTGTATATGGTATAAGATAAGGCTTCAAATTCATTATTGTGCATGTGCATATTCAGTTTTCCCAATACCATTTGTTGAAGAGACTGTTTCCCATTGATTGATCTTGGCACTCTCATTTAGGTTTGTTTCTGGACTCTATTCTATTTCATTAATCTATATGTCCGCCTTCACATGAGTGTCATACTATTTTGACTTTAATAGCTTTATAATGTTTTCAAATCAGGAAGCATAAATCCTCCCACTTTGTTTTACTTTTTCAAGATTATTTTAGCTATTCAAGGTTTCTTGAGATTCCATGTGCATTATAGGATGATTTGTTGCTATTTCTGCAAAAAAATAGACACTTGAGATTTTGATGTGGATTGTGTTGAATCTATAAATTGTTTTAGTTAGTATTGACATCTTAGCAATATTAAGTCTTCCAATCCATAAATGTAGGATGTCTTTCCATTTGTGTCTTCTTTAATTTCTTTCAGCAATGCTTTGTGATCTTCAATGTATAAGTTTTTCACTTCCTTGGGTAAGTTTATTCCCAAGTATTTTTTGAGGCTGTTGTAAATTATTTCTTAATTTCTTTTTTAGATGATTGTTCATTGTTATTGTATGAAAAGACACCTACTTTATGTGTTGATTATATCCTACAACTATGCCAAATTCATCTATTAGTTCTAGCAGTTTTTTTTCTGAGTGTGGGATCTTTAGGGTTTTCTACATATAAGATCATGTTATGTGTGAGAAAAGATAATTTTACGTCTTCCTTTCCAATTTGGTTGCTTTTATTTTTCTTCTCTAATTGTTGTGCCTTGAACTTTCAGTATTACATTGACTAGAAATGGTGAAAGTGGGCATCCTTGTCTTGTTCCTGATCTTAGGTATAAAGTTTTCAGTCTTTCACCATTGAGTATAATATTAGTTGTGGACTTTTTATATATCATTGCAGCTTTTTTCATCCCTGTAGTACATCAGGCAGGAGCATTACAGCTCTTTTGCTCCCACAGTTTGCTGAGTTCTGGGTATTGTCTCATGACCAAGAAGAATAAGGTACACAGATGCCAGAGAATGGGGTAAGGCAGAGTAGAATTTATTGAGTGAAAGAAAAGCACTTGACAGGAAGAGGGACCCAAAAATGGGTAGCCATCTGTGAGGCTGAGTTTGGGGTTTTTATGGGTTTAGAATGGAGAAACACATGTGGATTGGTTTATGGGTAGGCTTGGAAAAGGCACCATTTGATTGGTTAAAAGGTAGCATTTAGAATGAGCCAGTAGAGAGAGAGTGGGCAAAATGGGGATGGAAGTTCTCACTCCAGCCATGGATTCTATCAGAACTGGTAGGTTGGTTTTCAGGCTTTAGAGTTTCCTTGGCTTGAATGTTGAGTTTCACTAGGGACCCGTCCCTGTCTGTCTAGGAATTTGTCTGTCTCCTGTCACTATCAACATGGCTTTTATTACATTGAAATAGTTTCCTTTAATTCCTACTTTGTTGACTGTTTTTATCTTAAAGTGTGTCAAATTTTGTTAAATGTTTTCTCTGCATAAATTCAGATGATCATATATTGTTATCCTTAATTCTGTTAATGTGATATAATGAAGACTATTGATTTTTAAACATTAATTTAATATTCTGCAACTGTACTAAAATTTTATTAGCTGTGTTGTATTTCTATGGATGTTCATGGGTTTTCAAGACACACAACCATATCATATTATCTTCAAATAGGAGTATTTTTAACATAACTTTTCTAATTCTTATGTCTCTAATTTTGTACTCTTGTCAGAATCTGTGTCCTGAAATCTCCAGTTCTATATTGAAGGATAGTGAAGTGGCATTCTTGCCTGGGGCTAGACTTCAGAAAGAATGCGCTCAGTATTTTTCCATTAAATATATACCAACTTTTGGGTAAGATACACACCTTTTATCATATTGAAAAATATCTACTGGTTACTTTTATGACGTGAACTAAGTTTTAAAAATGCTTTTTCAGTATGCATGAACATATAGCTTTTCTCCACAGGTCTATTAACATAGTGCAGTATATTTGCAGATTTTTAATTCTTGATCTATCTTGCATTTCTTATATAAACTCTCTTTTGTCCTAATGAATTATTATTTTGCTAATGTGCTGTTGGGCACTGTTAGTTAATATTTATTTTAGACTACTGCATCAACATTTGTAAGTGAAAATAGTCTGTAGGTTTGAGGAAAAAAATATTTTTTACATCCAGGTTTGTTGTTAATGTTCATTCTTTTTGTCAGAAATGTTTGGAAGATCATTTTTCTATGTTCTTGTACAAATAGAATGACCTGGATTTGGAAATTTCTGTAGAATTCCTCTGTGAAATCATCTTGACCACCTGATTTTTTTGAGAGTGAGAAGTAACGGTTGACTTTCTCTATTTCTTCTATAACACTTGGTCTGTTTTCTTTACTGGAATCAGTTTTGACAAATTATGTTTTTCCATAAAATTCTTCACTTTTTCATTATTTAGATCTTCTCTGTTTCAATGGTTATTTTTCTTTGTCACTTTTTATCTTGTATATTTGTGCTTTCTCCTCTTATCCCCTTCTCATGTGCAATCTTACCTTTTTTGATCAGATTAGCTAGTGATTGTCCATTATGTTTATTTTTTAAACCAATATTTATTTATAGTATGACTATTTTTCTTTTTCTACTTCATTGCTCTGTTTGTATTCTGATTTCTCTCCTTTGTTCCCTTTATTCTGTTTTCCAAATTTATTGTCATTGTCCATTTTTATTGACATATATATTTAATACTAAGATAGGATAGTTCCCTTGACTCCCTTTGCAGGTAACAACTGGAGTAACTTATTTCACTCAGTCCGCCACTGGCCACTCATTGCAGGTTTACCTGGGAGCCCAGCCCTTCCATATCAATACCATACATTTTTTCTGATCACTGCTTTAATTGTATGATTAAAGACATGTGATTCGGAATCACAGCTCTTTATCATTGTTTTTTACAATACCTGTTATATTGGTTTGCATTTCCTCATTTGAGTCCAGTTTTTTCATAATAATCACAAAATTTTATAGTTTATTAGCACTTTTATAATAAATTTTTATACTTTATTTATAATTCACCACTAACGTGGTGAATTGGTAAATTTTTATAAATGTCCAATATGCATGAGAGAAGATTTACTCTCTATTATTAAGAGGGTGAAAATAAATCCATCTTATTTACTATGTTGTTTGTGTCCTCTCTATCCTTATTTATTTTTTATCCACATTACCTTTCTCAGGCTGAGCATGGCATGTCAAGTCACCTGATGTTTGTGTGCTTCTTTCTCTGCATTTCTTCTAGTTTCGGCTTTAGGAAGGTGACTGATAGGGGAACGTTTCTATCTTGTCTTTGCCTTGAATTGTGGCCTTTGCCTTTATAAAGCTTTCTTCTTTGTGCTGTTTATCCCTTTTCTGTTCTGAGTTCTAACTTGTTAGACATCAAGATCATAACCCCCAATTTCATTTTGTTTGCATTTGCTGGTACATGTTGCTCCATTCTTTATTTTCAGGCCTTCTTCAATTCTTTGTTTTAGGTGCATCTAGTGTACACTGCGCAGAGTTGATTTTGTTTTGTGAGCCAATTTAAAAATTTTTCCTTTTAATATGTGAGTTATGTCATTTACATTCATGAACATGACTTATATGTTCCATTTCGGCTCTATTGGTTATTTTACTGTGTACATGGCACAGCTTCATTATACAGTTACTTCCACTATATGATCTCTTTTTTTGTTTTATTTTTTAATCCTTTAAATAGTTTTTGTTTTTTTGCTTTGTTTTGGCTACCTTTGTTATATATAACAGTTTGTTTTCATGACCAAGCTGCTCCCTTTACTAAAGCCTGTATATAACGACTAGATTCTCTCTTTTTCTTGCTCAATTTTGAATATTCTACCTATCAGCTTTAAGTGATATTTTCTGATTCTATCCTTTCTCATTCTCCTTTCTTCTCTGCTTTCCCCACCTAACCCTCTGCTCTGGAGTAAGCTTTGGAGCCAACTCAATAAACATAAGTAGCTTATTTTCCCGATTAGTTACAAATTAAGATCTGTGAAGTCCTTTGCTTTTACTTGTATTGCCAGTCATGATAAGCATGCTTTTATTTGCTCTCCTTGTTCATCTGTCATTTTTTTTGAGGATATGCGCAGAGATTATAATTTAGGCTGCTCTCATTATCTTATGGACCTGGAAACTTCTCATAGATTTCATGAAAATTAAATGAGCTAATCTTCGTGAAAGTAAAGACCACTATTATTCTTTGCTGAAAAGACCCTAGGGATGTCTTTTCTTGCATTTAGGGGCAACACATTTTTCTAATTACCGTATATTAACTCTTTTCTGTAATGTATTGTGACCCCTTTAACTTCCTATCATGACTTTTGTTCTGATATATAGAAACCTTTTGTCTTGATAGGTAGAAAGGTAGACGAGCTTGGGAGGACAGAGACCTATCTCAGTAGGCTTCCCTAAAGAAAGCAAGAAAGGAAGGAGCTAGAATAGCAAACACCTAAGGGAAAGAAAGATTGATGCAAAGAAAAATGAGAAGGAAATTGTTCGTTCTCTTGTAATTCTATTTAGGCTTGTCCCAGACTGGACAAAGAGTCCACTTTACTTAACATTTTCTATGAAATAGATGTTGCACTTGGCCCCTGAAGAATGTTATAATATAAAGCTAATGACTTTAGTAAAGTTTCAAATATATATAAGACAACAAGCATTAATCTAACATTATGTTTACACAGTCCAACAATCTTTCATTTTTATCCTATTTTAAACATGAGGAAAAAAAGTAAGACTCAGATTCAGAGAGGTTGAATGTATGGTTGGAAGTTGCATAACTAAAAACAGTAGAGAAATGACTTAATTCAAAAACTTATTTGCTCAAATCTCACCTACTATAATAAAATGTAAGAGGGTGAAGAAAGGCAAGAGGAGTGGCCATGGCAGGTTTGTTCTAGATGCTTAGTTGTAGGGGAAGTAAGTTACTCATGGTCAGAATGGTCTGAGAAGACTTTTCAGAAAATATTAGATTTAACAGTTTCCCCTCCAGTTCAGGACAGTACCTGTGTTCTTAATGCCTACGTATCTCATGTTGCCTGGCTGGACCTGCTATAGAAAAGGATGACTAGCATTCCCTTTGCTTTGTGACTTAACCAGGAGTGGCTTTTCCTTCTTAAAAAAAGAAACCTTGACTGGGCCTTGTGGCTCACGCCTGTAAGCCGAGGCGGGCAGATCACGAGGTCAAGAGATCAAGACCATCCTGGCCAACATGGTGAAACCCTGTCTTTACTAAAAATACAAAAAGTAACTGGACGTGGTGGTGTGTGCCTGTAATCCCAGCTACTCGGGAGGCTGAGGCAGGAGAATCGCTTGAACCCGGGAGGCGGAGGTTGCAGTGAGCAGAGATAACGCCACTGCACTCCAGCCTGGAGACGGAGTGAGACTTTGCCTCAAAAACAGAGAAACTTTCTCTTTCCACAGAGACCTTCAGGCAGGAACTCCTTTTAAATAAGAGATTGTAATTAATATTATCACTGGGTCCTGAGAGAGTACCTTGATTGCATATACAGCAATGGAGACGGACAAAACACAGATTGCCTGTTATCTCATCAGGATGAAGGTTTGCATTTGAGTTCAGCTAGAGGAACAAAGAAGATCTGTGCACCCATCTTCTGAGTCAGCCAAACCCCAGCAGGGTGTGTAGTGGTCTTGGAATCCTAAGATTGAATCTGTTATGAGAACAGAGAGGTTTATAAGTATCAGAGCAGCAGGGATGGCAAGTGGTTCTAATGGAATTAGGAGATGTTATTGACAGGCCCTGGCTCTGGAAGTGTCTCCTCAATTTCCCATAGGTGATATTTCAGAGTTAAACCCCTTATTTAAGTTAAGACTAAGAGAAGAGAACCAAAGAACTACAAAGTGGTCAGCTCAAAATCCAAGCAAGTCTCAAGTAAGTTGCCACTTTGTATTCAGGTGTATGACAATATGACAAACTATTAGAGCAGAAAGATTTCAAAGGAAAGTAACTCTCATTTTCATTTCGTAGATGAGGAAGAAAAATTTTTCCTGCTCAACTCCTACCCACCCTCTCCAGATAAATTCTAAACATTTGGCCCAGTGACAGAATTAAACCACACTCCAAAGCTATTAAAATCCATACCTACTTTCAAGACAGTTCTTTGTGGATTGCCCAAATAGGAGGTAGGTGACAGAGAGAAAAGCGCACAGATTGCCACTGATACCTGCATTTGAATCCTACCTTCATTACTTATTTTGAGCTGTGTGCTTGCGGGAAAAATCACTTAGTTATCTTGAGCCTTGATTTTTTTTAATCAATAAAGTCTAAAAAATAATCGTTACCTTAGAGAGAAAGCTAAGAGGAAGGAGCTCTACTTAGAGAAGATCACAGAAAATAAATATTTTAAGCTATTAATCAAAGACTGTTTGAGGCATTGGGAAAGGAGGCAGTAGAAAATGGACATTTTAGGAAAAGAGAAATTCGGAAGCAAAGTCCTGACAGACAGGAAATACAAGGCTTAGGGAGGCAGTAGTCTCTGTGGTTGAAATTTTGGTGTCATAATAAGAAATTTAGACTGGCCGGGCACGGTGGCTCATGCCTGTAATCCCAGCACTTTGGGAGGCCGAGGCGGGTGGATCACGAGGTTAAGAGATCAAGACCATCCTAGCTAACACGGTGAAACCCCGTCTCTGCTAAAAATACAAAAAATTAGCCAGGCATGGTGGCGGGCACCTGTAGTCCCAGCTACTCGGGAGGCTGAGGCAGGAGAATGGCGTGAACCCAGAAGGCAGAGCTTGCAGTGAGCTGAGATCGTGCCACTGCATTCCAAGCTGGGAGACAGAGAGAGACTCCACCTCAAACAAAACAAAACAAAACAAAAACAAAAACAAAGAAGTTTAGACTTTGGTGGTTGTAGTAGTTGTAGTAATAGGTAGTATTCATTGAGTGTATTCCACAGACAAGGTGATATTCTAAGATTTGACATTTATTGTCACATTTAACTCTTACACTAACACCATCAGGCAGGTACTATGGTTCTAATTTTACAGATGAGAAAACTGAGACAGAGAAAAGTTACATTGCTTACCCAAAGTCACATGGATAGCAGATTTAGCAGCTGAGCTGTGACAGGCAATGGGAAGCAAACAAGACATTCTTAAATAGGGTAGCAGAAGAGCCACGTGTGTATGTGTCTGTGTGTTCATGATATAGATAGAGTGATGGAAACATACATGCATATGCAAGAAGAAGGTATACACTTGAGAAAATAAATCCTGGACCAAGGTAAAGGAGGAAGACCAGTTAGAAGTCTACTATAATATTTCAGTTGAGAGATGACAGTAGTTAGAATGAATTCAGCCAAGGAGAAAACGATGAGGTGAGTGACAGAAGATATAGTTAGGAGATAAATTGGACAGACTTAGTAATGCAAAGTGAGAAGCAGCAAACCATTGAGGATCATTGCGAGATGAGGAAATTAGTTGGATGATGATGTAAACCTTATAGGTTGGGGTTCTTTTAAAGTAGTTGTTCCCAAACCTTTAATATGAAAGTGAACCAGCCTTTCTATGACTGAATGACCTCAAGTCCCAGGGGTAAACAATTCTACAAAAACAAACGAGTGACTTTTTTCTACAGAATTAGGACAATGCAAATCTTACAGGTAAGAATCTATGAGGTATCTTCCACTTAAACTCTAATAATCTACCTTTGCAACTCTGGCCCTCTATAACCTTGGTCTCAGGAAGGAATGGCATGCAGTAGTGACAGACAGGCATTAAGTTCTGGGTTAAAGATAATATATCTCAAGATTATTTCTTTTTGGGAGTATATGTATGCCCAGATTTACATACTGCACTGAGACAGAAGTCAAACAAGAATGTAAAAATTATCACCTCCAGGATATATTTATTATATATGTATATTTTCCCCAGTGAATGCTATCCCTTACACATTAATCTGCACACAATGTTAAAAAACATGCAGTAAAAAAGTCATTTTGTTTTCTTTATAAAAACATCTAAATTTCAGTTATCAGTGGAATATTGTGCAGTCATTAAAATAATGCTTCTGAAAAAGTAGGTGATGACTTAAAGAAATATTTATTACATTAAATGAAGTTAACATAGATCAAATGCTATATAGATTCTACAAAATACCTAACCAATACTCCTCAAAACTCTCAAGGTCATCAAAACAAGGAAAGCCTGAGAAAATGTCAGAGTCAAGAGGAGCTTAAAGAAACATGATGACAAAATGTAAAATGGAATCCTAGATAAAATCCTGAACAGAAAAAGGTACCAAGTAAAAGAGCACACTAATATTTAGGTTTATGCAAACTCCTAAATATCAAAAAGTTCAACAAAGGCCTTAATACATACAATGACTACTTAAAATGATATATTTTTACTGTATTACTTGTCAAAGTCTTTAAAAAAATTGGAGGTCTGTTAAAAAACTGTGCTAAGTGGCTTCTATTTTATCTTTTATTTTAATGCAGAAGTGGACCCAGCAGTGCCGAGTTACCCCATAGGCAGACAAAGCACAGCCTTGAGATACGAACAGAGCAGGGCATCGAAACCACTTATTTGAAAGAAGAAGATATTTGATATTTCTCTAACTTATGGTTTTGTACTATTTTTTATTTTGAATTAGTTTGAACCATAAGAAATTACTAAAACTTGACTATTTTTACTTGCAGAAGGTAGCTTCATATCGTTCAATGTAGGACTCAGAGGAATGAGTAGTCTGATTGTGTTGTTTGGGGCATATGAAGTCTCCATCTGGCTCTGCTGCCAACCCAGTTTTATTGCAAGCTCTTAAGAAGCAGACTCTTAATTTGAGTGGTCAGCTTTGTAAAAAATATCTGCACAGTGTATGTTTTGACCTCCTTCTCTCATCTCACCTAATCTCACCTCTCCTACCCCAGAAAAAGCAACCTAGTCTGGCAAGGCCTGGGAGGCAGATGAAGCTTGGTTGCCTCTCCAACTCATTAAGCACCTGAGCAAAAACAAAGCGGATGTTGTGGGAAGTTTTTTGAAACTCAGGAAAATCTCCATCCTCAGTGGTCCTGCTAGGAATTAGTTTTTGTTTGGGGGAACCAGAGTCTACGATTTTGTGAGATATTTCCTGAAGGAGCTAAGAGTTTCAGTAGAGAGTGAGGAAACATTCTGGAATGAAGATCTGGAAAAAGTATTTGGTTTGTTAAAAGGCTCCCGTGCCCCGCGTTTGACCTGCATTGCAGAATCTTCAGTAATAAGGCAGTATTTTATCCTAGCTTCCTCCATCCCTCCCTCCTTCTAAGTCCTGATTTTTTTTTTTTTTTTTTTTTTTTTTTTTTTTTTTTTTTTTTTTCTGGAGTAGCAGCCACAGAGCACGGGGTGAAAAGTCGCTGGAAGGACAAGTTGACAGATAGCATTTGGGTCGCTGGGTCACTGAAAGGCGTCGTGATCTGGGCTCAGACAGAGCGATTTCCTCGGTGATTTTAATCTTTCGTCTGTTCACACGTCACGCCACCTGGACATAATGCAGAGAAATCTGGAGGCTTAACAAACCCTTCCTCTATCCCCTAAAGCTTACTTGGACAAAAAGAGAGAGAGAGAGAAAAAGAGAGAAAGACAGGAAAAGAGAGTTAACCCTCTCCCTGCCACCCCCATCAACAGCAGAAAAACCTAGGAGTGGAAAGACCTTGCTGGCAATTAATAAGCTCAGGGCTTTGAGCAACAAGGGCCCTGTCTTTATGGAGCCTGTAAATAATATAACAAGTTGCCCCATTTACTGCCTTAGACACATATACATGGCAGCTTTATCCTTTTTCGTTGACCCTCTGTCTACGTTTTGATTTACTTTCAAATATCATCTCATAGATTCTTGGAAAACATTTATTTTGATGGTGGGGGTTGGGGTACAGGCAGATGGAGAAAGGATGTAGAGAAAGAGCTACCCACGAAAGGAAATATTAATATCTTCCCCGTGACTGTGACCAGGCAGTCTGTTTTTCTTATTTCCCCATAAGTTTCTGAGCTATTTCCGGCCAAGGGTGTTAAAGCTTAGAATTAATGGATTTCAACAAAGTGGATGCCGATGTTCCAGAGAAATGCTTCTACTTAACTTGTTAGCAATATGCGTCAGGTCATGCTTGATAGTGCTGGAGAGTGGGGAGGAAAAGGCAGCCAAGGGACTGCCAGGAAGATGCTCCTTCAGGTTTCTTCCCTCTGGACAAATGGTGGAAAGAGAGAGTGACTCTGGTGCTCACCCCTTGCTCCCACAGAACGCTCATCATCTTCTGTTAAAGCACTTATCAAACTTTATCATGGTTATTTGCTTAGATGTCAGCACTAGACTATGAACTCCACAGGGGGACTTTATCCTTCACATCTCTCAAAGTGCCTGGAATATAATGGGACATTTTAAATATTTGCTTGTTCATTTTATCAAACAGGGCTTAAACACCTACTATTGCCAGATAGAGAGTTAGTCAATGGGGATACAATGAGGGATACGTTAGGGTCCCTTTTCTTAAGTTGCTCATAGTCTGGCCAGGGAGACAGACATACAAAGATAACATTGATAATAACATGCTACAGATGCTTCCCTGGATGTACAGGGCTCCATGGAGGGAATCATTAAAGAGGGGGCCATTCTACTGGGGAGGGGAAAGGTGGATTAGGAAAGACACAAAGTGATTGTAGAGGTACAAGCAAGAAGCTACACAGACCAGTGGAAATGCTACCTCAACAGCCTTTGAGAGAAGTAGCAGGGTCTGATATACTAGCACTATCAGTGGGGATAAGAGAAGATGCATTAAGAGGTAAAAGGAAGGTGGTTCTACAGAACTCAGTGGCCACCAGTGATATACGAGTTAAGAAATTGCTTACGCAGATAGTAAGAGTATGGGAGTCCTCAGTAAGGCTTTTCTTTTTAATGAAAAGCAGCCCAAATTATTTTCCTTACTAACAAAGAGCAGCCTGTAAAATCCAGCTGCAGACCTAGATACTGGCAGTTGTGGCAATCATGTTCAAGATGGCGACTCCATCTTCTCTTCTCTTTGCCAGCCATGTGTACAGGAAGAAGCAGACAAGATGGCGCTGATCAACTGGAATGCCTATTTGCATAATAAGATTAGCATGGGGGAAAAGCCTTCCCCACACACTATGTAGATGTCACAACTGATCAAACCAATCTATGAGCCCTATGTAAATCAGACACCGCCTCCCCAAACTGTATTATAAAATGGCGCATTAGCACCAACCGTTACTTTTCTCTGCTAGGAGACCCTCTTTGGCGTTTTCTCAACATGAGGAAGCTTTTTCTCTCTCTTTTCTTCTTTTTCTCTCTCTTTTCTTCTTTTTCTCTCTCTTTTCTTCTTTTTCTGTTAAACGTTCTCCTCCAACACCCACTCCTCATGTGTGTCCGTGTCCTGAATTCCTTCCGCACTGAGACCAAGAGCCAGGGTATGTACCCTAGTCAAGGGAGCCCTTTCACCGGAATATAGAGCCAGAAGGAAAAGGAGAAGTTGGAGTTAACCTCCTTCTGGCATTGGTGACTGAGTCACCGAAACAGGGAAAAGGAAAGAAAGAAAGGAGGTCACGATAAAGGCTCTAATGTCATGGCTGTGTTTGTTAATCTCAATAATCAATTTAACTGTGTTTGCTCAGGTTATTACAATTGCCTTGGCTTTGAATAGGTACAACTTACCTTGTTGCAATTAACCCTAGAAGAACTCCATTTACCTGTGCCACAGTACAAAGGAAATATCACAGGCAGCAAATGCGTGAACTTAGATTGAGGTCTGGCTCGGAAACCCTGAGTCCCAGTTTACTCACCTCTATGCCAGAGATAAGCATTCCTTCCCTGCCTGCCTACATTATTAGTGTGTGGTGAGGGCGGAATAAGATTATGTACCTAAAAGCTACACAATACAAGAAGTGAGATATGCAAGCCCTTGTGTCCCAAGAATTTGGAGGGACACTGGCCTTTCCAGCAGAATTGGGGTCACTGACAGAAGGCTAATGAAAATTAAAATCACCAACTGCCTTGAAGTAAACAGATCTGACTCTTGAAGCTAAAACTCTGAAGACGATATTTGCCAAGTGGCACTGCTCAAAGGAAAGTATCCTGTCAAATCCACCCAGCCTGAGCTCCAGATTGCTGAAATTTCGGGAGGCCCATTTATCAGAGGAAAATTACAACTTCCTTGATCAGGTCACCCCGATTTGCACAGGTGGTAACCCTAAATCTTGGCCAATTTCCAGTTTGGGTAATTCTATTTAGCTTTTCATGATTCCAGCTTCGGCTTCACTGGGGACATTGTCCTTCCCTCCTGTCATCCTCCTGGAAATTGCCATGGCTAGGAGAGATCTCACTACATTTTTGTGTGCTGAGTAGATTTTCCTCTGCTTTGAAATGAAGATATTTTTCTTGTTAAACCAATTTCCAGGTAACTTATTTTTAGAAACGTAGCCCCAGACCTTTTCTCACTAACCAGGTAAATTAGAGAATGAGAGACTATAATAGCTCTTCCGGAACTTGATTGTTTGTTTGCAGGGTCTGCAAAGGCAAAGAATTGCTAGTGGCCAGGCAGATCACATAAAGTGTGAAAAGGCCAGTGGGGTGCAAGACAAATGGGAGTGATAAGGACTGGGGAGTTCATTTCACATCTACACTCATTTTTTAAGAGTAAAACATTGTAGAGTATAAACAAAACTCATTCCTGAGATTAATTTGGTTTCCAGGTCACCATTTGTTAAACTCTAATAATCTAACCTGTGAATCTTACAGATTAAAAACAAATAACAGAGGCACTGAGAGAGACAATTTACAGAGCCAGTTGAAGGTAAGTCTGTGTTATTGTCACACTTCCTGTCACACAATCCACACAGCTGGGCTTCCATTCCAGGTTGCTTTCTCTTCCAACCTTTAGAAAGTTGCATTATCCTATCACAGTTTCCCTGCTTTCCTAACATTCTTTCTTACTATATCTCTTATGCTAATAGTATGCATTTTTTTTTTTTTATTTTGGTAGAAAGAATGCTGGGACTTTGAACGATATGGGTCCAGTCCTGGTTCTATCCCATATTGGCAGATTAACCTGGGCTGGTTTCTTAACTAATTTTAAGTTTACTCATTAGTGGGCACTATTACAAACTAAAGATTGCTCATCTAATTCAATTTAAAATTTTAATGCCATTCAAATTTTTAAAATTATCTCCAAATAGTGCAGTAGGCCCACACTAGGATACTATTCATTTGAAGATTGAAGTCACCACCTATACTTAGTAAATTGATATTTTCTGTAATTGAGACCCTTCCCACCAAAAATGCTGTCCATTATGCAGTAAGTATCCATTGGGAAATCAGATTCTTATTAACTGGATTAGTTCCCATTAGAATTATTTTAGAAATTGTTTTGGAACATTGTTTTTAGAGAGATGTGGGATTAAAAACTTGTTCTGTCATTTAAAATTTTTGTGACCTTGGATAATTATTAAAGCTTAGTTTCCCAATCTGTAAAATGAGAAAACAATAGCTACTTCATTAGCACAAGATTAAATGAGACTGTGTGCAATGCCCCTGGCACATATGCTAAAGTAATAGTTACATTACATAGTCAGGTATCTTCGCTAACTCTTTCCCTCCTTTCCTACCTAACTTTTATGTGACCAAAACACAGGTTTACTCTAGAGGATCTAACTGCTTTATTTTTAAAAAGGTTTTTTAGAAACACATATTTTTTCTAGTTGAAAGAGTCTGGAAAACTAAAAAATATGACATAATTTGAATGGAAGTAGCATTTGGTTGCTTAACATGAACCTGACAAATAAATAGATTTCCTTAAAGTTTCCCAGTAGGACTGTTATCCCTGTCGGTCTCCTAACTCAAACAACATATTAAAGAAGAATAAAGGATGCATAATTTTTTGAGGTCTGAACTCATTATGTGCTTTTGATTTTCAAAGATATTTGTGTTCCAAGTGAATGACAGGTGAGAAAACCTCCTGCCATAATCTCCCACATTCTCCACAAAGGGAAAATTTTGAGTGACAGTTTTGTACTCATAAGCCAACCTTTAGAGAAGTCTCCAAAGGATTTCTCTGAGCATGTGGAGACTTGGTTTAAGTATAATGGCTTGACTGGAGAATGATGAGGCTTGGACAAGTAAGTGATGGTGTGGGGATTGGGACACGATCAAGTAAGGATGAGATGTAGGGTAGGAAAAATAATCCTGGGGCTCTTCTTGCATTATCCCTTTGCCCCAATCCCTGAGGAATCCTGAAATGCTTCATCTTATGGTGGAAGTGGTATGTTTCATTTAAAATCTTTCGGCACTCATCTAGGGACTGAGTCCACTACATCTTTGAATTTTAAAGGAAGCTCCCTCCTCAGAGTTTGCTTCCTAGTTGGTGTTTGAACCAAAATGAGACATACCAGTCCTAGTGATGACCTTTGAATGTACAGCATACCATAATTTCAAGCACTAGAAAAACTCCTGGTAGATGAGTCCTGAATGTAGGAGCAAATAACTCTATAACTTGAACACTTTCCAGCTCAGCCACCATATTTGATAAATAGAGAAAAGAAGGCCCAGAGAAACTAAATCGATCACCTAAACTAGGAGTTGGAGAATTATGGCTCACAAACCAAATCTGGCTCATGGCCTCTTTTTGTAAACAAGGTTTTATTGAAAAACAGCCATACTCATTCATTTACATATTATATCTGGCTGCTTTCATTTTGCAAGAGCAGAGTGTAGTAGTTGCAACAGGGACCATATGACCCTGAAAGCCTAAAATATTTGTGATCTGATCCTTTACAGAAAGTTTGCTGACCTCTGGTCTAAAATCACATAGTCAACTGGTAACAAAGCCAGGACTACAATTATGGTCTTGAACCACACCAGAAGAGACAGAAATAATATGAAAATTTTAAAAAAATGTATATAAATACTTGGGGCCCTGGAAACAAAAGACATTACTGAACTTGATATATTTCTATTATTTGTATTACTGCTATAATAAATATCAGGATACTCTTCTAAATCTATTAGTCCTAAACTAAACTTTAACCAAGGTCAAAAATTAGAGATGAACTACATTAGATCACTAGAGTCCTCCATGACCCATGCATCCATTTATCCCAGATAACTGTCAATCTGCTCATCAGACATGCTGTTGTTATACAATCTCTTTTTGTGCCTTTTTAAAAAAAAGTCCTGTTTAAGGATCATTCAGCATCCTAATAAGGATTTCATGAAGATTAAGCAGCAAGGGCATTTAAAGAACAAATCACACCTGACAAACTTCGTAGTCTTTTACAACGTAATTTCAAATTAGCAGATGAAAGGAAGGCAAGGGATCTTATGTCTCTGCCTTTTTGTAAAACACTTGAGACAGGATCTCTCACAAAATGTTAGTGGCAAAGCTATTTTATATCAGCCTTTGCCAATTCAAATGGTCTTCAATGCTTCCACCTAGACTGAAGAGAGAGTGATGATAAATGGCAACCCAAGGAGTTTGGGCATGGATGCAACACCTCTGAGGTTACTAAGCAATATCACCATTAACCTTGAATAGGGCACACTAAAGTCATGATCATCAAATTTGTGGGTGATATTCAGATATAACATCTCAAGGAAGGTAAAAGAAGAAAAAGAATTAAATAAAAGTGAATATATGGACATGGACCCAGCCAAAAAAATCTGTGCAGATAAATAATAAGCCAATGTCTTATCCTTGAAGTAGCTCTTCCAAATTTGAGACCCAGAAGTGACTGAACACCCAAAATATTGAATTGGAAGTTAGGGTTACTACTACTAGATGTGAAATGTTCTGGTACAGCCTATCCCTATTCAAATTATGAAGATAAAGATTTCTAAGCAGCAAGGCATATTGGTTGTTAAATAATAAAGGAAAAATAACCAATTCATTCATTTGTGTACTCAGTCATTCACTCACTCACTCTAAACTGGGTGCCAATCATGTGCTTGTCACTGCTTTAAGTACAAAACAAGCATAGATCCTGCCCTTATGGAGTGCTTTCCTCTCTCTCTCTCTCTCTCTCTCTCTCTCTCACACACACACACACACACACACACACACACACGGGTTTTCTTGGGAGCTGCTAAGTACTAGGAAGTAAAATAAAGCAGGATGATATACAATAGCAGAGGAGTGGGGGACAGGCTGTATTGCATTTGATGGTAGGATGAGGGAAGCCCTCTCGATGAAATGGAATTTGAGTAGAGAAAGGATGATCGAGACAAAGGAAACAGAAAGTGCAAAGGTCCCAAAATGAGAGCACATTTGATACTTGGAGAACACACAACAGGAGTATGGAGAATAAAAGGAAAGGTCCTGGGAGCTGAGATCAGAGAGGCAGACAGGTGCAAAGGTAAATATTATCTTGTAGGTTTTGGTAAGATAAAATTTGGTAAGGTAAAATCACTTCATATTTTATGTTCATTGAGATGAAGAGCCACTTTGAGACAGAAACTAACACCTTAAAATGATCACTCGGGTTGCTGTATGGAGAAGAGACAAGGGAGCCAGGTAGGAGGAGGAAGGCAGGTTGAGAGGATAGTACAGTATTTTAAGTGAAAGCTGATAGCAGCTTAGACTTCAGTGGAGGCAAGCAGTGAAGGTGACCAAAAGTGGTTGGATTATGGCTATGTTTTGAAGTTATATTCAATAGGATTTATCACTTGTTTGGATGTGGAAAGAAATAGAATGAAATGAATCACAGATGCCTTTAAGGTTTTTTGGCTTGAACACCAAGATAATGCAAGTTGCCATTTTACTCAAATGGAGACAACTGGGAGAAGAGACAGCTGAGGGGGTAGGAATCAAGATTTCAGTTTATACCAATTCAGTGAGTCAGAGCATTGCACACATCACTCTTCCTTATACCTGATCTTTCTGAGAACCTTCTGGAGTTCTCCATCCTAGGACCCTAAGTGGTCATCATAACTTGAAGTTTATGTCATAGTAACCAACATTAGGGAGCAAGTATTATGCCCAAGATAAAAAAGCAAACAAACAAACAACAACAACAACAACAAAATTAAGAACACACAGAAAAAGCCACAAATCAGAAATACCACTGCTTCTACCAATGAAAAGCCAAAAGTTAAATCTTTTGAAAGGTTAGTAAGAAATAGCAAGGAGCAATTTGGTTTTGGTCATGCGATATTCAAAAACAGATCTTGAGGGGGGTGAATTTAGAGATGGGAAATGAAGAATAAAAAGAGGATTAGGGAAGATGTTAATTTGCATGCTGCCTTTGGAAAGTAGAGTTATGTGTGGGTTAGAATCTATTGTTCTCAAATTCAGAACAAAGATAACAAATAGTGTAAAATTGTGGCTTGTCATGATTAGCTGGTCACATTCAGAAAGTTACTTCTTTTTTGGCACTTCAGTTTCTTTCTCTGTTAAAGATAAGGTATAAACTAGATAGCTTTTTACAATGCTCCCATCTTCCAAAATTCTAGATTATGGCCACTCCCGCTGTATCATTTCTCACCTTATGACATGCACCCCTCCCATGAAGTGTGTTAATAGATGAAGAGGAACCGTTTCAAGACATCCATTTAGAAAGATAGTAATAGCATCAGAAAAAAGTAGAACAAAGAAAATTAGATAAAATTCACTCTCTACCACAGAAGGTTATACAAACTTTCCCTTACTCCCCCAGAGTCCACTTACCTTTTGAGCTCTACCCCATATGTTGAAGTGGGAAGTGTCCTACACAATGCAAAATGTTTGACAGCATGCCTAACCTCTTCCCATCAGATTCCAACAACACTACCAACCTCCTCCTGTTGTATGTAACAACTAAAAAACATCTCCAAACATTGCCAAATGTCCCCTAGGGGGAAAAATTGTCTCTACTGGAGAACCACTGATCTGAGAGAAGCAGGCCTACTGGTTCCATTTTCCTGCTTGAGTGAAACACCACTGTGGGTGGCATACCTTCTGACCACGGCTCATCACACCAGCTTACAGATAAGAATACTTGCCCACCATATAAATTCCCATCCACACAATTAAGTAAGACATGGTTTGTGTATTAGCATATCCAGCTGCTTGTTTGCCTGTCCCTGATATTTCAGTCCAAGTACAGTGGTTTGGCATAAATAATACACAGCTGAAGCCTGAAAGATACTGTAAATATGCAAGTTCAAAACTACTGTGGTTTTTTCAAGTATACTACAAACAAACCACTCTTAGCTTGAGAGGGAAAGGAAAAAATCCAACCCTAATACCATTACTTAAATAGGCCCATTAAAAATGAGCTGTGGGTGAAATACGCCTTTATTAAACAGATGACATTACATCAGGAATGATGAATCATAAAGTTTCTTTTCGGTATTACAATGGTATACGACCTTTTAAACTTTAATCACTCACCTCCTATTCTGCACTACCATCAGGTGTGCAGGCTTCTTGCTGATTACATTAACATGAGGCAGCTGGGGAGCTATTGGCATCCATTCTCGACAGGCTTTTAGTAGCATGGCTCCACGACACAAAGCCAGAGCTGGGGCAGCCGCAGGCTTGTCTGGAAAGGGAAGCATGGCCTCCAGCTCACTGCCAGAGTCCAGCAGTTACAGGAAAAGTACTCTTGTGTCTTACATACTACTGTTCTCCCAGAAGTTGGCATAGGATCCAGCACACAGTAAGAACTCTATCAACGCTTATGGAACAAATCTCAAAGGGACTGGAATAATCTGTTACATTTGGACAGGGCTTCCAGTTTAAAAGATCGTTATTCAGTTTTCCCAGGGAGCGGGCGAAGAAGGCCCAGGGTCACACTGGTAATAACTGATGGAACTGGATTACAGTTTGTGTTCTTTCCACTGTGGATAGAAGACAACACTGTGCTGTTGATAAAAGCACAGGCTTAGCTTCCATCCCAGCCCTTCAGTAACTGTGCAACCTTTCACAAGTCATTTAAATCCCCTAAAATACACAGTCCTTCTAGGTTGATTGGGAGAACTATTTGAGATGATGCATGTAAAAAGCTTGCCATGATGGGTGGCACATGGTAAGCACCCAATGAATGTTATTTATAATTATTTACAGCTTCATAAAATATCCTATGGACAAACTGAAAACTACAGAATCCTTAATGGAAAGCAAAATTTGATTTGTCAGTTACCTTGTGAACCATCACCCCTAAAATTTGATTGAGGCCCCAGTTAATCTGCATTTACCTTTCTCTCGATCTTTCTTATTTCTACTTGTTAGGAAGCTGAGTAAGGGACAATTAGTCGTTTGCCCCTTAATAGCCTCAACCCGCAACTTGATACCAAAAGTATCCCACGGCCCCTCTTGAGAAGTTTCATTTCATGAAGTCTTTGTGTCAGTGATAATCTAACTAATATGTAAGTATTTTTAATCGTAGTTCTTCTCACCAACATTTTAAATGGCAGAGAAGAAAATATAAGGAGGTTCAAGAAGAATTTTAGTAAAGGTTTTTGATAGATTTGGAAGTTAATAAAAAACAATTTTGAAAGAAATCTTTTGAGTTGTAGCCATGTAAGAAAACTAACATTTTCTAAAAAGAATTATCCATTGGTTTCTGTTCAGAGACAATATGCAAGTGTGGACAATATGCAAGTTTAGATAAAACATTATTTTGCCCCAGGATAGCATATACTATGCTCCTTACGAGACTTCATCCAAAATTAGGATTTCATGTATCATTTAGTATACTTTAGCTATAAATTTCATGAACACCAACTAAAGGAACATAAATGGTAAATCACAGAAAGTCAGGAGATATGTTGATATTAGAGTTCATTATCCTGTTATCCCAACAATGTCAGCAAATTTCCTTCCATCTTTCTTTTTTTTTTTTTTTTTTTTTTGAGACGGAGTCTCGCTCTGTCGCCCAGGCTGGAGTGCAGTGGCGCAATCTCGGCTCACTGCAAGCTCCGCCTCCCGGGTTCACGCCATTCTCCTGCCTCAGCCTCCCGAGTAGCTGGAACTACAGGCGCCTGCAACCGCGCCCGGCTAATTTTTTGTATTTTTAGTAGAGACGGGGTTTCACCGTGGTCTCGATCTCCTGACCTTGTGATCCGCCCGCCTCGGCCTCCCAAAGTGCTGGGATTACAGGCGTGAGCCACCGCGCCCGGCCTCATCTTTCATTCAGCATTGTCAGTTGCTGCTTTGGTCTCTTGCCTAGTTTCCTCCAAGGTCTCTAAATGCCATCATACCTTTTCAACATCATCATAACCAGAAGAAAGGGCTACTTCCTTAAAGAAGTCTCTTTTGTTAATAGCAAAGAAATCTTTCTCATATTGTCACCAGCGGGTATTATTTTCCATTCCATGGGTTGGTTCTGGTTCACATAATTACCCCCCAAACTAATCATTGGCAGAGAGAGTGAAATTATCATGACTGACTTAATCATGATTCAGCCACTGAATCATGATTTAATACTCTGAACAAAGCTGAGGTTCTGCTTGCAAGTTAGAAGGTGACTGAGCAATGGCTATTGGGTAGGCAAACAATTGTCTGTTATCATCCCATTAGTCATATTCTAGTTCAGTGGTTCCTGAATCACCTTTTAAACATTCTGCTCATATGCTAAGTCAATTATATTACAATCACTGGAGTAGGACACAGCAATCAATACTTTTTGAAGCTCCCTGAGTGATTCTGAAGTGTAGAGATGTTTGGGGATAACCGTCCTAGCTATCAGTTCATGTGAGCCATATTAGCAGGGGTCTACTGAGAGATTTCCTTTCTGGTCCACAGGGATCCTGCAGGTCCGATTTGGTCCCATTGGACACGGAAATGCCTTATGACTTATGTTGACTTGAACAGAATATGACAATATGTCATCATACCTCTACAGAATCAACACAGCAATCCAAATATGAGAGAAAACCAAAAGTTCCCCAAAATTATGTGAATATTTTGAAGTATTAAATTTTTTATTGTTTTACAAATTTTAAGCCAATTTTTCATTTCAAAATGACGATTAAAATGGGATAAAATAGCTCTGCATCATAACTTACACTAGAGAGTTTCAGAATGGTAAAGATCACCTAACACAACCACTGGGATGTTAGCTTTACATGACATTTTACAAGGCAAGAATTTTTTTACCCATTTGGTCACTGCTGTGTCCTCAGTGCCTAGATGAACATCTCATACCATGCCTGGGTTTATGACTCCTTGCTCAATTTCCTCACCTGTTATATGGGGACATGAATACCTTATATGTCCCATAGGAGGAAGGAACAACTGCATTTTGAAGAAGCAAAACTGAGAACCAGTTCTAGCACTACCAGCTGAGCGACATGCTACGGAGTCACTTAATCTCCCTGAGCTTCTGCAGGAAGAGAAATTCTATTTTGTACCTCAAAGAGTCTCTATGGGACTCCAGGGTGGTGGTGTATGTGAAAGCGCCTTGCAACATGTACATTCCTATACAGATAGGAGTGATTATTTTAAAGGAGATAAACATAAATGTTCAATTAATGCAAGACAAAATTCAGAGTGCCTTCCATCTGAAATGTGCTTTTCTCTTTCTCCCTCTTCCTCTGTCGCTCTCAAAATGTTAATACGGGTCTCCTCTATAAATAACGATAGTGGCATACTGACATCCAGATTTAAACGCTGCAGCACAGCACCCTGTACAAGGAGAAGGCTGACACAGAGCTTCTATTTTTATATGTTTAGTGATATATCCAAGTGTCACTCAACAACAACAGGAAAGGAGTGACTGAGCCGATATCATTCACTCATATCTTCACCCCTCCCCCGCCTACCACTCCGACACATCCATGACAAGCGCTGCCTGGCTCCACCTGCTCACCACCTGTCAATATCTGGGTTGAAAAAAAAAAGACTCCAGCACATGACTCTTAATTTTTATTAGTATAAATATAGATATTCTAAATAATAATCTATGCTCAGCACTTACATTGCAAGGCGACAAGAATTCCATTGCACTACTTCTTGAAATGTTCTATCTCTGTATCAGATGATCCCTGCAAAGGCTACTCCAGACTTTCTAAGATGGAAATCAAAATAGATTGTGGCATTCAACTGAGATCACTGGGGAAATACAAGGAAATACCATGGACTCTGATTACAACTTCTATGAGGACATAGGACCAATTCTCCTGACTTCAGAGAAAGGTGCTCCTATGATTTTATCTAACTGAGCAAACCAATGCTATGACCCCTCCCTTTTCCTCACAAACCTTTCAGAGGCTACACTGGGGCATATTATCAGGACAGGTAGGGGTAAGAGCCTCCTCAACTGAAAATCAATGTGGCTCATCACAGTCTCAAAACACCTAGGAATGTGTCATACACAAAAAGATCAAAGCCCCCCCCAGCAAACAAGTGACACGGAAACCCAACAGTGCTTGTGGCCAGGAGAAGAAGTGAACACATGCCTTAATAATTCATTATTTGGTTGTTATTCAATATGCTACATGTGATTTATACGTTTGCTTGTTGTAGCAATTTGATTGAAGTAGCTAGTCATAGCAAAACAGAGACAGCTATGAAACCAGGCAATCATAGGTTCAAATCCTGTCTCTGTAAGTTCCTGGATGTGTGACTTCTGAACATGTTATTTTACTCGTTCACATTTGTTTCCTCATCTGTCATAGATATGACAATACTTGGAAGATTATTGTGAGGATAAAATGAGAGTATATATATAATACGTACTACAGTGGCTGGTTTATAGTAAGCTATAGCTAATACAGTTGTCCCTGGTCCTTGGGTATCTGCAGTGATTGGTTCCAGGACTCCCTGAAGATACCAAAATCTGCAGATGAACAAGTCCCTTATATAACGTGGTATATATAGTGTTTGCATGTAACCTACACATTCTCCCATATACTTTAAAATTACTTTAAATCATCTCTAGGTTACTTAGAATACCTAATGCAATATAAATGTTACCCAAGTGTCCATCAACGGATAAATAAAGAAAATGTGGTACATGTACACAATGGAGTGTTATTCAGCCTTGAGAAAAAATGAGATCCAATAATTTGCAAAAACATGGATGGAACTAGAGATCATTGTGCTAAGTGAAATAAACCAGGCACAGAAAGACAAAAATTGCATGTTCTCAATTATTTGTGGGGTACAAAAATCAAGACAAACTCATGGAGATAGAGAGTAGAAGGATGGTTACCAGAGACTGGGAAGGGTAGTGAGAGTGGTAGGGGAGGTGGGGATGGTTAATGGATACAAAGAAAAGTAGAAAGAATGAATGAGACCCACTATTTGATAGCACAGCAGGGTGATTATAGTCAATAATAACTACTTTGTACTTTTTAATATAACAAAAAGAGTGTAATCAGATTGTTTGTAACTCAAGGAATAAATGCTTGAGGGGATGGAGACCTCATTCTCCATGATGTGCTTATTTCACATTACATGCCAGTATCAAAACACCTCATGTACCCCATAAATATATATACCTAATATGTATCTGCAAAAATTAAAAATTAAAAGAATTTTAAAATTTTAAATGGTGTATAGTTTTTGCACTGTATTTTAAAATTTGTATTACTTTTATTGTTTCTTTGACATTTTCAATGCACTGTTTAATCTACAGATGTGAAACCTGTGGATACAAAGGGCTGATTGTACTTCTTTTAACCTGAGTGCATACAAAAATGCTGTTTTAAGCACTTTCTAAGGTATTTCTAAGTGTTTTAGTAGACTTAGTGGTTTCTTTCTCTCTAAAACATTACTTCTACAATTGAATTTTACCCAAGATAACAATGTGGAGCCTAAGACTACTCTCTATTTGTTGTTCCATGACATAAATCTTAAAGAAAAGGCACTGACTTAAAGCTTAATGAGTCTATCCAGAAAGAAGCTATTGTTCCAAATCTAGTACAAGAATTTTGGCTAGTATGGACTATACAAACCACAAACAAAAAAACAGAGGGTGGAACAGGATTGTGCTCAAAAAGGCAGGCGAAGTTCTGGGTGGGAAACTCCACTTCTCTCTCTCTCTCTTGGGAATCATTGTGCCCTGAGTTACTCAGGGCCTGGGGCTTGGTGCTTGGGACTCATAGAAAAGTGCCCCAGGGCAGACCTCTAGCTCTGTATTCAAGATTATTCTTCTGTGCTGGAGTTAGAGCACTAATCTTGCTCTGGCTCCAGCACTGTGCTAGAGGAGTTAGTTGAGAAAGGGTCAAGTAGGGGCTGTGGTGCTGAAAGCAGTACGGCAATAATATTAGCAATACAACCATGTTACCTAAGTGGAGGTACCAGCGTATTGTCATTTTCACCCCCAGAAGACTTAGGTGTTTGAAGGTCTTCTCATCCTATGTTCACTCAACAAGAAACTAACAAAGCAGATAACAGTGTTGGTGCACTTACCAATATGAAAAAAATTTCATTTTTCTAAGTTAAGATCTGGCTTCCTAAAGGAAAGATGATTCATATATATTTCTGGAATGTTATATAATCTAGGCACTAGAAAATTTAAATTTGTTATTTTTATTTAACCTATGTATTTGGATAATGGTGTTGTCTCAAATGTACTAATGAGACCATTGAGTTTGAAGAATATTAAGTGGTTAAAATCACAGTATTAGCTGCAGATCTGGATTCAAACTGAAGTCTGCCTGACTGTAAAACCCCTAATAGAAAACCACTGTCACTGTAATTACTGTGAAGAATAGCATCCCACTATTGAAGACTTTCTAATTTGTCCCTGTTGTCAACTGGGTCATGTTTTACCTTCTCAGCTTCATGTTGAAAATTTGCTACTTTGTCAACAAAATCTTATTTACAATGAAGCTAACCACCAAAAAAAAAAAAAAAAGTGGTCCTTATGAAAATAATTACAGATGCTAGTAAGTACACAGCACCAAAGAGATGCTCAAATATATGCACTACCTTAAATTTGAAAGAATTAGAACTAGCAAAAAATCAAACAAAACAAAACAAAACAAATGAGCAATATCTAGGGTGGGAACTGGGGAGACTAAGAAGGTTTCAACACAATTGAGAGCATATATTACAAACTAAAACTTCAACTAAGCCTACTTACTTTTTCCCCGGGTTCATAGAACTCAATACAGAGTCATAAATCAGTCATATAGAAAGGCACGTATGTAGTATAAAGCCCTAAGAAGAGATTATACAAGTTCTTAGTGAACATCTCCAGTGATGGACTCACAAAATCCTAAGGTAACTAAGGCCTTTTCCAAAAGCTCTGATTGTTAGCAAAAAAAAGTTCAGTCCTCCTTATTCGGGCAGTACATTATAATTCTTCCCTCTCTGTCTGTCTACACAAATGCCTACTACACCTCCTGAATAGAACATCAAGAATCTACATCTTACTTGAAAGATTAAGTGCCGATGTGTCTACTGATGCATTTGTGTGAATAGTGGTTGCTTCTTTCTGCTGACCATGAATTCCTGCCTCCTAGGGCTACATAACTAAATGTTTTTCCATAGAACAAGCAGAGATCCCTGGAACAAAAAGAATTACAAAGCATAAAAGCTTTCAGCCGAAAAGAGGAACGGAAAAGATGCCAACTTGTATGGAGATGTGGAAGTGAGAAAACCTTTGATCAGTACTTCATTAGAGTATTCAAGAGGAAGAAACTTGGAAGCTGATGGAAAAATCAAGCAGCCTAGCATAATCGTAAGCTTTACATGCTCTTTTCAAAGGGTTTATTTATTTATTGAATTTTTTTTCAATTCTCTTGTTTGTTAATTTCCATTTTGATTCTAAGTCTATTGGTCAATCAGTGCTGAAAATAAAATGGGACCATGTGACCTGAGAGTATTCTGCCTTATGAGTATATGGGTACTGTATGACAAAGTCAGGCTTAATGGTGAGGGTGAAGGGATGAGAGAATTGTAGGTGAAGGAGAAGAACACAGGAGTCGAACACTGACAATGATATCAAATCACTACTCGGAAATTATTTTGCTGGAATATAGTGAGAGTGATTATCCAAAACCCTGTGGATTAGGTATTATACCAGCCTCTACCCTCTGGCCTTCAAGGGTTTCCATAATTTTTACTATAATAGCCTGAGCTATCACTCCATTTCTGACAAAATTAAAGATTGCTTAGTCAAACCAACTCTAAGGAAAGATAAATTAAAGAAGACTCTAACTAATAGCATATTTGTGGAAAATAAAATTTTATTACACTTGAATGAATTCACTATTAGGGTGATTTACCAACAGAATGCTGGGATGTTTTGTCTCTGAAAATACATTATTTCTTAAATTTTATAATTGATAGACAAGGTACAATCATAATTAAGTAGCACTATGAACTAAGCATGATGACTTTCTTAATAATAAGAATTGGTCTCCTAAATAGGCTGTTAAAGCCCAGATAATCTTCTTCACATCTTCAATTTTGTAAAGTTCCCCTGACAAAAAAAAAAACAAAACCTCTACCAAGTTAGTATTCAGGATAATCCTACTTCTCAATTAGAGTTCTTAATATGGAAAAAAGTTTTTCTGTCCCAAGAGGATATTCTTAAACAACTAGTATTGGTGAGTTTGACCCACTTTCCATAAAATAGATTTTTCCTTATATTTATCTTATTCCTCCCACTTTTCTAGTCGTTTTCCCCTCCCTTCTCCTTTTCATATAACTTATTTTCTCAAGCTGTTCTCAGTTAGGCAGTGTCTGCAAAGAGCGCTGATGTTTTCACTCTGAAAAGTCTCCAGTGATTACACCCAGTTTCTTTCATGCTAGAACTACATATTTATCAACCCCAGAGAGCAAAGATGAGGCGGCACCAGGGTAGTGAGTGATGTGAATTGCTGTCACAGCAGAAATTGTGCTCGGGGAGGCTTCTAGATAGGAAAAAAAAAAAAAAAAAAAAAAAATCTTCCAATTAGGGAGGGGCAGACAGCACAAAGAAAGACAAAAAATGGATGAGAAAAAAAAAAAAAGGAGGGGCAGGAAGAAAGCAGTGAGCAATTAGAGAGGGCTCAGTGGTGTGCACAGTTGCCAATCCCTGCTGGAAATGCCCTCCAGTGGCCAGAAGTGGGTCATAAGTGTAATGAGCCAGGCAGCCTGACATCTGGACTCTTTAGTCCAGCCTCAGATTTCCACCTGGGTATGACAACTTCAGAACTTCAGAGCTCAAAGGTAAGTGGAAGATTTTCTTTGCTTGTTGTCTCCTTCATCAGCCACATATATTCCTATGTGGGGCAGGGCTCATACTTCTTGGCTACATAGATAAAACCAGGGGAAGCTACAATCCACAATGGGACTCTCACCCCACTCAAGGCTGCACTGATTTAAGGGAAAACTTGCTCTAACCCCTTTCTAAGCACATCACCTACAAGTTCCTAATTAGCAACCACCCCAGGCCTTTTAATTTTTAGAGTTGCAAATAATGCTCATTTCTAATAGTTTATTTCCTCCAACAGCAGTCAACATTTTTGCAAAGACTATTTGGCTTCAAGAAAACTGGACAAGAGTGATGCACTGTTCATCTAAACCATGGTCACTGCTTGTGAAACTTCCAAGAGCACTTTCTTCCTGGCAGTGGATGAATATGGTCATTATCAAATACACATATGGCAACCACATTTTCTGAACACCCAACAGGCATATTGGTCTAACAATAGGACAAAATATTTGACATTGGAGAAATGGAACCCATGTTACTGATGCTTTTTGCAATATTAACTAGTCCATCTTTACTCTCTTCTCCATGTCTTTCTTTCAAATTCTGGATGGAGAATAACTTTCCTTGTATATATTTAATTTTTCTTATCCTGAAGCTTTAACCCTTACGCCTCTACCATTACCCTTTGTCTTATTGCCTTACAGACACCACTGACCTCTGTAAAAGGTGAGTGTAAGAAAGTCTAAATGCTTCTTCGTCAATACTACACCATTGCACCAAATATGACACCAAGTGGTACACAATCGAAACAGGAAAAGAGGGCAAGACACACACCAATTCCATCAAATTTGCTTCAGTTTCCTGAAAACATTAGATAACAGAACTCTGGATTAAGGGGTTGGGCCCAAAGCTGCATAAGCTTTCCTCCATTTTCTAACATCTGAGAAACTATAAGAGAACATTTTTGCTTTCAAGAAATTTGTGCAAGGATCCTAGATCACTCTATTAATATAAATTATAAACTGCTTACAGTTTGACTTTGGCATTTCTGAAAATTTTGTTTCTTTCTAACTGTCCCTTTTTCCCACTATGTCCTTTTCTTTCTCGGTAAATCCAGGGTGGAGTCTGAGAGTCTGCATTTCCAATGAGGCCCCAGGTATTTCAATGCTGCCTGTCATAAACCACACTTTGAGTAGCAAGAAACTGAATAGTCAAGATATAAGACAGGATAAGTGTACAAGGATATGTACATTTTCATAATTTCCTGAAGAGTACCCTTTTAACAAGGACTGAAGAAATGGCTCTCTCATGACTGAGGAGTGGTGAGTGGATAAAACGTGAGATTTGGAGTCAGACAACATGAGTTCTCAAAGTAAGATTTGGCATTTGCTGAGTGATCTTGAGTTATGAACTTAATATTTCTGACTCTCAATTTTAATCTGTAAAGTTAGGAATTATAAAAATACCTACTTCTTCTGTTGGCTATAAAAATCAAAAGGGATAAACTATGATATGGACTTAAAGTAATACTTGCTTGTTAATATAGGTGAATCATATGCCTTAAGTAGGCCATCGCAGGAGGTAATTTTAGGCAAAGGGTGTTTCCCATAGCCCATCAAATCACAGCAGCAGGCCCTGTGCTTATTCTGCCACTTTAATGGGCAGTCCTAATTGACTACAAAGAAATCTGTAAAAACAAATATCACAATTAAGACCTATTGATTTATGCAGGTGACTTTATTTTCATCAGTTATCCAGTAGTTATGGAGTTATTTGATATGTGTTTTTATCTTGTACATATGTTTCCCGAGTTGTCTCAGGCCCCATAGCTTCAGTAAAACTAAGATAAATAGCTGAGCATAAATTCTCAAGTCTGTTCATTGCTCTACTGTATCTCAGTCTTTTTACTATTATGTTTCTTTAAAGGCAGGTTAGAAATGCTTACCTGTCCCAGAGGAAGAGTAATGTGCTTGGTGTTTAAAATACCCAGCTGGTTGGGATTGAGAGCGACTCATGATATTCTTTGCATGACTTCCTAATTAAAGGAAGGTGGAAGCAACTTTGTCCCAGAATAGTGAAAATCAAGTGGATGCCATCCCATTTTCACCCTGGACTAACACAAGGAAGGGCCGACTTACAATGTCCTGAATGACCTTGAGGGGCCATCTTACCCTGATATTGGGCTCTCCCGGCTATGTAATAATCCTAAATTTTTACAAAACAAAAATGCTTCCAGAATATGGTGTCCAGCTCTATGCAAGATGAAATCTAGGAGTTCACAGTGTGAGGAAATAGAATTGGCAGGTGTTACCAGATTCAATCCATGAGGCAAGCAGCATGAGAAAAAGCAAAGATCTAGTATCAGAAGTTAATTAGAAGATGATGAGAGCAGAAGCTAGGAGGTCCCAAACACATATCTGACAAAACCACATCAAGGAGAAGTGCCTAGAAAAACCAGTGAGGTGACTGGAGATGGCAAAAAGCAGTCCTAAGCATTTGGCAACTCTGCTCGACTTCCCTCTAACTCAGAGATATTTGTATTAGGCTTAGCACACACCTACTGCTTTTGCTACTGGCATTTTACAGGCACCATCCAACACCTAAGTAAGTGATATATCCCCTTGCCAGGGACCCAAGTTCATCATGCCCCTGTGTATTTTAAGCTATTGGAAATTTTAAGCTATTGGAAAGTAGACTTATATTTCTCTTTTTTAGAGATGAGGTCTCGCTCTGTTGCCCAGGCTGGGGTGTAATGGCAGGATCATGGCTCACTGCAGCCTCAACATCCTGGACTCAAGCAATCCTCCTACATCAGCCTTACCAATTAGCATTTTAAAACAACTTTTTGTAGAGACGAAGTCTCACTATATTGCCCAGGCTGGTCTTGAATTCCTGTCTTCAGTCCTCTTGGCTCAGCCCCTCAAAGTCAGACCTATATTTCTCTTCCACCCCTCAATTTTACGCACAAAGCAGAGATGCAATAAATTATAGGTGCGTGAAAATTCTTGATAAAGCCTCATGCTGAATGCGTTTGGAATGAGAGTTTCACTGATTTGCTGACCTAGTTGCACCCATCATGTTCAACTTTTTAAAAATCTATTTAGAAACACAGGTCTTATCAGCAAAATACATGGGGATATTGCTGCTACTGGGTTCTTTGCCCCAAAAAGCAAATAATTTTCTGTAACTTTAGACAGTTTCCAAAACTGAACTCTTGGGCAGCTGAAGCACTAGGGCTTTTACAGAAAATTGGACATGCCAGAAAAGAATACATTCTTCTCTGCAGTAGAAATTCTCAATTTCTTGCTTCAGGTTGATCAGAGAATTTCTCAACTACAAACTTCTAACTAGAATTGGGTTTTTCTCTTGCCAATTCAGATTATGATAAATATCTACCGTACCGCTATGTCTTATTTGCTGTCAGGAAGGGACTCAGCAAGTTGGTGATGTGAGCGATTCCTTTTTGGTATTTGGCAAAACCTGATTTCATCTCTAGTTGTCTTTATTTATCCCTCCCCACTAGATTTTGGCTGTCTTAGATTCAAATGACATCTTTAAGGGGAGAAACAAAGAATTTGCAATTGTTTCCCAGCAATGTGCAAATTGGCACTTAATCGAGAATTAATGGTGTGCTAACTTCTCACTGCAGCCATTCCCACTGCAAATTGCACTGAGACTGCTTGCACTTTTGACTTTGACATGCTTTTTATAGGGGTACATGAGTAATTTGATCTGTAAAAGAGAGAGAAGATTCCACCTCCTGAAGGAAAAGTACTAATTAGCAGCAAAATCTAACTGCTTTTCTCTGGCGGGATCTCTCTCTTGCTATGTTTGGCTTAATGCAAACTCCTGCCATGCTGAGTTGCTGCATTGGATTGTCCAATACAGCCTGTTTCATTTTAATTTCCTTTAGCAGAGTTGATATTCAATTAGCCACACCAATGAAGGGATGCATTAGCACACATAATAATCTCTTAACTTTGAATAGAGCATTAGCATTTACAAAGCACTTTCACATTTGCTCTTCATAACCTCTGTATTTAGCGACAAATACAAGTCCCATTTTACAGATGGAGAAACTTAAGTTCGAAGATATTAAGGATATGTCTGAGGTCACATAGTAAGCTACAGGGGATAGAGAACCCAGATTACATAGTTTTTAATTTGTTGCTTTTTTATTCTGTCATGCCAAGAAATGGTATGATTAAGCTCATAGCAACACCTTCCTTATGCCTACTTCCACATCATTCGTGTATTCATTTATTTTTTCAACATAAAGTTTGGCTAAACAACACTATATAATACATCCTAAATATTCTTGGAGAATAAGAAAATGCAAGACGGGATTCTCAGCTTTCAAAAAATTCTCTAAAATATGGAAAATATATAAAAAATATAAATGGTGATGTTAGGCAAAATATCCTTGAGGGTAGAAGCTATGTCTAATTCATCATTGTACCCTTTCACCGTTCCTAACATAACACAGGGCCTAGCAGATAGTTGGCACTACATAAATATGTTTCAGAAAGAAATGAATAGCCATGCCCTATCTCCTTGCATTTGCTATGTCCTTTTCTTTATTTTTAATACTAATTTTTACTATCTGTTAATATATCTTTTATTATTTGTCTATTCTCTGTGCCCTCTACTGGAATGTAGGCATCATGAGGATTTTGTCAGTTTCATCCATGATATATGTCAAGCAAGTAAAACAGTGCCTGGCTTTTTTTCACTCGATGGCCCAAGGCAAAATGATATCATTTGAAAGCCGGCTTGGTTGGCTAGAAGAGTTTGGTTGGCTAGAAGAGTTTGGTTGGCTAGAAGAGCTTGTTTCCTTGGCTTTGAAAGCCGTAATCTGACTTTGGAAGCCTCACTCCTCTGAGTGTCTAAAGAGAGAAGTGACCTCGTTCATTAAAACAAAAACTTCTTTCTTGAGAGTTTGCTTTGTTTCCCAAGCATGCTAGTACAATGTGGAGAAGAAATGATATTTATACACAGAGCCACAATACTGTCCCTTTCCCCTTGGTGTGACTTCAGATGACCTCCTGCCTGAGATGGACCACTAAACATAGAAAATATCACAATAACTGTCTTCACATTCCAGAAATGGCTCCCTGTGGATTTAGACCCAGCTTCAGAAAGCAAATATACAGTCAAGTGGGTTCAAGGAATTCAGTGCCACACCAAAAAGCTTGGGACCCTGGACCACAGTCTGATCTGTGACAAAAATATCCTTCTCAAGATTCTTCCTACAGTGGGATTGAGGGATTGAGAAGAGAAGAAGCCTTTGCCTCCAGCTGTGATGATGTGAGATCTCCAGCTGTGTCAATTCTCATTAGCACCCAGTGGGGTGGGTGTGGCGACAGGCACATGGAAGACTTGGCTTAGAGCCCAGCCTAAGAAGTCCCTTGAGATGGTCTGTAATAAACCTCCTGGGATGGGCTGGGAAAGTTAATTATGATGTAAAATGTAGTGTGACTACTTCAAATCAGAAGCGGTTAGAGAGTGTGAAACAATATTTTTTCAGAATTCAATTGTTTTATCAAGCGAGGAATTTTCTGTTCATGGGGCCTTACTACAACAAGTGTGGTTAGTATTATAGCACGAAATCCTTGAAAGTAATTGAGACATTCAGAGCATTGCTGTTTCACAGGACAGGGACCTGTATCTTCTAGATTGTGCTGTCCCATTCAATAGCCACTGCCCTCCTCAAATCTATACGTGGAAAACTACTCCCCAGGGGGCCTGTGTTAAAACTACCCCCCAGGGGGCCTAATTACCCCTTGGAGGTAATTAGGTCATGAGAGCACCAAGGGAATTATGTCCTTACATCCTAGCCACTATACCACCAGGGAAGCCAAAGATTAGTGCCCTTATAAAAGCAGCTTGAGGGAGGCTGTTTGTACCTCCACCATGTAAAAACGCAGAAAGAAGGTGCCATCTATGAAGCAGAGATGCCTTCACCAGACACCAAATCTGCTGGTGCCTTGATCTGGGACTTCACAGTCTCTAGAATTAAAAGCAATGAATTTCTGTTGTTTATTAAATTACCAAATCTGAGGTATTTTGTTATAGCAGCCTGAACAGTCTAAGACAGCTTCTAACCACATGTGACTATGTGAGCATTTGAAATGTGGCTCATATGACTGAGGAACTAACTTTTAATCGTATTTAATAAAAAGTAATTTGTATTTAAAATGGATACTCAATTCAGTTGTTGGAAAAGTTTATAGCATATTTGGAACAACCTGGGTATAAAAATTATTTTTTCAACTGTAAATTTTATTAACTCTAAATATAAGCCAGGCATTTCTGATAAAAATTTAGTGTCTGGATCAAATGTGCTATAAGTGTAAAATATACACAGTATTTGAAAGACGGTACAACAAAAGTTAAACATATCACAAATGATTGTCTATATTGATTAAACATTGAAATACTATTCTGAATATATTGGATTAAACAAAATATATTATTCAAAGTAACTTCATCTGGTATTTTTAAATGTGGCTTCTGCAAATTTTAAAATTATAAATGTGGCTCACATATTTTCACAGGATAATTTTTTCTAGATAACTATAAGGTACTATTATGGGCTGGCTTATGCTTCCTGCATTCATATGTTGAAGTCCTACCCCCTAATACCTCACAAGGTGACTGTATTTGGAGACAGAGCCTTAAAGAAGTAACCTAATTACTTCTTTAGGTTAAATATAGAGTCTTTAAAGAAAACTATGTTAAAATGAGGTTGTATAAGTGGGCTCCAAATCCACCATGACTGGTGTCCCTCCTTAAAAAAGAGGAAATTAGGTCACAGGCACACATGGAAGGAAGGCCATATGAAGACACATTGGGAAGACAACCATGTATAAGCCAAGGAAAGAAGACTCAAAAGAAAGAACCCTACCAACACCTTGATCTTGACCTCTAGCCTTCAAAGCAGTAAGAAAAAAAATTTCTGATGTTTAAGCCAGTGGTCCCCAAACTTTTTGGCCCCAGGGACTGGTTTTGTGGATGACAATTTTTCCACAGATCAGAAGGTAGGAGGGGGATAATTTGGGGATGATTCAAGCACATTACATTTATTGTGCACTTTATTTCTATTATTATTACAGTGTAATATATAATGAAATAATTTTACAATTCACCATAATGTAGAATCAGCGGGAGCCCTGAGCTTATTTTCCTGCCACTAGACGGTCCCATCTGGGGGTGATGGAAAACAGTGATAGATCATCAGGCATTATATTCTTATCAGGAGCACACAATCTAGATCCCACACATGCACAGTTCACAATAGGGTTCACGTTCCCTATGAGAATCTAACACCACCACTGAGTTGACAGGAGGTGGAGCTCAGGCAGTAATTTGAGCAACAGGGAGTATCTGTAAATACAGATGAAGCTTTACTCACCCACCCCTCACCTCCTGCTGTGTGGCCTGGTTCCTAACGAGCCATGGACCAGTACCAGTCCCCAGTCTGGGGGTTAGGGATGCCTGGTTTAAGCCACCCAATCTGGGATACGCTGTTACGGCAGCCCTAGCAAACAACTATCACCAAGCAAGTACCAGAATAATAGCTACTAACTTCATGTTACTTGTTCAATGTCTGTCTCTCCCATTATACTATAAGGTCTATGAAGGAAGGAATTGTACCTTTCTTAGGCACTCTGTATTCCCAGCACTTGGCACAGCTCCTGTCCTGTAGTAAATGCTCAATAAACATTTGATAACTGAGAAGGCAATTACCTAACTCATTTAATCCATGTAAACAGCTAATTTGGTTGACTAGGGTAAAAAAAAAAAAAAATCATCTGTGTTTCATTAGCATGAGTTTATAGTCTGAATTTTTTTCAGATAAATTGTTGATCTGTGTTGACTCAAATATTGTATTTCAACAATTGGTACTTGTCAATTGTTTTTATTTATTTATTTATTTATTTATTTTTTTTTTTTTTTTTTTTTTTTTTTTTTTTGAGACGGAGTCTCGCTCTGCCGCCCAGGCTGGAGTGCAGTGGCCGGATCTCGGCTCACTGCAAGCTCCGCCTCCCGGGTTCACGCCATTCTCCTGCCTCAGCCTCCCGAGTAGCTGGGACTACAGGCGCCCGCCACAGCGCCCGGCTAGTTTTTTGTATTTTTTAGTAGAGACGGGGTTTCACCGTGTTAGCCAGGATGGTCTCGATCTCCTGACCTCGTGATCCGCCCGTCTCGGCCTCCCAAAGTGCTGGGATTACAGGCTTGAGCCACCGCGCCCGGCCGGTCAATTGTTTTTAAATCATCAGCTATTATACCAGGGAAAACACTCTTTGAGCCTGTATATATATTCATAATTAGGCAATAGACTAGGCTTTTTATAAGGAAAAACCAATCTATCACATTCGTGATTTTCTCACTAATATTTATCACATGAGGACCCATAATTGTGTATTGATTCGTTGAATTAAGGAAAAAGTCTTAGAGCTGGAAGGGTCATTCAGGGTCCAGTTATTCCTTCATTGCAGGGTAACTGTTGCAATTTTTTCCGGCTGCTATAACAAAATACGTTAGATTGATAAAAATGTATTTCTTACAATTCTGGAGGAGGCTGGGAAGTCCAAGACCCTCATGACTCAGTAATCTCTTAATGGTCCTACCTCTTAATACTGTCTCATTGGAGAATAAGTTCCAACATACTAACTTCAGGGGGACATCAATATTCAGATCATAGCAATACTCTACTTCAAAATCTCAGTGGGACACTCAGTTTTGATGGGCACTTTTCTCCTTCAGTTTTCTCATGTTTGTACTTTAGAATTCTGTCTCCAATCCACTTGCCTCAGCAGTGTCATTGTTATATAAATATCACCTCCTTTTTAGAACTTATATCCCTCTCTCAGTGTAGACTCCCTACCTGTCCAGGTGGAGGCACTGAAGAGCCATCTATTTTTGTCTGGCTTTAGCAGTAATAAGAAACCAGCCTGGATTCTGAAATGCCCAAAGAATTTGCATATCTATGGTTGCAGCGTGGAGCTGTAACCTTTCTATCTAAGCCCGCTATATTCATATGTATTTCATTCTGTAAGTGAGTAGCTATTAAGCGCATACAATGTTTCTGGCTCTGGACATACAATTATGTTTTCTATTTTCAAAGAGTTCACATTCTATGGAAGGGTGCTAACAGTAGGTGTGGAGACAAGATGTGGTGAGATGTTAATGGAACAAATAATTCACAAATAAATATATAATATGAAACTGTAAAATGTTATATAAGCATAATTATTACTAGCAAAAATATAAAAATAAAATAAGAACCATGGTTGAAAGATAAATTACTATGAAGAAAAAGTATATAAGAACATGTAACAAAGGAACCTGACCTAACCTCGGCTGTCAGGGAATGCGAAACTGAGATCTGAAGAATAAGTTTGAGCTAATTATGGTGAAAGGCAGGAAGGAAACTAGAGATAGTGTCATGTGTAAATAGCCTATGAAGGAAAGAAACACGGGGTGTCTGAGTGTTATGAAATGAAGATGGATTGCTTGCTAGGGTTCAGGTTTTGGAGTCCCTGGTAAGTCAATTGGGAATTTTCCGCTTTATCATAAGATGCAACATTTTACCTAAGGTGTAATATGACCATACTTATGTTTTGTAAATGAACATTTTGGTTTTTGAATAGAAAACTAACACAAGAAGATCGAAAAAAAATGAAGGATGCACATTATCTATACAAGAAAAGCTGCAAAACTTTAATGAAAGAAATCAGAGAAGGACTAAGTAAATGAACAGGTATTTTATTTATTTCATTTTGTTTCATGGTTAAGAAGATTCAGTATTGTCATCTTGCCAGTTCTTCCAAATTTGATCTATAGATTTCAATGCAACCCCAATCAAAATCCCAGAAAGTTATTTTGTAGGTAACAGCAAACCTACCTATTCTAAAGTTAATATGGAGAAGCAAAAGACCCAGAATAGCCAACACAATATTGAAGCAGAAGAACAAAGTTGAAAGACCTACATAAAGATAATCAACTGATCTTTGACAAGGAATTAAAGACAATGCAATGGAACAGAGATAATCTTTTCAACAAATGGTTCTGGAACAATTGAACATCTACATGCAAAACAGTAAATCTAGACACAGGCCTTACACTTTACAAACATTAACTCAAAATGGAAAATAAACCTAAGTGTAAAGTTAAAAACTATATAAACTCCAAGAAGATAACATTGGATAAAATCTAGATGATCTAGGGTTTGGCAATAACATTTTAGATAAAACCCCAGAGGCATGATACATGAAAGAAAAAATTGAGAAAGAAGACTTTATTAAAATTAAGAATTTCTGCTCTGTGAAACTTAAGATAAAAAGAGAAACCACAAACTGAGATAAAAATATTTTCAAAATACAAATCTG
Organism: Macaca nemestrina; assembly: GCF_043159975.1. Classification (NCBI taxonomy): domain Eukaryota; kingdom Metazoa; phylum Chordata; class Mammalia; order Primates; family Cercopithecidae; genus Macaca; species Macaca nemestrina. The sequence continues at coordinate 21,690,338 of NC_092125.1, read as the reverse complement.
TTAAAAGACTGTTCTCCAAAATATACAAAGAATACTTAAAACTCAACAATAAGAAAACAAAAATTCTGATTAAAAAATAGGCCAAATATCTTAATAGACACCTCACCAAAGATATTTGAATGATAAATAAGCACATAAAAAGATACTCCACAGCATATGTCATCATTCAAATGCAAATTAAAACAACCATGGAATACTACTATATACCTATTGGAGTTGTCAAAATCTGGAACACTAACAACATCAAATGCTCACAAAGATGTGCAGCACCAGGAACTCTCGTGTATTGCTGGTAGGAAAGCAAAATAGTACAATCAATTTGGAAAAGTTTGGCAGTTTCTTACAAAACTAAGTACACTCTTACCTACAATCCAGCGATCACATTTCTTGGTATTTACCCAAAGGAGTTGAGAATTTATGTCCACACAAAAACCTGCACATGAATGTTTTTATCATCTTTATTCATAAGTGCCAAAACTTTAAAGCAACTAAGACAAGCTTCAGTAGGTGAATAGATTAATAAACTGCACACATCCAGACAATGGAATATTATTCAGTAATAAAAAGAAATGCACTGTGAAGCCATGAAGAGGTATAGAGGAAACTTAAATACATATTATTAAGGGAAAGAGCCAATCTGTAAAGACTACTTCTGTATGACTTCAACTATATGACATTCTGGAAAAGGTAAAACCACAGGGTGAGTAAAAGTATCAGTGGTTGCCCAGGATTAGCAGAAAGTGAGGGAGAGATGAGTAGTCAGACCATGGAGGATTTGTAGGGCAGTGAAACTATGCTGTAGGATACTATAATGATGGATACCTTTCATTATTAATTTGTCCAAACACATAAAATGTACAACACCAAGAGTCAACCCTAATGCAAAATATGGACTCCGGGTGATAATAATGTGTCAGCGTCAGTTCATCATTTGTAACAAATGCACCACTCTGGTGGGGGATGCTGATAATAAGGCAGGCTATGGATGTGTGGAGATGAAGGTATAAGGCAATCTTTGTACTTCCTACTCTATGTTGTTATCAACCTAAAATTGCTCTGAAAAATAAACTCTATTAAAAAAATGTGAAAGTGATCAAGTTAGGAAGTTTGCAGTAGTTCATGTGAGAGACAATGGTAACTAAGGGGCTGGAAGTAAGAATTAAGACAAATGGATAACTTTGAGGGACTTTTAGTACAGTGCTTCTTATACTTTAATGTGCAAATGAGTGACCTAAGAATTTTGTCAAAATGTAGATTCCGATTTACTAAGTCTGCAGTGGGCTCTCAGACTCTATTATTCTAATGAGCCTCTAATGAGCAAGGGCAACTACTGTTCCTCAAACCAAACTTTAGATAGCAAGGTTTTCAAAACTATAAAACTCCAAGAAGATAACATTGGATACAATCTAGATGATCTAGGGTTTGGCAATAAGATTTTAGATACAACATCAGATTCATGGTCCATGAAAGAAATAATTGAGAAGCTAGACTTAATTAAAATATAAATTTTTTAGTGGAATCTTGGTGATATAGCGTAAGTGGGGAAGAGTAAGGTTTCTGTGGGAATCTGGACTTTATATAAATTCCCTGACAGCCAAGGTTAGGTCAGTTTCCTTTGTTACATGTTCTTATATACTTTTTCTTTGTAGTAATTTCTCTTTCAACCATGTCTCTTATTTTATCTTTATATTTTTATTTGTAATAATTATGCTTATATAACATTTTACAGTTTAATATTATATATTTATTTGTGAATTATTTGTTCCATAAACGTCTCACCACATCTTGTCTCCACACCTACTGTTAGCACCCTTCATATAATCTGAACTCTTTGAAAATAGAAAAAATAACTGTATGTCCAGATCCAGAAACATTGTATGACTTTATAGGAATTTTGACCATTTTGCTGATTTTATTTTTGGGAACAGAGTCTCGCTCTGTTGCCCAGGGTGGAGTGCAGTGGTGTGATCTCAGCTCACCACAACCTCCACCTCCCAGGTTCAAGTGATTCTTTTGCCTCAGCCTCCCGAGTAGCTGGGACTACAGGCACACGCCACCATGCCCGGCTAATTTTGTATTTTTAACAGAGACGAGGTTTCGCTATGTTGGCCAGACTGGTCTCTAACTCCTGACCTCGTGATCTGCCCCCTTGGCCTCCCAAAGTGCTAGAATTACAGGCCTGAGCCACCATGCCTGGCCGGGTCTCCGATATTTCTATGAGGAGATGCCTACTGGGAGATACTGAGCTGGATAAACAGAGTTTATACAGAAGAAGTTGTGGGCTGGAGATACAAACTTTTGAATCATCCTTATACAGGTGAAACTAAAGATTTAGATGTATATGCAACAACAAATGAAAAATAGAGTAGGCAGTGAAGAGAGCCTAGAGTCAGCCATAAGGAGAAACCACACATGAAGGAAAAAAAAAAGGCAAAGCAAAAGAAAACTAGACGTCTTGTGTTATGGACACCAAGAAGATATTTCCATAATGATAGAGAGATCAAGAATTGAACGTTGCTGGCAGATTAAACAGGATTAAAATCAAGTTATTTTGATTAATTGCTTTCATCTCAGCTGCTTACTGGGACTAGCTTTAAGTGCCACCCTTTTCACTCAGCATCCCTTTGTCCTCTTTCCTGAGACTGGACCCCATTAACATGTACTTCCCCCACTCCCACAGCCTCAGATGGACTAATTGTATTAGTCCATTTTCACACTGTTATAAAGAACTTCCCTGAGACTGGGTAATTTATAAAGGAAAGAGTTTAATTGACTCATAGTTCTGCTTGGCTTGGGGGGGCCTCAGGAAACTTACAATAAAGGCAGAAGGGAAAGTAGTCACTTTCTTCACAAGGCGGTAGGAGAAAGAGAGGGTGAGAGAGGGTACTCGAAGAAGGAACTGTCAAACACTTATAAAACCATCAGATCTTGTGAGAACTCACTCATCATCATGAAAACAGCAGGGGGGAAACGCCTCCATGATCCAGTCACCTTTCACCAGGTCCCCCCCTCGACATGTAGGGATTATGGGGATTACAATTTGAGATGAGATTTGGGTGGGGACACAGAGCCAAACCATATCACTAACTTAGTGATCTTGAAATTCAACTATTAAAATTAAAGAGTTATAAAAAGGAAGGAACCTGGGATTCTATTACTGCTTAGATAAAGGCCAGTCAGAAATATCCGTCTTACACTTTGTCAAGAATTAATAAGTTTGTAACATATTTGAGTAATTATATATTTTAGTGTTTGTCTTTTATGGCAGCTAGCAATACTTTATCAAATCAATGGAAGAATGCATGCATTTTCAATTATCAGCTTATAATTCAAAATGTATTTTTTTCCCAATACTAGAGGCACAAGACATTGGTTAATCAAGTTTGTGTGTCTGTGACAGCCTGATAGGGAACTTGGTTTATGTTTTTGAGTCCTCAGTAAATTAATAGTTTAGAAGTTACATATTCTGAGTTTTAAACAACTAATTTAGAATGAACTTTCAGAACCATACCCATTTCTAAGTAGAGAGCTGCCTACATGGCAAAGGATTTGTTGCTGAATGGTCAATTTGATATGCTTGTCATAACTACTAAACTATCCAGGCATTTATTTCAGTCAACATAATGTCTGATTATTATTGAAGAAATTGAATCAATAGATCTTACACATTGACCTCCAAATGGTCACTCTGGACAGTTGTGTTGCAACTCAACCAATTCAGTTGCCTGAAAAAATAATATTGTCAAACGAATTATTTTATCAGTCATTTTTGTTTTTAGTGGAGAATTACATGGTTTCAACTTAGAATAGGATACGGTCCACTAACCTATGCTGACCAAGATGTAAAATTCGTGAAGTGTTATATCACAAAGCTGATAGGATATAGAAGTTGAAGTAAAGGCACTTTTTAAAACTGAAATAAAATTTATATCAAGTACTATGTATTTAAAACAATGATAGTAGTGATGTACTGGGTGATTATAGCAATGTCACAAGGAATGGGAGGCAGAATTGAAAACTGTGTTACAAGGTATCACACAACATATACAGTAGCCTAATGTTATTTTAAGGTGAACTTAGATTATTACAGATATATATTATAAACTCTAGGTCAACCACAAATGTTTTAAAGATGTATAATTTGTATGCTAGAGAGAAGATAAAATAGAATTATATCAAACATTCAATTAAAACCACAATAGGCAGGAAAAAAAAGAAGAACAAATGCAATGGATAGGAAACAGTTACAAACATGGTATGTATTAATCCAACTAAATTAATAATCATTTTAATTGTTAATGGTTTAAAAACACTAATATCAAGACAGAGATTGCCTAAGTGGATTTAAAAACAAGACCCCGCTATATGCTGTTAGTAAGAAACTGACTTTAAACATAAAGGTTTGGGTAGGTTAAAAATAAGGAGATGGAGCAACCCAAGTGCCCATCAATTGATGAGTGGATAGATAAACAAAATGTTTTATACACACACACACACACACACACACTGTGGAATATCATTAAGCCTTAAAGAAGACGAAAATTTAGACACATGCTACAACATGGATTAACCTTAACATTATGCCAAGTAAAACAATTCAGTCACAAAATGATAAATATTGTATGAACTTATTTACACAAGGTACCTAGAGTAGTCTAATTCATAGACAGAAAGTAGAATAGTGTTATGGCAGGCATGAGAGAGTGAAGAATGAAAAGCTTATATTTAATGGCTACAGGGTTTCAGTTGGGGAATAATAAAAAGTTTTGGAAACAGATAGTAGTGATGGTTGCACCACAATGTAAATGTACTTACCGCCACAGAACTGTACACTTAAATTAGTATATATATATATATATATATATATATATATATATATATATACATCCACATAAAAAGTAAAAAGTTGAAATAGCTGTATTAATTTCAGACAAAGCTAACTTCAGACAAAGAAGATTATCAGCAATCAAGAGGTGCATTGCATAATGATAAAGAGGCTGATTATCCAAGAAAACGTATCATTCTAAACATGTACTTACTACAAAGTGTCAAAGTACACGAGGCAAAATTTGACAGAACTGAAAGGATAAATAGAAAAATCCACATAACAGTTTGAGATTTCAATACTTTTGTCAGTAATTAATAAATCAGGAAAGCAGAAAAGCAGTAAGGATATAGAGGACTTGAATTACTATCAATTAATTTGATTTAATTGACATTTATAGAATTTTTTTTCAACAACAGGAGAATACACATTCTCGAGCTCACATGGAGTATTTAGTAAGATATACCTCATTCTGGATCATAAAACAAACTTTAACACGTTTTAAAGAATAGAACTTACATGAAACAAGTTCTTAGAACACGAATTAAATCAGAAATCAGCAACAAAAAGTTAACTGGAAAGTATTTGGATATAAAATGACACAATTATAAATGACCCATATGTCAAAGAAGTCTCAAGAGAAAGTTAAAACATTTTGAATGAAATTAAAATGAATACACAACTTATCAAAATTTGTGGAATGAGGCAAAAACAGTGGTTAGAGGAAAATTCATAGCTTTAAATATATATATTGGAAAAGAAGAGAGATGTTTGTTTCTTTTTTAAGATGGCTGACTAGAGGCCTTTCCAGCATGCTTCATTGACTTGGAAAAAACAAAATAATTTCACTTTTTGAAAATTTATCCAAGAGGGAACACAAGAGTTAAACAGAAAAGCAAAAGGAAACACTGGAATCTAGGAAGGAATAAAAGAACAGGCAGCCCATGTGGCCAGGACCAGCTGAAAACAGGGTGTGAATCCTCGAAACGGGAGCAGGTGAGTGTGTCTCTGTGGTTCACTTTCCTACAGGGGAATTGTGCAGTCCAGGCCATAGGAGTGCACCTTGACCCTCCCTAGCCCTGGATATAACTTGGGAAGTAGCCGGGAGACTGTGAGAAGAAACTATTCTGGGAAGTGTTTCACTCACTCCCCCAGACCTGAGCACCTACAGGAGAATACTATATTTTATCCTAGCTTTTAGCAAGCTGTGCAGGGTCCTGGGAACTAGTCGCAGTGGCAGTTTTTGGCATTAGAGACACTTGGGCTTGGGCATGGAGAACTGAAGCTCTAGCAGAGGAGGGGCTTTCACAGCCAGAACTGAAATTTGAGGGCAGTGTGGGCTCTAGCTGCTGGTGCTGGAATTAGGCTCTCCAATATCCCTGGGCCTGGAGCAGAAAGAGTGGCCAGGAAGTCACAGTATTGACACTGGTGGTGACATCTAAGACCTGGGACTGCATTGCAGACTAGAAACTGATGTAACTAACTGAATATCCTTACTACCTGCCACAGCTGAAATAGGGGAGGGAGCCTCATTAGGTCTGGGGCACGAGAAGAAAGTAGGTTTCTTCCCCACTGGCGAAGGCTGTGGTACTAGGACCACTCCTTGCTGAGACCCTGGTGCAGCAGCAGTTGCTTCTCACCTAGGGATTTTGCCAGAGACCTGAGGAATGCCTCACTGCACCTGTCAGGACTAGTGCTTGTACCTGCCATTGAGAGACCTGAGTGCAGGCTTCTCTGGTCCAGTTCTGCCTAGCTTTGTACCACCTCCAGAGCATGGGACCCAGGGTCCTGGGTGATCCATGGCCCGACTCACCACCTGAGACAACCAAACACTTTTTTTTTTTTTTTTTTTTTTTTTTTTTTGGCTAACAGGGGTTAGGCACAAACCCTACTGCTACCACTGCAGTTGGTTCTTACTTGCAAGCATCATCTACTGGAAGTATGGCCACACAGCCCATTACAACTGCTGACACAAGAGCATGGTGCTCAGGAATGAGAAAATCTCACAACCACTGCTAAACTCACTGCTTACACTATACCAGCTGGTCACAAAACCATAAGCCTGCTCACTTCTACTACAACTTTCATTTGAGAAAGCCATCACAGTAAGGCTATTTATAGCCATGAAAATTACACAGAGTCTTGACCACTGCCTGCTCCCAGAAGCAAAGTCAAATCATCCTACCCAACATACAACATAGTCACAGCATCAAGAAAAATGTCTCCCCCAACAAAAGTAAATTCAAAAATAAGAAGCTATTGCTACTCCAGATGTGCTGAAACCAATAAATATACAGGAAGCATTAAAAAGCAAGGTAATATGACACCCTCACAGGATCACAGTAATTCTCAGCGATAGACCCTAACCAAAAAAAAAAAAAAAATTCTTAGAATGCCAGATAAAGAATTTAAAATATTGATTTTAAAGCTCAATGAGATGCAAAAGACATATGAAAATTAATACAGAGAAATTAGAAAATCAACTCAGGATATAAATGGGAAATTTATCAGATATAAATATCTTAAGAGAAACCAAACAGAAATTCTGGAAGTGAAACATTTATTGAAGGAATTATAAAGTGCATTAGAAACATTTAAAAATAGACTAGACCAGGCAGAAGAAAGATTCTCACTACTTGAAGACAGATCTTTTGAAATAATGCAGTCAGACAAAAATTTAAAAATAAGATAATTAAAAATAAGCAAAGCCTTTGAGACATATGGGAATACATACAGCCATGAGACTTACAAATTCCCAATATTCCTAAGACAGAAGAAAAATTGAAAAGCTCTGAATTTTATATACATTTATTTTTATATATATTTATAATATATATATGTATTTATATTATATATATTATTGTGTTTAGGGCCTATTTTTTTTAAATGATAAACATTTCCCAAGTCTAACAAGAGACTTAGACATCCAGATACGGCCCAAGGATCTCCAGAAAAGTACATTGCAAAAAGAAATTCACCACAACATAATGTAATCAGTGTATCTAAAGTCAACATGAAGAGAATTTTAAAATTGGCATGACAAAAGCATCTAGTCAACTATAAAGGACACTCCATCAGACTAACAGGAGACTTAGCAGAAAACTTATGAGTCAAAATTAAATAAGATAGCATTTTCAAAATGCTAAAAGAAATACAACCTCTAGTCAAAAATTTTATATCCAACTACATTAAGATTCATAGATGAAGAGAAAATAAAGTATTTCCAGAAAAGCAAACACTAGAGGAGTTGTCACCACTAGACAGGCTGTACAAAAATGTTCCAAAGAGTCCTAAGTACGAAAGTGAAAAGTCAATATTTGCCATTGTAAAAACACATGAAAGTATAAAACTCACAGGTCTTACAAAACAATCAGACGAAGGAAGAAAATAAGGGAATCAAGTGGCAACATGACAGAACTCCACCAAACCACAAAGACAGTCTGAGAAAAAGAAAGAAACGAAGAATTGAAAAACAACTAGATAACAATTAATGATATGACAGAAACCTCACATATCAATATTAATCTTCAATATAAATGAATTAAATGCTCCATATGAATGATTTAGATTTGTGCAATGAATGAAAAAACCATGATTCAACTATATACTAACAAGAGATTCATCTTACCAGTAAAGATACATATAAATTGGAAATAAAGGGCTGGAAGAAGATATTCCACACAAACAGAAACCAAAGTCAAGCAGGAGTGGTTATCCTTAAGTCCGATAAATCAGTAACAAAACAAAACAAAACAACAAAAAAAGACAAAGTAGAAAAGTATATAATGGTAAAGGTGTTTGCACCCAACATTGGAGCAACTAAATTCATAAAACAAATATTAATAAACCTAAAGAAAGAGACAGACAACAATATAAAAATATTCAAGGCTTTTAAGACTCCACTGAAAGCACTACACAACTCATCAAGACAGAAAATCAATAAAGGAACACTTACATAAGTTGAACTTTAGACCAAATAGGCCCAACAGACATTTTTATAACATTCTACCCCAAAACGGTAGAATACATTCTTCTCATCAGCATATGGAACATTCTCCAAGATAGATCATAAGTTAAGGCACAAAACAAGTCTCAATAAATTTTAAAAAGCTGAAATCATATCAAATATCTTCCCAAATAACTACAGAATAAAACAATAAATTGATACCAAGAGGAACTTTACAAGCTATATAAATACATGGAAATTAAAAACCATGCTTCTGAATGATCTTTGGGTCAATGAAGAAATTAAGACGCAAATTTAAAAATTTTTTGAAACGAGTGAAAAAGGAAATACAACATGAAAAGAAACCTCTAGGGTACAGCAAAAGCAGTGCTAAGAGGGAATTTTGTAGCATTAAATGTCTACATCAAAAAAGTAGAAAGATCAAAAATAAACGACTTAGTGCTGCACCTCCAGGAACTAATAAAACAAGAATAAACCTAACACAAAGTTAGCAGAAGAAAAGAAATATCAGCAATCAAAGAAAAATATGAGAGACCAAAAAAAGAGTAATGAAATGAAAATCTTGTTCTTTTAAAAGATAAACAAAATTGCACCAGTTGTGGTGGCTCGTGCCTATAATCCTAGCACTTTGGGAGTCCAAGACAGGTGAATTGCCTGAGCTCAGGAGTTCGAGACCAGCCTGGGCAACATGGTGAAACCCTGTCTCTACCAAGATACAAAATATTAGCAGGGTGTGGCAGTGTGCACCTGTAGTCCCAGCTACTCGGGAAGCTGAGGCAGGAGAATTGCTTGAAACTGGGAGGTGGAGGTTGCAGTGAGCTGAGATCGTGCCACTGCACTCCAGCCTGGGCAACAGAGTGAGACTCCATCTCCAAATAAACAAACAACAACAACAAAAAAGATTAACAAAATTTATAAACCACTAGCCAAACTAACCAGGAAAAGAAGAGAGAATATCCAAAATTATAAATGGAAACAAAGAGATTACAACCGAAGTCACAGAAATACAAAAGATCATTAGAGACTGTTATCGACAACTATACACTCACAAACTAGAAAACCTAGAAGAAATGAATAAACTTCTGCATACATACATGAGGCTCTGAAAAACATAAAACTATGGACACGACAAATGGATCAGTATTTTCAAAGAGTTGAAGATAGAGAGGTTGAATATGTGAAGCACAGGGGATAGTTAAGACAGTGAAACTGCTCTGTATGATGCTGCAGTAATAGATACATGACACTAGGCATTTGTCAAAACTCGTAAAATTTCATAGCACGAATAGTGAACTTTAAGGTATGCAATAATTTTCTTAAAAAGTTATGGGATCCCAAAATGGAATGCTGAATATGGCAATTTGACTGTATTGCAAATGTATGAAACAACCTCACCAAACAGAGTGGAAGAAAAAGGTGCTGACCTCGGTAATTTTGAAAATGAGGCTTCTATAAGACTAAAGGAAAGGAATTTTACAAAAGCACTGTACTGTAGTTGATAAGCTCCCCATAGAGGTAAAGAATAAAATTCTGAAACCACTATACATGTGTACTAGAATTAAACAATTAAGTAAATAGATGGTGGATGGTGACTAACAGATTTCTCATTGTTAGACTGGAGGGTTAGAGTAAGCAATAGGAGAAGGCTAGAATGATCCATGTGATAACAAATTAAAGTTGGAGGAATCAGCATGAATTCAGGCTTAGCTTAATGTAGGTATAGACAGCTACTTATAGAAATATTTATAGTATGTGTATATACATTGGTTAGTGTGCACATTGATATTTTGTTGACTGCTAAAATAGCCCAGAAACAACACCACAGTATCAACAAGTACACCTGGAGCCCAGATCCTGGTTTCTAATACTATCCTCTGATGAAAGAAATGAGGGCTTTTATTGAATATAAAGAAATTATTGGACAAATAAACAAATAACAGAAAGTAGACAAATTTCCCATGAGAAAGAATTCCAAATAATTTCTATAGCTACTCCACCTTTAAACAGGTGAATCATAACTCTCGGTTTCCTAGGTTTGTGCTGCACATAGTGATTTCCTTACAAGGGGTACAGTATGGAAAGAGAAAAACAAGAGTCACACCACAGTGGAGAAACCTCACAAGCTGTTTTATTTAGGTGATCAACATCACCAGTGATAACCATAAATAACAAAGACAAACAGTGATACGTCCTATTGATATTATGTACCCTCGATATCATGTGATGAATGGCACTTTATTGCTGTGATTCTCTTCTCAAAAACTCATAATCATGAGAGAATCTAATCATCAGAGAAATATCAGACAAATGCCAATGAAAGACTATTCTACAATATACCTGATCAGTACTCCTCTAAACTGTCAAGGCTATCAAAAATAAGCAAAGTTTGAGAAATGATTACGGTCAAGAGGAGCCTAAGGAGACATTACTAAATGTAATGTTATATCCTGGATGGGACAGTGGATCAGAAAAATGACATTAGATAAAACTAAGACACTTTAAATAAAGTATGAACTTTAGTTAATAATAATGTTCCATTACTGGCTCATTAGTTATTACAAATGAAGCATACTGAAGTAAAATGCTAATAATATTGGGGAACCTGGATATATGGTATATGGAAATTCTCTGTACTCTTTTTGAATTTTTTTATAAATATAAAACTATTCTAGAATAAAAAACTGGAACAGAGAAAGAGAGTAAGAAGCAGAATGAGAAGATGAAAATAAGGAGAAGAAGGAGAAGGAGAAGAAGGGGAAGGAGGAGGAGGAGGAGGAGGAGGAGGAGGAGAAGAAGAAGAAGAAGAAGAAGAAGAAGAAGAAGAAGAAGAAGAAGGAGGAGGAGGAGGAGGAGGAGGAGGAGGAGGAGGAGGAGGAGGAGGAGGAGGAGAAGAAGAAGAAGAAGAAGAAGAAGAAGAAGAAGAAGAAGAAGAAGAAGAAGAAGAAGAAGAAGAAGAAGAAGAAGAAGAAGGAGGAGGAGGAGGAGGAGGAGGAGGAGGAGGAGGAGGAGGAGGAGGAGGAGGAGGAGGAGCAACAGCGGAAAAGGAAGAGGAAGAGGAAGGAGAAGGAGAAAGAAGGAAGGAAAAGAAGGAGAAGAGGAGGAGAAGAAGAGGAGGAGGAGGAAAAGAGGAGGAGAAGTAGAAGAAGAGGAGGAGGAGGGGGGTGGAACAGAGGAGGGGTGGGAGGAGAAAGAGGGGGAGGGGGAGGGAGAGGAGGAGGAGGAGGGGAGAGAGAGAGAATGAATCTGGGTTCCATAGTGAATATAATCAGGTTTTTCCTATTTATATCTTATTCGTCCCTACAGATCCACTCTGTATTTATCTCTACTCTGTTCTGTGTATTATTTGGCTTCTGGCTTCCAATTGCATTCCACCAATGAAGATGATAGGAAGAAATCAAGGAGAGAGGCAGGATAACATAGAATGAAACTGGAGAATTAAATCCCTGGAGTTAATTTCCCTGCTGGATTATGTTGAGTTGACATCTTTCCATATAACCCTCTTTCTAGATTCCTGTAATAGCTTTTTCTTTTGCCCTTCATGTCTGAAGTAGTAGTAAATCCTCTGTTAGTAGTCCAGAGGTACTATACCATCCCATGTTGATTTCCTGAGCCCTGCCCACTGCTTTGTAAATAATCTATTAATCTGTCTTCAATGACCCAGCTTGTTTGTGCCATCTGAGACCTGATAAAACCTGGTGGCTAAACCCTGGATTTTCTGACATAAGCAACAATGTAATGAGAAGAAAGTCCATAAACAACACCTTTAACTTCTACAAGTCTTGGGGTTTTTCAATCTAAAGACCTGGAATCATTTTTCTGCTATCAAAAGTTGTGGTGGATCACCAATGAAATAACATGAAAAAAGATCATAAGATAAACTGCTGAACATCTGTATCACCTTTTATCGTGCCTTTTCTACATAACAGTGGTTGCTGGTACTGTGCAATCTTTAGAAGGACACACAAGGTTATTGCCCTTTACAGAACATTTCAGGGAACTGTAGGTGAACTAATCATGGAAGCTAAGACAGCAGAGGAATGGAAGCTGTGCCTAATAAAGCTCTAGAGAGGGGGGTAAGAGAACCAACATCTGCCAGGGAAATTTCCTTCCATCAGGAAAGAAACTGGTTACTAAATTCAAGCAGAAAGTAGACCAAGTTCAAAACCTGGTTGCCAGTTTTATTTTCAAGGAAGTCAGAAGATCATATTCAAGAAGATTAATTTATATTTTTAAATTGTTATAATTTTTTTTAAAGTCTTTACCTTTTTCTCATTTACTTTATTCAACAACAAAGGGAAGAAGATATTTTCAAACTCATTCACTTTGCAGGTGAGAAACAGTTTTAGAGAGATCCTATGACCTAGCTAAGGCTATCCAACTAGTGAGTGGACAAACTGGTGGCACTCTGCAGTCTGCTGAAGAAGCCCCTTGAAGCTGGGAAGAGGCAGGGGCCAGGAACAATGGATAGGTCACATAGAGAAGAAGTGCAGGAGAGTGGCAGGTCAGATATCTAGGAAGATAATCAGCTTGAATAGTCCTGAATACTGAAAGAGGTAAGGAAGGTACAGTAATACTTTGACTATCTTATTCTGGCACCTCTAGTTTGTAAAGAGCTTAGGTTTAAATCACATCTGGGATTCTTAGGAGTTCTGCCAGATGAACAAATATGGTTTCTGATCTTTTTTTTTGGTATGGAATTATTATTTCCAATGGGAGGCTCAATTCCACTTGGGAACATGAATGCCCCATGGGAATATTCCAGCAGCCTTGCAGCCCAAAATGTCAAGTGTTCTTTAACATCCAGGTGCCCTCATTTGCCTTCTCAGCAAATAAAGTTTCTCACTATTGGACTTCTCAAATACCAAGCTCCTCGGTATATCATTTTTCCATTTGCAGTAACTTGAGACAGACAACTTTTTGTCACACCCGAAGGGTTTCTTTTTACTTCAATTATATAATAGGTTTCCTGGCATTTTTGTCCCCAAATGTAGGTTAAAAAGTGCTTGCTAAAATTAACTTCTGTTATTCTGCACTCACGGGGCTTTCTGGGGAAGGGCTGTCCACTTAAAATAGCTTCTAAGGGAACTATTCAGGACACTTGTAACTTTAGGTTTTATTAAATGACACAAGCTGCTGATGCTGGTTTTCCCTGACATGTAACTGAATCTCATTTGATCAAGAAAAAAAATGTTCCCTGTGTTGCTGGTAAAGTAATGGGACTCTACGGCCATGCTATACTGCCATTTTAGCAATGTAGATGGGGGTGAATGCAGTACAGTATGGGAAGGTCTGAAGATGAATGAATATGACAGCTTGGTGGAGACAGTTTGACTCAGGCTAAAGGGCACACAGGGACTTTGACCTCTCTTCTGGTGGCCAGCTGTGTGTATCTTGGAAAAGGCAGAAAGAAAGCATAAATCACAAAATTGTCCCGCCCTATGAGAATAGTTAGACATTTGATACACTCAAGTTCACAATGATATACACCCTCACACTCATAGAGGTGAAACATAAGTTACGTATGCCTAGTCACAGAATTACTCTCAATACATAGTTTGTAGTGATTGTTCTCTCATAAAGAATGAATATATACATATACATGTGTGTGCATGTATAGATAGATATTTTTCTTTCTCTTTCCCGCTCTTTCCCTCCAAATCACACCAAATTGGAAACAAGTAGGGTTAGGTGCAACCCTGGACACAAGCAGGTTTGGGTGCCAACCAAATTGCAATGGCATTTGACTTCAAGGCACTATCTATTTCATTACCATGACTGCTGGGTCCTGGGTGGCTCACACTTCTTTTTGAGGACATTCCAATGGCCCTGATCACAATTGTTCAGTAGGAGTCAATGTTGCCATTGTGGTATCTGGGCACTAAAAGGGCTATAACAGCAACTAAAGAGGGAAAAAATAGACTTAATGACCAGAACAGTTCATTAAATGGACAGTATTCCCCTCTTCCTTTACTCCCTTTATATTATCTTGTCACCCTACCATACCCAGCTTAAATTCTATTACCCATTATTTTTTAATCATTTCATTGCATATACCCTCATCTCCATTATCTCTCTCCTTTTTATTATGCTCATTCTGCAAAAATTCTGAACCTAGCTAAATGCAACTCTCTATCTACTCTGCACCCACACTTATCCAGAAAAAATACTCAGAAAAATGCACTTTGGTCTCAATTTAAAATTTGTGATGGGAGGTAGAGGAAAAATGGCAGATAGGAGAGAGGACTAACTTGCAGCTCCCACTCAGACAGACAGAGCAGCATGTGGAAACCCACACTGGAACTTTTGCTCCAAGAACTACCACAGACATATACCAGGAAATCTGAGAGAATCCACAGACCCTTTGAAGGAGGTGGATTGCTTCTGTAGGCTCTATGGGGCAGCTGAGGAACTGTGAGTCAGCTTGCTTTCTCAGCTGGGAGGCTTGTAGCCTGAGACAAGTTCTGAGCCCTGCCCACTGGCTGCCTGGAAACAAACTCGGTGCTGTTGGTGGGGCATGGTGGGAGTGAGACCAGGCTTTCAAGCTGTGGGCTTCATGGGAGCTGTGTGAGGCCTATGGCTGCCAGCTTTCACCCACTTCCCTGGTGACCTGTATAATGCAGCAGAGGCAGCCATAATTCCCCTAGGAACATAACTCCATTGGCCTGGGAACCATACCCCATCCCTCACAGCAGCTGCAGCAAGACCTGCCCAAGGAGTCTAAGCTCAGACACACCTAACCCTGCCCCTACCTGATGGTCTTTCTCTACCAGCCCTGGTAGCTGAAGACAAAGGATATAATCTCTTAGGAGCTCTATGGTCCTGCCCACCACCCAATCCTCCCTATACTACCACAGCTGATATGCTCTTGGAAGTGTCACCTCCTGGTTGGAGGCTAACCAACATAAAATCAGTGCACTTAACAAAAATACAGCGAAGGACCCTCACAGAGTCAACTTTGTTCCCCTGATACCTCCACCAGAGCAGATGCTGATATCCACGGTTGAGAGAAATGAAGAGAGATCACATCATGGGACTCTTTGCAGACACTCCCCAGTACCAGCCCAGAGCCTGGTAGCTCCACTGGGTGGCTAGATCCAGAAGATAAATCACAATCACTGCTGTTCAGCTCTCAGGAAGCCCCATCCCTAGGGGAAAGGGGAGAGCACCACATCAAGGGAGCACCTGTGGGACAAAAGAATCTGAACAGCAGCCCTTGAGTTCAAGATCTTCCCTCTGACATAGTCTACCCAAATGAGAGAAAAAAAAAAAATGTCTGGCAATATGACAAAAAATGGTTTTTTAACACTCCCAAAAGATCACACTAGCTCACCAGCAATGGATCCAAACCAAGATGAAAGCTCTGAACTGCCAGAAAAAAGAATTCAGAAGGTCAACTATTAAGCCAATCAAGGAGGAAGCAGAGAAAGACGAAGTTCAACTTAATGAAATCAAAACAAAATAATACAGGATATGAGTGGAAAAATTTCCAGTGAAATAGATAGCATAAATAAAAAACAATCACAACTTCTGGAAATGAAGGACACAGAGAACTGCAAAATGCACTGGAAAGTCTCAGCAATAGAATTGCACAGGTAGAAGAAAGAACTTCAGAGCTTGAAGACAAGGCTTTAGAATTAATCCAATCCAACAAAGACAAAGAAAAAAGATTAAAAAAACATGAACACAGCCACTAAGAAGTTTAGGATTATGTTAAATGACCAAGTCTAAAAATTATTGTTGTTCCTGAGGAAGAAGAGAAATCTAAAAGTCTGAAAAATATATTTGAGGGAATAATTGAAGAAAATATCTGCAGCCTTACTAGAGATCCAGCTGTCCAAATACAAGAAGCTCAAAGAACATCTGGAAAATTCATCACAAAAAGATCATTGCCTAGGCACATAGTTATCAGATTATCTAAAGTCAAGAAAAAGGAAAGAATCTTAAGAGCAGTGAGGCAAAAGCATAGGGTAACCTGTAAAGGAAAACAAATCAAATTAACAGCAGATTTCTCAGCAGAAACTCTACAAGCTAGAAGAAATTGGGATCCTAGATTTAGCCTCCTTAAATAAAACAATTGTCAGCCAAGAATTTTGTATCCAGCGAAACTAAGCTTCATAAATGAAGGAAAGATACTGTCTTTTTCAGACAAGCAAATGCTGAGAGAATTTGCCACTACCAAGCCAGCACTACAAGAACTGCTAAAAAGAGCTCTAAATCTTGAAACAAATCCTCCAAAAAAAATAGAATCTCCTTAAGATATAAATCTCACAGGACCTATAAAACAATAACACAATGAAAAGAAAGAAACAAGGTATTCAGGCAGCAAATAGCAGGATGAATATAATAGTACCTCACATCTCAATACTAACATTGAATGTAAATGGCCTAAGTGCTCCACTTAAAGGATACAGAACGATAGAATGGATAAGAATTTACCAACCAGGTATCTGCTGTCTTCAAGAGACTCACCTGACACATAAAGACTGACATAAACTTAAGGTAAAGGGGTTGAGAAGGATATTCCATGAAAATGGACATCAAAAGCAAGCAGGAGTAGCTATTCTTATATCAGACAAAACAAACCTTAAAGCAACAGCAGTTAAAAAAGACAAAGAGGGCTAATATACAAAATCTACAAAGAACTTAAACAAATTTACAAGAAAAAATCAAACAACCCCATCAAAAAGTGGGCAAAGGATATGAACAGACACTTCTCAAAAGAAGACATTTATGCAGCCAACAGACACATGAAAAAATGCTCATCATCACTGGCCATCAGAGAAATGCAAATTAAAACCACAATGAGATACCATCTCACACCAGTTAGAATGGTGATCATTAAAAAGTCAGGAAACAACAGGTGCTGGAGAGCATGTGGAGAAATAGGAACACTTTTACATTGTTGGTGGGACTGTAAACTAGTTCAACCATTGTGGAAGACAGTGTGGCGATTCCTCAAGGATCTAGAACTAGAAATATCATTTGACCCAGCCATCCCATTACTGGGTATATACCAAAGGATTATAAATAATGCTGCTGTAAAGACACATGCACACGTATGTTTATTGCGGCACTATTTACAATAGCAAAGACTTGGAACCAACACAAATGCCCATCAATGATAGACTGGATTAAGAAAATGTGACACATATACCCCATGAAATACTACACAGCCATAAAAAAGGATGAGTTCATGTCTTTTGTAGGGACATGGATGAAGCTGGAAACCATCATTCTCAGCAAACTATTGCAAGGACAGAAAACCAAGCACCACATGTTCTCACTCATAGGTGGGAATTGAACAATGAGAACTCTTGGACACAGGAAGGGGAACATCACACACTGGGGCCTGTTGTGGGGTGGAGGTGGGGAGAGGGATAGCATTAGGAGATATACCTAATATAAATGACGAGTTAATGGGTGTAGCACACCAACATGGCACATGTATACATATGTAACAAACCTGTACATTGTGCCCATGTACCCTAGAACTTAAAGTATAATAATAATAATAATAAAAAGACAAAGAGGGCCATTATACAATGATAAAAGAACTATTCCAACAGGAAAATATCACAATTCTAAATATATGTGCACTTAACACTGGAGCTCCCAAATTTATAAAACAATTACTGCTGGACCTAAGAATTGAGACAGAGAGTAGCACAATAATAGTGGGGGATTTCAATACTCCACTGACAGCACTAGACGGTCATCAAGACAGAAAGTCAACAAAGAAACAATTGACTTAAACTATACCCTAGAACAAATGAGTTTAACAGATATTTACCTAACATTCTACAAAACAACTGCAGAATACACACTCTATTCATCAGTTCATGGAACTTTCTCCAAGATAGACCATATAATAGGCCACAAAACAAGTCTCAAAAATTTAAGAAAATTGAAATTATATCAAGTACTCTCTCAAACCACAGTGAAATAAAATTGGAAATCAACTCCAAAGGGAACCCTCAAAACAGTGTGAATACATGGAAATTAAATAACCTGCTGCTGAATGATCATTGAGCCAATGATAAAATGAAGAGGGAAATTTTAAAATTCTTTAAACTGAATAATAGTGGTGATACAGCATATCAAAATATCTTGTACATAGCAAACGCGATGCTAAGAGGAAAGTTCATAGTATTAAATGCATATGTCAAAAAGTCTGAAAGAGCACAAATAAACAATCTAAGGTCCCACATCAAAGATCTAGAGAAACAACAACAAACCAAACCCAAACCCAGCAGAGGAAAAGATATAACCAAGATCAGAGTAGAACTAAATGAAATTGAAACAAACAAAAATACAAAAGATAAATGAAACTTGAACCTGGTTCTTTGGAAAGATAAATAAAATTGATAGACCATTAGCAAGATTAACCAAGAAGAGAGAAGATCCAAATAAGCTCAATTAGAAATGAAACAGGAGATATTACAACCGATACCACAGAAATACAAAAGATCATGCAAGACTACTATGAACACCTTTATGTGCATAAACTAGAAAACCTAGAGGAGATGAATACATTCCTGGAACTATACAGCCTCCTAGATTAAACCAGCAAGAAATAGAAACTCTGAACAAATCAATAACAAGCAGTGAGATTGAAATGATAATTTAAAAGTTATCAATAAAAAAAAAGTCCAGGACCAGAAGGAGTCACAGCTGAATTCAGACATTCAAAGAACAATTGTTACCAATTCTATTGACACTATTCCAAAAGATAGAAGAAGAGGGAATCCTCCCTAAATCATTCTACGAAGCCAGTATCACCCTAATACCAAAACCAGGAAAGGACATAACAAAAAAAGAAAACTACAGACCAATATTCCTGATGAACATAGATGCAAAAATTCTCAGCAAACTACTAGCTAACCAAATCCAAGAGCATATCAAAAAGATAATCCACCATGATCAAGTAGTTTTCATACCAGGGAGGCAAGGATGGTTTAACATATGCAAGTCAATAAATGTCATGCATGACATAAACAATTTTTTTTTGAGACGGAGTCTCGCTTTATTGCCCAGGCTGGAGTACAATGGCACAATCTCAGCTCACTTCAACCTCCACCTCCCAGGTTCAAGCGATTCTCCTGCCTCAGCTTCCCAAGCAGCACTACAGGTGCCCACCACCATAGCCAGATAATTTTTGTATTTTTAGTAGAGATGGTGTTTAACCATATTTGCCAGGCTGGTCTTGAACTCCTGATCTTGTGATCTGCCCACCTCAGCCTCCCAAAGTGTTGGGATTATAGGTGCGAGCCACTACACCCGACCATAAACAAAATGTGAAACAAAAGTCACATGATCATCTCAATAGTTGCAGAAAAATCATTTGACAAAATCCAGCATCCTCTTATGATTAACATCTTCAACAAAATTGCCATAGAAGGGACATACCTTAAGGTAAAAAAAAAAAAATCTATGACAAACCCTCAGTCAACATTATACTGAACAGGAAAAAGTTGAAAGCATTCCCCCTGAGAACTGGAACAAGACAAGGATGCTTCTCGTCAACATAGTACTGGAAGTCCTAGCCAGAGCAATCAGACAAGAGAAATAAATAAGGGGCCTCCAAATCAGTAAAGAGGAAGTAACTGTTGCTGCTTTCTGATGATTTCATTCTATACCTAGAAAACCATAAAGACTCCTCCAAAAATCTCCTCGAACTGATAAATGAGTTCAACAAAGTTCCAGGATACAATATTACTGTACACAAATCAGTAGCCCTGCTATATACCAACAGTGATCAAGCTGAGAATCAAATCGAGAACTCAACCCCTTTTACAATAGCTGCAAACAAAATAAAATACTTAGGAATACACTTAACCAAGGGGATGAAAGATCTCTACAAGGAAAACTACAAACCACTCATGAAAGAAATAATAGATGACAAAAACAAATGGAAATATATCTCATGCTCATAGATGGGCACAATCAATACTGTGAAAAATGACCATACTGCCAAAAGCAATCTATAAATTCAATACTATTCCCTTCAAAATACCACCATCATTCTTCACAGAACTTTAGAAAAAGCAATCCTAAAATTTATATGGAACCAAAAAAGAGCCCACATCACCAAAGCAATAACTAAACAAAAAGAACAAATCTAGAGGCATTACATTACCCAATTTCAAACTATACTATTAGGTCATGGTCACCAAAACACCATGGTCCTGGTATAAAAACAGACATATAGACCAAGGACGAGAATAGAGAACTTAGGAATAAAGCCAAATACTTACAGTCAACTGATCTTCAGCAAAGCAAACAATAACATAAAGTGGCATAAGGACACCCCATTCAACGAATGGTGCTAGGATAATGGACAGGTCACATATAGTAGAATGAAACTGGATTCTCATTTCTCATCTCATGCAAAAATCAACTCAAGATGGATCAAAGACTTAAATCAAAGACCTGAAACCATACAAATTTAGAAGATAACACTGGAAAAACCCTTCTAAACATCAGCTTGGGCAAAGACTTCATGACCAAGAACCCAAAAGCAAACACAACAAAAACAAAGATAAATAGATGGGACTTAATAAAACTAAAAAGGTTCTTCATAGCAAAAGAAATAATCAGCACAATAAACAGACAACACACAGAATGGGAGAAAATCTTTGCAATCTATACATTCAACAAAGGACTAATATCCAGAATCTACAAGGAACTCAAACAAATCAGCAATAAAAAAACAAACAATCCCATCAAAAAGTGGGCTAAGGACATGAATAGGCAATTCTCAAAAGAAGATATACAGGTGGCCAACAAACATATGAAAAAAATGCTCAACATCACTAATTTTCAGGGAAATGCAAATCAAAACCACAATGCAATACCACCTAACTGCTGCAAAAATGGCCACAATCAAAACATTAAAAAAAAAAAAAAGAAAAGAAAACAGATATTGGCATGGATGTGGTGAAAAGGGAACACTTTTACACTGTTGCTGGGAATGTAAACCAGTACAACCACTATGGAAAATAGCGTGGAGATGCCTTAAAGAACTAAAAGTAGGTCTACCATTTGATCCAGTAATCCCACTCCTGGGTATCTACCTAGAGGAAAAGAAGTCATTATACAAAAAAAGACACTTGCACACACGTGTTTATAGCAGCACAATTTGCAGTTGCAAAAATAAGGAACCAACCCAAATGTTCATCAATCAATGAGTAGATAAATACAATGGAATACTACTCAGGCAAAAAAAAAAAAAAAAAAAAAAAGGAATGAAATAATGGCATTTGCAGCAACCTAGATGGAATTGGAGACTGTTATTGTAAGTGAAGTAACTCAGGGATGGAATACCAAGCATTGTATGTTCTCACTCATAAGTGGGAGCTAAGCTATGAGGACTCAGAGGCATAAGAATGATACATTGAACTTTGGGGGAGGGTGGGAGAGAGGTGCAGGATAAAGGAGTACACATTAAGTACAGTGAACACTGTTTGGGTGATGGGTGCACCAGAATCTCAGAAATCATCACTAAAGAACTTGTAGCCAAACACCACCTGTTCCCCCAAAAACCCATGGAAATAAAAATAAATTTGTGGCAGTGACTTTAAATGGCCCATTAGAGTCACTCTGCAATCCTACTGTTTCCCTCTGCTCATAACTGTTTTTTTTACTTCTACTTTGCTTTCAAACCTCCAACACCTTGTTCTTTATTCTTATTCTTAGCTGATAGCCTTTCTTCCTATTTAAGTATCCACATATAAAGGAAAAGCAACTAGAAGAAAGCATGCACAGCCTTCCACCATTACATTTACCAGCCTACCCTCTTATGCCCATATATGCTGTCTTTCCTCCTGTTACATGAATGAATTGATTATGGTCACATCTGAACTCAATCTCATGATTTGTACAGCAGGTCCCTTCCTCCCTTGCCTACTTAAGGACTATACTCTAGCAATGCCCCTCCTTAGTTCTGCATCATAACGTTTTCCTGTATTCTGGATCATTCCTAATAGCATACGAATATGTTATAATGCCTCTTACATTTGAAAAGATATTTTTCTAGGAGATTGTGGGCAGATTAAAAATAAATAAATAAAAAGATATTTTTCTCTTGATCTCACATCCCTTTCTGGCTACAACTCCATTTACTCACTTTATTTTTACAGCAACATCCCTCCAAAGAGATTTATATTCTCACTAGCCCCAGTTCTTCTTTTCTAGTCTTGATTTAATGCATGCCAATCAGTCTTTTAACCCAGGACTTCACAGAAATAGCTCCTGACAAGGTCACCAATGATGTTGCTAAACCAATACACATTTCTCAGTTCTCGTCCCATCAGCAGCATTTGACACAACTGATCACTTCCTTCCACTTGAAACACTTCTTCACACTCTTCTTGGTCTTTCCTCTCTACCTGGCTGCTTTATCTCTCTCTTTTTTGCTGTGTTCTCCTCACTCTTCAACCCATAGATGTTAGAATACCACAGGTCTAAGTTCTCAGACCTCCCCTTCTTCTCTATTTACTCCCAAGGCGATTTCATTCAGTTTTATGGCTTCCAATATTATCCTATGTAAATACTTTCCAAATTTATATTTTCATTCTGGAAATTCCCTCTGAAATCCAGAGTTCTATATGCAATACCCATTTTGCAGTTCCACTTAATATGCCCTCCAAGAAACTCTTGATTTTTCCCACTAAACTTTCATCCTCAGTAAATGATAATTTCAGTCTTCTAATTGTTCAGTCCCAAAAGCTTAAAGTAACCCAATTTGTCATCAAATGCTGTTGGCTCTATCTCTAGAGTACATCTAGAACGACTACTTCTCATGCCTGACACTACAACCATCCAAGTCAAACCACTATTCATTCTCTCTTTTATTATCTATTCCACCTTCCTCTCCAGGCCACAGTGGCCCACTTCATAGGAGCTAGTATGATTTTATTTTAAAACTTAATTTGCTTATGTCTTTTCTATGGTCAAACTCTCTAGTGGCTTTCCATATCACCTACAGTAAAAGCCAAAATCCTTAGATTCCCAATAAGCACCTATACAAATTGACGCCCTTGCCCACCCCTCTGATTTTATCTCCTACCTCTCTCACTCAGTTCCAGATAAACAGGCCTCCTTACTGTTCCCCATTTCACCTCTTTCACGTATCTGTTTAAATGCCACTATTAGTGAGATCGCCCAAAATAACAACCCCTACCCCTGGCATTCCCTTTCTTGCTTGTCTGCTGCATTTTCTCCTATTGAATCAATCACCATCTGCCATGCTCTTGCTTTGTGTTTATTTGCTGTTCCTTCAACTAGAAAGTAAACTTTTAAATACAGAGAATGTGCCTGTCTATTTAGTGCTTGTACCTCTGATGCCTAGAATATGCTTGGTACGTAGTCAACACTCAATCAATATTTATTGAAAGAATGAATGGTGAGGTCATGACAACAAAAATAAATATTCTAATAATTTTAAATATTTAAACAAGGTGTCTTCCTTGTTTAATCTCCCTCTTCATTATTAGAATATTTGCATATTCCTTCAGCTTTGAGTAGACTAATCTGTAATTTGTGTGTGTTTATCTTTCCATAATGTGATTTTATATATTTTTATTAACACATTGTAATTGGACATATTATGGGATACAATTTCATGTTTCAATACATATATATGTTGTATAATGATGAACAAGTCCA
The DNA here is from genome assembly GCF_043159975.1 of Macaca nemestrina. Classification (NCBI taxonomy): domain Eukaryota; kingdom Metazoa; phylum Chordata; class Mammalia; order Primates; family Cercopithecidae; genus Macaca; species Macaca nemestrina. The sequence continues at coordinate 21,665,880 of NC_092125.1, read as the reverse complement.
GGTGTTTAGTGTATCCAACACCTCATGCATTTATCATTTCTTTGTGGTGAAAATGTTCAAAAGCCTCTCTTCTAGCTATTTTGTTATATTCTATACCTTACTGTTAACCAGCATCACCCTACTGTGCAATAGAACAGCAATCTGTAATTTAAACAACTCCTCTGATGGAGAGTAAAAAAAAAAACACCTAGTGAGATGTTGGATATAGGAGTCAGAACACTGACACTAAGTTGAAACCATTTTATTTTTATCAAGAAAAAGAGAGAGAGAAAGAGACCAAAAGAACAAAAAGTAGATCATGGACATTCAGAAAAAGAAGAATAGAGAAACTATAAAATCAAAAGTCATTTGAATATAGGGGGATAGTAAAGAGGACTTGACTCCTAGAAACAAATTAAGGGAAGAGAAGTAGAAAAGGAGGGCTGCATGTAAGGCAGAAACTCATCTCTGATCACCCGCCTTACATTAATTTAAGATAATACTCCATTAATCTTCATAGCAGAATCTTTAATTGCAAAATCTTTCATCAGCCTTGTTATTTGCTGCACCTGTCATTGGAGACACTTGGTGGTTTTTGTTGTGTTGTTGTCATTTCTCACACTAATTAGAGGGCTGTTTCGTTGTGTTCTCCTTCAGCATGATTCGGTTTAACCAGTAACGCTGCCAGTTATGCTCCTGTTCCCCAAGCAGATTTTACCTAGAATTTTGGGCAGATTTCAAAGTAGAGATTGCTTAAAACATTAATTAAATACCCCCACAACAGTAACAACTTTCTTAATACCCTTTAACAATCCCTTAATCCATCCCGCATCTGCTCCACAGTCGTTAAACTCCAAATATATGTGTTTAACATTCAATTGGGTGCTTAATGATCTTACCTTAACAGGGCCTATTAAATTTAAAGAGATGTGCAAAATTGAGTTATTGCACATTAATTATAAATACCTATTGGCTATTAAAATCACATTCCAAGGGTTAACACCTATCGTTAGATTTGGCTAAACCTTGCCCAATGTGTGTTCTTCTTGGCAAAAAAAACACTTACTCTGATAAAGAAATGATGAAACCCGTCTCTTACTGCAGTGGTCTAGTAGAATTAAAACTACAAATCCCAATCCTAACCAGATAGCTTGGATACCTCTTACAGAGTTATACAGAGAAAATAAGTATTAGTGCCTCGCAATTTTATAGTACTTAGTACATTTCAAAGAATTTTCACTACATATCATTGATTCTAAGCTTCCAGCAACCTTGGCATATATACAAGAAGTATACTTTATGCCCTTTATAAAAGATGAGAAATGTCAGGCATGGAGAGTTTAAGCGAATAACTATTCTAGTCAGAGCTGACTTAGGTACTAGAAAGGCAAATGGAGACCATGTAGAGATTTTGCTTTGGAAAGACAGTAAGTAAGACAATAAGGAAACAGTGATAACCCTAACCAACTTAAATTGTCTTTCCTTCTTCTATAATCCTCTACTTTCCTTCTTGTTGGCTGCTACTTCCCCCTAGCTCTATGGTTCCCCATTCCTTTACAAGCTGAAACTGACTTTTCTTTCTAATTTAATGAAGGGCTTAAGTATCTTCTCTACATTTTCACAACACTGATCTGTACCACTTGTTTATCCATTTATAGACCTAAGTAATACATTTGCTTGCTAGTTGACATAATTATGTCTCAGTACAACTTACTTGCATACTTATAGGGGGTACCATAAGATCTGATTCTTCTAATATCTAACTCATGCAGTGTCAATGGTGAGTGCTTAATGATTGTGTAGATTAATGACCTTTATTGATACTCTAATTTCACCTTTAAGATAATACCACTTAAAATACTTTGAAATCATCTTCTTTTGTACTGAATCTTTAACTATCCCAGAGGACAATATCTATGAGTTTGGATGCCATAGGACTGAGGTCGTGTTATGCATCAATCCCTCCTTTTTTTTTTTTTCTTTTTTTTCTTTTTTTGCCTGTGCCTGGCTCTGAAGTTCCTCTGGGTGTTCCTCCTCTCAATAATAAAACATGACTGATAACAAGAAACGGCAGGCTTCCAAGTGACTCCCTTTGTAGAAAATCCCCAAACACATTCAATTCAAATTTAAACAGCCACATTTGAAACAAAGAGAGAGATGTAGCAAATGGCCCCCTACTCTGGTTTCTAATTGTCTCCAGAGACAGATTGTGTCTCTTTGAATCTTTTTCAGCCCAGTCACATCAACTCACTGACGGATCCTGTCCTTTTCCATCAGCCTTGGAACTTTCCTTCTTGGGCATAGTATAAGGTCGAGCAGCATGATCTGGGAATTCAGCTATGAATTCTGTGGCTTTCAGACAACTCCTTGTCTTTGAAACTTGAGGAGAGTTTTTTCGTACAATAACAAAGCTTGACAAAATGGGAAAATTTTCATACAACCAGAATCTCTCAGCTCACACCTCATTAGTTCTTCTGTTAGTTTAAGGAATTATAAGTTTTTAGTTTCAACTTCACCTTTGTCTCAATGTGTCTCTGTGCCTCATTTCCTTCAATGACCAAATGAATACAGCAACGGCTGTCCAGCTTAACGGATAGAATTCTTATGAAATCTAGTGGCAAAAGGTACACAGAAATGTTTTGAAAGGGGCAACACCTTTCAAAATTTACACATGTAAAAGGATTATATCACTTGTCCCAAATAAAAAATCTAATGAGGGCCATATGTGCTCTCCACAGGCCTAAAACTGTGATAATTAAGTGAATATCATAGGAAAAGTACCTAAAGTTAGAGGTAGACAAAGACACTCAATAGTGGTTTCAAAGAGGGGAAAAAGATCATGTCTTGAATGTTTACAAAGGTTTTTTTGAAAAAAAAATAAAAGATGACAGTGTGATATAATGAAAGGAGCACTGAAGTGAGAGATAAGTAAAGTGATTCGTTCCAGTTCTGTCATTCACTATCTGGTTGGCTTCAAGCACATTACGGACCTTCTTTGGGGGCCTTTGTTTCTTCATTGGTAAAATGAAAGGGTTGAACTTAATGGCCTCTAAGGTCTCTGCTGGCTCTAAAGTTCTATGCAGTTCTATATTTCCACTCTGTCACTCCATCATGCAGGATACTGACTGACACGGGTTAGTTAAGTTGAGCATATGGTGGGTTTGAAGCTCTTTACTTATTATGAGCTTTATGTCCCAAAGTGCTGGTCAGAGACTAGGCACAGTGACCTCTGCTTAGAATCCCTCCCATTGTGTGAGCTTCATTGCTTGTGTGTGTGTATATATATATATACACACACACATACACGCACACACACACATACCCCTTGATAGGGCTCAGAGCCCTACCAAGGTGACAATTTGTAGACAGGCTTGAGGAGATGGTGTTTAAGGACTGAAAAACACACTCCACAGTATTGACTGTGTTATTCAGTGACAACTACCTGCTGCCATGTCTGCTCTGTAAAGTGACATACCAATGGCTGTGGTGGGCTTTGCATCATGAAGTCCACTCTACCTGTACTGGTGTCCTCATTGTCATCCAAATTCTCAGAAAATGCATTTCTGTTGGCTTTTGGCTCATATTGCTCAACCACATTTGGAACCTTACATCTTTTTAATCAAATTTCCATTTATTTCCCATAGTCTGCACTTCATCTCCCCTGCTGTAACTCTTCTCTGTACTTCTAGAGTATTTATCAGACTTTAGGATATGTTCTATTATTATCTGGATTTCTTTTATCTTGAAGTTTTTTGTTCCTGTGTGGTGTCTTATAGTATTTTTTTTCTGAGCATTTAGTATCCACAAATTCCATTTTAATTGAATTGATGAATTTTAGTCTCTATTTGAAATTGTCCCCAATTTGTGTGTTTAATCTTGTTTGTCACCTTTATCATCTCTCCAGAAAGTTCAGTTTGATTTTATATCACATGTTGTTCACCTTGAATAGAAGGACAATTTGTAAATTTATTTTTTTAAATATGGCAGACCATTTCAAAACTGGGAATAAATCCATTTGCTAAAAGACCTTGATAAAGGTTTATAGTTAAATAGTCTTGACCATCAGTAGCATTCTTTTTAAGGGAATGACATTTTATTAATTGTAGCCTAATATGGTATTCTAGGAGAAACCATTTTAAACCTCAGAAGATAGAAAGGATTTCACATAGAAAAAGTTGACTTGGTAAGACTCTTCCTTTCCCCTGGATAATTTTCACCCCGTAATCTCTTACTAATATGTCGTGATGTTTTGAAGATTAACTGAATATTTTCCATTTTGCACCCAGGATTCTGCAGATAGAGAGATGTCAAATAGAGATCAGATGACAACTTCCAGTTGGGCCTCTCTCACAAGTGAAAACTCGATGGGATATTTTCACAGGTCCAGGGTTCAGCACTCAAGTTTCAAGTCTGAAAACTCAGTTTTACCAGCCCACCAAAAGGTCATCAAGCTCTTGGACTCAATCAAAGTAAAAAATCTGCATTTACCAAATCCACACGTCAGAATATCAATTCATCTGGAGTGGGAGATATGTATGGAAATATCATCTAAATTGCAAATTCAACCATATTACTCCCCTGCTTAACATTTTCAATTGCTCCTTTCTGCCTACAGGATAAAACCCAGATTGCTAATAAGGCAGTTCCTGACATAACCTCTTTCTACCTTATTTCCTTCCATACCTCTCCTCACACTCAATTATATTAATGCTCCAATTTTTCCCAAGCACATCACATTCTCCAGAGTCTTCATACTGTCTGTGCTTTCAACATTTGCTTTGAATAGGCTTCTCTGCCTCTTTTAAACATAATGCCAACCCTGATTTACCGTCCTAATCCTCTATTGCTGCTTCTAATCTTTATATTTCAAGAACAGATTTTGGTCTCATTTCATTCAATGTGGTCTCATTGATGCTTTCCTACCATAGACTGGGTGAAGTATTTTCTCTCTGTACTCCCAGTCCATGCCATGCATGTCTCTATAATGGATCCTATCTCTTCACATTAAAATTATGTTTACTTATCTGTTCACCTAACTAGCCTGCAAACCCCTTGGGAATGTTAACCACGCACTTTATCCCTTAGTGCTAGAGTGCCTGCACCACTTACAAATTGAGGCACTTAAATATGTTTACTGAAGTAGTGAATGAACAAATATTCTCAGGACTCTCTCTTCTGGTAGATCAGACTACTCAGAGCTCAAGTTATGGTTTAGAACATTGCTTGGTGAGAATAGATTTGGACTGAGAGTTGCTTGATGTTTGTAGCATCCATTTTTATCAAGTGAGAGTAACCAGTTGAAATGCTCTTCTCTCCTCTATGAATGTTTCTGTTAGCATCACAATGCCTTTTTCCCAGATAATGCTACTTAAACTACCATCCATTCTTGCTCTACAGTTTCTTTATTCTAGTCTCTATACATAATTATCTTAATTAGGTCATTTTCACGGTTATTATTTTATGAGCTTTCATTTTTTGACACCAGTTGCATTTCAGTACTGAGGCACCATGTTGGTCATCTTCATTAGAATGAGAAACACTGTGGTCTTTTATCTAGAGTTTTCTGGTTCCCTTAGATAGAGATTGGAGAGTATCTCATTCTCATCATTACCACATCATTATTACCTCTTGAGAGTTAGTGACTTCTGTTAGTAGATAATTTTACCTATTACATGTTGGTGTTTATTAGCTTCCATTTCAGAGGCTGACTTCTGCCTTATCTGGTCCTTATTTCTGAGGGTGAACTAAAGCTCCTATGCCTGCCCCTATCAGACAATGCCTTTTAAAAATAGCTGCCAGATCAATCAAAATTTGCATAGCCTCTGGACTCAGGCAGTGAAAAAAGCATAGTTCTATGAAGCCTCCTTCCTACATTTCTATACCCCAGAGAAGGTTAGCCTGGGAGACGGGGCCTATGATAGATCCTAGGAGATGTAGCCTCAGCTGCTGTCTAATGGTTTGGCATCATGAGGAGTTTCCCAGCTTGCTTTGCAAAGTCTGTCCAATCTTGGCTAGCCACACTGCTCAGATAGCCTTCCTAGGGAAGCTGGCTGTGCTTCTTGTGTTCATTTATTTTAAACACAGTGTCTTCTCCTCATCCCTTGATGCCTATTGTGTGGTTTAATTGCTACCCTCTGCCTAGTGGTTGCCAGCATGATAGACCATGAGACCAACGCACACAATGCAGTGTGTGCTTGGAGGGACTGACAAGCCCAGCTTCCAAACCGGATTCTCAAAGGGAAAGACCAATGAAAATCATCATCGAGAAAGTGATAATTTCTGTGCCATGCAATTATACCCTTTTAAAAGTATACCTCTGGTGCACTATCCTGCCAACAGTTTACTGACGACGAGGAAACAAAACCAGCAGTTGATGCTAGAATGGCTATGGAAACCCTGTAATCATCTTAAAAATAGATTTATATAGGGAACCTGGTTGTTATGAGTGTGGTTTTGTACTGTGTTTCAAAAGAAAAAAAATTCTTCCTCACAACTTTAGCCATTTCATTTTTACTGCAGCATCATAGATATTTAGGGATGGAAGAGAGATGTGGGGGGGTGGGGTAAAGAAGGGAGGAGGAATAAAATGAGCTGCTGGAGTTTTTCTTTCTGTCACATGCTTATCCTCGCCTTGCCCACCCACAGACACCTCAGCACACACCACACCCCTATCATTATGGGAACATCTCCCCACTGATTACACCCACCAAGAAACCATAAAAGTAAACCTTGTCATCACAACTACCCACTCACAAATAACCACCACCCTAAGTTCCACTCTATCGCATTTCCACCTCTCCATATGCAATACTCTTCAGCACTTTTTTTCCCACCACACACATATAAAATGCACATGTAGATAACAGTCTTCCACGGAGGAATTCACCCACAATGAAAATTGTTAGGGATGCAGGTTCCCACCCGCATTCCCTGCAATTTGTAAGTTAAAGTGAAAAAAAAGCTTAATAAAGCCAGGGAAGACGTAATCACTGATCAGGTGATAGAACCAAATACCTGCTGACCTCAGTTCTAGGTGATTAGAAATGCTGGCTTGAGAATTTAAGTGTCACTTGAAATATTGTCAATTGAGTGAGTAGTGTCTGATTTTATGAGAGCCGTGCAGTACATGGCAGGGAGAGTAAATTTTGCAGATAATTAATTTGGGTTTTAATTCAGGCCCTTCCATTCACTTGTTTATATCTCTGAACAAGTCACTTCTCTCTGTGTCTCAGTTCTCCCATTTGTAAAGTGTGAATTTAAATAGTAACTACCTCAAAGGGTTTTCATGAGGATACAATTTGCAAATATATGTAAGGCACCCGGAAGACTGTCTAGCACAAATAAAGACCTATTTAATAATATTTGCTATTGCTGTTGTTTGTATACCAAGATTCAGGGGATTAAGCCTACTGATTGAGAATTTCTTATACTACGTAGACGGGTACATGATGTCCAGGGAGCTTGATGGAAATTTATTTAAGAACTTCATAGAATTCCTTAGGAAAAACAAATAAATGGCTCAGGAACTGTCCTGTTTGCTCAAGAATGTGATATCATATGATTGATTCAAAATGACATGACCAATTGCTTCTATGTAGAAACGGCCTGAAATACAGAAGAGATCATAGAGGAAGGAATGAGAAGGAGAAAATATTTAAAATTTCAAAGAGAAGACATGAAAGAAATGGCAGCAAAAGAAAAAAGTAAAAAAGTCAGGAAAACACTAATACCTCTAAATAGGTTCATACAATCTATAACATTGTTTTAGCAACATTAGGCTCTTTTCTTTAAAACTTTGTTTACCATATTCTCCATTAAAACTGATTTGTCATTGGAATATTGTGTGAATATGAGGGTAGTTTGAATTATTTTATATCCTGAAGAATTTAAAGTTCACCATAGTCCCTCAACTTTATATTCAAACCAGCTGTATTCCTGGAAGATCAGGTACTTGTGGGCAGAGATCTTGGCTAGTTTATAGCTGTTTTCTCATTTTGCTTAGTGCCTAGCACCTAATAGGTGCTCAATACATAGTTATGAAATGAAAGAATAAATGAATAAGTGAGTGAATGAATCCTCTCGTGTAACATGCTTGTGGAGAAATGTAGTATTAATCATGTGGGAATCAGCTGTGACTCAGTTGAAGCCAGTGGATGCAGAATCAGACCTGGGACCTTGTCCCAGCTTGGGCAAACACTGGCTCTCAAATATTTGCAAGGCATCTGAGACTGTTTTTGTAGCATTCATAATAATGATTAGCTCCTCACAGGATTCATGTGAGAATTACATAGAAAAAGATAGCTGAAACACTCTAAGCGTAAATTTGTGGACAGGTGCAGTGTCTTATTTTTAATTGGGTAAACTAAGGTCATGGAAAAGAATTAGCTCACCATTGCTTGGAGCTTTAACAAGAAAGCTTAATCCAGTTGGTGTTTTCATTTTGCAAATATTTTCATAGAAAAGCAGACATCATGACAAAAAGAGAAAGTTGAGAAATGGAGCAAGAAAGAGGAGAAGGTAAAGGAGAAATGAAGACGAGTTCGAAGAAAAGAGAGAGAAAGCAATTTCACCTTTGACTATAGTTGCTCAGTGACAGTGGAAATAAACAACATTCTGGAAATTGTTCTTGAAAAATGAACAGCCTGTCTGATTTTTTTTCCGGATCTCCTCAAAGGGTCTGGGCTAGTATTTGGAGTGACTTTTCAATTAGCCAACCCTCCCAAAGTCTGGATCCAGGCTGGGAGAAGCTTGCCGGGGTAGTGGCTTTTATCTTATTCAGTCATAAGGAACATGGAAATCAATTTTTCCCAATCTCAGTTATAGCTGGAAATCCATCCTTTTTAAGTCAGCAGGAGGATTAATCTATTGAATGGTTTTCAGGATTTTGCTGACATATAAACATTTTAAGAATACATTACATTTTTTCCTCACTCCCTAGCACTATTTTTAAAATGAAGCCTACTTGGAGTGCCAGCCAGGATAAGAAAGATGGCCACACATTTTCTCCCCACGAGAGTGCAAACTCATTTTTTTCAAAGCCTGAGCACAAACTTAAATTCGTATTGGTTAGTGCCTTCCTCTCAACCAACTGTCCCAACTCAGAGGAAAGTCCACTTTTTTCATGGAGCTCTTACAAATCATTCAATTTAGAGGACTCCATATACTGAAAATTGTTCCTTACAGATAAGTAACCACTGCAATGAATTGGTTGCTGTGCTCTACTTAAAACTGAAGGTGCTTGGAAAAATTCAACCAGCAGTGTTTTTAGCTAGTGTAAGACTTACAGCAGTATTTTACAAAATGCAGGTTATAGAATTCCTAACGGATAGGGAATCATTTCAAAGAGTCCAGAGATATGCCCAAGCATTGTTTGTAGAAAATAAAAAGCAGGTTCCTCACACATATATTTCACATTCAAATTTATTTAGGTGCTACTATAACAATAAATGAATATAACATACAAATAACACATTAAATAATAAACATATTAAGAGTAAATATACAATACAATAAAACAGAATATAAATAAAACATTAAAATATAACAATAAATAATTTATTATAATATAATGATACAATGAATATAACATACAATGAATTTAACATAAATAAATATAACAATGTAATCATTTATTAGTTACACTAAGCATATAAAAAGTAAAAAGCACTGGACACAATGCAATTTTTTTCTCCTGTGTATCTACTCTGGCAATAGGCCTAAATGCACACTTACTAGTAAGGATGACCATACCTGTTGGGTCTGTAAATAAGTCATCATACTCGAAAAGTTTAGAACCATTGATGTAGAGTTGATCTACAAATATGGGATTGGGCTTGAATGCCATGGAGCTAGCATAAGGAAATGAGCCACAAAAAAGATGATGCTATGTGCCATTACAGAATGGGTGACAGGGAGTAGCACTAGGGGTTGCTTGTGGCTCATATGGCTCATGCCTGTGGTCAAAGACCTGGGAGGGGCTTGAATAATACATTCACCTGGTAATAAGATTTTGTAAAATTTGCAAAAGTAAAATATTTTAATATTAAGTCCACTGTACCTTCTTCCCAGACACACTTTTCATCCTATCATGGGACATTAAAGTGGCTGTGGTCACTTGGAGATTTCAGGAAATTAAGTTGGGAGTATATTTAACTTAGATTTAGTAAGGGTAGATTTATGTGGTTTGCAGTCACTTCCACATCTCATTAGTGTATTGTTAACCATTACGGTGCAAAAATGGCTTCCAGAAATGTCCTTACAGTTTTCTGTGCTGACCTACTTGTTAATTAAATGAAGGAATAAATGGTTTTTGTGGTCCTCTGCAATCAGGGGTTGGTGGGCAATAGAAGAGAGACAGGGTTTGAAATGTACAGTGTCAGAAGCTAGTCAATGTAAAAGTCTTCCAATAATTACATATCTAAAATTGTAAGCAGAAGATTCAGTCATCACCAACAACACGTGGTTAAGATGGAAATCCAGTCTTGTCAGAAACAGACTTGACTTTTTACTAAAGCATACCATTATAAAACCACCATAGAACTTATTTTTTGTGAGACACAGACCTGTAGCAAAACTACAGTATATATGTCCATGAGTAAGGCCTTATGTTTTACCACCAATAATAAAAATGAAATTTTAATCAACCATGTTGGAGGAAATTATAAATTGTCTTTTTATTGTCTAGATAAAAAATATTATTAAAATTGCTTTCATAGGAAAAGATGGTCAGTGAGTTAGCAGCCAAAATATTTAAGAAAAATATACCATAGAGATGTATCCATCCATTCATGAATAAAAATATTTTATGTCTTCATTTTGTTTTGTTTGTGGTATTTTAATTTGTTATAAATCCTTTTCTCATTCTAAATGAATAATTTTACATCGAAGTTTGTGTTAATAATTTTGCATCTTTTTTCTTCTACTGGGTCCCCTAAATTTTGTAAGTCTTGGGCTCCACAAAACTCATATCCACCCATGGGGAAAGGAAAATGGCTCACCCAGATCTTTTGGTATAAAAAAAATGCAGTGCAACTTTCATCAAGTGACTGGTTATTCTTAGGGTTACTACAATCGTTAAGCAGCTGAGAACTCATGCTCTGAAGTCAGATAAACTTGAGTTTGCCCAAATATTCACAGCCTTGTTCCACCGACTGTATAATTACACCATTTTTTTTGTTAAGGATTAAATCAGAGTATATGTAAAGTACTTACTAGTCTACTAGTATATGAGATGCACTTAATAAATATGACTGAGTCAAAAAGATAAATGTATACAAATACATATACACATATTTCTTAGTGAGATCAGCATTAACAAACACACTGAAAGTGACTGTCATGTGAAGCTATTAAGCAGGACTAGAGACAAAAATGTCTAAAACACAGACTTGCCCACAGGGAGCCTTCTACCTAGTTGACAGCATTAAAGTTAGTAACTTACTCTTTGGACCTGAACTATTCATATTTTTATGCTAAACAAACAGTAATTCATTGCAGGTCTAGTTTATTTTCCTCCACATGTTCTTACAAAGGTCAGGGTAGGTTGTGCAAGTTGATAAATTGTGTTTATTTATTGGCAAGCCTGCACCAAATAACATGCAAATGATATGCAAAATGACACACACATTCACATCAATGACTCAGCCACTTATGGTAATAGCACTCCAATCCTGCTCTGCCTCTGATTGTGGCCGTGTTGTTGTTTCATAAGTATCGATTACTCTCGACTTTTGCTGATGCAGCCAGACAGTTTGTCAGGAGATAGGCCAAAGAGGCCCATCCCTTTAGTTTAATCTGTCCTTCATTCACCTCCTACGTTTATGCTAGGACTCGCACCTTTGGGTTTTGGGTTCATCTGAATTATACTGTTGACTGCATTATGTGCAAGAGCTTCATTTCTTGGGTTGTTGTTGCTCTCTCCAAAGTAGAGTAAATGCTATTTAGATTGCTTTTGTTGAGGTTAAATGACATTCACATTTGCCTCCCCGCCAAAATCGAACAATATAGACCATAGGGTATAGCCAGTTTATTTCTTATTGCCTCAGAAGGACTATCGTGAAATACTATTCTTGCTGTCATCTGCCAGTCAGCACTGGGTCTTTCCTCTGACCACTCATCATGTGAGGTGGCAGTATTCTCTCAGCAAGTGGATGGGCCCGGATCAACCTCTCTCTCCATGATAAACATGTCTGGATGTGACAATCATTTCTTTCCCCGGGAATGCAATGATGATGTGATTTCCAGGGCCCTGCTCTGGATGTATGAGTAGCAAACCCATGATCCATCATCCACAATAAACTGTCTTCGTGTAGATATTAATTTAGTCTTATGTAATATACAGAAGCGATTTGTTGGCTGGAAAGCAGAAAGCATGTGTTTAAGCAGGCCAAACATATTTGGGCCTCTCCTACACATCGCTCTAACTTGATCGTATATACCATGCATATTGATTGCTACTCTATATTGGAGGCTATTTTCTGAAATGCTTTTTCATGGTCTTCATTACAGCACAGTGCTGTTGTAGAGAAGAAATGGAGGATGGCTGCAGCTAAGCGCACTGGGGTTTTCAGGCATTTTAATTCACTAAGCAGTCATGACAAGAAAGAACAATGCAATGGACAGGTTTAATTTTTTTCCTCTTTAATGGTTTTTGAATAGATGCTAATTTTCATGAGCTATTTATTAACCTGAATTTGAAACCTTAAAGGCATGCTCAAACCTTGTGAAGGCCAAAATATTTAATTTGTGCTTTAGGAAACAGGCTGGAAACAAAATCTCACTTTCCTGTTTTATTCATGGTATCTTCTGTATCAGCTCAGGCCAACGAAAATATAATAGAGATAATAGAGGCATGTATGTAATTTTATGTTTTCTAGTAGCCACATGAAAATATTTGTTAAAGATAAAATTAATTTAATAATATACTTTAACTCAATGTATCAGAGCTATATTTATTTTAACATGTAGCCTATACAAATATATATTTTAATGCACATCGATATAATGAAATTAGTTTACTTTTTTTGTACTAAGTCTAATTAATCTGGGGAGTATTTCATACTTACATCAAAGTTCAATTCAGCCACATGTCAAGTGTTGGCTACTCCTCATTTCACCGAACAGTGCAGCTCTAGATAGCCACAGGTAGGTCTCCCAGTATGACCTAAGATTTCAATTTTCTCTTTTCTCAGGGAACGATAAAGACTCTACTGATGGTTTACAGATTTACTAATAAATGTCAGTAAAATATTTTGAAAATAAGAACAACAAATCTATGCTCTATTTGAGCATTAGCCTGACAACTAGGGGTCATAAGTTCTAATCCTGGCCCCAGCATTATTTACAAGTATAATAGAATTCAATTTTCTCATTTATAAAATGAGGTCCCTGGTCCAAAGAACTTGCTAGCTCCTTCCCAAATGTAAAATTATATATTCCATTTTTAAAAATGATTAGTCTACCTTATCTTTCAGAGCAAGAATAGAACAATTTCTTACCTCCATTGTTATGACTGACTGACTTTTAATGTTTCAAGTGTAGACTATCCGTTTAATTTCATTTAATTTCATTAAATTTCATATTCAGAGAGTCTGTTTCTCAAATTGATGGCATTTGTCCTACAGTGTGTTTAATTTATGTTTTCTTTTCCTACATTTAACTCCTCCTCATGATCTCTTAGACCCCTCTGCACATTTCCTTCCTTTCCTTGATGATCCCTGTAGGCAATTAAAACGTTGCTCCCTCTTCAGCTTTCTCCAGCCATGCTCTCTAGACTACCCATTTCCTATCATCTCCCCGAATCAGCCAGGTCCTTATGCATTTTTCATGGCTGTCCTTTGTGTCCCTATTCAAGAGAGGAGTCAGTAAAGTTTGGACTAGAATGTAATACCCTCCCTACTCCCATCTCCCTTATTTCTTTTTTGACTAGGAGAAGACAGCTTATTGGCCAGTGGAAGAGAGGAAATGTGAACTGCTGTTGATCCCTGCCTTCTGTTCCCATGGTCTCCATGGAGAGTTGTAATGTTTCTGAAACTTCTTTTATAAACTCTGCCTTTCTCAATCTTGCTGTTCTCTAAAGCACAAATTCTCTGTTTTCATGCCTCACAGAACTGTAAGGGGAGTCTCCCAGAACCTGTCTCTGTGGAGTTCAGAGGAGGCGTGTCCTTTGGACTTCTGTTGTCCAATATGGTGGCCAGTATCCACAGGTGGCTACAGAGCACTGAAAACGTGGTTAGTGGGACTGGGAAATGAAATCTAAATTTAAATTAATTTACATTAAAAACCAATAGCTCATTTAGTTATTGCAAAATATTCAAGTATGTTTGTAAGAATTAGGGTATGTGAATACTTTTTACCTGCAAATTTTATAAAATCTAAATAGATGTGAAGGATTTCTAATAAAAATTTAGCATCTAACCTGGGATGTTCCATAGCTGTAACCTACTCACAGAATTTTAAAAACTTTTTATAAAAAGGTAGACTCTCAATAATGACTTGTGTCACATGTTAAATGGAAATATTTTTGATATGTTGGATTAAATAAAATCTGATTGAAATTAATTATAAAAAAGAAATTAATTATACTTGTTTCTTTTAATTTATTTACATAGTTACTCTAGAAAATTTAGAATAACATATATGGCTCACATTATATTTCCAATGGACAGCACTGCTGTAGGCAAAGCTTCTCTGGATTTCTGAACCTTCTTTTTAGTTTACATTATTCAACATGCTGAACACTCTGAGTACACTATTTTGTGTAAACTTTACAACTGTGTATAAAGTAGATGTTGTTATCCTTCTTCCACCAGTCAGAAAAAGGCTCAAAATATTTGCATAATTTTTCCCAAACCACAGAGTTTGGGAAATAAGTATAACTTATTATATCCAAAGTAGTAATAAGTGACAGAACTGAGTCTGAATACGGGCACATCCATAGCCCTTATTCTTTTCATTTCACTATGCTGCCTCAGTCCCCGACATTCATATTCTGATACTTGTCTGCCTTGAGCCCATCAGATGCCCATATCTGAGTCCATTGGATCTCACTTCTGAAAACTAATATGTAAGACTCTCTTATTTTTATAGCATATAAAGTTTTTCTTTTACATTTATAATCTTATTTTATCTACCTCCACTTTATGAATTAAGAAGCTCATAGGTGACAGAGTCAGGAATAGAATCTAGAATTCCTTCATTTTTTTCTTATATCAAGAATGAGTGAATGGACATAGTGTATGTGGAAAAATAATAAATATTGGAAATATCAAGGCCACAATTTAAGTCAGAAGCTTACTAACAGAGTTAAGAAGACTTTCTTACTGGTATAGTAGATCCTGGAGGTAAAAACATCAATCATTCTAGGATTAGTCAAGGTTCACCAGAATAATAGAATGATAGGATCTAGTTGGAGATACATATGAAGAGGCTTACTATAAATCATTCGGCTCATGCAATTATGGAGCCTGAGAAGTCCCACAATTTGCTTGCTATCTGCAAGCTAGGTAGTTAAGAAAGCTGATGGCATAGTTCAAGGGCCTGAGAACCAGAGGGCTGATGGTATAGATTCCAGTACGGATTTGAAGCCTTGGCAACCAGGAGCACAACAGACAGGAGATCAAAGTTGAAGCTCAAGAAGTCAGACAGAGTTAATTCAGACTTTCTCTGCCTTTTTGTCTTATTCAGGCCCTTAACAGATTGGACAATACCCACCCACACTAGAGAAGGCCATCTGCTTTACTTAATCCACCAGTACAAATGCTAGTCTCTTCCAGAAATACCCTTACAGACACATCCAGAATTACTGAAAACAATTCCAATGAAACCAGCTATCTGGGCATTTCATGGCCCAATGAAGTTGACATATAAAACTAACCATCCCAAGTTCACTTCTTATTCACTTTGTACTCATACACATATCCCTGAACCATAGTTAATCTCCAAAAAAAGACACTGAAAAGGTCATAATTCCACCTAACATGATGTAACTATCCTGCATATGACCAACGTCTCAATAACCCCTTGATGCAAAGAATTCTCAAGTCTGAGAATTGACTAAAGGACTATGACTCTCTGTTTTTATGATTCATGTTAGACTTTTCTTCACTTGACCTAGAACATTCCTGCTTATACATATCAGGTGGGAATGTAGTAGGTTTCCTATCCATTTCATTTCTAGCAATACCATAATCAAACCAGCTAATGCCATAGCTCTGCATAAGACTATCTGACTGCTATTTTGACTCTACTAGCCCATTATAGTAACCATGCCCACCTTGTCTTTGGTACTCAACTGCTACTTGGCCCCTGTCACAGTGGGATCCAAATGCTCCCATTACGTTTAGGTTTCCCAATTCAGTGAATGCAGTTCTCACTGTAGGGTCTGGCCTCCAGAGAAGACCAATTACAGAGCTCTTCAAGAATACTGGGGCTCCCCAGACAAATTTATTTCTCACAGTGTTGGTATTAAGTTGTGATGTTAATAGTTTAAAATTAAACTATTAGTGGGTGAGTACTTATTAAATTTCAACATTTCTAATCTCCCTAAGCTTTTAAATCCCTCCCACGGCATTAAACCAAGGCGGGTTGGATATTTCCAGTTTGCTTGCTACGGGCCATCTTTTGGTCCATATTTCAGCCAACCACCCAAACAAACTGCTATAGCCCTTTTTATCTCTCCGATGGAGAGATATGGAGAGATCCTTTTTATCTCTCCATATCTGCTGTGCTCCTGGTTCTCAAGGCTATCTCTGAATTTACAATATTAAATTCAGAATCTCAGCTTAGTGGGCCTATGTCAATAACTTCGGCCTGATCCAACTTTATGTTCGTTCTACTATTATCCAATACCCTTAGATTCCATTCCCACACAAGCTTCCTGAATTTCTATCCATATAAATTTAAAAACTCTATAGTTCTTTTGAAGGATAGTACATTTCCTCATTAGTAACACTTTGTACCTCACCTTTAGAGGCCTGCTTAAATGTGAGTCCAATTATAGGTGTAGGACTAAAGCTATGTTGTGGAAGTGTGTTCTATGGAGAATCAACATTGTCTTGCATAACAACTGCCTCAGGGGAGGCCACTACAGTTCCTTCAGACAATGCAGAGTTAATCTCCTCAGACATGGATAGACAGGCCATTACTACTGTGTTTTAAGGGCTGATACCACTGGAACTGGGGAGGCTGACTCCACTGCAGGAGGGGATACCTCTTCTATTAGCAAAGAAGTCTCTTCAGAATTTAAGTGCTCAACAGTTCCAGCTTCATGAGAGTCTTCCCACATATCCTTTTTCTAACTTATGGGATTCCACTCTTTCCTAATCAATGTACTCATCATAACAGTAGGCACCTTGAAAGGCTGGGAGTTCAAGTTGGCATAATTCATCCAGTCATAGGATGATATTGTGTGTTTGATTTTCAGCAATTTCAACTTTGAAGCTATGAGAGATGAAAATCTCTTTCAGGGCAAACATAGAAGTGTTCTGGTCATTCATGTAGTGCTTCAGCTGGGAATTCAAATCCCTGAGCTCATCCATTTTTGTTGTTGTTCAACCAGTTTTTCCAGTGGCATTAGGAGCAACCAGCTAACCTCATTATATTCATTAGTTTTTTAGCAAATGTTTGAAAGTACAGTAGTCCCCACTTTTCTGTTGCTTCGTTTTCCACAGTTTCAGTTACCCAGAGTCAGCAGTCACCCAAAAAAAATATTAAAAATTCAGAAATAAATCATTTATAGGTCTTAAATTGCATGTCATTCTTAATACCATGATGAAATATCATGCCATCCTGCTCTGTCTCACACAGGACAGAAATGATCTGTTTGTCCAGAGTATCTATACCATATATACTACATGCCCATTAGTCACTGAGTAGCCATCCATGGTATTAGATTGGCTGTCGTGGTATCACCAAGTAACTCTTATTTTACTTAATAATGGCTCCAAAGTAGAACAGTAGTAATGTTGGCAATTTGGATATGCCAAATAGAAGCTATAAAGTGCTTCCATTAAGTGACAATGTAAAATTTATTGAATTGATAAAGAAAGAAAATAAATATATGCTGAGGTTGCTGAGATATACACTAAGAATGAATCTTCTATCCATGAAATTGGGAAATCAAAAAAAGAAATTTGTGCTAGTTTTGCTTTTGAACCTCAAATTGTAAAGTTACAGACACAGTGCATGATAAGCACTTAGTTAAGATGGAAGTAACATTAAATTTGTGGATGGGAGACAAGAATCAGAAGCATGTTCTGACTGACAGCAATTGGGTTCAGCACTATACTTAATTTCAGACATTACTGGGGGGTCTTGGAACATATCCCCCATGAACCAAGGGGAACTAGTGGATCATAAACACAACCACACAACTACTTGCTTATTATCAGTCATTAATAGTATTGAATGGAGATATTTTCATATCTCTATTTCTAAATCACACCATGGACTATCAATGCTCTCTTTACTACTGGAAACTGAGTCATTCAGATTATAAAGCCAATTCCAAAAATCCTAAAACCAGTTCAGAAAACTCATCCTTAAAATTCTGTTTCTCTGATATTGAATGTTACCAACATGAGTAAATGATAAATATTTGAGATGATAAATATACTAATTTCCCTGATCTGATTGTTATACATGTATTGAAACATCACTGTGTATCTCACAAATATGTACAATTATTATGTGTCAATTAAAAAAATAAATAAAATAAAAACTCTTTTCCTCTAGAACCACTCATAGTACCAACATTTCTATTGATATTTAACTAACTCTCTGGGGATCCCATGGCTCAGGCAAGTTGACAATATAAAATAAACCATCATACCATCCTTGTTTATTTTTCAAAGCTTCATGAATGACTATAAGCAAATATTTTAAATGGACTTAATACTACCTGTAAAATAAATGAAGAAAACAATCCCATTTGCAATAGCATCAAGAACAATTAAATACTTAGGAATAAATTTAACCAATGGGGTAAAAGATCTGTACTTTGAAAACTATAAAACACTGATGAAAGAAATTAAGAAGACACAAATAAATAAAAACATATCTGTGATCATGAATCAGAATTAATATTATTAAAATATTCATGCTACCCAAAGTGCTCTACAGATTCAATGCAAACACTATCAAAATTTTAATGGCATTTTTCATAGATAGAAAACAAAATTTAAAAATTCATATAAAACCACAAAAGACCCCAAATAGCCAAAGCAATCTTGAGAAAGAAGAACAAAACTAGAGGCATCACATTACCTAATTTTAAATTACATTACACAGCTATAGTAGTAATCAAAACAGCAGAGTGCTAGCATAAAAACTGATACATTTGCCAATAGAACAGAATAGAAAGCCCAGAAATAAATCCACATATATAAAATTAACTAATATCTGACAAGGGTGACAAGAACACACAATGGGGAAAAGACAATCTCTTCACTAAATGGTGTTGGGGAAACTGGATAACCACATCTAAAAGAATTAAAGTGGATCTTTATCTTATACCACTCACAAAAAATAATTTGAAATGTATTAAAGACCATGAATGTAAGACTAAAACCATAACACTCCTAGCAAAAACTAAAACGCTCATTAACATTGGTCTTAGCAATGTTATTTTGAGGTATGACTCTGTAAGCCAAAAATAAAATTATTATAAGGCCTTTCAACCATCCAAATGGACTTCCTCCCCAGCCAGGACACTCTAAAAATTTAACTTAAAAGACCAGTTCAGGCCATGACAGGAAGTAAGGGTTGGACATGCCTCATTATACTTCTCTGGCATTTTAACATCAACACAGACCTTACATCTACAACCTATTCTCTCTGAAGCCTGCTACCTGGAGGCTTCATCTGCATGATAAAACTTTGGTTTCCAAAACCTTTTATCGCAACCCAGACATTTCATTTCTGTCGATCCCAGATCTTTAGATAAACTCAATCAATCGTCAACTAGAAAATTTTAAATCTACCTATAACATGGGAGCCCCAACTTTGAGTTGTGCTGTCTTTCTGCACCAGCCCAATGTATTTCTTAAATGTATTTGATGGAAGTCTCATGTCTCTCTAAAATGTATAAAACCAAGCTGCATCTCAACCACCTTAGGAACACGTTCTCAGGACCTCCTGAGGTCTGCGTCATGGGTCATGCTCACTCATATTTTGCTCAGAATGAATCTCTTTAAATATTTTACAGAGTTTGACTCTTTTCATTGACAATAATTTGGTGCCCAAACATGTGTGGCCTCAGAGAGGACTCAGAACTAAATTTTAAAATAAGCAAAGTTTCACTTGCATCCGTGTGAAGAGACCCAAACAGGCTTTGTGTGAGCAATAAAGCTTGTTGATCACCTGGGTGCAGGCAGGCTGAGTCTGAAAAGAGAGTCAGCGAAGGGAGATGGGGTGGGGCCATTTTATAGGATTTCGCTAGGTAAAGGAAAATTACAGTCAAAGGGGGTTGTTCTCTGGCTGGCAGGGACAGGGGACACAAGGTGCTCAGTGGGGGAGCTTTTCAGCCAGGATGAGCCAGGAGAAGGAATTTCACAAGATAAGGTCATCAGTTAAGGCAGGAACAGACCATGTTCATTTATTTTGTGATTCTTCAGTTACTTCAGGCCATCTGGATGTATACATGCAGGTCACAGGGGATATGATGGCTTAGTTTGGGCTCAGAGGCCTGACACAAAGGACCTAAGTAGACATTTTTCCAGGGAAGACATACAAATGGACAATAGGTACATTAAAAGGTGCTTAACATCAGTAATCATTAGAGAAACACAAATTAAAACCACAATGGGATACTACATGACAACTATTAGGATGGCTATTATCAAAAAGAGAAGAGATTAAGTGTTGGTGAGGATGTAGAGAAATGAGACCTTTTGTGAACTGTGGTGGGGATGTAAACTGGTACAATTATCATGGAAAACAGTATGGAGCTCCCTCAAAAACAAACAAAAAAAGTGAGCTACCTAATGATCAAACAATCCCATATCTGGTTTTTTTCTAAAGAAAACAAAATCAAGATCTTAGATATCTTTCTCCCATGTTTATTACAGCTTTACATAGCCAAGCCATGGAAACAACGAGTGTTCGCTGACAGATGAATTCATTTAAAAATGTGGTATGTATATACAATGAAATATTATTCATCCATAAAAAGATGGAAATCTTGCCTTTTGCAACAACACGTTTGAACCTTGAGGGCGTTATACTAAGTGAAATAAGTCAGACAAAAAAGACAAATACTATCTGATCTCGTTTATATATGGAACTAAAAAAGTCAAATTTTAGAAGCAGAGGGTAGAATGGTGACTGAGCAGCTGGGTGGGGGAATGGAGAGATGTTAGTCAAAAGGTACAAACTTTTAGTTAAAATGAATGAGTTATGAGATTGTAATATATAGTATAGTGACTATGGTTAATACTTTTGTATACTTGAAATTTAATAAGAAAGTAGATCTTAAATGCTGTCATACATACATACACACACACACACACTATATGAGGTGATGGATGTGTTAACTAACTTGAGTGCCAGTCATTTCACAAGGTATGTATATCAAATTAACATATTATACACCTTAAATTTTTACAATTTTATTTACCAATTATACCTCAATAAACTCAGGGGGTGGAACAAGTGGGCTTTGTATAATAAGTCAGTCTTTTTCAAAGTACAGGTCAAAACTCATCAATAGTTCATAAAATCAAATCAGTTGATCACAATGAGTATTTTTAAAAGTGACATAGAATGCAATAGCAAATATCAGAATGTGTCTCATGTTATAAGGATAAAATTTTTTTATGGCACTCTATCTTCAGTTATTTGTGTATAAATGTGTGCATTGTAATAGAAACTGTATTTCTTAGTGTGACTGCCTGTATTCTTAGTGTTGCTCTATACCAACAGAAGAAACTGTAGCTATACATTACGCTGCACCAGCACTACAGTGGGTTGTTGCTTCCAGTAAAGCTCCTGACTATACCGGATCAATCAAGCTGACTGCCTCAGCCAATTTCACAAGGCATAGAATTGTCTCAATTGGTCCAAGAAGATGTCAGTCAGGATGATATATAGTCAATTATATAAGTCCACACCTTGAGTTAAGATTTCAATATATAGCCAGCTCTACTCCCCTAGATTACTTCATCATCATTATTTTTTGCCTTCTGAAACTCAACAAAAGTTAAACTCTTCAGGCAATAGCTTTAGGTATAGCCATAGTAGTGGATGAACGGTGGGAAGGATTTTAGCTGGCAACAAATATACATACATTTATTAATCTGGTACTTATTGAGTACTTTATATGGGCAAAGGTTAACCCAATGTGTTAAGAGTAATTAACCATGATAGTGTATGTATGCAAAATTTTCCACATACACAGATGACCAAGTCTGGAGATTACATGGCTTCTCTAAGAGAGAGATGTTGAAACAAAGGTCAGAAGTAAATCAAAAGTCATTTTAGTAAAGAGATAGGAAAGAACCTCTAATGGATTGAGTAGCGAAGTGAGTAGGAGGAGAGAATATGAACACAGAGAATGTAGACAATGTTTTGGAAACTTTTTTTTTAAGTTTCGTTTTGGTTGGAAAAAAATGAAGCGAATAGGCTATGGGTGGATAAAGTAGTCAAATCAAAAGAGATACTGTTTAGTTTTTGTATTATTAGATGGAAAGGATTCGATCACCTTTAAAGACTGATGGAAAATTTCTGGGAGATAGGATATTTCCACATATCCACTTTTTGGGAATAATTGGACTTAGATAATGTTGTCAGTAATCCTATTATCCACTGTGGCGGGAATCACTCTGGATATCTGTGGGGGTCTCCACTGTAAACCATCCCTGGCCCTTGTTGTATCAATGCAAGACAGCTTCTATTACAGTTTGACTTATGATGTTTCATCAGAAGTTAAGTCCAGTAATAAGCCCTAGACTCCTAATCTGGTCTGTAAGGGTATCCATAGCACTTGAAAGCCCCCTGCCCTCGAAGCTTGGGAGGGGGTTGGGTAAGTGGATAGTAGTTAGAAACGGCAAACTCTGTCTCATGATTCTCATTCATTAGAAAGACAAAGCTCAATCCATCTAACTGATTTAAATGCCACCTACCATCTGGATTTTTCTGGGTTTTTGTTCCAATGTAAGATTGAATCCTGGTGGGAGGGGAACACTGGGAAGTGCATTTGACATCCATAACATCAGATCTTGGCACTTTCTCCCTACCATTCCCAGCAATTCTTGTTGCTGATGCCCAACATGTGCAATAGGCAAATTCATTTCCAAAGCAAAGGTAAACCTGCTCGTCATTTTTGCCTTTGACATGTCATATGAAGGTGCATATCAGTGTTGGTCAGGGGTGAGGACTACTCCTGAGAAAAGTAGAAGGAAAACTTAGGAGAAAATGGAAAGTGTCATTGGACCTTACAGTTCTTGTGGAGTTCTGCAGAGACAACAAAGGATGGAACCTCAGGAATAGAAGGACCCATCAGCTCAGATGTGAGCATTCTCTCTACGGTGTCTCCCCAAGGCATTGTCTAGCCTGGGAGGACACAATCTCATCTCAGTGACAGGGACATCTTATGTGGTAGGTATTGCTAGCTTTGGACTGTTCTCATTACTAATGTTTATTCATATATAGCTGAAAAACTCCTTACTCATTGGAATTATACTCTCATTTTGATAAGAAATAGGGGGAAGAATGACATACTAATAGTCAGAACATCAACATGTCAAGTACTCCTTGTTTAATACCATAGGTCCAAAAGCAGCTAAGCATTTAACAGACATTATCTCAAAAGAATAAGAATAATGTTTGTTCCACATCTGTGACAGGCTAAATAATGGCCCTCCAAGATGTCCACATCCTAATACCCAGAACCTGTGAATATATTGTATGGCAAACGAGGATTAAGATTGCTAAACCACTGATTTTAAGACAGGGAGATTCTCCTAGGTTATTTGTGTGAACACAAGGTCATCACAATGATCCTTAAAATGGGGAAGTGTCGGAAGAGTCAATGTTAGAGTCCACTGCATCCAATGTGAGAAAAACTCAATCGGCCACCACTGACTTTGGCTTTAAAGTTGGAAGGGGCCCCAGTCAAGGGATGTAGGCAGCCTCCAGAGGCTGGAAATAAAAAAAAACAAAAAACAAAAAACGGATTCTCCCATAAAGCTTCCAGAAGGAATACTTCCACCAACACTGTGATTTCAAGCACAATCATGTCAAATTTCTGATCAGACTTACAGATCAGTAAGATAAAGCATTTGTGTTGTTTTATGCCAGTGTTTGTGGTAATCTGTCACAACAGCAATGAAAAACTAGTACAACATTGAAACCCCTTATAAAAGTCAGTTATACTCCATGTTTTGTCCCCAGGCTAAGCATCCAGGCTCTTTCCAGTGAAACCTGGCTTACACACAAAGTATGAAGTATGAAGGCTGTTTGGCTTGATTTGGCTTGGTTGGTATTAAACGTCATATTTAATATAACCAGGATGACTGTTTTCCAGAATGATGAATTTAGGAATCATTGTATATTCCTCCTCAATGCTGCCATTGTTTCCAGTATTTTGAAACTTGCCTTCAGTTTTGAACACACACAAAAAAATGGTATGATTTTATTGCCAGGCATTTTTGTTGCTTTTCAAAACCTCATTTTGAGCCAGAGAAATATTACCCTATCTTAACAATCCTCTTTCACCTCAGTGTGTTAAGAATTTTGACTATTTGAAAAAAGTAAATATACCCCTCAACAGATTGATGTTTAAGACCATGGAAACAACTCCAAACAACATGCTCAAAATGTTCTCTAGGAAATTCCCCCAAAGAGATCCCAAAACTCTTCTGGGCAAGAGCGGTGTCACTGAATAAGGACAGTACGGACTCGATGTTACCAAAGGGAGAACCTAATGTATATGGCTGTTGAATGTTTCTTAAAAACAAAACAACAAAGACATCAATTTAAATCAAACTTAAATACACTTCTGCAGTAGCAATGGAAACATTTGGTTTTTTTTAATGCTTAAAAAGGGAGGCAGACAGCAGAAACCACTTGTCTTTTCCTCGCATACCTCTTCATTCTGTCATGAAGATAAAAATAAAATCTCTCCCTCATTCCCCAGCCTCCACCCATGCAAGAAAAATGAAATAGATCTGGATATTACTTAAACAATCTGCTGTAATTATATATGGGTTAGGTATGAATTACTTGGGGCACTGAGAGTCTGGGGAGAAAACTAGGACTCTCACTGCCTATATCCCAGTTTTGTTTGTGTGGTTTTTTAAAATGTTGATCCCCAAACAGTAACCAGCCTAATAACTCTCGACGTTCCATCACTAATAAAGTTGGTAATGGATTTCTTCTCTCTCTCAGCATTTCCTAGGTCTTGCTCAGGCTGCCAATGAAAGTGAAACGTACTCTGTGTTTGCTTCTCTCACCCTCTCTCTCTTTTTTTTCCCCTTGTTCTTTTTTAAGTTATAGCCACTGGAGAGGCTTGATAAGTTTCTCTCTTATCTCACCAAGACATCTGAGACAGATCCATAGTAACTGAATAATCAATTAATTCTCCTGCAGAGTTCCATTTACATAATGAAAATGCAATGCGCTGATATTTTATACAAGTCATTTTTGGTCGTCTAGACTGATAATATATTGTGTATTGATTGAGGGGGAAAGCCTAATGGATCTTCTGTTGTTGAAGTTGCAAAATTACAATTAAAGTAAAATGACAGAAGCAAGCATCTATGGGATATATATCTATATATCTCTCTTTAATATAAGATTCTAAATGTCTGGACCTGATTAAGGCTTTGCTCTCATTTGAGCAGAAAGGGCACATAATGTGTGACTGTTCGTGTTCTCATTGCTGTAGCCAAAATCAATATTGGACTGTTTGCAAACATTACCAATGTACAAGGCTAAATCCTGTGTCCTCTGCATAACCAGGGAAACTGTGACTTCAATCATACCTTTACTGTTGATGCAGTGGCCTTTTAACCTGGAGAATGAAAGGAATTTTAGTAGAGCTTAGACCAAATAAATAGAAATTAAGACTCCTGGGTTCTACATAGTCCTATCGGAAAATAAGACTTAATTTTTGATCCTTGTTCATCTGCCTTTATATATTTATAAAATCAGATCATAATTAATGCTTTTTATTGTAGCCTTAACACAGAGGGCAGTAGAGTGTAATGGTTAAGCTCACAGGCTCTTAAGCCAGGCTGTGTGAATTCTTACCCCTGTCACTTAAGAACTGTCGGTCACAGAATAACTTACTTGATTTCTCTGAGCCGCAGTTTCCTCATCTAAATACAGATATAATATTAATGTTCACCCCCTAGTGTTGTAGGCAGATTTAAATGAGCTCATGCTTGTTAAATGCCCAGAATAAGGCCTGTCAAACAGCAAATGCTCAATAAAGTCAGCTATTATTACTAACACATCCATAGAGAAATGCATGATGACCCTGGCCCTCAAGGTCTGGGACTTTCTATTTAGGTGAGGAGAGCTGAGGCACATCTAAGATAATTCAAAAGAAGAAAGCTGAAAAAAAAAGTAGCTATAGCTAGGTGCCTCTAATCCCAGATACTTGGGAGGCTGAGGTGAGAGGATCACTTGAAGCCAGGAGTTGGAGACCAGCCTGGGCAACATAGTAGCACCCCTTGAGCCCAGGAGTTCAGTGAGCTATGATTGCACCATTACATTCCTGCCGGGGCGAGACCTTGTCTCAGTAATAATAATAATTTCTCTTTAAAGCAGATATTCTTTCAAACATGGATAGTAGGGGATATGATTTGAATGTGTCCCCCAGTAAGCATGTATTTGGAAACTTAATCCCCAGTGCAACAGTGTTGAGAAGTGGAGCCTCATGAGAGGTGATTAGGTTATGAGAGCTCTGCTCTCATGAATAGATTAATGTTGTTATCACTGGAGTGGATTTCTTATATAAGATTGATTTATTCAGCCTTCTCTTATGCACACATTCTCTCTTTCTCTGTGTGTGTGTGTCTCTGTCTCTGTCTCTCCCTCTTTCTCTTTTGACTTTAGGCCATATGATGCCTTCTGCCATGTGTGACACAGGAGTAGAGACTTTACCAGATGCAGGCCCCTCAAACCTTAAACTTCCCAGTCCAGAATTGGCTTCCCAGTAAGCCAATACATTTTGGGTGATTATAATTTACCTAGGCAGTGGTATTCTGTTATAGCAGCATAAAACAAATGAAGAAAGTATATTTTCTATTTTTCTTCTTTTTATTTTTTTCTGTATTTTCTAATATTTTCACAATGGCCATGCATTACTTTCCTAATCTTAAAGTTTGAAGCAAAATTATTTCCACTTTGAAAAAGACAGGGAAACTATCAACCCAGGAAGAAGCAATATTATCTAAAGTTCATACATTGTGGTTCTGTGTTTTGTTTCCACCATATTTTATAGTAGTCCTCTTCCTGAAATGTTATCCATGTTTACTCTCAGATCTCAGCATAGCAACTTCTACCAGATTTTGAAATACCTTCAGAGAAGGACTCCTTTGACAAACCAAGATTAAGTCCAGCTATTGCACCTTTGTTTATATGCACGTATTTTCCATTTGCTCGTTCTGCCTTTTCCCCTCATTGCAAACAAAACGTCACAGGTAGAAAACAAGAAGTGACTCTTGTTTTGATTTACTTTTTTTGTGGGCAAACACTAGAGCGATTACTGAAGTGGGAGGAGGCTCTGAAGCCCTAAGGTGATAATAAAGATGCCTAAGAATTAATCAATCCCTCTTTCCCTAAGAAGGGAAAAGGCCTTCTTAGAGTTTAATTCAGCTCTGAAAACAGAGAATACAATTTTAGAGCAGAGCAGACATGGAGTAGCACTAATGAGGAAATCAGAGTTGCTGAGTCAATATACAAAACCCAGGAAGTTCAGTACAGCAAACAACAGTAAAGATAAAAACAGTCACCTCTTACAAACTCAGTTAATCCTATGCCTGTACCCACCTCTGGACTCTGACTTCAAGAAAAATTGTTCTGACGTGTGAAAAAGGGAAAGGAAGCTATATAACCTTTGTTTCTTGATGGTTCATTAATTACCCTTTCCAACTATGGTGTATGAACTCAAGTTATTCAGAGTTGAGTTAAAATTAGCATTGGTGGCAGTCACTATTGCATTCTCATCCCAAGGAAAGGAATTCTCCTGTGAAGATAATAAATAGCCTAGACTAGGCCATATGCCTTTAAGATTCAGTAAGAATGCAGATTCTTAAAATGACCATGGTAAAAATAGAGTCTATTATTTCACATTGACTGTTTATTATTGACCATGTGCTCTAATTATTAATAATCACCAAAATTAATGCTTTATATGTATAGATGGGCTTCTTTCTGTATATGGTCTTAAATCTCTAATATTTCAAATGTTGCAGAAAAGTTAGTCTTAGTACTAGTACCATAGTGTGAAAAAAACAATAAACAAAGAAAATAGACTAGTAACTTTTCTTGATCTTGTAGCTGCAAATGAGCACCAATTACTTTACTAACAGTAAGTAGCAATGACATCCCTGGGAAGAAAGATATAATTATACATAATGGGAAACTGAGGTACAAAAATAGCCAATAATAGATTTAGGATTCTGGACCTACATGGCAATCTTTAAAGATCAGAGTCCAGCTTCAGTGCCAAGAGGATGAAGAAGCCATGCTAAAGGGCTGGGGCTATCTAAAAGATACCTTGCATCTGCCCCAGAGGGATGCCCAGGGAGGTGGTCCCATGAGCAGGAATTATGTTTAAATGCATTTAATTCTAATTCTCGGTGCTCAAAGAAAACACATTTTTCCAGAGATACACATTTTTTTCCTTTAGCTTTTGGAGGTTAAATGTAAAAGAACATTAAGGAGGATATTTTCTGTTCCTCTGGAATTTGCAAATAAGATCCAAACTATTGAGCTAAGGGATGCCAAATAACCCATATTCTGAAGAAGCCTGCCAACAACTGGGATAAACACCACTCTCAAGGCTTCTTAAGAACCAACAATCAACTCAGAGTCAAAAGCCGTCAGCCTGGTGAAAAGATACATGGCTTTCTTTTGCCCTGCCTGCTCTCCAAGAAAGGAAAAAAAAAGGTTGGGGGGGGGGGGTTCTTTACCCTACCAAAAGCCAAATGAAGCAAGTTCCAAATATTAGCCATGTCTATATGAAAGAGGATCAAACATTTCAATGTCTCAATAGCTGGCTTGTCAGGTGTGACTTGCTCCTACTTAAAAGAGGGAAAGGGAAGAAACCATCAGAAAGCAGCCCTCTTTGGCTCTCCCTTGGACCAAATGGATCCCAGGGAAAGAAGCCTGCCTGAATTATGTTGCCAGCACCCCGCTCAAGCAGGCTGATCACCACCAGTTGAGGGGAACCCGGAAGCTGTGAACTATGTCATTGTGCATAAGAACTAAAGTATTGGGATAATCAGGCCAAAGACAGTTTTCTCACCTCAGGGAACTCTGCAGTGGGAGCTGCCTCTTCCATGAGCCCCAACCAATAGCCCACACATGCGCTTGCACTCCCCCCAGTAGGACTCCATATCTGACAATATCAGCCAGGGGATCACTGCCAACCTACAAAGAGGTTCAGAAAAACTGGGTTTGCCTTCCCACGCTGTTCTTCTTCTGGGTCCTTATACCAGAGAAGTGAAGCCCTGCAAAGGAAGAGCAAGGTTTCCAGACAAGACATACTCCAAAGCCTTGAAGGACATAAAGAAGTTACAGAAGACTCCATTCCTTTCCTACTTCAGCCCCTCAAGCTCAAACCTAGCTGATTCTAACAGGCTGCAGAAGGAAGGAGATGGGATTTAAATTACTATGAAATCCAACTTTTTATTTTTAGTTATTTATT
Source organism: Macaca nemestrina (assembly GCF_043159975.1). NCBI lineage: Eukaryota > Metazoa > Chordata > Mammalia > Primates > Cercopithecidae > Macaca > Macaca nemestrina. The sequence goes on along the minus strand of NC_092125.1, from coordinate 21,636,026 downwards.
TTTTAGAGTCAGGATCTCGCTCTGTTGCCCGGGCTGGAGTGCAGTGGCCTGATCATAACTCACTGCAGCCTTAAATTCCTGGGCTCAATCAATCCTCCCACCTAAGCTTCCAGAGTATCTGGGATTACAGGTGCATGCCACCACTCTCCGCTATCTTTTTTTTTTAACTGAAACATGGTCTTGGTGTGTTGCTCAGGCTGGTTTTAAACTCCTGGCCTCAAGTAATCCTGCTTTTTTAGCCTCCCAAAACACTGGGATTATAGGTGTCCACCAGCATACCTAACGAAATACAAGTTTTTAAATTGAGTAGACAAAAGTTTTAAAAATTCTAATTTTTTAAAAAAAAAACAAGAAGATCCTCCCAATATAATGGCGTAAAACTCAAAAACCATAAGCAGTTTATAGTTTTTATAAAGTATAAAAAGCTATAATAGTGGGAGCTTGATAGTAGTAACCAGCACTGGGTTAAGACAGCTCAATAAATTGGTTAAGGTTGGTTAAATAGATGATTTTTATGTAATGCCTTATGTTGGTACTGAAACTTAAACACAGATCATTTGACTTCAGACCTTGAGTTTGTTCTACACTGTTGAACTTCTCCCATACCAAATAATTTACCCTGTCTTTTATAAGGAAGGCAATGACAAGAGTGGGAAAAAAAATTAGAAAATTGATAATGCTTTTATTTTCAGAACTGCTTTAAAATCACCACCTCCTCCAATTTGTTTCTTAAGTAACCAGATTTTAAGTCATGTACTTGCAGTGACTACATAAGATTAAAAACAAATGGGGGTTGGGATGGAGACACAGTCCATTGTGCCTATCAACTTAATAAATGAAGTTATCCTCATCAGTCAGGTCCAGAGGCCAGCAAGTCCCACAGTTTGCTGAGTCAGACCCAGCACATTTAATAAAAGGGATTGAAAAATAATGCTTGAGGTTGCTCTAGTTCAGATGAGTAAATTGTGAGGACACCCCATACATTAAGTGAAACCATTCATTTCCATAATGTGATAGGATCATCTCCATTGATTCCACCCTGCTCTGAGGACAGAAACTTGCCTTGAGTACCTATGGAAGACTTACCAGGGACTCAGAGGAGTTGACATAAGGCAAAGCACTAAACTCTGTGCCCATATCCCAATAGATTTTTCTGCTGACTTATCTCTCTGAATTTCTTGATTTATGCGTTTACAACCCTCAGATCAAGAAAGAATGCCAAGATTTTACTTTCTTTTGTGCGTTATATATTAATACTTAGGAGAGCATGGCTTCCATTTATAAATTTCCTCATAGTTTGTTGCTCTTAAGTAGTGAGTTTGTGAGGTCTACACCCCAACATGACTGCCTCATATGTATAACTGAGTGAGCTGAAAAGGTGTCATCTTTTTCAACATCTCTCAAAGTCATTTTCATTCTCCCAGTATTCTCAGTCACTTAGCCTGGAACCTACATTGTGTCACCCAATCCTCTATTGTTGTTTGCATGTCACCTATTGTATACTCTATAGATACTGAGCTACTTCATATTTTTACACTTTTGTCCTATTGGAATATTGTGAGAGCCTTCTAAGTCACACTAATTTAATCCAACAACATTCAAGACATCTTTATTGTTGAACATGATAAGCTCTGGATGTGAATGTGACACAACCCATGTACTCAAATAACTTAAAATCTAATAGAAGAGAGCTGAGTTAGAAAGATCCTTGGAGGCTCAATTCAAATAAGGAACTGATTACTTAAATGGCCCCTGATAGTGATTCTGAAAATAAAAATCAGGCTGGTTGTCTAGAGGAGCTAATATCCTTGTTGTAGAAAGTAGCATATGCCAAATTCAAAGAACAAGGCAAATAAGGAACTGAAGTAAAGAGCATTGAATGAGATTGGTGTCTTTGAGGTTTGAAAGTAGAACTGGTAAGGTATTGGGGCAGGTGGAAGTGCGCCACACGGGACTGATTCTGTGAACTGCAAGAATCTACAGCTAGACCAGTTTAGGCCTATGCACCAGCGTAGGCCTGGTGCATAACTACCTGGATCTGAAGCAGGGACAGGAATAGTGACTTTAAAATGTATTTACAGGCTGGACAGTTTTAGCAGGTTGTATTCATTAACTCTTTGTATGGACAAACTTTTTACAAAGCTTGAAAATTGTAAATAGCCAGTGTTATCTTTAATCTTACTAAACGGAAAATGTTAAATAAACAATAAACATAACTGTATCATTTTCAATGAGAGTATCACTTTATTGTAGATTTGGTTCTACTTGGTAAATAGGAACTAAATAATATAATTTAGATAAAGCATTTTGCTTCATGATTAAGTAAAAAGACTATAACATGGGTACTCTTGTTGTTCTCCCAACACGTGTTCTGCTATAAAATCTTGTTGGGCAAAACAGGTTAACTCGATACTCTAACAAGATTTCATGGATATGTTATGCAGTGGCTTCTAAGGATTGTTTCACAGTCTATAAAACCTGATGCTTGTATAAGCCATGCTGATAGGCAGAGCCTCCACATACAACATCACATCTCAGGAGGAATGATCCACATTCTAGACACCATAGAGCTGCATATTTACTATAACAGCTTTCTGGAAGAGGCCAGTGATGCTTCCTATTCCAACACAATCAGTAGCCATGGCAAAAGAAGGAGTGCCCATTTCTAATTCACCTAAAGGCCATACGAGCTAGTGAGCCTGGTGCATAGGTCACAATGAATCACAGCAAGACTAAGGCCCCGTAGTCCCTTCAGCTGAGGGCAATAAAGCTTAGCTCAATTTTGCCTGTGACAGTTGACATTTCTTTCTTTCTTTTTCTTTTTTTTTTTAGACAGAGTTTTGCTCTTGTTGCTCAGGCTGGCGTGCAATGGCACAATCTCTGCTCACTGCAACCTCCGCCTCCCGGGTTCAAGCAATGCTCCTGCCTCCCCTCCCAAGTAGCTGGGATCACAGGTATGCGCCACCACGCCCGGCTTATTTTGTATTTTTAATAGAGATGGGGTTTCTCCATGTTGGTCAGCTGGTCTCGAACGCCCGAGCACATGTGATCTTCATACCTCAACCTCCCAAAGTGCTGGGATTACAGGCATGAGCCACCATGCCCAGCCTACTTGACATTTCTTGGTGCTGTCATGGGTGATGGTATTTGTTATTCTTATTGTTAACTGACAGCATGGACTTTGTCCATAAGAAAACTCATTAGCCACACTTAAGGGTAGCATCTAATTTTTGTGTTGAATACTAATAGTTAACATTTATTAAGCACATAATATGGGCCAAATACCACTCAAAACACTTCACAATTATTATCTGATTTTATCTTCACAATAACTCCATGAGGTTAAGTCATATTATTATCCCCATTTTAAAAATGAGAAAATTGAGACTTGGGTAATTAACTGATTGAAGGTTCATAGAACTAGGAAGTGTTCTATCAGTGGTTGTGTATTAGGGTGTTTCAAAAAGCAGACCAACAATATGTATACAGAAAGGGCTTTTTAAATGAGGATTTGGCTCACGCAGTTATGGAAGTTGACAAATCCTGTGATCTGCTATTTGCAAGCCAAAGCTGTAGAAATCCAGTGGTGCAATTAAGTCTGTGTCAAAAGGCCTAAGAACCAGAAAAGCCAATGGTATAAATCTCAGTCCAAGAGCAGAAGGAGACCAATGTTCCAGCTCAATAATCAGGCACAAGAGGTGGTGAAATCTTTCTTCCTCCACCTTTTGTTCTATTCAGGCCCTCAAAAAGTTGAATGATGTTCATCCATATTGGGGAGGCCAATCTGCTTTACTGAGTCCACCTATTAAAATGCTAATCTTGACCAGGAGTGGTGGTTCATGCCTGTAATCCCAGCACTTTTGCGGGCCAAGTCTGGAGGATTACTTAAACTCAGGAGTTTGAGACCACTCTGGGCAACATGAGACCTTGTCTCTACAAATAATTTTTAAACAAAAACTGGCCACGATGGTACATTCCTGTGGTCCTAGCTTCTCAGGAGGCTGAGGTGGGAGGATAGCTTAAACCCAGGTGGTCAAGGCTGTAGTGAGCCTGGGTGACAGAATGAGGCCCTGTCTCAAGTAAAATACGATACAATACAATACAATACAATACAATACAATACAATACAATACAATACAATACAATACAAACCTCACCTGGAAACATCCCGACAAACACACCCAGAAATAATAAGTAATAAATAATAATATCTGGGCACCCCATAACCCTATCAGGTTGATACATAAAATTAATCATGACAAAATATCCAACTCAAGAACCTATATAAATGCCACATGGATTAGAATAGCAAGGCAAGTCCATTGGATCACCATATAGTTGATTCACTTTTATATTTATTAAGGTTTGAATTGGTAGACATTAATAGTAGAAGGCTGTCACGTAGTAGAATAGTCAGAAGTAGGAGTTTTGAAGTCTACCTGCCCAGGGTTTAAATTCTGACTATGCTGTACACTTTTATTATACTAATCATAATCAAATAATTGAAAGGTACATATTGTAATTATTTGACTAATTACTTTGTTAATAATGACAGTGACAAAAAACAACAAACAATGATAAATCAATAGCTTGAATATAATTGACAATATTGTTTTGAGAACTTCAAATATTTGCTTCATTCTGTAAAATTCACTCCTAAAATAAGAAAGATTGGCTCCATTCTCAAATATGCTCAGTATACAAAATAGATCTTGTGGCTTTTGGAACTCTAATCTTATAAAACAATATAATATGGTAAACAACTATTTCAAATTTAGAACTTTATGGAAAAATATGATGTTAAGTTTGACACTCAAAATCTCTATTCATCTTGGTACTTGAGTGGTTTGGTTAATGGACTCCATGATAATCTCAGATCTCAGTTTCTTAAATCTCATGAAAACAATGTTTGGCTCACTGAACAGATACAGTAAGGTTTGTTATTTTAGTTTTAAACCAATAAGACGGTTTATGAATGAGTATCCATACAAATACACACAAAACGGATATAAATTCATTTTACCTTCTCTTTAAATATACTTTCTGAAATCTTGCTTATGGGCTATCATTTTCTTTATTAGCTTCACTCATTTTCAACCAAACACTTAAAAGGGTCTGCCTCCTATATGAAAGGCAATATGGACTGGAATACAAGACATGGTGCTTGCCCCTAGGATCTTAATCCAGGAAATGATTCAACAAATCATTCCAGCAGCAAATAATGCTGATTGGTAGTACTTGTGGAATACAAAGTTCTGCTCCAGGCTTTGTCATTCACTTTCTATTTAACCAGAGGTAAATCAAATTTTCAGATCTTTAGATTATTTATTTATAAAATGATAACCTTAATAAAAATTACCTTGGTTTTGTTCTTTACAATTTTTTTTAAAAAATAAACATTGAAGCATAACTAAAGGAGTAAAGCTCACTGCAACCCCACTACTAGTAATCATTTTGGATCTTTCTGTGTAACTCTTTGCTCATACGCTGGAGAAACACATGGTTTACATTGACTGGGTCATGTCACATGTTTCTGTTGTAGACCCTATTTTTAAAATAGCTTTTTTTTTTAGCTCTCCTTTTTCTTCCTGTTTCATCCCCCAAAAGAAACAACATTATTAACACTTCAACTTTTATTTTGCTCATGTAACAATATACATACACAATAAAATATACCTATACTGAAGATTCATATAAATTATACAATTTTATACTAAAATTGACTTGTTCTCACTTAAAAATACTTCCTGATACATTGAAGCTATTTGAAATATGATCTACCTTAACCTGTTTGATTACTGCAACACATCATTGTATGGATAGACTACAATTTCATTTCTCTGTTTATGAGTGTTTATTTCAGTTTTAGCAATTGACAGCACTGTGCAATAAACATCCTTGTATGTTCTAGTGCTTTTATTTCTGTGAGATAAATTCCCAGAAGTAGGATTGCTAGATCAAAAAATAAGCATATTTTTACTTTTAATATCTATTGTCAGAACGTTCCAAAAATGCTGTAATAATTTATATCTCCACAAGCAATATTTAAGAGTACTCCGTACTTTGCAATCTAGCCAACTCATTTACATTTTCTCCAATGTGAAGGGTATAAAGTTGTTATTTTAATTTGCATTTCCATGATTGCTAATGAACTTGAGCATTTTTTCCAGTGCTTACTCATGCTTAGACTTGTTCTTCATATTTATTGTTTTTCCAGATGTCCTCTAGGGTAAACATAAGGTCTCTCAGTTTCCTGGAGGCTACCACAAGAAGAAACAGAATGCCGAAGATGGCAGGGCTGCAGGTAACTCTACCCATTTTAACCAGAACCATTTATTTATTTCGTTCTTTGTCAAATTTGATTTGTAAAAATTTCTTGACAACTATTAGACTAAACGCTTTTCAATGTTCCTTCCCTGGGATTTTGTGATGCTAAATAATCTTGTTGATTAATTTTGTTGTTACTATTGTTATCTCAGTTAAATTTTAAGTTAATTTTAGCCAGAATCTTCATCCTACACTCACTTTGCATCAAAAGATGATATTAATACAGTAATTTTTATACTTTAATGTAAATTAGAATCACATGGATAACTTGTTAAAAATGTAGATACTCAAATGCCAGTGCCAGAGATTGATTCAGAAGATGATGGAGTAATGTATTTTTGACAAACAATGACCATACTTTGAGATATTCTAGTATTTGGCACTTAGCTGGTGCCCAACAAATGTTTGGCGACTAATGGATTCTCCTAACCTGGCATCAAGTTCTCCTTGAGTCTGTGTGCCTTGGTGAAGCTACACGTGTTGGCACTGAAAAATTTATTTAAAGTTCCATGCTCCAGTATAATTCAGTCTTTGGAATGCAGTTAACATCTTCAGAAATCAGAGAAACTCTTCACTTTCTAGCGGCAGGTGGGAGGTCAGAGAGAATAAACTTTGGCTCCCATATTCTATCAGTAATCTTCCCAGAACACCCATATTGCAGTTCTAGTTTCTTGTCAAATAATTCCTCAGTCTGATCCTGTTCCACACCACCATCACTAGCCAGAGGATGAGGCTACATAAAGAGAATTCAACTTCTGGGCTGAGAAAACTAACATTCATTGCAATAAAACCATCCCAGAGAAAATGCCAAAAAAGGAATCATATAAAGATTTATTTCTAAAAAGAAGTATACTAAAGTAATAAACTTTTTCTCTGAAAAGATGGGGCCTGTTCAATCTTATATTCTTTCCTCTAATCCTATCTGCATCCCAATCACCCTGATTTACTCTGTCACTGGGTGATGGTACAAAGGGAAAGATTGCAGATCTAATTAGCATAATATGGATAAGCAAATGAGGCCTAATCAATTATGGTTCACACTTGCTTTCATCACTCGTGCCAACAGTCGGCAAATTCACTGACAGTTCAAATGCGACATTTTTAGAAGCCATCAGTAAATCAATAACAAGTGACAGTAATTTAGATGCACACTTCGTTCTGCCTCCATTTCTGTCCAGGAGATGCAGCCTCACAACCCAGAGACACCTGAGCTCAGCAGTCAAAGCCTTTCACCACTTGAATCTTACCCATGGGCTAAGTCCGGGCATCCTGACTCTTGGCACCCTGCTACCTATGACGGCTTGCAGGAAAGTTATGGTAAGCATGGTGACTAGAAGGGTTTTTTGCAGTCTGTATTACATTCTTGGAACAAGCCTGATGGCTGTATTTCTGAGGAGGCAATATGGTCTAGTAGTATATGCCACAGGGCAGCTGACCTGAATTCTTATCCTGGCTCTACTACTCACTGCTTGCATAACCTTGGTGAAAATCACTTAATCCGTCTGTGTTACAACTGTACCATCTGTTGAACTGGGGGAGAGGGAGGGAAAATGCTAACATGTACCCTTATTTACCTTACAAGGCTGGTTTGGGGATTAAATGAGATGTCAATGGTGAACATACTTTTCATAAATATAAGGTCATTGGTAGAGCTTCAGGGAGAACAGAGTTTTAGCTTTTAGAGTAAAGAGAAATGGTCTGTTCTCTTGTCTGACATTTATAGTCATTTTATTTTATTCCTATGGTATTCATGTCAAAAATTCCAACCTTAATATGACTCTCATAAAAAGGCAGAACAGGAATTTTAAAGTTCAAATTCAATGTAGTGAAATAAAATCTGAGAAAGCCAGAGTTGGGAAGAACCTTAGTCATCACCATCATCATCACCAACATCACCTTGTATTTCTCCAGTGCTTACAGTTCACAAACTGTAAAGAGTCCTTCACAAACAGGGTTTCTCTGGGCTTCATACTTCAGGAAGAATATTGAACAACTACAAATCAATCAGATGATGGAGACTCTGATATGCCACATAAAAATCTCCTTCCATACGTACATTTGCCATTCTACTGCTTTGAGAATATGTCCATTTACCAGTTCTAAATCCAGCTAAGCAAGTGTTATTTCATTCCTATCTCTCCACATTGTCTATGAGGTCATCTTCTCTGAAATTCACATTTACTAGAACTACAACACCCTCTTATTCTGTGTGGTTAGTCTCATTATAATATGCATTTAATAAACTCATATGTCTCCTACAGCTCACTGCTTCCCATTTTTAGTGTATATAAATTAGTCCTTTAATACTTAATTCTAGAGTCTAGAAAATAGTTTTAATTCAATTTACTTCAATACATTTATTGAGTACTGTATCCATTGGCTATTGTCACAAAATTGCTGTGCCACAAAGAACTACAAAAACTTCTAGCCCGAAAAAATAAAAATTTATTTCTCATATGTCTGTCTTTGCAGCTCAACTGATCTTTGCTGAGCTTGCTTATGTCTCTGTGGTTGGCCTAGGGACTCTGTAAATCTTGGCTGGAAACATCTTAGCTGGAGCAACTCTATTCAATTTGTCTCTCCTCTTCATCCTCTTCCTGAGAATAACCCTCTCATAGTAATGTCAGAAGTGCAAAAGCAAGGATGTCAGTCACACAAGCACTTTCCAAGTCTCTTCTCCTGCCACATCTACTAATATGACTTTGGCCATAGCACAGCACATGGCCAAGCCAAGAGGTGGAAAATTATTTCCTGCCAATAGCAAGAGGGCACTGCCAAGTTACATAGCAAAAGATATGGATATTTGAAGAGAAGAATATTTGTAGCCATAAATGAGAGTACCTTATATGAAAAGTGTTGAGTCAGTTTCTAGAGAAAATACAAATGTAATTGGGAAGAGATTTCTCATGTAGGATTCTACAATCTAGTAGTGAATATGAGAGTATTTCATATAAGAAAAAAACTATATTTGGCTGTAGAATGAAAAAAGGCTCTAAAAAAGATGTTATTTGAGATGAATTTCAATGAACAAGTAGGATGTTAACAACCAAAAAGAGAATAAGAGAATGTTCTATGTGGTAGGACCCTCTTGAGAGATGGCACACAGAAGAAAAAGCAAAGACACGCCCAGAAAGCAATCAGAGATCCTAGATGGCTATAGATAGAGTATATGAATGGTAGTAAACGACCAATACAGCCAGAAAAGGTTAGACTCGGTATTTTTAGCATCTCAACTATATCACTAGAGCTCTCACTTCTGTTATTACGTTGCCTACACTGCCTATGACCAAATTCCAACCCACCAAACAAAACACACACACATATTTAAGGAGAAAGAATTCATCTAAAAATAAGAGATAAAGAGATTTGTATTCTCTCTCTCTCTCTCTCTCTCTCTCTCACACACACACACACACACACACAAGAACCAAGCTAAATGATCCTCTTAGTGTACCATCAGTATAACACCTAAGAAACGTTTCATCTGAGGACATCTGCGTTAGCCTGAAACATATTTTCTCAGGATAGTCCTTGACTTTAAGCTGACTAGAGATATCAAACTTTTTTTCACAGATTCTTTGACATACTTGAACATTATTGAACAAATGTCAGTTATGTCTATCTCTTGAATTGTGTCAATCTGAATTGAAAATGTGCTGACTTTTTTTTTCAGCATCATCACTCTCTGTGTTTCTATGCCACCAGTGCAATTGGACATGACTGGCAATAGTGGTCACTTCTGCTCCCTGGAAGGTTTAAGTTAGTGTTGCGCCCACACTTTCAGAACCTGACTTCTTAGAGCCATGCAGAATCACACCTGAGAAATTTGGGGGACAATTACAATTATTTTGTTAGTATAAAGGTATGGTTGCTGATAGGATTAGAGATAATAATGTCATTAATACAGTTCAGTTTTTTAAGTGAATTGAGAACATAGGTTTTATGCAATCAATGTATCTTATCTCTTACAATATTACTCAAATTCACTAATTTTCTTGTTTCAGGAAAGGGCCCCATTAACAAATAATAATTGGAACTATAAAATACTTCTAAAATACAGTATTTTAAATACTGAAGTCATATAATGACTTCTACCAAGCTACTAAATGTTTTAAAGTAGATGTGTTAATAAGTAAACAATAGTAAATAAGAATAATATGTGCCATTTATTAACTGCTACTGTTCATGTGCTGTACTAATTGTTTTGTATTTGTTACCCTATTTAGTCGTCTTACTTGTGAGAATGGTGCTGTTCTCATTCCCATTTTACAGGCGATAAGACTGAGGCTAGATAAGTAACTTGCCCAAACCACACAACTGGTAAATAGCAAAAGATAACTTTGTCTGACTCAAAAATCCCATTTAGATTTATTCAACAAGGAACTGAGTGCCTACTACATACTAGGTAGTATTCTAGACTCTGAGAATCTTACAGTGAACAAAACAAAGAAAATTACTGTCCCCATAGAACTTATTTTGTAGTCTAAGCAAAATAAATGCTCAGTATCTTACAATTTAGTAGATTGTTGTTCTTCCATATATTAATTAACCTATTTATTTAATCTTCATTATTAAATTACAAGTTCCCTATAGACTGGGAGTACATAATTCTTTTTATTTTATTTTAATTTTCCTATAGCGCAGCGAAGGGATGACAGATTGTGCTTTTCCACATGTAGTTTTTAAACTATTTTTTCTTTCTTTCCTTTTCTTTTTTTTCTTTTTTTTTTTTTTTTTTTTTTGAGTACCATACTATTAGTAAACCCTGGAGAAATCACCAGTGCAGGGCTGTTTTATTGTTTGAAGTTGCTGCTGATTCATTGTAGGGGCAGCAGGGAAGGCGATTAATCCAGGTCTCCAGGGTGTCTACATAACTTTCACTTCCAGATGTTGCGCTGATTTGAATCGTGGGTGTCCAATGCCAACATCTAGGGGAAAAACTTAAAAAGTAGGTTCTCTAAACATTTAGCACCATATTAAAAAACCATTGTTGTGTGATGTCAAAGAATTTCTTTGCATCTCTTGCACTTAGTTCTCTTTGTAGTGTACTTCAGCAGAGGAAAGAGTTAGAAGGAAGACGTAAGATGAAACCTCTTTAAGTGGTATCTTCCTTTTCCTTTTAAATAGAGTCAACAGAAGCTGTGCCCTTGTTCAATTATTTTATTTTTAGTTTTTTGGTAAATATAATAAGAAAACATTATCTGATTTAAATATTATTTTAAAACAATTTCTAATTAGGAGATTAAATAATCACTTTTCTCTTGGTCTTTGCAGGGATGTTTAAAAGGACCAGTGATGGCTTGAATTCCAGCAATGTGGCAGACTAAACAGCTAGATATGTCCTCTCAGTTCGGAACACTTTTGGACTGAAACCTAATGTCAACACTACATGTCAAATTTTTGAGATTCTGGGAAAACAGGACTTTGAGGGAAATTTAAAGTAATGTTTATAATTAAAAAAAAAAAAGAAGACAGATTGAAAATTCACAAGTTACGTGTCTAGCTTGGGCAACATAGCAAGACTCCATTGCTACAAAAAATAAATAAGTTAGTTGGGTGTTGTGGCACACACCCGAAGTTCCAGCTATTTGGGAGGCTGAGGCAGGAGGATCACCTGAGCTCAGGACTTCAAGGCTATGTGGTGAGCTATGATTATTCCATCGTATTCCAGCCTGAGTGACAGAGAGAGACCTCATCTCAAAAAAAATAAAGTTAGAAAAATAAATAATATAAACACTCAACAGGAAAGATATAAAACGTAAGAGCTGAAGTAATGAAATAGAAAGCAAACATACAACAGGAAGGATGAAAAACTAAAAATTTGGTTTCTTGTAAAGTCTAATAAAATTGACAAACCATTTGCTAAACTGGTTACAGGAAAAAAAAAAAAAAAAAAAAAAGAGAAAGCCAGGGACAGAAAAAGAAGGTCCCAAAACACAGTATCACAGCATTAGAAATAAATGGGGAACATGACAACAGATGTATCAAAGTCTAAATAAATAATAAATATTATGAAAATTTTATACCAATAAATTGGTAAAATTATTAGAAATTGTATTAGAAAAATAGAAAATACTCCCCCCAAAAAGTCACTTTAGAAAAATCTTCTTACATTGGCTCAGCACACACATACTCCTGTAATATAATGCAGGTCATACAGGTTGTTAAATATTGAAACATCGACACATGACTTTTTTTCTTCTTCTTCTTTGTTGAGTCATTGTTTCACCCAGGCTGGAGTGCAATGGCACAATCTTGGCTCACTGCAACCTCTGCCTCCCGGGTTCAAAGCAATTCTCCTGCCTCAGCCTCCCTAGTAGCTGGGATTACAGGCGCCCGCCACCACACCCGGCTAGTTTTTGTATTTTTAGTAGAGATGGAGTTTCACTATGCCGGCCAGGCTAGTCTCAAACTCCTGACTTCAGGTGATCTGCCCACGTTGGCCTCCCAAAGTGCTAGATTACAGGCTTGAGCCACTGTGCCTGGCCTACACGTGACATTTAACAGCCTCTACTTTGGTCCCTAAGTGTCTCCTGGGCCACGTTTGCCCGTCCTCCAGGACCACTCCTTAAACCACTCTATAATCCATCAACTTAAGGTTAATTCTGGGCACAGAGGGGGATTTTCAGATCCTCTTTTAGAGCTATTGGCTGGTATCTCTCCTGAGTGGTCCAGTATCTGATCCAGTTCACCAGCAACAAACTCTGTCACTCTTGCCTATAGCCATTAATTAAAATGAATTTTTAATTAACAATCTACCCATGAAAACACAGCAGCTCCAGAAGATTTTACAAATGAGTTTTACCAAACATTGGTAGAACTACCAATGTTTTACCAAACATTGAAGAAATCGGTATATTCATGCAATTTTTCATATTTCTTTAGACTATAAAAAGAGAGAGCATTGCCTATTTCATTCTACAGGACTAATCTAGCCACAAACTCAAAATGAGACATGCAAACTATGAAGACATGAAAATTACATGGCAAATTTATTCACAAATTTAGATAAAAAATTTGTGAACATAATATTAGCAAACCAAATTCAGAAATATATTTTAGAGATGATTACATTATTAACAAATTAGATTTATACCAGGAATGCAATATAGCTTCAGTATTAGAAAACTCATTGATGTGATTTACCATTTTAAGAGAATAAAAGCAAAAATATTCTCAACAGATGCAGAAAACTAGTAGCTGATATTCATGATTTTTAAAAATAGAATAATAGAAAATTTGGAAAAGATGTGATTTCTTTCATCTGGTAAAAAATATATGCCAAAAACTATAGCAAACTCCATATTTCATGGTAAAATATTAGAAGCAATTTTTTTTCAAATTAAAAACAAGATTTTAAAAAGCCTACTGTCAACATGTCTAGTCAACATAGTACTGGAACAAGGACAGCTAAATTGACTACAAAAAACATAACAGTTAGAAAGAGAGTGAAAAAAGGAAACTATATTGTTATTATTTTTAGATAATATGATTGTCAACAAAGGAACCCCTCCAAAATTGAGATTAATTACTAGAATTATTAAGATAATTTAACGATGCTTCCAGTAATAAGATAAACTTACAAAACTCAATTGCATGGCTATAGAGAGTAAGAAAACATTATAACACATTACATATATGTATACTTTTGTTATGATAACAAGTACAAAGAATAAATACATTAAAAGTTGTACAAGACAAAACCTTATGGATAAAATTATAAAATGTTGAAATGCATTTTAAAAAACCGTAAATAAATGGAAAGGTACATCTTACTGACTTATGGATGCTAATTATCTCCAAATTATTCATCTTTCTTCACACTCAATTCAATTTCAAATAAAATTCTACAGGTTTTTTGTTTTCTCCTAGCAAGCTATTATCTATAGATATTTTTCAAGCTGATTCTACTATTTATATCTAAGAATGAAACGTAAAAAATAGCCAGTACGTTAATGCAGAAGAATGACAAAGTTGTGGATCTGGCTGTAATCAATAATTATTATTGTAAAGTCTGATAAGACAGTGTAGTTTTGGGATAGAAACAGGTAAATAAACTAATGCAATCAAATGAAGATCTTATGTATTAGAAACTTGATAAATGACAGATCTGGCTTTGAAAATCAGTGAATAAAATAGACTCTATTCATTAAGTAATGTGGAAACAATTAGTGGCCCATATGTAAAAATATGAAATTGGATACATATTTCCTACTTGCAAATGTCAGTTGCGCTAAAATTATGACCTTAATGAAAAAGGCAAAATTTAAAACTTTTTAAATATAGAAGACGTTGTGGCTTTAGAATGGAAACGATTTGTTAAACTAGACTCAGAAAGCAACATTTATTTTAAAAATGGATAGATTCAACTATATTAAAATTAAAATTTGCTTTCAACAAATGACACCACCATAAAGAAAGTGAAAGAGGCAAGCCACAAAGTAGGAAAAAAAATTGTTTGCAGCACATATAATAATGGATTTATGTTCAGGAGAAAAAAAAAAACCAAAAAACTAAAATTCGAAAAGAAATAGACAAAATACCAATAGGAAAATCGGTAAAAAGTCATGACCATGCATTTTCAAGAAGAGAGACTATCAATGCTCAATAAATACATGAGAAGATATTAATCTCATTAGTTATTAGGAAAATGTAAATTAAAATCCCAGTGAGATACAACTATATAACCAATAGATTAGCACAAATTAAGATGACAATACCAAAACCTGGGAAGAATGTGTAATGAGAAGTTTTATACTCCGTTGATTGGAGGATAAATTGGCACAATTACTTAGGAAAATAATCTAGAAAAGTTGAGGATGTGTAGACCCCAGAACCTAGCAATTCTACTCCAGGAGATATCTACAAGAATGTTCAGAAGGCCGGGCGCAGTGGCTCAAGCCTGTAATCCCAGCACTTTGGGAGGCCGAGGCGGGTGGATCACGAGGTCAGGAGATCAAGACCATCTTGGCTAACATGGTGAAACCCCGTCTCTACTAAAAATACAAAAAACTAGCCGGGCGTGGTGGCGGGCGCCTGTAGTCCCAGCTACTCGAAGGCTGAGGCGGGAGAATGGCGTGAACCCGGGAGGTGGAGCTTGCAGTGAGCCGAGATCGCGCCACTGCACTCCAGCCTGGGTGACACAGCGAGACTCTGTCTCAAAAAAAAAAAAAAAAAAAAGAATGTTCAGAAAAGCAGTGTTTGTCATAAAAAATTAATTCTGGTATACAGTAAAAATGAGTGAATATAGCTACTTGCAATAGTTTTAATGAACCTCAAAAACAATATCAAGCAAAACATTGAAACTGCAAAATATATAAGCATGGTTTCATTT
Source organism: Macaca nemestrina (assembly GCF_043159975.1). Classification (NCBI taxonomy): domain Eukaryota; kingdom Metazoa; phylum Chordata; class Mammalia; order Primates; family Cercopithecidae; genus Macaca; species Macaca nemestrina. The sequence continues at coordinate 21,620,365 of NC_092125.1, read as the reverse complement.
ACATAAGAATCAAAAACAGAAAAAAGTAAATAATTTATTGTTTTGGGAGACATACATGTGTAAAAGCAACAACAAGAAGAGTTTTTAACACGAAATTCAGACTGTGGTTAACCCAAGCAGGGTGAGAGGGAGTGTGATTTGCAAAGAGCATGTAGAATGCTAAGAGGTCCTGGTATTCTATTTTGTATGCAGTCTTATTGGTACATAAGCTCATTTCAATATTTTTCTTTAAATTCTAAATATATGTTATATACTTTCTTCTTTGTGGATGATATATTTCATCATAAAAAATTTTTAATATCATGAAAATCCCATGTCGAAATATCTTATGAGTCTCAAAAGAAAAACCCTGGTGATTGCCTATCAAGGCACAGTAATTCAGTGTAAGAAATGAACTCAAAGGCGATGTGCAGAAAATACAACTTATACCAAAGAACCCTGTTACACAGGCTGGGCAACCAGGCACAGAAGTGAAATGCAATTTTAGAGTAGCTTAAATCTTCACATTAAAAAAGAAAAGAAATACATATATGTTGAGTTTCAGAGTGGAAACACAAATTTACATTTGAATGAGATTCTTTTGCACAATGAAACCACAAGGGTGAAAACGTTCATGCATCTGTCTGTGAACTCTGTGAACACGACTGTGAACTCCTCCACAGGACTCAGGGATAGTATTCAGCACTTGCCCTAGAACAGGAACCCTGGGAGGCCTGGTCTGGGAGATAGAAACAGCTGGCAATTAGAAGTCCAGGAGAGTGGGTTAACCCACAGCTGGAAATCAACCAAATGACTAAGAAGACAAAGGAAAGCATGGGGGAGGTACAGAGAGAGAGACCAAAAGGGGAAAGGAGTTGACTAAATTAAACCAGACATCCATATAAATTAAACTTTATTAAAACGGTGCCATGGTTCTGATTCTTTTAATACTAATGTATTGGTTAGATAGGTTCTTAGAGCTGAAAAGAGCTCAAGGTACAGGGAAGCAGAATATTCCCTGTGCTCTAGACAAAGAGCACTGAGGCTTCCCATATTCTCCTCTTCTTCCTTCCCCTCATTCTTCCATTCTCAGAGAAGTCTACCTGTTTCCCTACATGATGCCCCTGGAACCAAGCAGCCTGAAAAACAAAGACCTGAGTCAGTGGCTTTAGTGATGCAGTTTGACCTACACTGATCTGGCTTTTAGGCTTTGCTATTAAGAAAACATTTCTTACTGTCAAATGCAACATTCTAAAATACATTTTGCTAAAGAGAATGTTTTACCACTGAGGCACTAAAAGCTAAATGGGCCACATTTCTGAAAGATCTATAAAGTTTAGGAGGAATTAAAGGAGAAATAGATCAGCATTTATGGAAGATTAATGAGAGACTGCAAAATATGAAATGTAATGTCCTTAAATTAGTCTGGGAAAAGAGAAATGGAGCAAAGTGTTGAGAAAACTGGGATGAAATATAGAAAGGAACCTCTTAGACTGAACATCATTGAAATGACAGAGAGAGAGAAATCTACAATGATACAGGGGCTTTCCTAAGGAAAGGAAAGAAGTGGCCCGGAGGAGACAGATCATTCTAGGGGTCCACTGTCAGGGCTGGGTGAATGAAATGATCTGTTTTATACTGTATCTTCCATCTTTAATGTCTCATTCCTGTCAAACCACACCAACTATCTATCTTACACCAGGACATTTCATCAAAGTAGTGTCATTCCTGGGGTGGGCAAATTGACCTTAGGATAAAATGAAAATTCCAAACTTACTCACGCAGTGAAACAAGAACTCGTCTCCCAAGGGAGCCTTCTTGACTAATGCACCTTGACTAATTCCTAAGTATTTTCTTGAGGAGGTTGGGGAGGGGGTGACAGGATAGAGGGGCAAGATAGGGGATAGATTTTTTGCTTTAAACAAAAATAAATAACATCTTGGATTTTTGATAAAACCAAAAAATTCATGGACTTATAAGGTTAGAACATCCGATAAATCAGAATGGGCCTAATAAAAAACTCAGGGCAGTTAAGTTCTATAATTTTTGTTTTCATTTATTTATTTTTCCAAATGGAGAAAAAAGTAATACTTCCTCATATCCTGAAGAGCCAATGAGAAATTTAAAGTGAAAGTGCTTTATTAACTGTAAACAGTAAAGTGTTCATGATAGAGAACTTCTTTTGAGTCCAGACAACATGTATTGTATAATAGTTCAATTACACCATAAGCTTCCTTTAAAAAAAAAAAAAAAAAAGTTCCACACAATGGTGATTTTTCCCATCCTACCCAAAACAATACCACTACACAAGAATGAGTGCAAGAATGCTTTCTATATGTTAATGTCCTAAACACTCACTCACTATATACAAAAGCCCCATAAAATGGCAGTTGTTGCTATCTTCATTTTCCGGAGGAAACAAATGAACTTAAAGAGATTAACTAAATTTGCTGAAGGTCACACAGTGATATTAATAGCAAAAGGATCCCAGCCTAGTCCTGCCACTCAATAACTGTGTGACCTTGGGAAATGTTTGTGTCAAAAGATGACGGCATCTTCCTCTTGAGATTATTAGGAGTGATTAAATGAGAAAATATACATAGAGTATTTGACACTAATAAACAGACAATAAACCTTAATTTTTATTTAATTAATTGTAGAAAAAAAGAAGCATTACCTGTGGAAATTTTGAAAAACTACAAGGCCCTCAGCTCTACTCCAACTCAGTTCTACAGTGTCAGAATCTCTGAGAGTGGGACTCATTAATTTTAATTTGAAAAAGTTTCCTTCCAAGGGATTCTATTACAGTAGGTGCAGAGCCTGGTATTTACAAACCACTGATATCCGTATTTTGGCCATAGGAGGTTAGTGGAACAAAGACTCTGAGGCTCTGGTGGTTGAAACATGCAAACACATGAAATCAACCTAAATGCCCAACAACGATAGACTGGATAAAGAAAGTGTGGTACATATATGCCATGGAATACTATGCAGCCATAAAAAAGAATGAGATCATGTCCTTTCCAGGGACATGGATGGAGCTGGAGACCATTATCCTTTGCAATCTAGCACAGAAACAGAAAACCAAATACCACATGTTCTTGTTTATAAGTAGAAACTAAATGACAAGACCACACACTGGGGCATATCAGAGGGTGAGGGTGGGAGGACAGAGAGGATCAGAAAAATAACTAATGGGTACTTGTCTTAATACCTGGGTGATGAAATAATCTGTATGACAAACCCCCATGACACAAGTTTACCTATGTAACAAGCCTTCATTTGTACCCCCGAACTTAAAAGTTATTAAAAAAAAAAAAGAACTATTATTTCCTGGGAACATGGGCTGAATCTGCCCCTTCAGAATGCATACTATGCAGACAGATTAAGAAGGGTCAACACAGCACATCCCAGTAACTAGCCACCTGGTCATGAGCATTGTCTCCTATCTCACTTGTAGACTAAGCAGCAGTCAAAAGAAATAGATCCAACACCAGCTGCTTGATTTCCCATGTATGTAATGGTCGGATTGAAACTCTTTGGGCTAAGAAAGAAAAGCACTGTGGTGGGAGAGCTGCTATCACCAGGTTCAAAGTGCTCATGGTCTTGAAAGCCCATTTCACCTAAAACTAAGGTTGGGCAGAGTCTATGGTCTCTGCCGGCCTTAGTGCCCCCATCTGGAAAATGAACAAATTAAGCGATCCTTTCTGCTCCAATGTTCTATGAGTTTATGACCTATTGATATTTACACTAGGACTTTCTAAATGTGTGTGTACAGTGGATGGAGGGAGGGCAGATTCCTGACTGAAGCTACTTCTCATGAATGAAGCATCCGCAATGTCAGGAACCCAGCTTCCATTTGATCAACACAATTGCCTTTTCCCCTTTCCTGTGGATGCTGATCCTTTTGCCTTTGTTTCTGCTGGCTTCCCATCAGGACTCCCTCCTCCTTTTTGCCCTGAATATCAGTCAGCAGGACCCCCTGGATTATCTCATCTCTACCCTCCTACTATGCATTTTCTCTCCTGTGTGTTTATCCTATTTAAAGCTGTGCTTGTTGTGCTTGAAATTTGACCCTCTCTTTTGTTCGGCAAATCAGCAGCGCTTCCCCTGATCCATGTATCCACGCTGGTGGTAAATTGGGACTATTGTCTTCTAGAGTCCTTTGGAGCTACTGAGTTTTGGAAATCCATTTATTCTGTATTTGCATATGTATGTTAGTGAACATTCAAGCATCTCATCTACATAAGCAAAAGAACATCTGTTTTCCTTTCTTAACTAGTATTGATCATAGATTTTTCAGGGGCTTTATTGCTAGGCTCCTTGGTATCTAATCCCAACGTGTATTACAGAGCCACCTCCTGGCCAAAAGAAAGAAAGAAAGTAGAGAAGTGCTGTTTGTGAGGATAGCTGAATAGGGGGACACTGGGGCCTGGGCAGCCCTAAACGTAAACCAGGAGTCTCTCAGACTTTAAGGCAGTAGGGGCCTCCTTGTCAGGGAAATTCTAGGCCTCCTGCTTTAGTAGCAGCAGATATCATAGTCACAAGCAAAGAAGGCCTGTTTAGAATGGATGATTTGGTTCTTAATGGTGTAGGAGCTCAGGGAAGCATCACTGGCTCTATTCCTCAAGGTCACAGAGATTATATTTTTTAACCCCAAATTCATGAACTGTCACTTGCTGTACTCCTATGATCAAAATACGTTTCCCACTTATTTGTTCACTCAACATAACACACCACTAGCATGCCTGGTGCACAACTGTGAATTGGAGAGGCAATTATGCAATCATTGAAACTGGAGAGGGGGCATATGTAACTATTTTTTAAAGACTAGTTAACTATATAGAGAGAGCGCTAAACTAGGAGTCTGAACATATGACTTCTAGGCTTGGCTCTGCTGCTCCAGAGATGAATGAGTTGGCCCATGCTTGCTCCTCTCCGCCTTAGTTTTCTCACACTCATGGATGAGTTATAAAATCTCTAAGACCCCCTCTATTTTTTAAATGGTGAGTCTATGGGTAGTCAGTCCTCTTCCCCCATTTTTATGCTTTCCCCTGCTGCTCAATTCACTCAAAACACACACACACACACACACACACACACACACACACACACGCACGCAAAAAATCTCCTTCCTGACAGTGTTCAATGGTAACAAAATCTTCCCCTTCATCAAAACGAGGACTGCATAGCCAAGGTGTTTCAATGAGGTCTGCATAGCCAAGGTGTTTCAATGAGGTCTGCATAGCCAAGGTGTTTCAATGAGGGCTGCATAGCCAAGGTGTTTCAATGAGGGCTGCATAGTCAAAGAGTTTCTGGCCTCAGTATCCTGCATTCTTCTAGGTAGTAGTGAATGGAATAGATTTTAACTGAATTAATGAATTCCTGCTACAGAATAATTATTAACTTCCCAGACCACATCAGGTCAACTCCTTCACTCTTTGAGAACATTTTTGACAACTTAGGTTAAATTCTAGATGTTTTAGCAGAAATAGGGACTTATATGAGACATACATTTACAAAGGCTTCTAGAGACCTAGTTTGCAGAATACCAGGCCTGGAAGAGATCTTGTATCTCCTGTTTAACTTCTTAACTTTACAAGTGCTGGAACTGAGGTCCAGATGTGGCACACTCTTAGCCAGAGGCAGATTCAGAACTGAAGTTTGTGTCTTCTAACCACTGAGATTATGCTTTGCTGTCTCGACTCCTTGCTGCACACCTCTTCCCTTTTGAAGCCACTGACATGTCAGTCAGAGGGGTTCTCATGTCACTGGCATGAGCAGGAGACATGTGTCAGCCCTTGAGAAATCTCTCCTCCCCAGGAGAGCAAGGCAAGAGCACAAGGGAAGAGAGACATGGGATCGGCCCAGAGAACCAGGTTCTCTTAGGAATAAAACTTTGAACTTCAAGGGCAAGAAAAGCATCCTTTTAGTTTTTAAATGTCCTTCCCTTGGTCTCAGGCACAGCCCCTGACGCAGAGCAGATTCAATGAATACAAGCTGATGGAGCGAAACAGGAATAGTGGTAAATTCTGTGTCCCTGAGGGACAATGTATGGTAGAACTGACTCTTAACTTTCTCTCCAAAAGAGTAGTGTGGGCTACAGCAGAGTTTCCTTGACCATCATATATTAAAGTTACTTAGACCTCCTTATGTCCTTATTTTCCAACTTACCCAGCATGGATTCCATACTGTGATGCCATAGCTACTCCCTTTCCATTAACCTCAACTCCTTTGCTTGTTGCTGCCTCTATAGTACCTGGTTCGTTGCACCGGCACCTAAGCAGCTGAATGTTGCTGGAGTGAAACACATAAACACGTGCACACACACGTGCACAAACATCCCCTTCCGCACACACACACACAGGTGTGCTTTCCTTTTAATTAGCATTATCAATTTGGGTACACAGAACTATCAGGCAATTCTACTAGTATCTAAATAAATTCACTTGTTTCTTTTCCAAAAAGACTACTTCACACCTCTTTTCTCCAACATCCTTTCTGTTCCAACCCCAATTTTCAACACGTGACTGCATCTTTCTTCCTAGGAAACATGGATAGAAATGTGATTGCTACCTCATTCCCCACTAGCCAATTCATCAGCCTGCCGGCTCTCGTCCTCATAGGTTCTGCCTTCTTCTTACCACAAAAAAGTGTCCCTGTTCACACCTTGGAGTTCATTCTTTCTCACTTACTCACATACTTCTCCCACTCTGAAAATACCTCCTTTTGCCCTTACACCATCAGTTTCTTCCTGTTAGATCGTTACCATCAGGATATCAACCTTAACCTCATGCAAAATTATCATCTTTCTAAAAAAGAAAGACCCTCAAAAAACTCTCCCCTTAAGTCTGAATCTCCAGCTAGTTTCATCTCATTTGTTTGCTTCAATTCATAGCAAAATGCCTGAGAAAAGTTGTGAGAAGTTGCACTTCTTAGGAGTGCATTTGCTGCCTCTACTTTCTCACATTCCATTTCCTGTTTATGCCACTTCCATCCACTGGGCTTTGTTTCCCATCTCTGAGCCCTGAAACAGAGCTCTTTACAGTTACCACTAACTTCCATCCTGCCCTAATCCAATAGGCAGCTTGCTCTGCTTATCTCATTCGAATTCTACCTATTATTCAACTCAGTTGATCACAATCTCCTTCTTCACACACCTTCTTCTCTAGGCCTCCAAGGTATGGCATTCACCCAATTTTCCTCTGACCTCCCTACCTTCTCAGTCCCTTAACTGGTATTTCTTTCTCTGCAACATCTTTAAATATTGTAGCACTTCAAGGCTCTGAAGGATCTGTGTGTTGTGAATACCATATATATGTTCGGGACTCTCAAAACTGTATCTCCAGCCTGGACCTCTCTATTGAAGTTGTAAATCCAAGTGCTTATTTGGCACCATACCTCCTAAGTGACTAGTCGGTATCTCAAACATGATATGACTAAAATGCAGCTCTTGCTTCCCTTTCACCCTCATCCGACAAGTCTGCCCCTCCCTATTCTTCCCCATTTTAGCAAATGACAACACTGTTCACTCAGTTAGTTAGGCTTGAAACCCAATCTTTGTCATTGATTGCTCTTTTTCCCTTCACACCCCACATTTAAAACATCAGTGTGCCATATTGAAAATGTTTCCAAAATATATCTAGGACCCAGCCACTTCCTACCACTTTCCGTGTAACAACTTTATTCGGAGTGAATGAATGAATGAATGAATGAATAATGTGATGGTACCTACAGAGAAAAGGGTGCCTGGCATAAAATTTTTCATTGTTCCTGTGGTGTAATGTCAGATCAGCATGAAGGGAGAGTTTATGAGATGTGGGCTCTGATATCTATTTGCATCCTGGAAGAGGTCACACTGCTGCCATAATTCACTGGGTCTTTGGCTGAAAGCAATTTAAAAATTGAGTCCAGGCAGGTATACAAAGAAATTTTTCGTTTAGAACCCTGTTCTGTTTAACCCTCTCTGTTTCTATGTACTGCAGACATCCAGCTTCTTACAAGGATTAACTTCCTTTCCTGACATTTAGTTAAGATAGCAGTATGAGACTTCTGCTTTCAGACAACTCAAAGGTTCAGAGAGTAGATTTATCCTCCATTCTTTGAAACAAATAAAATAACAGGGAAAAAATGTAAAATGACAATTTTCAAAGCATTGACTCTCATGCAACAAAGGACAGGGGAACCTCAGAGATACGAAGAAAAACTGAGTATGCCTTATGATTGTCCCAGCCTGCTGACAAGGAATATTAGTGATCTTTTCCAATAAAAAGAACTAACATTTATGTGACACTTACTGCTCTAAGTACTTTATGTACATACTAGCTCAGTAAATCCTTAGAATCGCCGTTTGAGATAGGTGTGTTGCTGTTATCCTTATTTTCCAGAGAAGAAAATATGTGTTAAAGCTTACTCAAAGTTGCACAACTGTTACACAATAGAGCTGTCATTGTGCCTAGACAGCCGGGTTCCAGACTTTAGGCTCATAACTAAAAATTCCCTAAAAATGCACTTCAGTAAGTTTACTTACATGTGTGGCAGAGGATGGGGAGTGGGAGAGCTAAGAAGGGTGTCAGGAAGGAACTGGGGGCAAAATGTTCAAGACTGCAGCAATGTGAATAGATCAGAATATGGATTAACAACCATCCCACAGGGAAGAAGGCCATGTGAAGATAGAGGCAGAGATTGGAGCATTGCCATTGCTGTCACAAGCTAAGGAAGGCGAGGTGCCACTAGGAGCTAAAAAATGTAAGGAAGAGCTCTTTCCCAGAGCATTCAGAGGGAGCCTGACCCTTTTGACACCTTGATTTTAGACTCCTAGCCTCCAGAAGTGTGAGAGAATATATTTCTGCTTGTGATAATTACCTAGTTTGTGGTAATTTGTTACAGCAGTGCTAGGAAGGTAATACAAACTTTGGCTTTAAATGCCAAAAGCTGAATCCATTTTGTCTAAAGGCTTTCCAAGCCATCTATCTCTGAGTGACCCAGACTGGACCACGTTGTCTGCCACTGTGGTTTTCTGGTATTCCAGAGATATACAGCATCATGTGGCGCTGCCAGTCTGTGGGTTCTCAGAGCTTTCTAACAAAGCCAGAGGGGCAATAAAATCTTGTGAACAAGAACATTGGCATAGTTAATAGTTGACCTTGGTGATTGGATTGGATGGTTTTACAGTTGGCTCATTTCTCTCTACCATCATCAGGGACCATGTTCTAAAGCATGAAAAGAATCTGCAATTCCTCTGATTCTACTTCCAAGGAGCAAAGCCTTACTCAACTCTATAATCTTTGTTTAATATGTGGCTTCAATCTCTATGTTATAACTCAATAATTTTTGGCATATTCAATTTCTCTCTGACTTCTGGTCAAGATAGCATTGTGAGAATTATTCTTCTAGACAAGTTGGAATAACAAGGATTAGATTTACCCGCCCCTTGAAACAAATAAAAATACCAGACACAATATATGAACAGATTTCAAGACATTAAATATGAGACAACAAAGGACAAGGAAACCTCAGAGACAGGAAGCAAATGAGTTAAACCCTATGATTTTCCAAGATTACTGCCTGGGAAGAGTATCTGGGCCACAGCATAGGGACAGGGAACCTAAATAAACTTGGCAGTCTCCCTGAGCTGAAAAAATGGGGCTGGAAGTATGGTTTGACTAAGGCAGCTAGAATTCTCAGTGTCGAGTCATAAGGAAGATGGAGCTATACAGAGACAGAACACCTGAAATCCTTAAATTCTTAGTTAAGTAGTGATCTGTATCTGTGATTAAGGGAAGTAGCAGAGGTCAGGGAAATAAATACCTGAAAAGATTAGAGGTAATAATTACTTAACCACACATAGAGCCAGGAACAACGCCTGTTCCCATCAGCCAGATTAGAAAACTATAACTGATGGGACATCAGAGAGAGTACTCAGAAAGGTCTGTCTCTGTAGTGGGGCAAAATTAGACTTAGACTACTTTGATCCCTCTAAGAAAACTTAAAAGCAAGATCCAAAATTATTAAACTGTTTCCCAGTAACGTAACTGTTTTGCAATACAAAGTTCAAGAATACTGTTAGGAATACAGAAACATACATCACACAAAAAATAACATTCAAAACGTCTTGTTATCCAATCAAAAATTATCTGATATCCAAAGAATCAAGGAAATATAGCCCATAATAAAGAGAAAATAAATCCATCTAAACTGACAAAGAAATAGCGCAGATTACACGATTAATAGACAAGTCATTAAAACTATTATTGTAACTGTTTTCATACGTTCAGTAAACTAGAGAAAAGATTAAAATTTTAAGTTAACATGTCGGCTATAGTAAAAAGAAAAGGAAAAGATACAAATTAAACTTTCAGAAATAAAAATTGTACTATCTAACATAAAATTAATTTGATAGGATTATCAGCAGAATACATAATGCAGAAGAAAAGACTAAACTTGGAGACATAGTTGGAGACAACAATATAAAATATTCAAAATGAAATTCAGAGAGAAAAAAAGAATGGTAAAAAGATGAACAGAGACTTCTGTTTCCAGACTAGATGAAATAAGAGGGACTGGATTTATACTTCCACCTGAAACAACCAAAGGGAAAAAAAAAAGACAAAATATTTGAAACAAGACACTGAACATTAGGCAATGTAAGAACTACCTGAGACTGGAGAAAATTACCAGAAACAATTAGTGGTAACAGTGCCCAGCACATATGTAGAATTAGGAATTGTCCTTGGTCCTATCAGTCAGATTGGAAACCTCATAAATCATGGGCATTGAGATTTACTCAATGCCCAAAAGAGCCTTGCCTCAATAAATGCAAGAATATTTATACAAAAAAATCTAACACTAGAAAGTAACATTATCACTGTATGGCATCCAAGAAATATTACCAGGAACACACAGAAGTAGGAAAATACCATCCCAATGAGGAGAAAAGTCAATCAATCAAAATCAACTTGGAACTGGTACAGAGGTTAGAATTAGCAAAACAAGAAAATAGAAACGTTATTACACATGGATTCCACATATTCAAAGAGTTAGAGATATGGAAGATATAAAAAATATAAATAGAACTTCCAGAGATGTAAATTGTACTGTGAGAGATAAAAGCCTACACTGGATAGCATAGATGCCAGAGAAGGAAAGACTTACGGCCTTGAAGCATTGGGAACTATTCAAGATGAAACACAGAAGAAAAGGAAGAAGAGTGCATCAATGAACTTGTGGAACAACTTCGAAGGGCCTGATATATGTGTAATAATAATGACGGAAACAGAAACGGAACAAAAAAAATTTTTGAAGAAATAATGGTCAAAAATGTTCTAAATTTGAGAAAAGCATAGACTCAAAGATACAAGAAGTTTCATAATTCTAAAACACAAGAAAAATAAATAAAACAACTACACCAAGTTATATCATAATCAGTATTCAAAATAATGAATGAAGAAAACCATTTTAAAAACGGCTAGAGGAAATGACATGTTACGTGTTGGGAGCATGCATACAGAAACAAAGATAAGGATGACAACAGATTTCTCTTCAGAAATAACGCAAGTGAGGAGACAATAAAACATTTTTTAAAGTACTAAGAGAAAAAAAATCTGCCAATCTAGAATTCTATATCCAGTGAAACTATCATTCAGAAGTGAAGATGTCACTGTAAATCTTAACGTTTTTTAAAAATGAAGCTGAAAGAAAAGTTTGGGCATGAAAAAGCGGAGAATTAATCATTAGAAGACACACACTACAAGAAACATGAAAGACATCCTTTAGAAGAAGAAAAATGACACCAGATGGAAATACAGATCTGTGTAAAGAGCTGAAAGGCACTGGAAATGGTAACAATGTGGGTAAACACATAAAATTTTTTCTTGTTATTTTAATCTTACTAAAAGATAATTGGCTGTTTAAACAAAAACAGTTATCAATGTATTTTGGGGTTTATAAAATATGTTAAAGTAAAATACATGACAATATCATAAAGGCTAAGAGAAGGAAAAATGGAACCATAGTATTGTAAGGTCTTTTTTGTTTTTTCTGAGACAGACTCTCACTCTGTCGCCCAGGCTAGAGTGCAATGGCACAATCTTGGCTCACTGCCACCTCCGATTCCCAGGTTCAAGCGATTCTCCTGCCTCAGCCTCCTGAGGGATTACAGGCAGATGCCACCACACCCGACTAATTTTTGTATTTAGTAGAGACGGGGTTTCACCTTGTTGGTCAGGCTGGTCTTGAACTCCTGACCTCATGATCCGCCCGCCTCAGCCCCCCAAAGTTCTGGAATTACAGGCGTGAGCCACTGTGCCAGGCCTTAATATTGTAAGATTTAAATCCTACATGTGAAGTGTTACCACCTGAAGGTAGACAGTGATAAAGATGTATAGCATAAACACTAAAACAGTTGTTAAAAATAATGCAACAAAAAGCTATAGCTAGTAATCCAACAAAGTAGATGAAATAAAATTATAAAAGAATATTAAACTGATGAAAAAATTGATTAATTAATTTAAAAGTAAACAAAAAGTAAGTAGAAGAAAACAAAAGACAGAAAAACAAAAAACAAGTAGCAGGATAACAGACTTAAACTAACCATATTAATATACAAATTAAATATAAATTTTTCCAACACCAGAAATAAAAGAAAGAAATTTCCAGATTGCACAAAAAAGGAAGACCCAAATATATGGTATTTATAAAAAATACACTTCGAATATTAAGTAATAAATAGGTTAAAATTAAAAGGATTAAAAATGTATATTATGATAAAATGAATCAAAAGACAGGCATAGTCACTATAATAATATCCCACAAAATGGATTTTAGAGCAAACAATATTACCAGTCTATTTTATAATGCTAAAGGAGTTAATTTATAAAGTGAATTTAGCAGTTCTAAATGTTTATGCCCATAGTCACAGAACTTCAGGACCAAAAGTTGATAGAAATAAAAGGAGAAATAAACAAAGGTTACAGATCAATAAACACGACTTCTACATTAAAAAGTTAGAAAAACAGCAAATTAAACCCAAAGTAAGTAAAAGAAAGGATGTGATAACGAAATAGAAATTAATAAAATACAAAAAAGTGAAGACAATACAGAAAATCAATAAAGCTAAAAATGGATGCTTTGGGAAAATCAATAAAACTTTATCTCAATAAATTTGATCAGAGAAAATAAGCAATTACCAATAGCAGAAATGAGAAAAGTGTCACCACTTTTATAAATTCTAGAGATATTAATAGAATAAGAGAATATTATTAGCAGCATTATGCCAATAAATTCAGTAACTTAGATAAATGAACAAATTACTTGGAAGATACAAAATATCAAAGCTCATAAAGGAAAAAATATATAATATGAATGGTTCATTATGTATTAAAAATTTGAATTTGTAGTTTAAAACTTTCCCACACAGAAAGTCAAAGACTAGATGACTTTTCTGGTGAGAATTCTACCAAATATTTAAGGAAGAAATAATACCAATTCTACAAAAAGATTATTAGAAAAGAGAAGAGGAGGGAATACTTCCCAATTTATGCTGTGGAGCCCACCATTATCTTGATACTCAAACCAGAGACATTACAGAAATAGAAACAAAGTTAATATTTCTTGTTAACATAGATGCAAAAATTATTTTATATAAAATAAAAACTAATAAGATATAAAAAGATGATATATTATGACTAAATGAGGATTATCCCAGGAATACAAGGATAATATAACATTAAAAATTTAATGAATATATCATTTTTAAATATGTATGTACATAAGGATATAATTATATATGCATATGTATGTTTATAAGGATATAATTATATATGCATATATATGTATAAATATATGTATATATAATGATTCATAATAGATGAAGAATAATCATTTGAAAAAAATCCAACATCAATTTCTTGTTTTAAAAATCTCAGCAAAGGGTATATATCCAAAGGAAGGAAATCAGTATATCAAAGATATACTGTACTCCCATGTTTTTGCAGGACTATTCACAATAGTCAAGATATGAAATCAACCTAAGTATCCATCAAGGGATGAATGAATAAGGAAAATGTGGTAAATACATACAATAGAATATTATTCAGCCATTAAAAAGAATAAAATACTGTCATTTGCAACAACGTCAATGGCACTGGAGGACACTGTTTTAAGTGAAATAAACCAGACATAGAAAGCAAAAAGTTACATGTTCTCACTTATATGTCAGGGCTAAAAACAATTTTAAGTGAATTCACACAGATAGAGGATAGAATTATGATTACCAGAGGCTGGGAAGGGGAGCAGGGAGGGAGGAATAAAGTGGGGATGGTTAATGGGTATAAAAATATAGTTAGAGAGAATGAATAAGATCTAGTATTTGGTAGCACAACAGGGTGACTATAGTCAACAATAATTTACTGTATATTTTAAAATAACTTAGGAGTAGAATTGAAATGTTCTTAACACAAAGAAATGATAAATGCTTGAGGTGATGGATACCCCAATTACACTGATTTGATCATTATACATTATATGTGTGTATCAAAGCATCACATAAACCTATTATGTACCCATAATAATTAAAAATTTTTAAAGGCAAAAAATTCTTAGCTAACTTGTAATAGAAAGGAATTTTCTCAACCTAATAAAGAACGTCTCATAAAACCTATAGCTTACAGCACACTTAATAGTGAAATGTTGAATGCTGTCCCCTAAGATTAGGAATAAGGAGAGAATACACACTCTACCTACTTGTATTTAACAGTGTACACTTAGAGTCACTAGTCAGCAAAATAATTTAAGAAAAAAATGCATCTCAAGTAAAACTTGTTATTCACTGAAGACATAACCATCTATGTAGAAAATCTAATGAAATATTCAAAAAGGCTACTTGAAATATTATGTACTTTTAGCAAGATTACAAGATCAATGTGCAAACCTCTTAAGTCTTTCTATGTACTAACAATAAGCAATCAGAATTAAAAATACTGTTTATGAAAACATGAAAATTTATAAAATACTTAGGAATAAATCTGCCAAAATATGTACAAGATATATTCATTGAAATCTTCAAAGCCTTGAGGAAAGAAATTAAAGATCTAAATATTTGAAGAGACATAACTTGTTTATTGATTAGAAAACTGAGTATTATACAAATGTCATTCAGTTCTTTCAATATTGGCGCATAACTCAACACAATCTCAGTCAAAATTCTAGCAGATTTTGTGGAAATGAGTAAGTTGATTCTGAAATGCATCTAGAAATGCAAAGAACCTAGATATTTCTAATATCCATGAACAAAAGGGTAAAGCTGGATGACTCACACAATCTTACTTCAATACTTATTATAAAGTCACATTAGTCAAGACAATGTAGTATTGATGTAAATACAGACACATGAATGTAATAGACTAGAGAGCCTAGAAATAGACCCACCCTTATAATCAATTGATTTTTTCTACAAAGGTGCAAAGATAATTCAGTGTAGAGCAGATAGCATTTTCAACAAATGAGGTTGCAGCAACTGCATATCCATAAGTAAAAAGTAAACTTCCATCTTTATTTTGCGACATGTTCAAAAATTAATTCAAGATGGATCATATGCCTAGAGATACTACTTAAAATTACAAAACTTCTAAAAGACAACATAGAAAACAAAATTTTGTGACCTTGGGCTAGGCAAATACTTCTTAGATATAATACAAAAAGCGCAAACCAAAAGAGAAAAATTAATCAATTTGACTTCATACAAGATTAAAACTTTTGCTCTGAAATATAATGTTAAGAAAATAAAGGCAATCCCAACTGGAAGGAATTGTTTCAAAGCATATATCTACCTAAAAAATAATTAGTATCAAAACTACATAAAGAAACTGAAAATGTAATAATAAGAAAACAAAAAACATGTAACATCATAGAGAAAAGATTTGAATAGACACTTCACCAATGATGATATATGGATGGTGAATAAGTTCATGAAAAGATAGTCAACATCATTAGTGATTAGAAACATGCAAATAAAATCCACAGTAAGAACCATCTTAAACCTATCAGAATGGCCAAAATTTAAAATACTGACCATACCATGTGTTTGCAAAGATGTAGAAAAACTAGAACTCATATGGAGTTGTGGAAATGCAATATGATACAACTGCTTTGGAAAATTGAAATTTTCTTAAAAAGTTAAATATACATCTATCAAACGATTCAGTCATTCTACTCCTAGGTAAATATTCAAGATAAATGAAAGCATATATCCATTAAAAGACTGGTACACAAATATTCAGAGAAGTTTGATATGTAATAACCAAAAACTTGAGATAAGCCAAACTTCCATCAATAGGTGAACGGATAAACAAATTGTGGCACATCCATATAATAAAATATTAGTCAATAATAAAAAGGAAGGAACTATTAAACACAGAACAACATAGGTAATTCTCAACATACTTATTGTGTACGAAAGAATCTGGACCAAAAAAATAGACATATTGTCTGATACAATTTATATAAAATTTTAGAAACTGCAAAGTAATCTATAGAAACAGAAAACATATCAGTAGCAACAATCAGGATGGGCATGGAGTGCAAGGAGTTGTGGTCAGGTAGGGAATGAGAAAACTTTTGGAAGTGTTCATTATCTTGATTAAGTATGTGTATGTGTATTAAAATTGATCAAATCATGCACTTAAAATATGTACCATTTATTGTATATTGATCATAGCTCAATAAAACTATTTTTAAAAATAGCATGGTGTGTTCATATTTGCTCATATTTGCAGAATGATCCCCCACCTCCAAATATATTTTAACACTCTGAAATAAAATATATATCTCCATGGAGCAAAAGTGTAATAGTAAATGGGGCTGAATCTGCAGGTGTTCTGAGCTATATGTCCAACAGCGGAAAGGCAATGAAAAGCTACAACTTTGCTGGATAATGGGGACTGAAATGTGCCCCCTGTGAAAAAAAGGAACAAGAACCAACCTCACAACTAAAAACCAGGAATGAGGTGAGCTTCTCCCACTTGTGAAAAATCTCAAACACTGCTATCGTTATGAATTATACAAAACTACTTAATTAGAGGGGAAGGAGAAAGCAGACACAGCATTAGCCAGATATATGACAAGCCACCCAGATAATGACCAGAGCTGCAATATCTTGAATATAAAAATGGAGTAGAAGCACTTAACCCTAATAGAAGGCCACATTCTGAACCAGGGTCTCAGGGGCCGATTGAAGTTACCCTTAAAACTATTATGGAGGAAGGAGTAAGACAGAGTGCATTTCCACAGAAGATAAAGTATTTAAGAGAAAACAAAACTAAACAAAACAAAATAGAAAAACCCACAAGGAAAAAAGTTAAGAAAGCAGCCAAAATCAACAATAAAGAAATAAATTAATCAGAGATTAAATAAAAGCCACAATGCATATTTAAATGACTTTACAATAATATTTTGAATATTTTCACATAACAGAAGGAATAATATTCCCCACAAATAGTAAGAAATTATGAAACAATAGAAAGAAGTAAAAAAAAAAAATAGGCAAAATGGAAAAGAACTAACAATCCTAGAAATACAGTTAACTCTTAGATTTGACATAAAGTTAGAAATTATTACTAAAAATATTACCCAAAATGCACTACAAATTATTTTTAAGTCAAAATTCAATTTTAAAAGGCATCAGTAGTGTAGATAAACAGTACTAATTTTTCTTTAGGATTTCAACTGTTTCATTTTTTTACCTTATTTAGTTTGGTCGCAAAGTTCCATTGAAACAGATATTGAATTTTTTTAAAGTGAAAGAGAAGTCAAGAGATGCAGAGGTTAAATTGATAGCCTCCAACATAGATCTTAGGAGAAAAAGAGAGGGAGTGGTGAGAAGGCATATTTAAAGAACTAATATCTGATAATTTTGTCTATTTAAGAAAGACCATGAGTCCTGAGGTTGAACATTCAAGGGTGTCAATCAAAATAAAACAAATTCATACAGAAACCTGTTACGGTAAAACTGCAGCATATCAAATAAAAAAGTCTCCATACCATAGGATGCATGGTTTTGTACATATACAGAGCTTGCTGTCCTTTCACTTTCTTTGTGGTTCTATTTGATTAACAGGAGATTTTAATTTAACACAGCTAATATCAGCCTTTTATTTTATGGTTAGTGCTTTCCTCATTTTGTAAAATAAAATTATGGATTCTTCTTCAGGTATGTTTTGCTTCCTTAGCTGGTAAATGCATGTTTTTCATCAGTTTTGGGAAATTCATAGCCGTTATCTCTTTATCTCTAATCTCTTCCCCATTCTCTCTGTGGTCTCTTCTGAGACTCCAATTAGATGTACGTGGTACTTTCTCATTCTATTTTTCATACCTGTCTATATATATGTGTGTGCGTGTGTGTGCTGCATAACAATGGTTTTGTCAATGATGAACTATACATATATGATGCTGGTCCCGTAAGATTATATTGGAGCTGAAAAAAATTTTTTTGGCCTAGCAACAACCTAGCTATTTTAATGTCATGGCATAATGCATTACTCACGTGTTTGTAGTGATGCTGGTGTAAACAAACGTGCTTCACTGCCAGTAGCATAAACACATAGCACATACAATTGTGTACATTACATAATATTTGGTAATGATAAGAAAAACAACTATGTTACTGTCATGGATTCACTGTACTATACTTCTTAGAATGTACTCCATTTACTTTTTTTTTTTTTTTTTTTAAAAAAAGGTTGACTGTAAGACAGCCTCAAGCAGGTCTTTCCGGAGGTATTCCAGAGGAGGGCATTGTTATCACAGAGAGATCAGTTGCATGTGTGTTATTGCCCCTGAAGACCTTCCAGTGAGACAAGGTGTGGAGGTGGAAGACAGTGACGTTGATGATCCTGATGCTGTGTAGGCCTAGGCTAGTGTGTGTGTGTGTGTGTTCACAAAACAATTTTTAACAATAAAAAAAAGAAAAAGTAAAAAAGAAAATAATTTTTTAAATAGAAGAAAACTTATAAAGTAAGGATGTAAAGAAAATGTTTTTGTACAGTTCTACATTGTATTTTAAGCTAAATGTTATTACAAAAGAGTTGAAAACTTAAAGAAAATTTAAAAGTGTATACAGTAAAAAAGCTACAGTCAGCTAAGCTTAATTTACTAT
Organism: Macaca nemestrina; assembly: GCF_043159975.1. Lineage (NCBI taxonomy): Eukaryota > Metazoa > Chordata > Mammalia > Primates > Cercopithecidae > Macaca > Macaca nemestrina. The sequence goes on along the minus strand of NC_092125.1, from coordinate 21,601,236 downwards.
TGAAGAAAAAAATGTATAAACGTAGTGTAGCCTAAGTGTGCAGCATTCCTAAAGTCTACAGTAGTGTGCAGTAATGTCCTAGGTTTTCACATTCATTCATCACTCACTCATTGTCTCACCCAGAGCAACTCCCAGTCCTGGAAGTGCCATTCACTGTAAGTGCCCTGTAGTAAGTGCCCTATAGAGATAAAACTTTCTTGCCAGGCATGGTGGCTCAGACCTGTAATCCCAACACTTTGGGAGGCCAAGACAGGCAGATCACCTGAGGTCGGGAGTTCAAGACCAGCCTGACCAACACGGAGAAACCCCGTTTCTACTAAAAATACAAAATTAGCAGGGCGTGGTGGTGGATGCCTGTAATTTCAGCTACTCAGGAGGCTGAGGCAGGAGAATCACTTGAACCCGGGAGGTAGAGGTTGGGGTGAGCCGAGATCACACCATTGCACAACAGTCTGGGCAACAAGAGTGAAACACCGTCTCAAAAAATGATAATATAAATAAATAAATAAATAAATAAATAAATAAATAATAAAACTTTCTTTATCTTTTATACCATATTTTTACTGTATCTTTTTATGTTTAAATATGTTTAGTTACACATATACTTACCATTGTGTTGCAATTGCCTACAGTATTCAGGGCAGTAACAGGCCGTACAGGTTTGCAGCCTGGGAGCAATAGGCTAGACCTTATAGCCTGGGTGTGTAGTAGGCTCTACCATCTAGGTGTGCGAGGTGTGCGTAAGTACCACTGTTCACACAATGATGAAATCACTTAACCACATTTCTCAGAGAGTATCATAGTTGTTATATAACGCATGACTATATATATATTTAAGTATATATACTGTATATATAAAATTTATATATTTCCTTTTTACTATTTTACCCTTTAACTTTCTCTAGTCTGCTGTTTACAGGTATCCAATAAAGACTTTTCAAAGTTAGGGTTTTAGTATTTGGATATTTCATTTATTTACTTTTTTCATTTTTTAAAAAACTTCTAACAGCTTCTAGTTTTAAGCTCATCAAGATTTCTTCTATATTCTGTACCTGACAACTTTAGCATCTTCAGGCCTTGGTGATCTAAATCAGTTACTTGTTTGCTATCATTAATAGTAGCTTGTCTTCTTGCTTGTTTGGTAATTTGTGGGAGGCCTGAAGGCTTAATATGGGAAAGTTCTCCTTCAGTGAGAGTTTTCTTCTCTCTGTGCTAATGGGCCAGGAGGCACCTCTGTGTCAGATTACTTCAGCCCACCTCATCCTGTGTTTCATCTCAGCTCCTTGCCTCACCTACTTGTGGCTTCAACTTTTAGTTACTATTTCAGCTTGCTCTATGAACCTAGCCTCAGCTTCTTAACTCCAGTTGATCAGTATTGGCTCCAAACCACTGAAGGACCAGCTGCCAACTTCTAAGGTTCTGGAAGATCTAGGCCAAGCTCATGTGTTTCTTTCTAAATTTATTTCCTTTAGGATAGAGTTTCCTTGGTGACCACTCCTACCTTTTATTAGTTAGTTATTGACTCAAAAAGTGTTTTCTGGGGCACGCCCAAGATGGCTGAATAGGAACAGCTCCAGCCCCCAGCTCCCAGCATGAGCGACACAGAAGACGGGTGATTTCTGCATTTTCAACTGAGGTACTGGGTTCATCTCTCTGGGGCGTGTTGAACAGTTGGCGCTGGTCCACAGGTGCAGCCCGACCAACGAGAGCTGAAGCAGGGCGAGGCATCACCTCACGTGGGAAATGCAAGGGGGAAGGGAATTCCTTTTCCTAGACAAAGGAAATTGAGGCACACAACACCTGGAAAATCGGGTAACTCCCACCCTAATACTGTGCTTTACCAAGGATCTTAGCAAACGGCACACAAGGAGATTATATCCCACACCTGGCCCAGAGGGTCCCATGCCCATGGAGCCTCCCTCATTGCTAGCACAGCAGTCTGACATCTAACTGCAAGGTGGCAGTGATGCTGGCGGAGGGGCGCCCACCATTGCTGAGGCTTAAGTAGGTAAACAAAGCCACCAGGAAGTTCGAATTCAGTGCAGCCCACCACAGCTCAAGGAGGCTGGCCTGCCTCTGTAGACTCCTCCTTTGGGGACAGGGCATAGCTAAACAAAAAGCAGCAGAAACCTCGGCAGATGTAAATGCCCCTGTCTGACAGCTTTGAAGAGAGCAATGGATCTCCAAGCATGGAGGATGAGATCTGAGAACGGACAGACTGCCTGGTCAAGTGGGTCCCTGACCTCTGAGTAGCCTAAGTGGGAGACATCTGCCACTAGGTGCAGAGCAACACCTCACACCTCACACAGCAGGGTACACCCCTGAGACGAAGCTTCCAGAGCAAGAATCAGACAGCAACACTTGCTGTTCAGCAATATTCTATCTTCTGTAGCCTCCAATGCTGATACCCAGGAAAATATGGTCTGGAGTGGACCACAAGCAAATGTCAACAGACCTATAGCTGAGGGTCCTGACTGTTAGAAGGAAAACTAACAGAAAGGACACCCACACCAAAACCCCATCAGTACGTCACCATCATCAAAGACCAAAGGCAGATAAAACCACAAAGATGGGGAAAAAGCAGTGCGGAAAAGCTGGAAATTCAAAAAATCAGAGTGCATCTCCCCTTCCAAAGGAATGCAGCTGATTGCCAGCAACGGAACAAAGCTGGACAGAGAATGACTTTGACGAGTTGAGAGAAGAAGGCTTCAGCCAATCAAACTTCTCAGAGCTAAAGGAGGAACTACGTAACCAGCGCAAAGAAACTAAAAACCTGTAAAAAAGAATGGACGAATGGATAACTAGAATAATCAATTCAGAGAAGACCTTAAAAGAACTGATAGAGATGAAAACCACAACATGAGAACTACATGACAAGTGCACAAGCTTAAGTAACCGACTCCATCAACTGGAAGAAAGAGTATCAGTGATTGAAGATCAAATGAATGAAATGAAGCGAGAAGAGAAGTGTAGAGAAAAAAGAGTAAAAAGAAATAAACAAAGTCTCCTAGAAATATATTATGTGAAAAGACCAAATCTACATCTGATGGGTGTGCCTGAAAGTGACGGGGAAAATGGAACCAAGTTGGAAAATACTCTGCAGGATATCATCCAGGAAAACTTCCCCAACCTAGTAAGGCAGGCCAACATTCAAATTCAGGAAATACAGAGAATGTCACAAAGATACTCCTCGAGAAGAGCAACTCCAAGACACATAATTGTCAGATTCACCAAAGTTGAAATGAAGGAAAAAATGTTAAGGGCAGCCAGAGAGAAAGGTCGGGTTACTCACAAAGGGAAGCCCATCAGAGTAACAGCAGATCTCTCGGCAGAAACTCTCCAAGCTAGAAGAGAGTGGGGGTCAATATTCAACATTCTTAAAGAAAAGAATTTTCAACCCAGATTTTCATATCCAGCCAAACTAATTTTCATAAGTGAAGGAGAAATAAAATCCTCTACAGACAAGCAAATGCTTAGAGATTTTGTCACCACCAGGTCTGCCCTACAAGAGACCCTGAAGGAAGCACTAAACATGGAAAGGAACAACAGGTACCGCCATTGCAAAAACATGTCAAAATGTAAAGTCCATCAATGCTAGGAAGAAACTGCATCAACTAGCGAGCAAGATAACCAGCTAATATCATAATCACAGGATCAAGTTCACACATAACAATATTAACCTTAAATGTAAATGGACTAAATGGTCCAATTAAAAGACACACACTGGCAAATTGGATAGAGAGTCAAGACCCATCAGTTTGTTGTATTCAGGAGACCCATCTCACATGTAGAGACACACATAGGCTCAAAATAAAGGGATGGAGGAAAATCTACCAAGCAAATGGAAAAAAAAAAAAAAAAAGCAGGGGTTGCAATCCTAGTCTCTGATAAAACAGACTTTAAACCATCAAAGATTAAAAGAGACAAAGAAGGCCATTACATAATGGTAAAGGGATCAATTCATCAGGAAGAGCTAATGATCCTAAATATATATGCACCCAATACAGGAGCACCCAGATTCATAAAGCAAGTCCTTAGAGACTTACAAAGAGACTTAGACTTCCATACAATAATATTGGGAGACTTTAACATCCCACTGTCAACATTAGACAGATCAATGAGACAGAAAGTTAACAAGGATATCCAGGACTTGAACTCAGCTCTGCACCAAGTGGACCTAATAGACATCTAGAGAACTCTCCACCCAAATCAACAGAATATACATTCTTCTCAGCACCACATCCCACTTATTCCAAAATTGACCACATACTTGGAAGTAAAGCACTCCTCAGCAAATGTAAAAGAACAGAAATTATAACAAACTGTCTCTCAGACCACAGTGCAATCAAACTAGAACTCAGGACTAAGAAACTCAATCAAAACCGCTCAACTACATGGAAACTGAACAACCTGCTCCTGAATGACTACTGGGTACAAAACGAAATGAAGGCAAAAATAAAGATGTTCTTTGAAACCAATGAGAACAAAGATACAACATACCAGAATCTCTGGGACACATTTAAAGCAGTGTGTAGAGGGAAATTTATAGCACTAAATGCCCACAAGAGAAAGCAGGAAAGATCTAAAATTGACACCCTAACATCACAATTAAAAGAACTAGAGAAGCAAGAGCAAACACATTCGAAAGCTAGCAGAAGGCAAGAAATAACTAAGATCAGAGAAGAACTGAAGGAGACAGAGACACAAAAAACCCTCCAAAAAAATCAATGAATCCAGGAGCTGGTTTCTTGAAAAGATCAACAAAATTGATAGACCGCTAGCAAGACTAATAAAGAAGAAAAGAGAGAAGAATCAAATAGATGCAATAAAAAATGATAAAGGGGATATCACCACCAACCCCACAAAAATACAAACCACCATCAGAGAATACTATAAACACCTCTACGCAAATAAACTAGAAAACCTAAAAGAAATGGATAATTTCCTGGACACTTACACTCTCCCCAGACTAAACCAGGAAGAAGTTGAATCCCTGAATAGACCAACAGCAGGCTCTGAAATTGAGGCAATAATTAATAGCCTACCAACAAAAGCTATTAAGTAACTTTAGCAGTCTCAGGATACAAAATCAATGTGCAAAAATCACAAGCATTCTTATACACCAGTAACAGACAAACAGAGAGCTAAATCATGAATGAACTCCCATTCATAATTGCTTCAAAGGAATAAAATACCTAAGAATCCAGCTTACAAGGGATGTAAAGGACCTCTTCAAGGAGAACTACAAACCACTGCTCAGTGAAATAAAAGAGGACACAAACAAATGGAAGAACATACCATGCTCATGGATAGGAAGAATCAATATTGTGAAAATGGCCATACTGCCCAAGGTAATTTATAGATTCAATGCCATCCCCATTAAGCTACCAATGACTTTCTTCACAGAATTGGAAAAAACTGCTTTAAAGTTCATATGGAACCAAAAAAGACCCCGCATTGCCAAGACAATCCTAGGCCAAAAGAACAAAGCTGGAGGCATCACGCTACCTGACTTCAAACTATACTACAAGGCTACAGTAACCAAAACAGCATGGTAGTAGTACCAAAACAGAGATATAGACCAATGGAACAGAACAGAGCCCTCAGAAATAATATCAAACATCTACAGCCATCTGATCTTTGACAAACCTGAGAAAAACAAGAAATGGGAAAATGATTCCCTATTTAATAAATGGTGCTGGGAAAATTGGCTGGCCATAAGTAGAAAGCTGAAACTGGATCCTTTCCTTACTCCTCATATGAAAATTAATTCAAGATGGATTAGAGACTTAAATGCTAGACCTAAAACCATAAAAACCCTAGAAGAAAACCTAGGTAATACCATTCAGGACATAGGCATGGGCAAGGACTTCATGTCTAAAACACCAAAAGCACGGCAACAAAAGCCAAAATTGACAAATGGGATCTTACTAAGCTAAAGAGCTTCTGCACTGCAAAAGAAACTACCATCAGAGTGAACAGGCAACCTACAGAATGGGAGAAAATTTTTGCAATCTACTCATCTGACAAAGGGCTAATATCCAGAATCTACAAAGAACTTAATCAAATTTACAAGAAAAAAACAAACAACCCCATCAAAATGTGGGCAAAGGATATGAATAGACATTTCTCAAAAGAAGACATTAATACAGCCAACAGACACATGCAAAAATGCTCATCATCACTCGCCATCAGAGAAATGCACATCAAAACCACAATGTGATACCATCTCCCACCAGTTAGAATGGCAATCATTAAAAAATCAGGAAACTACAGGTGCTGGAGAGGATGTGGAGAAATAGGAACACTTTTACACTGTTGATGGGACTGTAAACGAGTTCAACCATTGTGGAAAACAGTGTGACGATTCCTCAAGGATCTAGAACTAGAAATACCATTTGACCCAGCCATCCCATTACTAGGCATATACCCAAAGGATTATAAGTCATGTTGCTATAAAGACACATGCACACGTATGTTTATTGCGGCACTATCCACAATAGCAAAGACTTGGAATCAACCCAAATGTCCATCAGTGACAGACTGGATTAAGAAAATGTGGCACATATACACCATGGAATACTATGCAGCCATAAAAAAAGATGAGTTCGTGTCCTTTGTAGGGACATAGATGCAGCTGGAAACCATGATTCTCAGCAAACTATTGCAAGAACAGAAAACCAAATACTGCATATTTTCACTCATAGGTGGGAATTGAACAATGAGATCACTTGGACACAGGAAGGGGGAACATCACACACCGGGTCGTATTGTGAGGAGGGGGGAAGGGGGAGGGATAGCATTAGGAGATATACCTAATGTAAATGACGAGTTGATGGGTACAGCACACCAACATGGCACATGTATACATATGTAACAAACCGGCACGTTGTGCACATGTACCCTAGAACTTAAAGTATAATTTTTAAAAAAAGTGTTTTCTGTTCTGATTTTACATGGAATGGGATGATACTAACAGTAGAACTCTGAAAATATTTTTAACTGAATAACAAATATCCACATTTTGAAGGATAGACACAGAGAGGGAAATGCTGTAACTGGAGAAGCCAGTTATATTACTGTTGATTGGGTACCCATCATGCTAGGAATTACACTAAATAATTTCCATGTATAATCTAACTCGTTCCTTCATCTGCTCTGTGAGCTAGAGAGGTAGATGTCATTAACTGGTTTTTATACATGACTAAATAGAAGCCTGGTGACGTCTGGTTACTTGACCAAGTTCATTCAACAAATGAGTGACAGACAGAATATAAACCCAGGTATGTCTGTCCCATGAAAGTATTATTTGAGTAAAAACATTTGTTTTTGAAAGTAAACATATCTCCTTCTGAGTCCTTACTTATAAAGACTAATAAGAGTTTGAATTGTATTATAACCTTACTGATCTTCCATTCCTCAACTGTATAACTGGTTTCATTCTTACCTCATACAGTTGATGTGCAAAATAACATATTAAGCAAATTAACATGTTAAAAGAAATAACACAGTGCCTGACACATATGGGCTAAATATGAGTTTTTATAATTGCTATTATTTTCTGCCACAGATCTTATGTTCTCTCCAACAACATACACGGGAGTCTAAACTGTGATCATTGTAGGAACTGGACATCATAAATAAATGTCTTTAGCACAAAACTTTTTTCTAAGCTCTAGGCTAATATACAACTGCATATTTTTGACATCTGCCTCACTCCTGCATGTCAGCCTAAACTCTATCTTATCCTTCAATGAACTCCTCCTCATCCCCCTTCCTCCTCGGTGAAAAATATCACCCAACATATTTCAGAAGCCAGAGATATAAGAATCCTTTACTAGTTACCACCATATCCTGTAGGTTCACTTCTTTCCATCCACACTGAGGCTCCTCAATTCAAGCCATCATCATTTCTCTTCAGGGTTATAAAACTGACTTTTGGCCAGGCACGGTGGCTCACACCTGTAATCTCAGCACTTTGGGAGGCTGAGGCAGGTGGATCGCTTGAGCCCAGGAGTTCCAGACCAGACTGAGCAACATTGAGAAACCCTATTTCTACTAAAAATACAAAAGTTAGCTCGGTGTGGTGGTGGGAGCCTGTGGTCCCAGGTACTTGGGAGGCTGAGGTGGATGGATTGTTTCAGCCTGGAAGGCAGAGGTTGCAGTGAGTCGAGATGGCGCCACTGCACTTCACCCTGGGTGACAGAAAGAGACTATCTCAAAAAAATGAAACAAAACAAAACAAATATTGCCTTTTAACCTGTCTCCTTGCCTCCTATTGGGACTTTCACCAGTTCACTTCCTACACCATCTCAGAGTCTTCTTTCTAAAACATATATCTCATTCTGTAATTCTGCTGCTTAAAATATTTTACTGGAACCCCATATTTTCAGGATGATAGCTAAATTTCTTAATACATATATAAGATTCCTCTCGAAATGGCCTTGGCCAACCTTTCTAGCTTCCTCCTCCACAGTTCACTTCTGCACTCTATTCTGTTCATATCAAAGTGTTGCTTTTAGTTATTTTAGGTGTGCATGACATTGCTTCACTCTTAAGAGGACTTTCTGTTTCAATTCTGGGCCTTCACATCTGTTGTTCCCACTGTTGGAACTGCCCCTATTTTTCAACTAGCTAACTCTTTCTCATTTTGGCATAATTAGTTTTAAATAAAGGTTCACTGAATAAATAACTTATTAGACAAATCGATAAAAAATTGATACTAAATACCTGAAAAAGGTTTACTTATATTAAAGATGAGTATTTTGAGAAATGTTTGATTCTAAAGTTAAACAGAAGTGGAATTGAACAAGTTTGTTTCAAGGAAAATAAGCCAAAATGGAAGGGAAAGCATTTCAAAGAAGATTATGATATAAATTACTGTAAGTCTTCACAAGCCAGGTCCCTGGGCTAATGCTCGAGTATCATGAAAGTACCACCAATAATAAAGTGATGAAAAATTAAAAGAGATAAAGCCCTGGGGCCATGACGTGGTTTGGCTCTGTGTCCCCACCCAAACCTCATCTTGAATTGTACTCCCATAATTCCCACATATTATAAGAGGGACCCTATGGGAGATAACTTGAACACTGTTCTCATGGTAGTGAATAAGTCTCATGAGATCTAATGGTTTTACCAGGGGTTTCTGCCTTTGCATCCTCCTTATTTTCTCTTGCCGTCACCATGTAAGCAGTGCCTTTCACCTCCTGCCATGATTCTGAGGCCTCCCCAGCCATATGGAACGGTAAGTCCAATTAAACCTCTTTTTCTTCCTAATCTCGGGTATGTCTTTATCAGCAGCATGAAAACAGACTAATACAGGCCAGTACCTTCAATAACTAAATAAAATTACATTCAGAGCTCTGTCAGAGAGGTGGTGCTGGATACTCTGAGAGATGGGTTCTAAGAAATATATTTGGCATCGGTAGTATCGGTTTGGGTGATAAAGTGAAACTTGGAGCAGTTTTCATAGGATCCTGAATGGTGCGGGTGAAAGGAGGAGTTGGTGATAGGCACCAACAACAGTGATTGCATTCTCAGTCAGCACCAATGACATTGACTGCTTCTGTGGGGTGTCAGTAATTTTGGCAACCAGAGACATCACCACTGGGGCATGGACAAGAAGGATGAAAATATATTGGGGGACACATCATAGCCAAGGACTAGAGAACACATGTAGAAACCTGAGGATTCCCGGACACATTCAGAGTAATTGCAAGATTCTAGAATTCATAAAGAGGGAGTAGAGTTTACTAGAGACAGACTTCTTTGCGACTTATTCTGATCTTTAAAGCTGATGTGATCTGGGAACCACAGCCTTCAGTGGCAAAAAGGCTTACACCAATGTAAGTGTTGACAAGGGTAAAAAAAAAAAAAGAACATGGTGAGAAAGGAATTTAACAGGAGACACTACAGAGAAAGAAAGTGCCAGAATAGGTGTACCACGGAATAAAGGAGAAAATTTCCTTCAGGAAAATTACTGAGGTCCCATGTAACAACAAGGAAGATTTTCCCTTCCTGGAAAAGATGTCAGACCTCATATTCTAATGGAATAATTATGAGTTTAGAAATCATGGTTAAGCTAAATAAAATAGTAGAAGTAAAAGAAAATATATCTTTAAGAATATATATTTAACGATGAAAGCATGTCGATAATTAAACTGTAAAGTAAGCATTATTGGTAAATATATTAAGGGATGTGTGTGTGTGTGTGTGTGTGTGTGTGACAGGACATTGGAAAAATCTGTTTCTATGAGGACAAACAATTATGATAGTTAACTTACTGAGCAAATACTATGTGTTAGCACTATAGTAAGATGTTTACATATTTTGGAATAAAACATTCATATGAAAAGTGTTACCTTCATTTGATAGAGATGGTGCAGAAAGTTAAGCAACTAAACAATGATTGTACAGATGATAAGCAGAGAAGCCAGTATTCAAACCAAGGAACCTGGCTGTAAGGATTATGCTTTCAATTATTGTGCAACAGCAGGATAAGGAATTCCACAAATTTAGAGCAGCGCTGTTGGAATCTGTTAGCCCAGGAACCTTCTTTTCTCCCTGTTTATGCACTCTGGATATCACAGCAGTCAAGTCATAAAATTTCCATAGATTTTAGTTACCCTATCTTTAAAACATGGTTAATTTTATGCAATTGTGCCCCCCCCCTTGCCCCAGAGATTATCGCTAGATATTTGTGGGGTTTTTTAAAATTAGTTTTTATTTTTTTAAGTTCCCAGGTGCATGTGCAAGATGTGCAGGTTTGTTACATAGGTAAACGTGTGTCACGGTGGTTTGCTGCACCTATCACCCATCATCTAGGTATTAAGCCCAGCATGCATTAGCTCTTTTCCCTAATGCTCTCCACTCCCCTACCACCTTCCCCCCGACAGGCCCCAGTGTGTATTGTTCCCCTCCCTGTGTTGCAGGACTTTTCCTTAGTTCACCTAAAAACGGGGTTCTTATCACACAGCCATAAACATCTAGGTGTGCAAACTGTTTGAAGGGTGAGCAGGGCAGGGTTTATTGGGCATAAAGGAAAAAAAGGGGGAACAAGGGTTCAGCGGAGCGAAAGTCCTCCTAGTATAGGCTTCCCACCTTACAGTTTTAATCCCAGGTTCCACCCAGGAAGAGGAGGGGCCAGGCTCCTCCCCACTGCAAATGGCCTGAACTTCTGTGGCTCCATCCCAGTGTGCGTGCCTCCCAGTGCTCAGGTGGGTCAGGGGCTCTGCCAGGGAGCACTTCCCACCTGGCTGTCTCACCTGTGTCCATGTATTCTCATTGTTCAGCTCCCACTTATAAGTGAGAACATGAATCCCTAGATATTTGCAAAGTTCTCTGATATTTGTTAATAAAAGCTGTGCTGTGAAGATAAAATTTTAAAAAATGATGTACATCTCAGAAAAATTAACCCAAATGGCTTAATGGCCATCAGCACCTAACATTGTATAGTCTACTAAATTGATAAATCTTCTTTAAATGTACTTCACCTGAGAGAAAATGCTAAATATCTTTTCATCTTTTAATAGGAGCTAAATAAGAAAAGTGATGTGAGCTAGAGTTTTCTCTTCATCCAACCTTCAATATTTTACCTCAGTTGTTCATTGATTGTCCATGTCACTTTAAGACTGTCCTTCTGGGGAAGGCTAAGGTATGAAGTTTTGTGAAGTTATGCATAGTGTTAAGTCTGTGCAGTAGGCAGAAGTGTTACTTTTCTCATTGTATTGATATTTGTGTATAGTAGTGTGGCGTGTATTTCCATCTCTCTCTAAAGCATATGAGAAGAGAATTTGGCAGGGCCTACCATCTCCCCTTTGTGAACCTTTGTTTCCCCATCTGTGTTATAAAGAGGTTGGACTCAGTGTTCTTCCCAGCTGTAGCACGGGGTGCTTCTCTGTTTATTAATCCCACTCTATGTGTCTTAAGTTATACTTCATAAATTTTTTTCTGAAGATAGCCATCTATAGGGGGGAAATAGGACACCAAAAAAGGGTGCAAACATTTCTCTTGAATAATAGAATAGACCCTCATCTGTGTAAAATGGTTTGTAAGTGGCTCAGCCAAAATACAGAGAGGACAAAAGGGAGGGGAAAACAGCAGGGTTGACCTGAATGAGCTCTGCGCATTCACTCTGGCTCACTAATGTTCTGTGTCTGCACATAATAAGCGCTTAATAAATGTTTGTCAAATAAATAAAGTCCACGTGCACTTTATGCCTCTCTGCCTCTCAACGTACTTTCTCATGCATCATCTCATTTGACCCCACAATATCCTTACCAAGTGGCTACAGCAGGTATTCTTAATCCCGTTTTCCAGATTCAAGAAACTGAGCCTCAGAGCATTTGAGTGATTATGCCCAGGTCGCCGAGCTAGTAAATGGCAGAGCCAGGCCTCAAACGGAGGGCTTTTAACTTTAAATTCTGTGTTCTTTCCATGGCATTATGCAAGCCTCGTAATTCTAAGATACAGTCCTAAAATAACACAAAAGACTCAGCCAGCCTCCTTCTTTATTCCCTTGACCTCATTAAAGCTTTAAATGGAACTTGTCCTCACAAACTTAGGGTGCAACATCAAATCCGTCTGAGTTTCTAGGGCACGTAGCAACAGCTTGCTTTAATCTAATAATTGGCTGAAGTAGAACCACAGAAAGAAAATAAAAAAGGCAAATTGTTATTTTTCAAAACCAAGCCATTCCCTGCTTAAAAGGTTCACAGCTTTTTCCTTTTCCAAGAAAATATTTATCCCCCTAAAAGATTTCTTCCCGTTAACAATATTTTTACAGCCTTTGTGATACTTTTACAGCATTTTAGATGCAATCTAAATACTATATATTTCAAGAATGGAACCATTACATTAAGAACGCTGCATATGTTTAAAAGTGTCTTTTATGGGGTTTATTAAAAGAAGCCATAAATTTCTGAGAAAGGTTTAAGCCATATTACATTGATCTTACTTCTCATTTAAACAAAATGTAAACTTTAAGTAAAACCTTGATGTGGAATGTAAACTCGCTCATATACCCTGAGCTTACTCATTCGCATGTGCCACCTTTAAAATATTAAATCATCTAGGAAGCATTCCATTTCTTTGAGTGTTTTCCAATCACAACAAATAGCTTTCCGGTGATTGCTTGTACCTGTTGAATTTCTAGAATTCATTCACAGTGAAGAATGGGTGGTGCCGGCTGGATACAGAGCAGGGTTTTCAAGTCTTTCTGGGCTCTGCACACCTAAGGCAGCTTGCAGCCCAGTTTAACTCTTGAGCTGCCCTCTCCAAAAATAAACTCATATGCCAAAGATAGATGCTTTTATCCCCATTTTACAGATGGAAACACTAAGGCACAAATAGGATTGAGCAATTTTCCGAAGGCACACTGTTAATAAGAAAGAGTCAGTATGTAAACCCAGGCAGTCTGGCTCCAGATGGCTGAAGCCCAAGCTTTGCTCCAGAGCCTGATTCTATTCTGCCCTCTTTATAGGATTATGAGGATTAGATGAGGTAATACACAGAAAGCATTTAGCACAGTGCTTGACAGATAGCACTCAACAAGATTAGCAATTATTAACATCATCATTACTATTAGCTAGTACATGTTAAGGCTGAGTTATTACCAGAGCCATCCTTCACAAGGGCCAAAGCAAACTGTGCTATGTACCCAAAATTACCCTCTGTAATACTGTGATATAATAAGAAATATATATTTGATTTTCATCTGCAGTTTCTGGCACAGAGCTCCTAAAACCCTCAAAATTTCTAAGTGATAGAGGTAAGAGAAGCATCTTTTGTTATTCATAACAAGCTCCTTTCAACCATACCTGAGTTTATGTTAATGAGATAACTGATGGCCGGAAGCCCCTAGATAGTTTCAGGATGAGAGCTGGTTGCCAGAGGAATTAGCAGTGTGACTAGAGGGTTGGAACTCTCAGCCCCAGCCCCTAACCTCCAGGGAAGGGTAGAGGGGCTGTGGACTGAGCAAATCACCCATGGCCAATAATTTAATCAATCATTCCTATACAATCGAGCTTTCATAAAAACCCTAAACGATGGGGTTTAGAGAGGTTCTGGGTTGGTAAAGGAATCTATATGCGGGGGAGGAGAACAGCACACCCCAAACTCCAAACTCTTGCTTCTTGCTCCAGACTCTTCCTGACCTCACCCTATGTACCTCTTTACCTGGATGTTCATTTGTATCCTTTATAATAAACTAGTAGATGTAAGTAAAGTGTTTCCCTGAGTTCTGAGAGTCATTTATAGCAAATTACTGAAACTGAGACGGTGATTGTGGAGACTCCTGATTTGTAGCCAAGACATATAAAATCATGGCAACCTGGGGAACCTCTACTTACGATTGGCTTCTGAAGTGGGGGGCAGTCTTGTGGGTCTGAACCCTTAACCTGCAGAATTTGAACTTACTTCAGGCAGTTAGTGTCAGAATTGAATTAAATGGTAACATTTCTATCTGGAATGTTCTCTCATTTCTCCACATGGCAAACTCCTATTAATCCTTCAATACAAAGGTCACATGTCATCCTCTCAATTTCTTCTTTACAAACTTTTTTGACATTCATTAAATCATATTTAAATGGTTGCACTTTACTTATATGTTTACATGTCTGTCTCTCCCACGGAAGTCCAGATGGTAAAATGCTTGAAGAAATGGGCCATGCGTCTCTGTGTCCTTTCACCTCACGCAAAGCCTGGACCAAAGGAGATTTTTCTTAAAAACCTGGCAAGTAAATGAGTGCATGATTACCCCTGTGATCTTAGCCTACTCATTTTACCTCAAAAGCTGTTCATGTCAGAATCGAGAACCAGGAAAAAAACAGAATACAAAAACAAACAAACAAACAAAAACAAAACCTTCACCCAATGCTGTCCCGAAGCTGAGATCTATAGAAGTCACGGAGCAAAATCAGAAATACTGAGCTTTCACCTTTGTCAGCTAGCGGAAAATAAAGCTGTAGGCTTGGCCTTAGTTGTCATAAAGCTAGCCCAAGTGAAGTTACCTCCTGCAGCTTCACAAAGGTCCTTCTTAGGCCATTGCATCCCAATTTTCCATTTTAGTTCCTTTAAGAGTTAGGCCTCGGTGGCCTCTGTCAATTGTTATTCACGTGCTTTCACAGAAATGACTTGCAAATCTTAGAAAGGAGTAGGTGCTCCCTGATAAGGCCTGAGTTGAAGGAATCAAATCCAAGGTTGCTAGAAAGCAGGGAGAAAATGGCTTCCACCAGAGAGTCCATATAGAGAAAGTTTAAGACTTCCAAGTGGGTCTGGAGATTTAGAAGAACTTTTTATAAACAGGTGATCATCACCCCTACCCTCTGCTATATTTTTGTATTTTGGGAAGAAAGCCATTTATGTATCAATTTTCTCAAGGAATGTTTAATGTGGTCAACCTGAACTCAGATATTATCTCACCTAACTAGCTATGTAGTAGTGACATCTACTGGGGAACATTGTCACTTCAGAGTTTTTGTTTGTGTAGTGTACTAAGAAACTTTAAAATGTTAACTCACTTAATCTTCATAACAACCGTATGAGGTAGTTAATATTATAATCTGCATTTGTTGGAGGAGGAAACAGAGACAGGGTAATGAAATAACTAGCCAAGCATCATACAGGTATCACATGGCAGAGCTGGGATGTGAATCCAGAGCAGCGTGGCTCCAGAGTCCGTGTGCTTAAACATTAAGATCTGTTGCCTCTGCTATCATTTCGTCATCTGAACTCCGAATATGCCCACTAAATAGCATTTTGCCTATTGCTTTGAAGCTATGTGTTTATATTTTCAATTCCCCAATAGACACTGTCCCTCTCAGGACAGGGTCTGTGTTTCATTTTTATATTTGCAATGTCAGCACGTAGCACAGTTCCTAACACACAACAGGTGTTTAATAAATATTTGTTAAATAAATGTTGCATGAATGAATGAATGAGCAAAAGACTACCTTTGTGTTTGAGGGCAGGTCCAGAGTGGGGAGAGAGAGAATGGTCAGCAAGGCATGGCCGCTCTCTTTGGAGTCATCAGACTTCACAATATGGTTTTCAGAAATGTACATGAATGAGAGCTGGGGCATCTATAATTCAAGTCTGCTAGTCCTTGAACTCGTCAGAGGTGCCTCATAGCTTTCAGAATTAAGTCCACATTTCCTTGCTTGAAATAGAAGACCCTTCAGGATCTGGCTCCTACCTACCTCTCCAGCTTCTGGGTTTACCACAGTACCCTGCGTCCTTCCCAGTGGTCTTGTGCTGCTTGTGAGTCTCTGTGCAAGCCATGCCTTCACACCTGCAAGCTTTGACATTGTCTTTAACTGGAATTCCCTTTTCACCTTACCGGTCCCCTTCTTACTTTGCCTGAGCAACCCGTATTCATTTTCAAAATTGAGGCACCATCTCCTCTAAGAAAATTCCCCAGAGGTGACAGGGCTCAGACTGTCTTCTGTGGCACAATAGCATCATGGGTAGAGGAAGTGCTCCAGGGTGCAGCTAAGTGGCCTGGGATTGAATCCCAGCCTGATCATTCACTAGATGTGTGACCTTAGGTGAGTCGCTTAATTGTTCTGTGCATTAGTCCTCCCATTTTCAAAATGGGAGTATTGAAAAACAGTATCTACTTCATAGTGTTGTAAGCACTGAGTGAGTGAATAAATGTACTATGTTTAGAACAGTGCATAGTAAGGGGAATTGAAGTATTTGCTATGATTATCCCAATATTTTCTACTCATCTTTCTTTTCCTACCAGTCAATGAGTTCCATAACCAGAGGCTGTTTCTTCAGTATCTTTATGTCCGTAGGGCCTAGCAAACTACCCCTTAGGAAACAATAAATGCCTGGGAGAGAGAGGGAAGAGAGCAATGTAGAAATAAATGTGTTTGTTTTTTGTGTGGTTACAATACCCTGCAAACAGAATTAGACAGTGTATAAGATCTGAGCAAGAACTTGAGCAAAGATGGAGCAAAGAAGTACATTTCATTTTGGCTTTGCCTCATTCTGCTCTCTGCGTTGTTCTGTGCCAAAGTTCTTCTCTGGTTGCTTCATCCCCTCAGCCCCTTTCCTGCTCTCCAAATCCATCCCCCACCAGGACATCTTTTGAAAGTCACAACCACTTCCACACATGGAAAACATATTGAAGCCATTCTGGATGGTCCTTATGAAGAGACAGAAACCAAAGTGATATGGTCTTTCTGGGGCCAGGCCTCATCAGCTGGGTAGGGAAACATCTCTTTGGGTACAATGTAAAAAAAAAAAGCCAAAATGCATTTGGCTCCAGAATGCTTCCCCTACCTCTCTCCCTCCACAGCTGAACATTCTGGTATTAGACTCATTCCTTGGTTTAAGTCATTGTATTTCTAGAAAGACTCCATTCCAAATACAAAGATGCTACTCAGAAGGCTAATCTCATTTATACACATGGATTTCTTGTTCCCATGGAAAGCAGAGACCTAGAGACTTTTAGGTAATGAGCTGGTTCAAGTTGCAGAGAAAAATGAATTGCCATTTATCAAGTACTTTCTATGTGCTATTAGCCTTCATGAAAATGTCTTGTAAACCTTTGACTTTTAAGTGCTGTGTTAAGAAGGTGGGGCTGGGTGGTTGGCCCTAACTGGTAGCCCTTTGTTGACAGGAGGAGGAAAGCTTCTGAGGAGAGAGGGCAGTTCAAAGGAGTGAGAAGTGTGGGCAGTGGGTCAAATACCTCCAAAGGTAAGCCCATACTAGACAGTTTTAGGAGAGGCTGCTGGTGGGGAGGAGGCAATGACATGTCTACTTGGGGAGTCATTCCCATCCCTCACTATATGGACTCAAATTAAACATGTATTTTATTACCCTCATTCTCTTCCTTTTCCTCTCTTTTTCATTAGAACCCATTCCCAAAGAGAACCAGGGAGATAAACTCTTTTTTTCTAAGACGGTGAGTTGCCCATTCACTCATTTGCCCAGTAGGTGTGGATTGTATACCTAAGCCCTGCCATACACACAGGAAGGCACTAGGATAAAAAATCCAGACAGACCAGCACCACTCTCAGGTTTACAGAACCCAGAGAGAGAGCTTCATGTAAAACTGGTATGACAAATTCTTGAAAATTTCACCCCCTCTTGGGTGGATCCCACCTCTCCCTCTTGCTACCACTTCTTTTGTCAGCCTTCCTCATCTCTCCCGTGGAACCCTGCAGGAGCATCTTAGCTGTTTTGTCTTAGGTTGACAGTCTCTGACTTCAGAACAAGAACCTTGTTCCTTAACAAGGTATGTTAGAAACTTAGGATCTGGCCCCATTTGCTTCCAGAGCCTCCTCCCCTCCAGCTTTCCCATAAGTCACGTGTGTCACCGCAGACCAGAGGAGACTCCGGAAGTCTCCTATAGCACAATGTGTACATATGCATCTCTGAACCTTTAGACTTGTCCCCACTCTCATTCTGTGGTCACTGTTCACTTAATATTAATATTTATTCTCACCCTTCACAACTCATCTCCACTGGAACCTTCACCAATCTTCTCAGAAAGTTTCCTCCTCCCCTGTGTGCTCCCAGCACCTTGTTCAATGATACTGATCACCTTGCTTTAATCATTTTCTTACCTGTGTGTTTGCTTCCAGAGGCTGTGAGCTTTGGAGTCCAGGAAATGCTTCCTAGTGATATCTGTATTTACCATTCACGAGGCCCCTATCACACCGAAGACACATGTTAGAGGCCCAAATTATGCTTGAGTGAATCAGTGAATGAAATGAAATGAAAAGAAGAAAATAATAAACATTTTAAGGGATAAAATACAGTAGAGTTGTGTAAAAGGGCTATGGGAACTCATACTTGGAGTTACTCACTCTACCTAGAGGAAGTGAGGGAAAGGAATCTCCTTTATGCTTTGAAGGATCATTAAGGATTGTCCTCTATTTCTGGAAGAGGTACATTTAAAAGGGGCAGAAAGCACACCTTAGGGGCTGGCAAAATTCTCTAACAGAAATGGGTTAGATTTCCATTACCCTATCATGGGCTCCTGAGTTCACATCATCAAACAGATTCCTATCTGAATATCTAACCCTACTTTCCTATGCATGTTTGTCTTGTCCTGGGGAAATGCAGGAGTCTGTACTTCTCTAGAAAGATTATTAAAAACTTCTGAGATTATATAATATTTTACCTTTTGTGTCTGGCTTATTTCACTTAGCATAATGTTCTCTAGTTTCATCTATGTTGTCACAAAAAGCAGAATCTTCTTTTGTATTAAGGCTGAATAGTTGCCCATTTTATATATATACAAGTTGAACATGCCAAATATGAAAATCCAAAATGCTCAAGAGTCCAAAATTTTTGGAGTGCCAATATGGCGTTCAAAGGAAATGCTCATTGGAGCACTCTGGGTTTCAGATTTTCAGATTTGGGATGCTCAACCAGTAAACATAATGTAAATATTTCAAAATCTGAAAGAAAAGGTAAAATCCAAAACACTTCTGGTCCTAAGCATTTTGGATAAGGGATACTCAACTTGTGTATATACATCACAGTTAGATAGGATTAATGGTCTAGAGATGTAAACGTACAGCATGATCACTATAGTTAACAATAAGGCATTTTATACTGGAAATTTACCAAGAGAGATTTCAGGTACTCTCACCACACACACACACACAAAAGAAGATACCTATGTAAGGAGATGAATATGTTAATTAGCATGAGTCTACTAATCATTTCATTATGCATATGTATATCAAGACGTCATGTTGTACATCATGAATATATACAATTTTTATTTAATAAACGAAAGACAGAAATGGCTGGGAGTGATTGGGCACAAAAGGAATAGCCAGGCCCTGGTGTCTCTTCCTTTCCATCACTTCTGATGTCAGTCTTGCTTCAGTGCTCCCTCTGCATGCAGGCCTGCTCTTATTTGCAGGTCAAAATCTCATGCTCATAAGATCCAAAGTCCAAACTAAATCTGAATGACTACACAGGGCAGCTTTTCATAGTCCCATGTCCCACCGCCTCACCAACTCCCACATAAATGCTTTGGGCTTTCAAGTGCTTTAAAGACTCTCCTGGATTTCCCTGTCATTCTTGGTACAAACTTAAGATTGAGAAAGGGAAGACAGATGGTAATAACGTCAAGAGGAAGGGCGCAAGATTTTTTTTTTCTTCACGACCATCTTGTTGGAAATGACTAGTTTTTTTAACTGCCCATTAACTATGTGTAATTGGCTACTGATTCATTAAAGGCAAGCAGCTCAAATATTTGCATGCATAGGTATTTCCTCAAGATATAAAATACTATTGTGAGTGTAAATCTCTCTATAGATGTGGTGATTCTTCTGTACATTGTGTGAGGCACATGACTTAGGCACAGGCTTTCCCATTGCCACATTTCTACCTTTTTCTTAACTTTGGAGAAATACTGGCACTTGAATTGAATTCGGTCTCTGTAGCTTTATTTTAGTCACCTTCGACTCTACCCTTATCTTATTTCTTGAAAAAAATTCTACTTTTCTAACTCTCAGTCAAACAAATTAACACATTTGTGTGTGTATCCTTTCCAAATCTTGAAGAAACCATTTTAATATTCAGAAAACTATTTATACTTCTGGTAAAAACAAATAGTCTACAATGTCTCCTACCTGTTTTAGAAATCAATCTTGAGGAGCTCTGTTATAGAGACAAGTTATTAATATTGGAGCCTGATGATCATTGTCACAATAAAGAGAAGAAATGAATATAAAAGTCAAAAACCCCTAAACAGTGATGCCTCTGGAGATACATATCAGCAGGCAGAACATACTCCTCTTCTTTAAAAGAAAGTAAAACTTAACCTGAAGGGGGAAACATAAAGAACCTTGGAGAATTTTATATTAGGACATAAAGAAGCCCTGAGCTACTGTATGGATTTTGGCAGAATAGAAGCAAGAGAAATAGTTTTTCTCAATGCAGTAGGAGCAAAGGAGGCTAAAGAACAAGACAAGGGGCCGGGCCTGGTGGCTCATGCCTGTAATCCCAGCACTTTGGGAGGCCGAGGTGGACAGATCATGAGGTCAGGAGCTCGAGACCATCCTGGCTAACACGGTGAAACCTCGTCTCTACTAAAAATACAAAAAATTAGCTGGGCGTGGTGGCAGGTTCCTGTAGTCCCAGCTACTCAGGAGGCTGAGGCAGGAGAATGGCGTGAACCCGGGAGGTGGAACTTACAGTGAGCCGAGATCGTGCCACTGCACTCCAGCCTGGGCGACAGAGCGAGGCTCCATCTCAAAACAATAAATGAATAAATAAAAAAGAATAGGACAAGGATGAGAAAGGGAAGGAGGAGAGGAGCGGATGGAGAAGGAGGAGGAGGAAATGGAGAAAGAGAAGGGGAAGATGGAGAAGAAGAGGAAGGAAGGAAGAAGGAAGGAAGGAAGGAAGGAAGGAAGGAAGGAAGGAAGGAAGGAAGGAAGGAAGGAAGGAAGGAAGGAAGGAAGAAAAGGAATGCAGTGAGTTGTCCATGACATCTGACAGCTTAAATGTATTGGTAAATGAACCTCATGGAGGTTAAGTGAAAGAGGAACCATGTTGTGAGAATACTAAGGCAGTTCAAAACTAAAGGAAGAGATAAAAAGCCCCAAGAGCACTAGCAACTAGAGTAGGCCCGAAGAGTTAGGACCCCAGCTCTACAGGAAGCTACTGTCAGAGCAACCATGCTTCTCATCCTTATAATTTCTATCAAAGTTTCAAATTTGAAGTAGAGAAGAACTGATTGGCCTGGCTTGGTTCGGATTTAAAAGCTTCTGGATCAATAGCTATAGCTAATTTGCAGGGCAAGGGTAAGAGTAGAGGACAGATGTGCATCAAAACCAGTTTAAAAATACCTAAGTATTTAATGCACCCTTCCTATACATCGGAAGCTTTTTTTTTTTTTTTTTTTTTTTGAGACAGACTCTTGTTTTGTAGCCCAGGCTGGAGTGCGGTGGCGTGATCTCCGCTCACTGCAAGCTCTGCCTCCCTGGTTCACGCCATTCTCCCACTTCAGGCTCCAGAGTAGCTGGGATTACAAGCATATGCCACCACGCCCGGCTAATTTTGTATTTTTTTAGGAGAGACAGGATTTCACTGTGTTCGTCAGACTGGTCTCGAACTCCTGACCTCAGGTGATCCAGCTGCCTCGGCCTCCCAAAGTGCTGGGATTACAGGCATGAGCCACCGCGCCTGGCCCATCAGAAGCATTTTGAGGAGCTAACGATATAATGGAGAATAAGCAGACAGAATTTCTGCCCCTCAGAAGTTCAGGGGATCTGTATGGGCAAGGCTGCTACCCAATTAGTGTCTATTACACTAAGTCAAGAAATACTGTTTCTGAGACTGACACAGGAAAATCTGCAAACCAGAAAACTGTAGACTTATTTCTGCAGGAATTCTTGACAATAAGTCCTCCACTAAAACCCCCAAACCACGTAGCAGCTTATGGAGGTTTTGGTTTTAAGGAGGTAGGGAGAAGAAAGAGAGAGACACAGAGAGAGATGGAGAACATGGTTGAGAGAAAGAGAAGCCTTATCAAGTTAAGGGAAGATCAACTTCATATTAAACAATGTTAAGACAACAATTAGGGTTAATAGAAAAAAGTCCAAATTGTAGTCACATTTGTGATAATTACTTAGCATAGTACTTGGTACAGTAGATGCGTAAATATTAACTAAACCTGAATTTATGCTTTATTTATTGATAGAAAGTCACAAAATATAGGCATAGTAACAGATATACAGGCTTTACATACAGGCAGTTTGAACTCTGGTATATCATTGCTATGCGACCCTGGACAAAGAAGTTAGGGTCTTTTAACTGAGGACATTAAGGTATATTGATAGAGTTTCATGAAGGTTAAATAATATAATGCATATAAAATCATATATTAAGTGCACAGTAAATATTCATTCCTTTCTTCATCTTCTTATTAAGTGCATGTTCTTAACATCCAGCATTTGATTTTACTAGAAAGTTTATGTCTTAAAACAAAATCTTAAAAAGTTGTTCTTTTAAATGTAATGTACTAGACAGAAAATCTAGGTCTTAACTCTGTTTCTAGCAGTTCAATGACACTGTCCATTAAAGGCTGCCGCTATCACCACCTGGTGGCAGCATACTGTATAATTTTTTTAAATTTAAAAATGACATACTCATACATATTTACAGGGTAAAGTGTGATATTTTGATACCTGTATACAAGTCATAATAATCAAATTATGGTAATTAGCATATTTATCACCTCAAATATTTATCATTTCTTTGTGTTGGGAACATTCAAAATCCTCTCTTCTAGCTATGTAAAAATAGAGAATAAATAATTATTAACTATAGTCATCCTTCAGTGCTATAGAACACTAGAACTTATTCCTCATATCGGGTATAATTATGTGTTCCTTAACCAACACCTTTCCCTATCCCCTCTTCTTTTCACCCTTCCCAGACTCTAGATATCATTATTCTGCTCTTTACTTCTATGAGGTCTTACTTAGCTTCCACATATGAGTGAGAATACATGGCATTTATCTTTCTGTACTTGCCTTACTTCACTTAACATAGTATTCTGTTGGCTCACCCATGTTGCTATAAATGAGAGGATTTCATTCTTTTTATGCTGAATAGTATTCCATTGTGTATGTATACCATGTTTTCTTTATCCATTCATCTGTTGATGGACACTTAGGTTGATTCCATATTTTGTCTATTATGAGCAGTGTTTCAGTAAACATGGGAGTGCATATATGTCTTTGACACACTGATTTTCTTTACTTTGGATATATGCCCAGTAATGGGATTATTGGATCACATGGTAGTTTGTTTTATTTTTTGAGGCACCTGCATACTGTTTTCCATAATGGCTATACTAATTTACATTTCCACAAACAGTGTATAGGAGTTTCATTTTCTCCTCCACATCCTTGCCAGCTTTGTTATTTTTTGTCCTTTTGATAATAACCATTCCAGCTAGGGTGAGATGGTATCTCGTTTTGGTTTTCATTTGCATTTCCCTGATGATTAGTGATGTTGAGCATTTTTTCCATATACTTCTTGAACATTTGTATGCCTTCTTTTGAGAAATGTCTATTCATATCATTTGCCCATTTTTAATTTGTGTGTGTGTGTGTGTGTGTGTGTTGGCTGTTGAATTGTTTGAATATTCTGAGTATTGTTCCCTTGTTAGATAAATAATTTGCAAATATTTTCTCCCATTCTGTAGGTTGTCCTTTACTCTGTCTATGTTTCCTTTGCTATGCAGAAGTTTTTTAATTTGAGATAATCTCACCTGTATATTTTGGCTTTTGTTGTCATTTTTGTTGTCTTTTTTAAGGTTTTCTCCATAAAAATATCTGCCTAGACCAATGTCCTGAAGCACTTCTCCTAAGTTTTCTTCTAATATTTTTATAGTTTGAGATTTAGGTCTTTAATCCATTTTGAACTGACTTTTGTATATGGTGATAGAAGCCTAGTTTCATTCCTCTTCATATGAATATTTGGTTTTTCCAGCATTATTCGTTAAAGAGAATGTTCTTTCCTCAATGTATGTTCTTGGGGTGTCTTTGTTGAAAATCAGGTGTCTGTAAGTATGTGGATTTATTTCTGGGTTCTCTTGCTGTTCCGTTGTTCTATGTGTCTATTTTTATGCCAGTACCATGCTGTTTGGGTTATTATAGTTTTATAATATATTTTGAGGTCAGGTAGTGTTATGCCTACAATGTTAGTCTTTTCACACAGGATTGCCTTAGCAAATTGTCCCTGCTTGCAAGATGATATGATCTTACATACAGAAAAACTAGACTCAAAAAACTCTTAGAACTGAGAAACAAATTTAGTAAAGTTGCAGGATACAAAATCAACATGCAAAAAAAACCCGTATCATTTCTATATACCAATAATTAGCTGTAGGAAATTTTTATTATTTCATTATATATGTTCATCACTCAAAATATTCTACAAAAATCAAGAAAGCAATCCCATTTATAATAGCCACAAAAATAATAAAATTTCTAAAAATAAATTTACCAAGGAGGTGAAAGAACCCCATAAGAAAAACATAAAATTCTGACGAAAGAAATTGAAGAGGACACAAAACAATGGAAGGACATCCCTTGTTTATGAGTTTGGAAGAATTAATATTGTTAAAATCACTGTACTACCCAAAGGAATCTAAAGATTTAATGCAATCTCTATCAAAATACAAATGACATTCTTCACAAAAATATAAAAAATTCTAAAATGTATATGGAACCACAAAAGACCCAAAATAGCCCAAAGCAATCTTGTATATTTTGGGGTGACAACTATATACAATGAAATCCTAAACATTCCTTAGGTTCTCACATGTTACACATATAGGAAAAGTTTAGACGACAACTGTTTGTACAACACATTTTCCTATAACCAATATGTGATGACACTTTGGTATGTTATGAAGATACCTGAAGTAGTAACCTGGATTTTCAAAATTTACTGGTGTCTATCTTTAATGCCATCAGCTTAATACCACTCTCCTTCAATATCCCTCAGTACCCCTGTTGCAGCCTGAATTCAAAAGCTTAGGCATTGCTCTGAAGAGTTGTGTAAAAATAAAGCAGATCATGACATCAAAAGCATACACTAAAAAGACAAAGAAAATAAATACGCTGGACATCATCAAAATTAAAAACCCTTATGTTCCAAAGGATATTATCAAGAAAGTGAAAAGACGATCCATAGAATGAGAGAACATTTTTGTAAATCACATATCTGATAAGGGACTTGTATCTAGAATATATAAAAGACTCCTACAACTCAATAAAAAGATCAATAACCCAATCAAAATGGTCGAGATCTAAGTAGATATTTCTCTAAAGAATATATATGCAATGCCAAAAAACACATACAAAATGTTCAGCATCAGCCATCACAGAAATGCAAACTAAAAACATAATGAGATACCATTGCACACACACAAGGATGGCTATAATAAAAAAGACAGCAAATAACAAATGCTGGCAAAGATTTGAAGAAATTAGCACCCTTATATACTATTGATAGAAATGTAAAATGGTGCAGCTACTGTGGAAAACAGTCTGGCAGTTTGTCAAAAGATTAACCCAAGGTTATCATATGACCCATCAATTCTACTCCTAGGTATAAGCTAAGAGAAGTGAAAACATAAACCCACGCAAAAACTTGTACATGAATGTTCATAAGAGCATTATTTGGCTCTTTTCACGCCAAAAAGTAAAAACAACCTCAAATGTCCCTCAATTAATTCTTAAGGTGGAATATTATCATCAATAAAAAGAATAAAGTACCGATACATGCAACAACATGGCTGAACTTTGAAAACACTACCCAAAGTGAAAGAAGCCAATCACAGAACCACATATTATGTAATTTTATTTATACGAAATACTCAGAACAGGAAAGTCCATAGAAACAGAATGTAGATTGCATTTGCCAGGGGATGGAGGGGTATGCTGAAGCTGGGGGTAATGGTTAAGGGAAATGGGGTTTCTTTCTGGGGTAATGAACACATTCTAAAATTGATTGTGGTGATGGTTGCACAACTCTGTGAATATATAAAAAGCCTTTATATATTTATAGGTGAACTGTATGACATTTTAAATGGGTGAATTATATGATATTTTAAGTATATCTCAAAAAGTTGTTAAAAAGTAAAAAACAAAGCATGTCCAACATGGTGATGGAGAAGAGATTCATCATTTCTCCCCTATGCACATATTTTTAGTTCTTTTCAGAACTAAAAATTTCAATCTAACATTGGAGGCTAATCTTTTATAGAAGTTAAAATATTTTTATAGAAGCTAAAATATTTTACATAAACTAATTTGGAGCTTTGGAAACATTTTTTTCCGGATTTTATTTTACCATAAAAGAGTATTCTCTTCTGGCTTCAGTGGTGCTCATCAAAATGGAAAAATAACACAATTTTACATTTAACTGTAACAAGATTCGCTTTAGATATCTAGAGCAGAGCTAATCTCACCACCAGAAGTCACTGATGTTGGTATCGTATTACTGACTTTATGATCTGACCCATGGTCACAATCCCTTCCATAACACACACACGTACACACGCGCACACACACACACACATTCTCACATGTATGTATGCATACAATACTCTGGTACATTGGGTTGTGACATGGAACATCTTAGGGAACCTTGTCTGCAGTGCCAAGGCAGGCCCTGGCTAGACTCACTGATGCATCTGTTTAGTTTAGGCTTCTTATAATCCTGAAAACAATATTTCTTGATCTCTATAGCTCATTGAAACGAATCACAGAATCTATGTATTGAAAAGCACTTTACAAGCATCTAAGTCTTACATAGACTTTCCAATGTGAATTAAACCAACCCAGTCTTTCATTCCTATCTGATTCTGTTACAGTCATAGAGATGCCGCGCAAAGGATAAAAGAGCCATTTTTCATGACCTTCCTCGTTTCTCTGAACAAAGCCCAGTGTCAAAATCCTTGAAAAGCATGTATTATAGTGAAGAACAAGATTCAAAAAAATGTTTGGAAGCATTCATGATACAGAAAAATAATTTCCTCTCTCTCATCCCAAAATAAAAATCAACCTTATGATGTGTTAGATTGAAATGTTTAAATATTGAACCAGTGCCAAAAAATGATCTGTAAGCCTCAATAAGTTTCATGAAATTTAAAAATGATATTATTATCCCATCTGACAGAGTGTCTTTCAGGACTCGGAGCTGTGTGGCCCAGATTAGGGGCCTTCTAATGAAAAATAATCGTGTAGCACATTTGACTTACAAATATAGTGACATATATAATATTCAAAAGACATATATTCATAGGTCTATTTGCAATTGCTAGTTACTAGTATCAATTTTGCTTCCTACACAGAACAACGGGGTCTTTTTTCTTATATATTAGATGCTGATACTTACAACATAAAGTTTCTTTCCAGAAAGAAAAAAAGATATGTACATACGAAAAACAACACAGTGCCTATTTGCACTTAATGGACTATCCAAACTTGATATTTAAAAAGAGGGACAACTGATCGTCAAGGAGATGGGTATAATATTTACATATATAATATGAAACTCACTTATCATTTGTATATCATAAATGTTGTAACATGAACAATGTTAGCTGAACGCCTGGCAGTCCTTTCTACAGTCTCAGCTCTATCCATCCCAGCTCTTACTATGTAATGAATTTCCTAAAGCCACTGACATTGGAGAAAAGGACCCTGTTTGGGGTTTGTTTTGTTTTGTTTCTATTCTTCTGTTTCCATCTCTTTACCAGAAATGCTTTATGCAAATAGCATCTTTTCCTTTGCCATCTCCTGCTGTGCTACAAAGCACTGGAGAGGAGAGTGAGAGATGGTTAGAAAGAGGGGGCGGGGCTGGAAGGGTCCTTGTTCACTCTCAGCTGCTCTGAGCTTAGAGCAGGCACAAGATTGATGACACTCCCTGGGTGTACAGGAAGATCTCCTCCTTGTGAAACACTGCTCATGAGGCCTGATAGACTTGTCATCTCTTAATAAACATCACTGATATGTCGGAAGGAGAGAGCCAGCATAGAAGAAGGGCATACTCAGCAGAGTGCTTGCCATTCTTGATGATTTACTTAGCATATCCTGCTGATGGTGCCACAGAGGAATGGGCTTTATTCCCCACCCGGAAGACCCTCTGCAAGGCCTCAATTCCCTCTCGGGACCCAGAGAGGTGTAATTGTGATCCAGCTCCTCCTTCTGGGGGAAACGTCCTAATTTCACAGGTCTCTTTGCATCCCTGAATATGGATGCAAAGAGGAATTCAGGATTACAGTGTTACAGATCTTTCTTTCCCCCAGAACGCAGGGCACTCCACACATTGTTGTTTTCCCTAGTCCCTGGGAAGCTTCTTCTCTGTGCTTTTAGAGTGATATGGAGAGAGCATCGAAACAACTTTAGTAAAGTCACACTGTGGCAGGAGCAACCCCAGGAGAAAGTCCATCCTAGTTCTACAAACTTCTTTACCTTTTCCTCCTCTCTTCCCATCTGTTCTTTTTCTACCTAGCTTAAAAATCATTCCTGAAATCCAGCCTTCTCCACAAATATGGCCCTCATGAATTCAGTGGGCCGTCCTTGCTGCCCCTTAGTGCAAGCAGTCCACGAAGGGAATTCTCAGAATTTCTTCTCCATTTGACTCCACAAGGAACACATCTTTGTTTCTCCATCCAGGTCCCACCTAAGAGCTGGCACTGAGCACACGTGCCGCAGACATTTGATACAGAGTAAATGTGTGCATGGATGAGTTCCATGTTCATTCTTTTCCCTGCCAAACTTGAAACCAAACTTGTTTTTGCCTCCTACATAAACATGTAAACATTTCAGTGTTCATTTTGATTTTCACTGGGATGTTTAATTCTTCTTTCCAGTGGATGATCAGCATGTTCACTTCTACACACCTACATTAGAGCGTCCTGGAGGACAGGGAGCCAGGGGCTGTCTCTGGGCAGCACTAGAGTCCTTTTGCAGAAAGTAAAGTCTTTCCTGATGGATGTTGCCAACGACCGTGATGAAGGCGCTCACGGACACCTTCTCCACTACTGCAGATGTGTTTCATTGTGTTAAATGAGCCACACAGGCAGCTTAGGCAACATAAGACAGAGGTTTGGCCATTGGAATAACAAAAAACCCAAAGACATAAATTGGGGCCCCAGCCTGGTTGTTGTAGTAGGGGCCCTGTGGCCCAGGTTCTTCCTGAGGTCGGAGTCTCCATGCTCTGTTTCCCCCACAGGAAATTGTTCTTCTGATATTTTGAAGTCTTTTATGTGTAACATGTGTGTGCGGCCAAATAGTGAGCTTTCATTTTCATCTTGAAATAATTGCGATTAATAAATTACAATGGAGCTGCAGTATTAGCTTCATTCCCAGGGGAACCAGAATGTGTTTACATTCCTAGAAGTCAGCCACAGCCTGAACTCAAGAAGTTCATCTCCCATGGGAATTCAAGGAGGCTTATAGGAGATGTGTGTCAAGACTGGGGAATGGGGAAGGAGATGAAGTTTACCTTTAGAGTACTCTTCTGTGACCCTCTTTTCTTCTCTATAGTGGGCCCGTTCCTAAGGCAACTGTCTCTTTATTATTTCCTTATTCCCCTCATCCTCAGACCCAGACCAGCAAACAGCACAAGATGCAACAGGGCTCCTCTCTTTAGTCCTCTACTTCTTCAGGCCAGCAGCCTTGCAGGATACCTTGCAGGAAGCCTACATCAGCCATTTGCTCTGCAAATTCACTTGCTGGGGCATCTGGGAAAACAGATATTCTGTAGCGGTATGGACAGAGTTAGCTGCTTAGCTCTGTTAGAGAACCATTTTTCTTTAGGTTTTGTACTAGTCCGTTCTCACACTGCTGTAAAGAACTACCTGAGACTGGGTAATTTATAAAGAAAAGAAGTTTAATTGACTCCAGTTCCACATGGCTGGGGGGGGCTTCAGGAGACTCACAATCATGGCAAGAGGAGAAGGGGCAGCAAGCATGTCTTACTACCACAAAGCAGGAGAGAGAGCAAGTGAGCGAGGTGGGACGTGCCACACTTTTAAACCATCAGATCTCATGAGAACTCACTCACTAGCACAAGAACAACATGGGGGAAATCCACCCCCATGATCCAATCACCTCCCACCAGGTCCTTCCCCTGACACGTGAGGATTACAATTCGACATGAGATTTGGGCGGGGACACAAAGCCAAAGTATATCAGGTAATTTCAGAAATACTGGTTAATTTTGTGGAAATACTAAAATTCACTACATAAGAGGCCTTATACTCAATCTAAGCAGTAAAGAGGTAAGAAGCTTCTGCTTGTGAGTGAGACTGGCTTTGATTCCAGGTTCTGCTACTTAATTGTCTGGCTTCAAATATTTTTTTAATTATTAACTTTTAATTTTTGTAGGCACATAGTAGATGTGTGTGTGTGTATATATATATATGTGTGTGTATATATATACATAAGACATCTTGATACAGGCATACAATGCATAATAATCATATCAGGGCAAATAGGGCACCCATCCCCCATCATCACAAAGAAATTTATCCTTTCTTTGTGTTATGAGCAATCCAGTGATACCTTTTTAGCTATTTTAGTTATTTATTGTACATTTGTACAATAACAAAATAATTTAGTGTACATTTGTCCAATAACAAAACCGTTGTCCTACTTTATATCTTCATGAGTTGAGTTGTTTCCATTTTTAGTTCCCCAAATAAGTGAGAACATGTGAAATTTGTCTTTCTGTACCTGGCTTATTTCACTCAACCTAATGACGTGCAATTCCATCCATGTTGCAAATGACAGGATCTCATTCTTTCTTAAGACTAAAAAATACTCCATAGTTATAAGTACCATGCTTTCTTTCTCCATTCATTTATTGATGGACACTTAGGTTGCTTTCAAATCTTGGCTATTGTGAATAGTGCCACAATAAACATAGAAGTGCAGATATTTCTTCAATATATTAATTTTCTTTCTTTTTGGTATATCTAGCAGTGGGATTGCTGGGTTATATAGTAGCCCTATATTTAGTTTTTTGAGGAATTTCAAATTGTTCTCCATAGTGGTTGTACTAAATTACATTACCACCAACACTATATAAGGGTTCCTGTTTCTCCACATCCTCACCAGCATTTGTCCTTTAGATAAAAGTCGCTTTAACTGGTGTGAGATGATATCTCATTGTAATTTTGATTTGCATTTCTCTGATGATCAATGATGTTGAGCACCTGTCCACATACCTGTTTACCATTTGTATGTCTTCTTTTCAGAAATGTCTTTGCAGATCTCTCACTTTTAAGAAATTAAATTACGGCCAGCGTGGTGGCTCATGCCTGTAATCCCAGCACTTTGGGAGGCTGAGGCAGGCAGATCACGAGGTCAGGAAATCGAGACCATCCTGGCTAACATGGCGAAACTCCGTCTCTACTAAAAATACAAAAGATTAGCCGGGTGTGGTGGCAGGCGCCTGTAGTCCCAGCTACTCGGGAGGCTGAGGCAGGAGAATGGTGTGAACTTGGGAGGTAGAGTTTGCAGTGAGCCAAGACCGCACTACTGCACTCCAGCCTGGGTGACAGAGCAAGATTCCGTCTAAAAAAAAAGAAAAAAAAAATCAAACTATTAGAATTTTTCCTATAGAGTTGTATGAGCTCCTTATGTATTATGGTTTTTTGTTTGGTTGGTTGGTTTTGTTTTGAGACAGAGTCTTGCTCTGTCACCCAGACTGGAGTGCAGTGGCATGATCTCAACTCACCGCAACATCTGCCTTCCCGTTCACGCAATTCTCCTGCCTCAGCCTCCCGAGTAGCTGGGACTACAGGTGTGCACCACCACGCCAGGCTAATTTTTTGTATTTTAGTAAAGATGGGGTTTCACCGTGTTGCCCAGGCTGGTCGCAAACTCCTGAGCTCAGGCAGTTCGTCCACCTTGGGCTCTCAAAGTGCTGGCATTATGAGCATGAGCCACCATGCCCAGTCATGTATTTTGGTTATTAATCCCAGATGGGTAGTTTGCAAATATTTGCTCCCATTCTGTGGGTTGTCTCTTCACTTTGTGTATTGTTTTCTTTGCTGTGCAGAAGGCTTATAACTTGATGTGATTCCATTTGTCTATTTATTCTTTGGATGCCTGTGCTTGTTGGGTATTACTAAAGAAGTCTTTGCCTGGTACAATATCCTGGAAAGTTTCCTTAAAGTTTTCTTTTAGTAGTATCATAGTTTAAGAACTTAGATTTAAATCTTTAATCCATTTTGATTTTATTTTTGTATATGGTGGAAGACAGGGGTCTAGTTCCATTTGTCTGCATAGGGATTTCCAGTTCTCCCAGCATCATTTATTGGAGAGATTGTCTTTTTCCCAATGTATGTTCTTGGCACATTTATTGAAAACGAACTCACTATTGGCGTATGGATTTGTTTACGTTTTCTCTATCCTGTTCTACTGGTCTATGTGTCTGTTTTTATACCAGTACCATGCTATTTTGGTTACTATAGCTCTGTAATATAATCTGAAACCAGGTAATGTGATTCCTCCAGTTTTATTCGTTTTGCTGAGGATAGCTTTGGCTATTCTGGATCTTTTGTGATCCTATATACATTTCACAATTGTTTTTTCTATTTCTGTGAATAATGTCATTAGTCTTTTGAAGGGGATTGCATTGAATCTGTAGATTCTTTGGGTGGGCAATACTGTGGACATTTAAACAGTATTGATTCTTCCAATCCATGAACACGGAATCTTTTTCTATTTTTCAGTGTCCTCTTGAGCATTTTTTCCTTCATTGTTTTATAGTTTTCACTGTAGAGATCTTTCACTTCTTTGGTTAAGTTCCTAGGTATTTTATTTTATTTGTAGCTATTACAAATGGGATTACTTTATTGATTTCTTTTAAAGATTGTTTGCTGTTGGAATACAGAAATACTATTGATTTTTGTATGTTGATTTTGTATTCTGCAACTTTACTTAATGTTTTGATCAGTTCTAATAGTATTCTTGTGGGGTCTTCAGGTTTTTCCAAATATAAGACCATAATATCTGCAAACAAGGAAAATTTGACTTCTTTCTTTCCAATTTGAATGCCTTTCTTTCTTTCTCTTGTCTGATTGCTCTAACTAGGACTTCTAGTGTTATGTCCAATAACAGTGGTGAAAGTGGGCATCCTTGTCATGCTTCAGACCTTAGAGGAAAGACTTTCAGTTTTTCCCTATCTAGTATGCTACTAACTGTGGGTATGTTATATACGGCTTTTATCATGTTGAAGTATGTTCCTTCTATACCCAGTTTTATTTAGGGTTCTTATCTTGAAGGGACATTGAATTTTATCAAATGCATTTTCAGCATCAATTGAAATGATTATAGGATGTTTGTCCTTCATTCTGTTGATATGATGTATCACAGTGATTATCTGCATATGTTGTACCATCCTTGCATCCATGGGATAAATCTCAGTCATGATGACTAATCTTTCTAATGTGGTGTTGAATTCAGTTTGCTAGTATATTGCTGAAGATTTCTGCATCAATGTTCACCAAGAATATTGGCCTGAAGTTTGTTTTGTTTTGTTTTGTTTTTTTAATGTCTTTGTCTGGTTTTGGTATCGGGGAAAATACTGGCCTCATACAATGAGCATGAAAGTATTCCCTCCTCCTCTACTTTTCATAATAGTTTAAATATAATTGGTATTAGTTCTTCTTTAAATGTTTGGTAAAATTCAGCAGTGAAGCCATTGGGTCCTTGGCTTTTCTTTGCAGGGACAGTTTTATTATGGCTTTGATCTCCTTACTTGTTATTAATCTGTTCAGGTTTTGGATTTCTTCATGGTCCAATCTTGGTAAGTTGTATGTGTCTAGGAATTTATCCATTTCTCCTAGGTTTTGCAATTTATTGGTATATAGTTGCTCATAGTAGGCACCAATGATCCTTTGATTTTCTATAGTATAGGTTGTAATGTCTCATTTGTCATCTCTGACTTTATTTACTGGGTCTTCTCTCTCTTTTTCTTAGTCTGGCTAAAGGTTTGTTGATTTTATTTATCTTTTCAAAGAACCAACGCTTCCTTTTATTGATCTTCTGTATTGTTTTCTTCATTTCAATTTCATTTATTTCTGCTCTGATATCCTTCTTTCCTTCCTTCCTTCTTATTTTCTTTCTTTCATCTTTTTTTTCAGTCTTACTCTGTCAAGATTGGATCGTGAAGAAATCCAAAACCTAACATATGGATTATCTTTGAGAATGATTCATGTAATGAGAAGAACGTATATTCTGCAGCCATCGGATGAATGTTCTATAAATATCTATTAGGTCCATTTGGCCTATAGTAAATAATAAGTCTGATGTTTCTTTGTTGATATTCTATTTGGATGATGAAAGTGGGATGTCGCAGTCTCCAGCTATTATTATGTCATATTATATCAGAGTCTCTCTCTCTCTCTTTAGCTCTAATAATATTTGCTTTATATATCTGAGTGCTTCAGTTTAAGGTGCATATATATTTACAATTGTTATATCCTCTTCCTGAATTGAGTCCTTTATCATTGTATAATGACATTCTTTGTCTCTTTTTATCATTTCCATCTTGAAATCTATTGTGGTTGATATAAATATAGCTATTCCGACTCTTTTATGGTTTCCATTTTCATGGAATATCTTTTTCCATCCCTTTATTTTCAGTCTTGTCTGTCTATAGAGATGAAGTGTGTTGTTCTTGTAGGCAACAGATTATTGGATCTTTTTTAAATCAATCACTCTATTTTTTTATTATTTATTTATTTTATTTTATTTTTTGACACAGAGTTTAGCTCTTGTTGCCCAGGCTGGAGTGCAATGGCATGATCTCGGCTCACTGCAACCTCTGCCTCCAAGGTTCAAGTGATTCTCCTGCCTCAGCCTCCTGAATAACTGAGATTACAGGTGCCCACCACCATGTCTGGCTAATTTTTTGTATTTTTAGTAGAGACGGGGTTTCACCATGTTGGTCAGGCTGGTCTAGAGCTATTGACTCTAGTTGATCTTACCCCCCTGGGCCTCTCAAAGTACTGGTATTACAGGCGCGAGTCACCATGTTCTTTTGATTGCAGAGGTTAGTTCATTTACCTTCAATGTTATCATTGCTAAGTAAAAATTCCTGCCATTTTGTTATTTGTTTTCTGGTTGTTCTGTGGTCTGTTCCTCCTTATTTCCTTTCTTCTTTTAGTGAATGTGATTTTCTCTGGTGATATGTTTTAATTACTTGCTTTTAAATTTTTTGTGCATCTGTTGTATTTTATTATTTTCTGTTATCATGAGGATTGCAAATAATATCTTATAACCTATTATTTTAAAGTGATGACAATTTAACACTGATTGCATAAACAAACAAGCAAAGAGAATACTAATAAAAACTTTACATTTTAACTTTGTCTTCCTCCTTTTTAACTTTTTGTTGCTTCTATTTATATCTTATTATACTATGTCTTGAAAAGTTGTTCTAGTTATTATTTTGGACTTGTTCATCTTTTAGTCTTTCTACTCAAGATATGAGTAGTTTATACACCATGATTATAGTGTTATAATATTCTGTGTTTTTCTTTGTACTTACTATTACCAGTGAGTTTTGTACCTTCAGATGATTTATGATTCCTCATGTTATATAAATAGCCTTTTCTTTCAGATTAGAGAATCCCATTTAGCATTTCTTGTAGGACAGGTTTGATGTTGATAAAATTCCTCAGCTTTTGTTTGTCTGAGAAAGTCTTTATATATATCCTTCATGTTTTAAGAATATTTTTGCCAGATAGACTATTCTAGGATAAAAGTGGTTTTTTTTTTCCTTCAGCCTTTTAAATATGTTATGCCACTCTTTTCTGGCCTGTAATGTTTCTACAGAGAAGTCTGTTGCCAGATGTATTGGAGCTCCACTGTATGTCATTTGTTTCTTTTCTCTTGCTGCTTCTAGGATCCTTTCTGTATGCTTGACCTTTGGATGTTTGGATTAAATGTCTTGAGGTAGTTTTCTTTGGGTTAAATCTACTTGGTGTTCTATAACCTTCTTGTACTTGAATATTGTTGTCTTTCTCTCAGTTTAGAAAGCTCTCTGTTATTATCCCTTTGAATAAACTTTCTACCCCTCTTTTTCCGCTGCCTCTTTAAGGTCAATAAATCTTACTTAGATTTGCCCTTTTGAGGCTATTTTCCAGATCTTGTAGGCATGCTTCATTATTTTTTATTCTTTTTTTCTGTTGTCTTCTCTGACTGTATTTTCTAATAGACTGTTTTCAAGCTCACCAATTCTTTCTTCGGCCTGGTTGATTCTACTGTTAAAATACTCTGATGCATTCTTCAGTATGTTGACGGCGTTTTTCAACTCCAGAATTTCTGCTTAATTCTTTTAAGTCTTTTAAAAAATTATCTGATAGGATTCTGAATGTCTTCTCTGTGTTACCTTGAATTTCATTGACTTTCCTCAAAACAGCTATTCTGAATTATCTTTCTGAAAGGTCATATATCTCTGTTTCTTCAAAACTGACCCTTGGTGTCTTATTTACTTGGTTTGGTCATGATTTCCTGAATGGTTTTGATGCTTGTAGATATTCAGTAGTGTCTGGGCATTGAAGAGTTAAGTATTTATTGTAGTCTTTGCAGTCTTGGCTTGTTTGTACCCATGCTTCTTGGAAAGGCTTTCCAGCTATTCAAGGGGACTTGGGTGTTGTGATATAATTTTTCAGTCACTGCAGCTGTATCTGCATTAGGGGGCACCCCAGGCCTAATGACACTGTGTCTCTAACAGACCCATAGAAGTACTGCCTTGGTGATCTTAGATAAAATCTAGAAGAATTCTCTGGATTACTAGGTAAGGAGTCTTATTCTCTTCCCTTGCTTTCTCCCAAACAAACAGAGTCTGTCTGTCTGTCTGTCTCTCTCTCTCTTCTGAGCTGCCTGGATCTGAGGCATGCGTGACACAAGCACCCATGTGGCCACCACCCTTGAGACTGCACTGGGTCAGACCTGAAGCCAGCATACCACTGGGTCTCACCTAAGGCCTGCAGTAACCATTGCCTGGCTACTGCCTACGTTTGCTCAAGGTACTAGCCCTACAACCAATAGATGGCAAAGCCAGTAAGCCTTGTGCCCTTCCTTTCAGGGCAGTGAGTTTCCCTGGCTCTAGGTGGGTCCCTCATCTGGAAACAAGGACCTGGAGCTGAAAACCTTAGGAATCTACCTGGTTCTCTATTCTACTGCAGCTGAGCTGGCACCAAAGCCATAAGACAAAGTCCTTGCCACTCTTTCTTCTCTGTTTCACAGGCAAAGGGGCCTCTCTCTGTGGCTGCTACTGCCCCGGGCCCATGGCAAGTACTGCCTGGCTACCACCAACGTTCATTTAAAGCCAAAGGGCTCTTCAGTCAGCTTGTGGTAAATGCTGCCAGGCCTATGATTCTCCCTTTAAGGCAGTGGCCTTCCCTCTGGCCCAGGGCAGGTCAAGAAATGTCTTCTAAGAGACAAGGTCCAGAATCAGAGCCTCCTTGGCACTGTATCCCACTGGGGATGAGCTGATAATTAAGTTGCAAGAAAAAGTCCCCTTTACTTTTCCCTCTCTTTTTTTCAAGCAGAAGGAGTCCCTCCCCATACCTACCACTTCTGGGAATATGCTGGGTCCCTACTGAAGTCAGCACTCTCTGATTCTCACCCAAAACCCACAGCAAGTACTGCCTGGGTACCAGTTCTGATTATTAGGGGCCTAATGGCTCTTTAGTCAGCAGTTGGTGAATCCTTCCAGGACTGGGTCTTTCCCTTCAGGGCAATGGGTGTGTCTAGAAATGTCATCCAGGAGCTAGGGCTTGAGATGGGGGCCACAGGACTGTGCCTAATGCCATATACTACTGGGGCTCAGCTGGTATCCAAGTTGCAAAATACAGTCCTCTTTACTCTTTCCTCTCCTCAAGTGGAAGGAAGTTCTCCCAGAGCTGTAAGTTACAGTCCCTGGGGTTGGGGAAGGGGTAATACAAGCGCTCCCTTGGCCTCCCGAGCTTGTGTCTCACTAGGTCACATGCCTCCAAAGTCCACTGGCTCCAAATGCAGCACAGCACCAGGACTTGCCCAGCAATTGCAGTTTTTGTGGCTAGACTGCCTTTCAAATTTTAGGATTCTAGAGCACTTTGGTCCGTGATGGCAAGGCTTGCCAGAACTCACATTCTGACTGCTAGGATGGTGGATTCCTCTCTGGATATGGCTGTTTAATGCTCTCTCTGTGGGCACTGTCTAAGTTCTGCCCAGTGTTGCTTCCCACCGTGACAGGGCAGCACTGAATTCCAATGCAAAGTCCCACAATACTGCGCTCTCCCTCCCCCAAGCACATAAATAATTTATCCATGCTGCACAGCCACACTGGTGGATGGGGGAGGGGGGCCATTGGAAATTCAAGACTGTCTATCCTACCGTCTTCAGCACCTCTTTCAGTGATATAAAGTTAAAACCAGGTAGTGTTAAAACCAGAAGCAAATATCACCTGATATTTGCTTCTCATGAAATTGCTTTCTTGTATGGATGGTTGTTCAATTTGGTGTTCCTGCAGGGAGGACAATCAGCAGAGGCTTCTATTCAGCCATCCTGCTCTGCCTCAAGCTGGCTTCACAAATTTTTATAACTCCTCCACAACACTGTTTTGTCACCTTTAAAGATTATCCATGGATACTGTCTTATACACAATAATCACTCAATACATTATATTTATTGTTAGTATTATCATAGCTTTTATCATCATCATCATTAATATTACCAGGCACAACTGAAGTTTCCTTCATTAGTTCAACAAACATTTATTGATCATGTCCTATGTGGTCAAAGATGATTGAAAAGTGTGGTGCCTGAAATGAATGTACTTTGTTACCTATCATCATAACTGCAAAACTATTCATAGAAACAAGAAATGTCCAGGCAATATCAGGTTGAGGATAAAAATGAAGACATAATTATAATAACAAAAGTACATTATTTAGCTTTGTATCTACCAATTATGAGAGTTAAGGACTCACTCAGTTATTTCCTAATTAAATCTTGGGGTTCCTGAGCAGTTTCTTAGGGCTCATAAAATAGTTCCCTCAGCTAGCAAGAGACATATAGGCTATATTATTTTGCTTCTGTTTCCCCCTTTGTTGTCTCCTTTTGTAACTATCCTCAATAAATCAAGAAAGAAAAACTTTTTATCTCTCTTTGGATGGCTCTATACAACATGTTTCTTTAGCGGGTGGGGAGTTAGCAATGAATTTTTTAAAGGCTGGCTCAATCCTTTAAGCCAGCTTGCCCTCTCTAGTTTGACAGACCCCACCATTACCAATTGTCTTATATCTGTCACTTCACATTTCACACATCTTTATGCTGCTTGCCAGGACCCTAAAAGATTTTTTTTTTCATTTTTTTACAAACACCCCTTCCCATAAATTCACTAATATCAAAAGCTAGTGATACTCCCTGAGGGTATCAACACTGCTGTCAGACCAAGGAGGCCACACAGTGTGATGCTTTCTCCTGCCTCTTCTCCATTCTGGCTATCCTGGGCACAGAGGAAATGCTCCATCATAGAATTAGTGAGTAAATGTACAGTTGGACGCATTCATTCCATATTCCGGCATACTCAAACCATAGCTCCATGAGAAAGAAATCCTCGATGTTATGTCTTGTGATTTAGGATACAAAACAAGGCAGTCTTGTAATTTCCACATATCAGGGAAATCTTAGAGAAACAGCTTTTTATTTTTACTGTCTTTATTGTTGCTCCCTCTCCCAGGCAAGTTTTATGAGAGCTGGAGAAAACAATTGGGGAGCATCCCATTGTTCTCAGAAGAGTGTGTGTGCATGTGCATTGTTGTGTTTTACCTCCTCCTTACTCCAGGTAGAAAGATACTGCATTCTCAGAGAACTCAATCAGTCAGAAACACAACGAATTCAATTGCCAGCACTAGAAAATCCCTACAAAAGTGGTTTACAGAAATAACGGATTTAGTTGCAGCATGTGACAAGTTCGAGTATTGGCATTGTAGAGTAAGACAATGATTCCGTGAGCCAGGTCCCTCCTATCTTCCTGCTCTGCCATCTTTACTGTGTGGTTTCAATTTTATGGTCTTAAGATGGCAGCTGTACTTCAAGCATCATGTCTGCAGGCCAGACAGAAAGGAGTAGAAAAGAGCACAAGGCAAAAGGGTGTGTAAATCAACTTTGTCCTTCTTAAAAGCTTTCCCAGAAACCTCAACCACTAACTGCCACTTGTATCTCAATGAACAGAATAGGGTCACATGTTAATATCTATTTTCAAGGAAGTCTGAGGATGCATCATTTTTAACCAGTTCACTACCCCACCAAATAAAATCAGTTTTTCATCATCAGGGAAAAAAGAGACTGGAAATTGAATAGGTAATTAGCACCGTCTGCCAAGAATAATGTTTGAAGTAGTGAAGAGGGTCATCAAAGATATTTGCAAAAGAAAATTTTTAGGTATAATTTCTAAGAAGAACCTTTTGGCACTCTGTAAAAGCATAACAGGAAATTACAGGACACTTTCATAAGCAGTGACTTCTAAGGTCAAAGGTGAAATGCCAGATTTCGAGTACAACTGCATTTTAAAGTGAGATTATGGACATTCTGTGTAGGCTTTGCATAGGGAGTGGCCATTAACTGGCCCTCTGTTCATAAGCTGAGCGCACACCTCTAGCCTACATAAGGAGGGTAGAGGCGTTCCCCTCACCTCAAGTCAGGTGAAGGGATCTGCATGAGAACCACCTGGAACACTTGACTTGTGTTCACTGAAAGTCAAGGGACACAGGGACCGGTATTTGATCCTGCCTTGGAAAAGACTCAAGATGGGAATTTACGTTTAGTCCTGCCCTGAGAGCAGAGCAATGGAGGTGGCTGTACTCAGAGTGAGATGCACTTCCCCAAAAATCTAGGAATAAGGGTATGTTTTTCAGGAAGGTATGTGTTTCTATGTGTAAGAACTCCTTCTATGCAAGTACTAACCAGGCCCAAACCTGCTTAGTTTCTGAGATCAGATGAGATTGGTCGTGTTCATGGTGATATGGCCATAGACTAGGTATAAGACCTCATAGAAGAGGAACGCTCTGGACTTCTTTGAAAATGGATTGCAACGTAAAAGACCAAGGATTCATCCTAAACTGTCACCTTTTGTTTTCTCTGCAGCAGGTGAGTCATGATAAGTAGGATGACCTTGCATCCTGGTTGGTCTGGGGAAGTCCCACGTGACCTCTGCTGTTACTGCAACAGTATTAATAGCCCCTCCTTCCACTCTCCAAAGTGTCCCAGTTTGAATGATAAATTACATGGTCCCTTGGTAATAAGGGACTCTTACTGATGCATGGAGCTGGATTACCAGCCTGCTGT
Organism: Macaca nemestrina; assembly: GCF_043159975.1. Classification (NCBI taxonomy): domain Eukaryota; kingdom Metazoa; phylum Chordata; class Mammalia; order Primates; family Cercopithecidae; genus Macaca; species Macaca nemestrina. The sequence goes on along the minus strand of NC_092125.1, from coordinate 21,559,378 downwards.
TTTTCAAGATTCTAATCTATGAAGGCCCTAAAACATCACTGGAAAGGCACGACCAAAACTGTTTTTGAGAGAAAGTATATAATGTGGTTAATAGGATTATTTCAAAGTATTGATTAGGATATAGAAGGGTTATAGGGTATAAGAGCAGATGATTGCTAAATTACTTTCTCAGTAGGATAATTCCAGGTAACTGAAGGGCTTTTATCCTGCAAATAGGTTAGCAGGATTGAACAAATCAGGGAATAGAAGAAAATATGTGGGGTACCACAAGTGGTCTTCTGAGTCTATACTCCCAACATGGAACTCAGTGCTAAATAAACATTGAACAAATATGTAAAGAACATATCAGTTTAAAGAGGTGTCCAATAATGTGCCCTGCCATGGATTCTCACATCTTATTCAAGCCTTCTCAACGCATCATAATTTGAGCAATTAACAAATTATTGTGTGTTTTATTTCTCTACAACATTTTTTGAGGTTAATGAGGAACCGAATATATCCACAGAGGAGTTTCCTATATGCAAAATTTATCAGTTACATGACAGCAGGACAAAACATTAGATAACAAATGATCTTTTGGGATACAGATCCTGTTACTATCACATTTGCTATCCTTTCCAGAATGTGAAGAGGGAAAAGAGAGAAGGAAGAGAGAAAAGAGCCAAATACAGTCCATATACCATAGGAATTAAAAATATCCTGAAGATAGGGCATGTTGGACAAACCATAAAATAGTTTCTTCAAAACTACTCTATACACATCAGTGATCAAAAGTTTGATTAGGACAGTGTTCTATTAAGTGCTGCTCACAATTCCTTCAAAATTGTGATAATTTGTTATTACCTTTTGGATACAGCCATTTGCAAAGTTTCTAATTTACTTACCTTAAGCCCAGTTCACATTTCTTCCTGTACAGAGAGTAACATGAAAGAGCTTGTTATGTGCCTTGCTGAAATCCAACTACACTAGGCCTATTTTACTTCCCTAATACAGTCATCTAATAATAACACTATCAATGAAATAAACGGTGCTGGTCTGGCATGATTTGTTCTTTGTGAGCCCAATACTGCCTAAGTTCTTAGTCATTACTGCTACTACTTCTAGATGCCTACAAACTATACACTATAGCAGCTTACTAGGGTCAATGCCAGTGTTCTCAGGATTTAGGAAATTCATCTTCCTTTTCTTTTTATGAATCAAAATAGTAGTTGCTCATCTAGAGTTACGGCACTTCTGCGATTTGCCACAATTCTGCAAATATCACACATTTCAATAAAAGTTGCCAGATATTAAACCTTTACTAGGTGTCAATCAGTGTGATAAGAGCTCTTTTGTACATTATCTACTATATGTAAAGGAGACTAATGGGCCCAGCATAGCTGTAAGATCTGTGAATATAAGATGCTAATTTTTAGCACTTTTAAATGAACATGTTATAATTTGTTGTCTATTTTCAAAACTATCTTGATGTCTATTTACAAAACTCAGGTGTCCCCAGGTTCTCCTGCCTGCCAAGTTGCACTTTCTAATTTCCTAAAGATCATCATTCAATTTCCTGTTTCTGCTGCTGTCAGGAAGCTCGGTGTCTTTCTCGAGTGCTTCTGAGGATCTCAAGGAGAGTTTACTTAGTCCTGTCATCATTTGTTACTACAGAGAACAGCTTTCCTAGGCTTTCTCAAGATGCTCCTCCACAACCACGGAGTTTCTTCTCACTTCCATATTCCTTGGTTTGGGCAACTACCCTCTTTATTTCTCAAATAGAGCTGACACTAGACCATAATAACCAAAAACTGGAATTAGTGCTTGACGATGGCACAAGGCACAAATCTCAGTTCCACCTTACCACTCCGATGGCTCCACCTCACTGTGATGGGTGTAGAAGGGCATGAGGAAAAGAGAATGAGCTAACTTCCAGATTTCTTTATTGTGTCTCCCAGGCCTGGGTATGAGGATAATCAAACCCTATTCTTTGGGAAACAACAGCCACAAAGTTTCTCTATGTCCTCCACTTTGGTTTTTGTACACATCGGAGCTCTCTCTCCTTCAGGAAGAAAGTCAGAACAAAATGAGATAGGATAGATAAATGACCAGCAATAAGAGCAATGCAAGATATAAGGGGGTCTGTGTGTGGCCACACAATGGAGCTGTATATTCATTTCATAGATGCTGCCATTTTTAAATATTGTAGTGTTCCCTTTTGGAATTGTTTTTGATTTATTTAGAAACTAGATATATTCTATGGAGCAAACTTTGTTTAACACTTTTGTGGTGATTTTAATTTCTAAAAACAAGCAAAAGGTGTTTAGAACTAAGTCTGGCAAGGTGAATAATTCCTTCTGGGTCAAAAAGCAGATGTGGTGATACTGTAATAATGCTGATGATTTCTTTTACTGAGGAAAGAGCTATTAAGGATATTCTCAAAGAGAGATTTACAAAGATGTTTGAGCATTTGCGGTCTGAATATTATGAGGCATAACACTCACCAAAGAAATATTGTAGCGTGACAAAGAACATAGTCTTTGCGGGTTAGCTCTAGGGCTAAAGCCATACTCTTCTCCTCACTCTGTCAATTTGTAAAAGATTTTTTGGCCATTTTTCATTTCAGCCTTTAGCTGTAATAAATAAATAATACCTGCCTGTAAAGGTATTGTGAGGATTGTTGTGAGGTGGGTGGCCCACAGTTGGTCCTCTACTAATACTTCTGCTTTCCCTTTTTCAATGAGTAAAACCTAAGATGCTTGAAAGCCTTTGCCGGCTTCCAATCTCAAGGTGTATATTTTACAACATATGAAAAAGTGATCACGTCCTTATTAAAATACTGCAGCCCTCAATTTGCTGTCTCCAAGTTTCAACGTACACAGGAGCTGAAAACTTTTTTCTGAGTATTCAAGAGGCAAAGATATTTCATGGAGAAGATATAATTTTATGAAATCCAAACATTCATAAATGGTGATTCTATCTGTTGAGACAGTCTTCCTTGCCCACCATCCAATAAAATGGACAACCATTCGCCATTTTGCTGCCTTGATTGGTGGAGAGTCAGGTTCAGCTGGCATAATGACAGAAACCTGAGCAAATCATACAAATAGTTATTGAGCCACAAGTTTCTTTCATAGAGCATATTTTCTCACACACACACACACACACACACACACACACACACTATACAGAGAAAGAGAAAGTGAAGGCTGGGGGAGATATCCGTTCTGAAAATCCTACTTTGGGACAATGGAGATAATAATTAACAGATAACGGAAGCACAATTTTCCATGTAATAGCTTTTGTTTGAGAAATTTTGTCAGTAACTAGTGATTTTTTTTAATAAAACTAATTCAAATAATAATAGCAATATTTATGGAACTTCTAAGCATTGTACTAAATGTTACATCCACATCATCATATTTGTTTCAGCTTAGTATAAAAGTCAGTATCCACTGGTTGCATTTTAAAAATGAGTTTGTACTGATATAAATATTAATTATATAGTTGTATCTATTTGCAAGTAAAAGAAGTGAAGTTCATAAGGGTGTGCAGGCAGTTTGAATTTCTTGGCACATCCTCTGGAGTTGGGATATGGACCAGGCTAGCTGGGTGGAGACTATTCTTAGATGCTAGGAGAGGAAGGGAGGTCATGAGGGCAAGGAGACAGCCCACTATTCTAAAGCAAATCATTTATTGTTGGATTGCTGGTGATTTTACAAAAGAGATGAGTCCTGCAGCAAGGGCAGCCATGTTTCACCAGCAGGCAGAGTTATGGGGTCAGTCAGAATTCCATAAAGCTTCTGAGGTGTGTGAAAGGCACTATATGGGCCTCGATAAACAACAATGATCAGGTTAACCTCTTGCTTCTGAGATGCCTCTAATTTCCATTTGCAGCAGGACCTGATTTTGAACGTGGGTAACAGCATCCCCCACTGATCCTGCCCTTCGCAAAGCAAATGCATTGTGACAAAATGACAGAAGATAATCTCAAAATCTAAGTCCACTTGATGAGTATGGATGTCGGATTTCAGAATGAAGGTGTTTTACATTACTGCCATCCTCTTTCAGCCAAACAAAGAGAAAGCACTCCTCGGCAGAGCTTTTATTTTGTTTAAAGTCCCTCTGATGGGCTCCTGCTCTCGGTAGTTATATAACAAAGTGGTGGCATAATATATGGGGGCAGTGGGGCGGGAGTTGAACATACCTGTATTTGCAGCCATAATGAGAGCTTGGAGGTAACAAGGGGGGTAATTTGGATAATAATTAATAACCTGAGTTCCAGGCACAACTGGAGCCGCATGCAAATTCTATGACCCTGCAGTGGCACCTCTTGAAGAAGAAGGTGCTTTATTGCCTCTGTCAGGCGTTCCCTTCTCAGCTGCGACTCCTCGCAGCAGCCTTTTTGGTTTGCATACTGCAGCTAAACATTAGGCGGTAATGAATGACAACTCAGCCACTCTGCGCACTGCAGCGAGAAGCTGCCATAATTGGCTCCCCCATCACCACCATCCTCTCTCCCTTTGCAAAGGACAGGAGGTGTTGATAAGCAAGCACTTTGACAAAATGCAAAGGGCAGCAGGACCCACAACATTACTCTAAGGGCACAGGGGTAGTTTTTCCAACCCCCTATTTACACCCTTCCCAGAGATACAGAGACCACTAGCTTACGATATTTCATATCCTCCTCACACTCTGGAAAGTGCTTGACTCTGAGGAGAGAACCTAAGTGCTAGGATTCGATATATTTGTGCCTGCTTTCTGGGCTTCTATCCCATACTGTGTCTGGGTTGATTATGGATTATAGAATGAGAAGATATACATGAAATACTGAAGGAACAGAAGTGAACACATCCTAATTTGAGTTTTGTTTCCTATGTTTTTTGTTATTGTTGTTGTCATTTTTAATGTCAGACTGTGTCCAGACCTTAAACGGATGCTGCCACTAAATATATGATCCTGAACAGAATGGAAAACAATTCTTAGTTGCAAATGGCAAAAATTTCAGCCGTAATAACTGAAAGTGAAACAAAATAGGTTAAGAATACCTCTAAAGGTTAAAGCCATATAAATACAAAGTTCTATTCTTATGCCTATCTTCTACCTTATACCCCACTTTTAAAACTTCTTTTATGTTGTCACACAATGAAAGACCTACTTTCTGTTTTTTGAATTCTGCAATAAGGCGAAATTTTCCTTTCCGGCCTAAATGACTGCATTTAATTGCAAGCTAAATGCTCTATTTCTTACTAGTACACAGACCTAGTGACTAGAATAACAAAAGAGCCAGGAATAAGCTTGATAATGAATAGTAAACATTGGCGTAGTAGACTAATGTTGAATATAAAGTAAAACTCTAAAAAGTAAGTACTTGGTACTTACAGGTATAACATAGTTATACACTGGAAAAAAGTTTGATTGTTTAATTACAGTACTAGAAATTTAGCTGAGATTATAATTTAGTATTCCCTTGCTCCATATAGTTATTTGAATAACACATAGAATGATTATTTACCCTGGGAATTCATAATCAATGGTTTGAAAACAAATAAACTAATATGAAGAAATAACTGTACTGAATGTACTGAACTTTACTGAATGTGACCTGTATAGCCCAGACATTAAGCGCAAAGACTCTTGAGAGATATTGCCTGAGTATCTCTCAGATAAGGAAGGATAAAAGATTGTGATGATGGAGATAAACAAGATAACCTTAATTTAGACAGAGTAGTCACAAAGGATTGCACAGCCAAAATGTGATAAACAGGGAAGAGGTTGTCATAGGATTGGGAGGAGCAGCCAAGGGTGAGACGATTTAGGCTGTTGTGGTAGAGACTGGTAGTAGCCTATTAGAAGTTAATTCTCTTATTCTCCCTTATAAGAGAAGCCTGATTTTTCTGGAAGTTGGAAATTTACGGAAATAAAATATATTATTTTTCTTAGTCTCCTTTGAATACAGATGTGAACACATAATTAGGTTCCACTGAAGGAGACATAAGCAGAACTTTCTGGGTAAGAACTTCTAGAAAAGTTTCTGCAAAGGAGAGAAAAGAACTGAAGTTACTTTTGTTATACCTTTTCATTTCTTCTCTTCCCTTGGAAAATAAAGGTGATAGCTGGGGGTCCATCAGCCCATCTTATGATCATGGGGCAACATGGAGGATTGAAGCCAGGGCTAAGAATAGCAGAACAGAGCAACAGAAGAAGCCAGAGTTCCTCATGACTTTGTGGAGCCATAAAACCAATACTGGATAAACCCTTTTAGAGTTATTTTATATGAGAGGAAAAAACACTTGATCTATTTAAATATCAAGGTCAAATCTCTTTTTTAGGAGCAGAACACATTTTCTTGCAAATACAGACACCAAAAACATAAGTATTTTATTTTATTCCCACTGTGATGGGAAGTCATGGAGGGCTTTTTAAGCACATGAATGGCATGACCTAATTTACATGCTTAAAAAGAAAATTGGCTGCTATGTGAAGAACGAATTGAAGGGAAAAAAGGGTAAAGGAAAGACATCAGTTAGAAATGTATTGCCTTGGTTCAAGTGGGAAATAAGTATATTATAGCTTGGAGTTGGATGGTGCCAATAGAAACGGAAAAAAAAAAAAACCCAGATTTGAAACATTTTGGAAGTTGAAGCTATGAGACATGTGAAACCCATGGGTGTTGATGTGAAATGAGAAAGAAGAAGGTATTAACGATAAATCTCAGGTTTCTGACTTGTTATTTACAACTAGAGGAATAAAAAAAATGTCTTAGGTGAGAATGTAGAAAAAGAAAGGGAAAGAAGACAAGAGGAATCAGGACTAAGCTATGCAAAACTCCAACATTTAGAGGTAAAGTAGAAGAGAATGAGCCAGCAATGAAAACTGAGATGGCAATGTCTGGGAGGTAAAAGGAAAAAGAAGAGTGTGGAGTTACAGAACTCAAAAGGGAAACATGTTTCAAAAAGGAAAGAATGTTCAGTGGTGCCCAGTGCTATTGAGGTTTAAGTAAGATGAGATTCAAGAAAGCATTAATCAAGCACGGGAATATGTCGGCCAATGGATGTTAACAAGGCAGCTGAATGAAGCCACATTGAGTGGGTTGAAGAGTGATGAGAGGAAGGCCTTCTGAAAATTAAAAAAAAAAAAAAAAAAAAAAAAAAGTCTATTCTGACCAACCCTCCTACTAAAAACAACTAGAAAATATAGAACACACACACATTAATGTACTTGAAGTCATCATCGATGTGTCAAAGATAAAGCAGGATACCAGTTAAAGCAGTAAGAACAGATTTTAATCAGCAATATATTATTGTAATAAGGAAAAGAGTACAGCATGAGCTGAACCTAACTTCAAATTGTAGAGATAAATAAGCTTCTTAAAGGCAGAATGTGGAAATAGGGAGAGGGGTGAACAAAAGCTCAGTGAAATCAAAGAAGTAAAAAATCACAAAAAGGGAAAAGAGGGGTTGATGAATGTAAAACCCATGGGTGTTTGCTAACTGATGCTTACTGAAGTTAGCAAAGTTAGCTGCTACACATCCACCAAGGCTCGGAGACAAGGACTCTATCTTCAGGTGTCAGCTGGATGGAACAAAAGTAAATTCTTCCAGCAGCCTTGGGTTTTCTCAGGCAAACACTTTAAAGGGGTTAGGGTCAGCATGGGGGTGTGGCCTTGAGCTGTTAGAAATTATGTTAGTGTTTTGTTGAAACGTTTAAAGGCCAAGGTTGACACCTAGTTGAAAAGGAGCACAGAGGGGGCTGGCTAAAGTTTAATCAAGGAGAGAATCTTTATCAGATATCACAAGGCGTCAGCTATTTAGGGGACCAACATCCACAAGAAGGCAAGCCAAAGAGTTGAGCACAGAATTTAAGGACTGCCATTCCCAAAATAGGTAGCCAAAAGAAGATAGGAAGACAAAACTGGAGTCCAGGTACTACCGAGAAGGAGTGCCCTGGTGAAAACCCCTCGCTTAGGCTGGAACACCAAAGGGCTACACAGTAGAAATAGCAGTGACTCAGAGTTCAACAGAACTTAGCACAAATGCCAAATTATCTCAAACCCTAATATCTGTGATTTCTTTTGTCTCGATCTGTGAGGTACAAACTAAACCCTGTAAAAAGACCATCACTCTACTCTCAAATTATTTCTATAAATTTTACAAATAATGCCAGCTTGGCACTCAATTAAACAATAATCAAACCCACCTGATGGAAAACTAAATGAAATAGTAACAGTATACTTTAAGGAAAGAAGAAATACCATAAACTGAGAAGAATATTTTAAAATGATGAAAAGGTAAATTCACCAGTAAGAGATAACAATTCTAAATATGTTTGCAGCTACTACAGTAGCCCAACATATATACAAAATTTTGAATTATTAACAAAATTAAAGGAAGAATATAAAATTCCCAATCATTATGCATGATTTTCTCCAAAACTGGTAAGATTTTTCTCAACAACTGATATGACAAGCACACAATAAAAAATCAGGATACAGAAAATTTGAACAACCTGATTAATAAACTATATTTAATTGACATATATAGAACACTGGATAATCCCTGCAGAATACACATTCTTTCAACTGCAAAGAGGTAAATAATTTACCAAACCTGACCATAAAGTAAATATCAGCAAACCCCAAACTATTGAGACTATGTGGAAATTTTTTGTTTTGTAACACCTAAAGCTAGAAATCAATAATGAAAAGAAAACTGAAAAACCCCCATATTCCCATTTTTTGGTAAAGTAATTAGCATACTTTTAGATAACATATGGGTAAAAGAGGAAATCTTAATAGAAATTGGAAATTTTGTTAAGCTGAATAATTATAAAATACAGCATATAAAAATTTGTAGGATACAGCTGAGGCTATGCTTAGAGCAAAAGGCACAGCCTTAAATACATACATTAGACAAGAAAAAGGCTTAAAATCAAGAAACAGTAACATATATCAAAAGTTAAGATAAAATTGTAGTTAATCTCTAAGTAGAAGGAAGAAAATAATAAGTATAAAAGCAGAAATTAATGAATCAGAAAGCAAATATACAGTATAGCATTAAGAAAGCCAAAAGTTAATCTTTTCAAAGGTTAATAAAATGACAACCCCTGACAAGACTGATCAAGAGAAAAAAGAGGGATGGAAAAATAAGCATTGTGAGGAATTAAAAAGCAGACATCATCAGAGATGTTACAGACATTAAAAGCAAGAGAATAGTGAAAACAACTTTGTCAGTCACTTTGAAAGTTTAAATGAAATGCACAAATGCTTTCATGCTACCTACTTAAAAAAATGAATTTTAAAAAAAGTAATAGTTCTATACCTATTAAAGACTACAAACCTGCAAGTTCAAACCTTCCAACAAAGAAGTAGGCCCCAATGGCTTTACTAATGAATTCTACCAATCACTAGAGGAAAAATGAAGACTGATATTTATACAAACTTTTCCAGCACATAGAAAATGAGTTTCCAATTCATTTTATACACATATAATCATGATTTTTTAATGACAAAGTAGTTATAAAAAGGAAAAACTATAGGCCAATCTTTCTCATAAAATTATTTTTGAAAAATACTAATAAATGTTTTCTTTGGTTTCTGAGGATTTTTATTCCTTACTTTCATACTTTGACAGTCCTTGTTGTATCTCCTGCCCTGGGGTTCATTGAGGTACTCTTAACTCCTTTTATTAAGTAAAATTTCCTTCTTAAGCCAAAATAAATAAAAATAAAATCAAGAGAATTTCTAGTTTAAAAAGACTGACTGCATGCATTTATCTTCTCTCTTTCCTGAAGTCCTTTTAAATGAAACATAGATATTTTAAATGAAATGGACACATGAAGACAAATAAAATGGAAGAGGAAACATCCATGGACAAGTGATTACAAATTTGGAAGAAATAAACTGAATTGAGGAGTGGTAACTGAGTTAAAGAAGAGGCTGCAAAGCTCTGAGAAGTTATCCTATTTGCTACATCAACCCCTGAAAATCTGAACTCTTCAAAGCTTCAGATACTAAAGAAAGTGGAACTAAGAAACTGGGAAATGATTAAAAGTCAGTATACAGAGTGGTTATCATAAATCCAGCAGCAGACTGGAGGGTTATTTGCTGGAATAACTGAATGGAAGAAACTCCTAAAAGAGGAGAACCAAGCATGGAGAACCAAGCATAGTGGACAGTGGAGGTGAAGTGTGGAACAGAGAGTAAGCGCATTAATAAAAATTCCACATTGTAAACTCTAAATCTCCTGTGATATTTATGCATCGCTATTTCCACAACACCTGCAACTCACCATATACCTTTCCAGGCTTCATAGAAAGGACTTCAGTTGCTACTGACATAGAATTTTGTTAAATGCATGTGTGCAGAATACCTCATCAGTTTTCTAACACCATTAACTTACTTACATACAAATAAATCATATAGATTGTAAGATAATTGAAAAAATTGGCAATAAGAAATATAGAAGTCAAAACAGAAAACAAGAGTGTAGGAGAAAGAAATAATGCAGAATGTATTAGCTTTCTACTGCTGTGTAACAAATTACCACAAACTTAGCAGGTTAAATAGCACTCTTTTCAGCTCACACTTTTATAGGTCTTAGAAGACTAGGAATAGCATGATTAGGTTCTTTGCTCAGTGTTCCACTAAGCTGAAGTCAAGATGTCATCCTGAGTGGGCTCTTGTCTGGATACTCTAGGAAAGAACCTGCTTCCAAACTTACTTATATTGTTGAAAAAATTTAGTTCCTTGTGATTTCTGAAATAAAGTTCCTAGTTTCTTGCTAGCTGTCTGTCAATGGTGGTTGTTATTAACTCAAGGTTATCCTCATGGCCTGCAAACCTTGCCATATGGCGTTCTTTCATCTTCAAAGCTAGCAATGAAGAACTTCCTATGAATAAAATCTCATTTATTCTTTAAATCTTTCACCAGGAGAAACTTGATCCTTTCAAAAATCTCACTTAATTAGGTCAGGTTCACCTAGGACAATTTTTCCTTAAAGTCAGCTGACTTATGACCTTAATTATATCCTCAAACTTAATCACAGCAGTAGTACCTAGAGAGTGTTTGATTGAAAAATGGAGAAAATATATATGTACAACATTGGACAAAAAACTTGGGATTCCTCTAACAATTGTACTTACCATGTAGAGTTCAGAACAAAACCTTATTAAAGCTATGATTGAAATTTTCAGAGGATTAATAGGATATTTTGCACTCATTTAAAACGTACTGTATGCCATGAAAAAGGAATAATCAGACAGCAAGAAAACTCTTAAAAGTTAAAATATGAGAGCAAAATTTTTTTAATTTATAGAAAGATTGAAAGACAACTAAAGGAAAATAAAATTTTAATAAAATAACAATCACATAAAAGGCATGTAAAATAATTAAAGTAAGTAGAAAATGTCTATAAGTCATAAACTAAAAAATAGAATATTAAGAAAAATCATTTAAAAATTGGAGGTGGTTTTCCTTTGAGTACTACTATGTTGGTGCAAAACTAATTGCATGATTAGTGATATTGATCATTTTTTCATATACCTGTTGACTAATTTGTATGTCTTCTTTTGAGAAATGTCTATCAGGAACTTACCCCATTTTTAATTTGATTATTTGTTTTCTTGAGTAGAGAATGTAATCTTTTTATACAAGGTAATTATTAATAGGTAAGGACTTACTGATGCTATCTTGTTAATTGTTTTCTGACTACTTTGTAGTTTATTTTTCCTTTTTTTGTCTCCTGCTGTCTTCCTTTGTAATTTTCTGTAGTGGCATGCTTCTACTCCTTTCTCTTTACCTTTAGTGTGTCTACTTCAGGTTTTTTCTTTGTGGCTACCATGAGGCTTATATATGGTTATAGAAGTATATTTTAAGCTGATAACCTAACTTTGAATACAAAAGCTCTACATTTTAACTTCTTTTCTCTCACATTTTATGTTATTGATGTCACAATTTACATCTTTTATATATTGTGTATCTATTATCAGATTATTGCAGTTATAGTTATTTTTAATATTTTTGTCTTTTAATATTTATAATAGAGTTAAAAGTGGTTTACATACCACTGTTACAGTATTAGAGTATTTTAAATTTGACTATATTCTTACCTTTGCAATGAGTTTTATACTTTCATATGCTTTCATGTTGTTAGTGAGAATCTTGAATTTTTTCAACTTGAAGAACTCTCATTAGCATTTCTTATAAGGCAGGTCTAGTGGTGATAAACTCTCACAGCTTCTGTTTGTCTGTGGAAGTCTTTTTATATTTCCTTCATTTCTACAGGGCAGCTTTGGTGGGTATGGTATTCTTGGTTGGCAGGGTGGTTTTTTTGTTTTTTTGTTTTTTTGTTTTTTAGCACTTTGAAGATATTATCCCACTCTCTCCTGATCTGCAATGTTTCTGCTGAGAAATTTACTTATTATGGGGGAGGAGAAGAGGGTCTGTATGTAGTGAGTCATTTTTTTCTTGCTGCTTTCAAAATTCTCTTTATCTTTGACTTTTGACGATTTGATTCTAATGTGTCTCATTAAATAATTCTTTACATTTAATCTATCTTAGCTTCTTTGTGCTTAGTGATCTGGATGCCACTTACTTCTCCAGATTTAGAAAGTTTTCTGTCATTATTTCTTTAAATATGTTTTCTGCTATTTTCTCTTTTTCTGCTCCTCCTAGTGTTCCCATAATACATACATATATATAGATATACATATATATCTATATATATATATTGCTTGATAGCCCTTTGTACTTTTTCATTCCTTTTTCGTTTTTTTCCTCTGATAATATACTTTCAAATTATCTGTCTTTCAGTTTGCTATTTTTTTTTCCTGCTTGATTTAGTCTGTTGTTGAAGCTCTTTATTGAATTTTTCAGTTCCGTCATTGTGTTCTCAGACGAGAACATCTTTTTGGTTATTTTTTATGGTTTCTATCTCTTTGCTGAATTTCTAATTTTGTCTATGTATAATTTTTCTTAATCTAGGCACTTCATGCTATAAACTTTCTCCTAATAAGTGCTCTTGCTGCATCCCATGAATTTTAATATGTTGTGTTTCCATTTCAATGTACTGTTTTACTGATTTCTCTAGTTTGTCAATCTGTATTTTCTTGTAGCTCACTAAACTTCTTTATGATGGTTATTTTGAATTCTTTGTTGGGTAGTTTGTAGATTTCCATTTCTTTATGATCAATAACTGGTGTATTATTTTGTTCCTTTGTGATGTAATGTTTCTCTGATTACTCATGATTTTTGTGGCCTTGCATTTGTGTCTGCACATTTGAAAAGGTGGATACCTCTTGAAGTCTTTATGGACTGGCTTCAACAGAGAAAGCCTTCCACCAGTAAGTCCATCCAGAGGTATCAGATAAGCCAACTAATGGGGTCTATGTGTGGGGTTGATGCTGGAGTCTTTGAAGAGGTTGGCTTGGTGCCAGGGTCAGTAGGTGAGCAGGCCTAGAGCTTGAATCCACAGAGTTGAACTTGGTGCCTATGTCCAAGGGGACCAACCTGGTGCTTGGGTATATAGGGCCTGGCCTAGAACTGGGTCTACTGAGGCAGACATGGGTCTTCAGTTCATCAGGTGAGTGTGGACCCTTGATCTGCAGGAGTAGGCCTAGTGCCTTTGTCTATGAGGATGGGCCTGAGTTTTGGGTCTCCTAGGACAGACTTGGAGACTGAAAATAAAGGGGCAGGACTGGGTCCCATGTCTGCTGGTACAGGGCTGGAGTCTGCGACTGCAAGAACAGGCCTGAACCCTGGGTCTGGTGGGGTACTGGGCTAGAGCCTGGGATTGCAGGAATGTCCTGCTTGTTTGGCAGATTTAGAGCCTGGGGCTACAAAGGTAAGACTGGAAACTCAAACTGCAGAGATAGGCCTGGAACTGGAACAGGCCTGGTGTTTGAGTCCACAGAGCAGGACTGGATCCTCGGGCCACAGGGACCAGCCTGGAGCCTGGGGCCATGATGGTGGCCTAATATTGGGGTTCTCTGGGGCAAGTGTGGTGCTGGTATCCATAGCAAAGTTTGGTGCTCACTTCACTCCTTCCTCCACATCATGTATGGTATCTCTTCATGCTATGCTGCCTAGGGCTGGGGAGGGATAATATGGATAAGTGAAACTATCCTTCATACCTCCCTACTTAATGCATATTTTCTTATTTCTGTGTTCCACCCAGGTACTGTACTCTCTCACCTGGATTCCTGAAGCTATTGTAAAGGTATTTTCATGTGTAGATAGTGTTCAAAGTGATGTTTCTGCTAGTGGATGAGCTCTGAAATATCTTTTTCTAACATCTTGCTGATATAACTGCAACTTTGTTCCTTCTTTAAAGGGCAAAATTGAATAAAACCACTAAGAGCAAGACCAAATGACTAGGAAAATACTCATTCACAAATGTAAAATAAATTTCTCCAGTTTACTATATTATTCGTGGATTACAATGTATGGAGTTCCACTTTAAAAATAAAATTTAATATTAAGTAGAATACTTTCTCCTTCTATCCTGCTGTATAAAAAAGAGAAGGATATTAATTAAATCAGCATTAAATAGAAAATTATAGGTTATTAACAATTTAATCTTTATTGAAAATGCCTTGACATTTTCAATATGCATTGACAGTTCTAGCTTTAGCATTTATGCTTTCAAGCAATCCTACTTATAAGTTTGGTTTATGATATTTCTAAGGTTCTCATACTTAATGCATAAATGTGGTTCAAGATCTCAGACATGTAATATAACATCTTGTCCTTATTTTCTTAATAACTTTTAGATGAAAGAAAATAATACATACTTCTCTTTAGATTGAAATCTCCCTTATATGTTGTTAGTGCATAGTTTTTGGCTATGTTTTAAAAGAATGGGATTTAGGGGAGACGCAGATTGCAATGAGTCGAGATTGTGCCACTGCACTCCAGCCTGGGTAACAGAGCGAGACTCCATCTCAATAAATAAATAAATAAAAATAAAATAAAATAGCAGGGTTTTAACCATATGCACTCAGCAACCTGTGAGTTATAAACTTAGAAAATATAATACCATAGTGTCTATTCCTCAGAAAGATTTCATCCAGGAATAACTCAGAAAGAAAATTCTGCATTCAGAACAAAACTTGGCCTCCACTTACCTAGGCACAATCCTCCTTGGATTAATGTTTACTTAAATTCATAAAAAGAAAAAAAGCGATGCACCTGGGCTTCCCTTATTCTGAGACTTCTCTTGATTTCAAATAGGAAATAGATTTTTAACATCTTATTGTTAGAATCTGGGATATGAGCTACGGACAATTAAATGTCATGTGTATATTTCTGCAGTTTTGCCCTCATGTTTTGAATAACACAAGATTACTTAAGACTTCAAATCTCTTTTTTGCACAAGGGAGATTGTTAATAATCCCAGTAATTTATAGGAAGTGCTGACTCAACCACATGTAGCTCAATGTAATAAGATTAAACAAGCTCTCAATTTTCAACTCTATTAAAATTACTTCAGTAGCAGCCACAAAGGGTACCTCAGAGCCAGTGAAAAACTTTATATCTCTCCTACCTGATAATGTCCATCAGTTTACTACTCTAAAAACTAACCTTTAGTGTAAGAAGTATGCTTTCTATGTAAATCCAACTCTAAGCCAAGTCTCTTTCCTATTCTCCTACTCCATTTCACCTTATCTCAATCATCCTACCTATATAGAAATTCTTGATCTTCCTTTATATTACCAAAATTCAAAGCACTGGGAGGGGATCTGGCAGGATATCTATCATGATATTGATTCGCAGGTTTAACTCCATTTTGTAGTGTATTTAGATGTTTCTTCCCTTATCAAATTTCTTATCTTGATATTTCTCAAAGACAGAGAAGAGGCCTTTGGTCAGGGATTCATATATGACAAAGATACAATCACAACAAACCCCAACTGGCCTACAGCTCTGTAAAGAAATATCAAAGAATTAGTAGAATTTAAACACTAATCAAAGAGATGGGAGGACATTTCAGCAATAGGATGCAGGTCAGCATGTAATAATATTTAGCAATGCATACCCAGTTTTCAAGATGGTTTATAATCATGTTTTTATTTAGAAAACTAGAAAGATCTAGAGATGTAAATAAAAGCTATTGACATATTTACTGTCCAAACTATTTTTCTTCTTATCACTAGATCTGCAGAATGGTTACCTGTATAAAGAACTGTATGATCTCTTCCCAAAATTCCTACTGATAATTTCATGTCTATTATATGGAGAATGAAGAAGAATGCATAGAAATCAGGTAGAATGTATGATTCTCACTATTACCAGAGAGACCTAGATGCCCTGAATCAGTGCTATATGTTTCAAGGATGGGACTACAGTCAAGGTTTCAAGTTAGGGATAATGGTGAAGTCCAGGAAATGAATGAATGATCAAGAGAATGTCTATAAAATAAAACCAAGATATACATTTATAAGAGGGAACATGCCAAATTTCAAATCTTAAGAGTTAGAGGATGAAGATCAAGATTGAATGACAGAATTAAAAAATCAAATGTATCCAGAATCCAAACTGAATAAGCATCATCAAAGTATGGAGTAGAGAAAGAGTGGTATTAAATTAATATCTTGAACACCTACTGTGGGAAAGCTTCAGGTGACAACAAGTATGTGTTGCAGAGGTGGACTATAATGATGTAAAGAAAAAGCACTAAGAGTACATCTAACTCCTGGGACAATCCTAGAAAATTACCACCCCTCCCCATCATATGTGTGTGTGTGTGTGTGTGTGTGTGTGTGTGTGTGTGTGTATTCCTTACAATAGATTCCAATAGATCCATTCATCAAATGGATAAGATGAAGATTGTCCCATGTCTTAACCAAAATGGTCTTTGAAAACAAATTTCCTGAATTTAAAAAAAAAATCTGGTAAGTAGCTTTAAAGTAATACTATTAAATTATTGAATGTTCTTAATTCAAAAGTTTGGGCTTTTATAATTGACCTTGATGAGCCGTATTATAAAATACCTTACAGGCCTCTGTCTTAGTTTTCTATTGCTGTGTAAAAAACTACCACAAATAAAGCAACTTAAAATAACCATTCATTTATTAGCTCACAGTTCTGTAGGTCAAACACTTGGCAGAGCATGTTTGGGTTCTCTGCTAAGATTGAAAAAAAGGTATCAGCAGGCTGCATTCTCATTTGAAGTTCAAATCCTTCTTTAACCCTATCCTTATTATTGGCAGAAATAAATCCTCTGTGGCTATAGGACTATAGCTTCCACTAATTTCTTGGTATCAGCTAGCAACACATCCAGCTCCAAGAGCTGCTTTTTGCCCATACCTTGTCCATTCTACCTCCACTACAAAACCAACAATAGAAAGCCTCCCTGACGATGAATACCTCTCACATTTTTAATCTCTCCACTTTAAAATGGCTCACTCATGTGGTTAGCTCAGGCCCATATAAATAATCTCTTTATTTTAGGGTCAATTGAAATTTTTATTACAGCTGCAAAAACTCTTTACAACTGTACATAGATTAGTGTTTGGTTCAACAACCAGAGGCCAAGAATCTTGAAAGGAAAGCTTAGGATTTTGCCTACAACACTTTTTAAGACCAATATCTTGGTACATTATGATAGAGTGGCTGGTTTAAACAAAACATAATATCAAATAGGACTAGAAAAATCCATAAATCTAATTATATGTGGCCAATTCTTATGATTTCATCCTCCTGATCCATCACTTTCAATAACTCCAATGCCTATTAAATATACCATAAACTCCTTAGCCTGGCATGGGAGGACCTCCATAATATTGTCCTAGCTTAACTTTCCACCTATGTTTTCTCCTGTGTGTATTCATGCACTCTGTTTCATTTTTTCTCCACATTCTCTCCTTGCTCTTGTTTCTCCAGTAAGGCCATCATCACTCATTATCTGGCACAAGCCTACCATTTTCTATGAACAAAAACAAAAGGGTAATTGAGCATCATATTTGATAGCTTATACCTACTTTAAAGAACACTTTATTGCCTAACTATAAAGATTAAACTAGAGTAGTATTTAAAGCCTACAATGAATCAATTTATTTAGGCCATATTTCCAATTCTTTCCCCTCTTCAACTAGTTCTCTCCAGTGACCCAAACAGTACATTATTCTTTCAACACAGAATTTTGCCCCTTACTGCCTTTGCTTACAATTTTTTCTTTCCCTGAGTTGCTCATCCTCTCCATTTCCAATATGAAAAATCCTACTTAATTTTCACTTTTGCCAACAAAAGAATAAGTCCTATTAAATGCTTCCTTCCACCATAAACAGCTATACTAGACAGTTAATATATATATAACAATTTTCAGAGAGTGAACAAAAGGCAGCTCAAGGCTGTGATTCTCGAGAAGAGGGAAACAAATGAGATAAACACAATGATTATCTTAGATTTCTGCCTGGAAGAAATTTCTGGACTCTGTGCTGCCAGAAGGGGAACCCAAACAAAGCCTGGCAGTCTCATAGACTTAAGACAGAGAGTAGAGCTCAAAGATGGTAATATGGCTAAATTTTCAAGGCGGAATATCAAAAAGAAAGGATGCATGCAGAGAAAGTATCCCAGGAATCTGCACGGATTCCCAGGGTTTTTCGTAGACTGCTAATCTGTGCCTGCATAAGGAAACTCCACAGGTCAGGCTAACAACTGCCAGAGAAAAATCAATCGATTAGGAACTATAAGCCAAACTCCCAGAGCTTCACAAAGAGCTGGAAGTCTTCTGTGTTCCCACCAACCAGAGAGGTGAGACAGTGTCAAATACATAGGACATACCACACAGTACTAGAAGAGTTGTACTTCAGTAGTGTGAATAATAAAGGCTACTCTATTCCTTTTCTTTAAAAAGTTTTAAAACAAGCCTCAAAGAATCATTGATCCATAAGAAATTATACTGCCTGACAGAGAAAATCCCAATGGCGTTTAAATTTTATTTATTTAATTATTTGCTTACTTTCAGACAGGACCTTGCTCTGTCACTGAGGCTAAAGTGCAGTGGTACCATCATGACTCACCGCAGCCTCAACCATCTGGACTCAAGTGATCCTCCCACCTCAGCCTTTCAAATACCTGGGACCACAGGTGCACGTCACCATACCCAGCTAACCAATGCTGTCTAAAACAATACAACAAAAATCAGTCAATAGAAATGTACCCAGAAAGGAAGGAAAAATTAAATCAGCAAGACTTAAAAACAGATATATGCTTAACAATTGAAAAAAAACATAAATCTAATGTTGAAAGAAATAGAAATTATTTAAAGAAAACAAATAATTTCTAGAGATGAAAATATATTTGAAATGAAAATTACATGAATGGGATTTAAAAGAAATTAGACACTGAGGAATAAAAGATTAGTGAACTTGAAGACATAGTAATAGAAAATATCCCAAATGAAACACAGAGAGAATAAAATATTGAACAAAATAAGCAATGACTCAGTGGCCCATGGAAAAATAAATGAAAATTGTAGTCCTAGGAAAAGAAGGAGGATAGAAAAAAAATTTGAAAAAAGGATAGTCGAAATTTTGCCAGTTCAATAATGGTCATAAACTGACTGATCTAAGAATTGCAACAAACCTCAAGCTGGATAAATACATAGAAAATCACACCAGGGAATAATCAAATTGCAGACAAGAAATAGCAGACAAGAAAACCAACTTATGAGCAGAAAAGGGCAAAATGCCAGTAAAGTGAACTATCAAACTTAAAATCCTATCCATAAATGAGTAAGAGTAGAAAAAAAAAAAAAAACAGACTTTATCCATGACAAACTGCTGCAAAATGTCAGAATTTGTGAACAGAAGGTTAAGACTCTGAAAAAAGAAATAAAATACAAAGCTTCAAAAAATTATAATATTGCACTTTAAGCAAGCAAAAACATGAGGTTCTTAATAAACACCTTGAATCAGAAATACAAAAACTAAAAACAGAAATAAACAAAAAAATGGAAGAAATAAAATGAGTTAATTTCTCTGATGGAGGAAATAGAAGAAAGCAAAAACACACACACACATTTTTAAAAAGACCAAATTACTGTATGCCAAGTGAGAATAGATTTAAATGCAAATTAATAAAAGGCATTAAAGAAAATCAGGAAAGCACCAAAGAAAATAAAAACAAGCTAAAGAAAGAAATGAAAAGACTCTAGTAAAATAATGAAATGGAAGGCCGAAAAAGAAAAAACAGCAAAAATTTTATTTACACTACTGGTGTCCCTGAAGAAAAAAAGTCAAAACAATGTAAAATAATTAATGTTTACACTACAATACAAAAAAAGAGAGAGAGAGAGAACCTTCAGACATAAAAGAAGAAACCACACATTGAAAAGGCTTAGCAGATATCAGATAAATAGATCTAGAATGATGCAATCTGAGATATAAAGAAAGCAAAAGTCCTTTGGGGCTCTGGCCAAAAAGATGAAATAAATTACAAAGCAAGAGAATTAAATTGTTACCAGGTTTCTCAGAAGCAACATGAAAAGATAATAACAGTGGAACCGTATTTTCAAGAAACTTAATGGAAAAAAAAAGTGTGAACCAAGGATATTATATTCAGTCAATCTGTCATTCAAATTTTAAGGTTGTAGAAAAAGTTTTGCATGTGCCTGAGCTCGGAATACTGTAAGCATGTGCCCATCCTGAGACATCTACTTCAGGATGTTTCATCCAATCATGAAATCACTGGAAAGATTCCCCAAAAGAGGATTTCATACATTTAATGGTAGAGCTAGGACTAAAACAATTGTGGGGCAAGTGTTTGAAAAATATTATGGAAATATTACATATTCATAGGCTGCACGTGGTGGCTCACACCTGTAATCCCAGCACTTTGGGAGGCCGAGGTGGGCAGATCACCTGAAGTCAGGAGTTCAAGATCAACCTGGCCAACATGGTGAAACCCCATCTCTACTAAAAATACAAAAACTAGCTGGGTGTGATGGCAAGTGCCTTTAATCCCATCTACTCAGGAAGCAGGAGAATCTCTTGAACCCGGGAGGCAGAGATTGAGCTGAGATGTCACCACTGCACTCCATCCTGGGCAACAGAGCAAGACTCTGTCTCAAAAAAATACAAAATAAATAAAATTTTTAAAAAAGAAATATTACATGTTCTTCTAAGTAGAAAGAACACAGCTAAACATCGGGAGAAACAAATGAAAGGGGAAAGTAAAATATTCATGGAATGCTGCATGGATAATAAATGGGAATCATAGGATACCATTTAAAACTGACAAATGATAAAAGGTTTAGAAAGAATAAAGGGAATTAAGGGCACTATAAACAGTATTAATACAAAGATAACCACTTGTGATCGTCAGAATAATGTCCCTCCCAAAGATATTTCTGTCCTAATACTCCCATTCTGTGAATACATGAGGTAAATGACAAAGGGAAATAAAAGTTGCAGATGGAATGAAGGTCGCTAATCAGTTGATCTGAAAATAAAGAGATTATCCTGAATTGTGAGGGTGGGCCTAATGTAAACATGAGGATTTTTGAAGTGGAATAGAAAATCAGAAGAGAGAGTCAGAGACATGATAGCTTGAGAAAGATGCAGTGCAATATTGCTGGTTTTGAAGATGGATGAAAAAGGCTGTGAAACAAGAAGAGCAGGCAACCTCTAGAAGCTGCAAAAGGCAAGGAATGGATTCTCCCCTGGATTCTCCAGAAGAAACACAGACCAGCTGACACATTTTAACCCAGAGAAACGCATTTCTGACGTCTGACACATAAAACTTAACTTGTGCTGTTTCATGCCAGTAAGTTTGTAGTAATTTGTTACAGCAGTAACGGAAAACGAATATATCACTAAAATAAAAAGAACTTTCCTATATACCAAAAAATATTTTAAAAAGAAAAGCAAGGGAGCCAAATTATTTAAAAAAAGCAAACATAACAATATACGCAGTTATTACAACATAAGATAATATGACAGAATTGAAACAAAACATGTCATTTTAACAAATATGAACAGGTTTAACTTGCTTATTAAGGGGAAAAGATTTTTAAATTGGCTTATAAAGTAAAACCCAACTATATATTCTATGTAAGGCATATAGTTAAAACACGATAATTCAGAGTTTAAATATAAAAGGATAAACAAAGACTTAGCAAAGAAATGGAAACAATAAGAAAGTAAGAGGTTATAATTCTAATACCAAAGAAGACTTCAAACCAGAAAGACTTAGATAATGAAGAGATTATAAATATTAGTATGAACACAAGATTTCTAAAATCTGTATATATGTATGAGCATATGTTTATGTGCACATATGTGTATGCATGTGTGTACATATATATACCTACACACACTTATCCCTTACAGGTGTTGTTCACTGGTAACTTTGATTAACCAGTCATGATATCTGATGTTTCCCTAATATATACACACAAATATGTATAAAACTATAGATATATTTTTTGCAACTGAACCCCTCCACTGAAATGATCTCTTCCTAAAGCTAATAATAACTCACTAATTGCCAAGTCCAAAGGCCACTGAATAGTTACTATCTCAGTTGCCCTCTTTTGGGTTTGATGCTTTTGAGCACTTTTTTTTCTATAAACTACTTACCCAATTTACTTGTGTGTTAGCATATTCTCCTTAGTCTCATTCTTCAGGGTTTTTTTCAGATTCTTTTTTTGACTTACCTTTAAACAATGGTGTTTTCTAGGCCTTCACTCTTGAGCTTTTCTTGTTGAATAAACTTTCTGGGCAGGATTTTTCAGTCCAACA
This sequence comes from Macaca nemestrina, assembly GCF_043159975.1. Taxonomy (NCBI): domain Eukaryota; kingdom Metazoa; phylum Chordata; class Mammalia; order Primates; family Cercopithecidae; genus Macaca; species Macaca nemestrina. The sequence continues at coordinate 21,536,656 of NC_092125.1, read as the reverse complement.
ACCAACAACTTCTAACACCTTTATGCTGATAACTTCAAACTATGTCTTTACCTTCAGTGTTTTTTAAATTTTTTTATTTTTTACCTGAATTCAAGACTCATCTATCTACCTACCTTCTAAATATCAAAGGCATTCAAATTATACTTGTCCAGAATTGACCTCATTTTAAAACTCCCAAACATTTTCTTTCTTTTATATTCCCTCTTCTCTTATGAAACCACATATATCAAATCACCCAAACCAAATCTAGCAGATTATTTTAGATTCCTCACTCTCCCTGCATACCCAATTGGTCATTAAATCCTATTGACTCTATTCCTTAATAGGTTTTATATCATTTATTTCCTTTTCTTCTCTGATTTAATTCAAAGTTTGAATACAATATGGAGCTTATATTCCATCTCAAGTTTAGGAAGTGGGAAATATAAAATAATAAGGTCAGTTTGGGAGGGTGCTGATTTCTAAGGCAAATGAGAAACAATCAACAGGATATACTCATCAGAGACCTGGATTCCTGAGCTCAAATATCAAAAAAGAGAACAAGCTAGAAATCAAAGTATAGATTTGGGAACTCTTAGAATATAAATTATAGTTAAATTCATGAGAGTGTGGGCAGACAGGGGTGGGCCAAAGCTAGAAGCCTCGTGGCCTCTAATTCCTTATGGGAAGAAAGCTTGGCTGCTCTATTAGTCCATTTTCTTGCTGCTGATAAAGACATATTTACAAAAGAAAAAGGTTTATTAGACGTAGAGTTCCACGTGCCTACGGAGGCCTCACAATCATGGTGGAAGGTGAAAGTCACGTCTCACATGGTGGCAGCAAGAGAGAATGTGAGCCAAGTGAAACAGGTTTCCCCTTACAAAACCATCAGATCTTGTGAGACTCATTCACTATCATGAGAACAGCTCAGGAAGGACCTGCCCCCATAATTCAATCACCTCCAACTGGGTTCCTCCCACAACATGTGGGAATTGTGAGAGTTCCAATTCAAGATGAGATTTGGCTGGACACAGCCAAACCATATCATTCTGCCCCTGGCCCTTCCCAAATCTCCTGTCCTCACATTTCAAAACTGATCATGCTTTCCCGACAGTCCCCCAAAGTTTTAACTCATTTCAGCGTTAACTTAAAAGTCCACAGAGACAAGGCAAGTCCCTTCTGCCTATGAGCCTGTAAAATCAAAAGCAAGTTAGTTACTTCCTAGACACAATGGGGTCACAGGCATTGGGTAAATATAGCCATTCCAAATGTGAGAAATTGGCCAAAACAAAGGGGCCACAGGGCCCATGCAAGTCCAAAATCCAGTGAGGCAGTCAAATTTTAAAGCTCCAAAACGATCTCCTTTGACTCCATGTCTCATATCCAGGTCATACTGATGCAACAGGTGGGTTCCCATGGTCTTGGGCAACTCTGATCCTGTGGCTCTGTAGGGTACAAACTTCCTCCTGGCTGCTTTCACAGGCTGGCATTGAGTGTCTGCAGCTTTTCCAGGTGCACAGTGCAAGCTGTCAGTGGATCTACCATTCTGGAATCTGGAGGACAGTGGACCTCTTCTCATAGCTTCACTAGGCAGTGCCCCAGTAGGGACTCTGTTTGGGAGCTCCAACCCCACAATTCTCTTCCATACTGCCCTAGCAGGGGTTCTCCATGAGGGCCCCACCCTGCAGCAAACTTCTGCCTGGGCATCTAGGCATTTTTATACATCTCCTGAAATCTAGGCAGAGGTTCTCAAACCCCAGTTCTTGACTTCTGTGCACTCGTAGGCTCAACACCACATGGAAGCTGCTAAGACTTGGGGCTTACACTCTATGAAGCCATGGCCCGAGCTCTCCTTTGGCCCCTTTCAGCCATAGCTGGAGCAGCTAGGACATAGGGCACCAAGTCCCTAGGCTGCACACAACACAGGAACCCTTGGCCTGGCTCATGAAACTATTTTCTCCTAGGCCTCTGGGCCTGTGATGGGAGAAGCTGCTGTGAAGACCTCTGACATGCCTGGAGACATTTTCCTCATTGTCTTCAGGATTTACATTCAGCTCCTTGTTACTTATGCAAATTGCTGCAGCCAGCTTGAATTTCTCCTCAGAAAATGGGTTTTTCTTTCCTATCACATTGTCAGGCTGCAAATTTTCTGAACTTTCACGCTCTGATTCCCTTATAAAACTGAATGTCTTTAACAGCACCCAGGTCATCTCTGGAATGCTTTGCTACTTAGAAATTTTTTCTGCCAGATGCCCTAACTCATCTCTCTCAAGTTCAAAGTTCCACAAATCTCTAGGGCAGGGGCAAAATGCTGCCAGTCTCTTTGCTACAATGTAACAAGAGTCACTTTTGCTCCTGTTCCCAACAAGTTCCTCATCTCCATCTGAGACCACCTCAGCCTGGACCTTATTGTCCACATCACTATCAGGCTTTTGGTCAAAGCCATTCAACAAGCCTCTGGGAAGTTCCAAACTTTCCCACATTTTTCTGTCTTCTTCGGAGCCTCCCAAACTGTTCTAATTTCTGCTTATTACCCAATTCCAAAGTCACTTCCACATTTTCAGGTATCTTTTCAGCAACACCCCACTCTCGGTAACAATTTACCATGTTAATCCATTTTCACACTGCTGATAAAGACATACCCGAGACTGGGCAATTTACAAAAGAAAGAGGTTTATTGGACTTATAGTTCCATATGGCAGGGGAGGACTCACAATCATGGCAGAAGGTGAAAGACTCATCTCACATGGCAGCAGCAAAAGAGAGAATCAGAACCAAGCAAAATGGATTTTCCCTTATTAAACCATCAGATCTCATAAGACTCATTTACTGTCACAAGAACAGCACAGGAAAGACCCACTCCCATAATTCAGTCACCTCCCATGAGGTTCCTCCCATGACACATGGGAATTGTGGGAGGGAAGTTACAATTCAAGACGAGGTTTGGGTGGGGACACAGCCAAATCATATCAGCTACTGAAGTAGGGAACTTGCTAAATGGAGTGAATTCTTGACAAGGCTGCTTTGGAGAAATAAAATGGGGAGCCAACAAGGAATGTGCAGCATGGCTCTGGGGGAGTGGGGTTGGCGGGGCAGAACAAGGATGTGAGGGGTCCAGAATCCCAACCAAAAGACCCCAGGATGGACTGTTACAGTGACTGTTCTGGAAGGTGAGTGAAGAGAAGCCAGGCTGGGTGGGGGCTCTGAAAGACTTGGAGAACAAGAGCCAAGGAGTGAGAGGTCACAATTAGAGCAGAGCATAGATGTGTAGTGTCAGTAAAAGAGCAAAAAATAAGGAAGAATTCAGGTCAGGTCAGAAAATAGATCACTGAGGTGTTACAGGGTGATCATGTAAGAATGATTAGAATCAAGCATGCAAGAAAGCATAATTTGGAAGCATTGGCTGTGATGGCAACAAATACACTGAATCTCTCCAGTATTTTAGGTAGTTTGGGGGTGACCAGGAAAACTTTTACCCAGATATGAAAGTCCTCATTGAAGATTACAAAAAGAGAGGAAGTCTGTAGTCACCCATAATATCTCATGATATCTTGAGAAAAAGCAAAGAACATTAGTTTAAGAGAATTGTAATTTTTAGGAAGTCTGATGCGGCTACAGGTCCAGAAACTTTGCTCTGGAACCTGGTTTGGAAAATAGGGGACAGTAGAGTCAGGGGTTGTGTCTGCTGTTGGGTCCTTGAGTTGATGAAGGGCAAAACTCTGGAAAAGCAGTTTATATCTGTGTGCTTAGGAATTCAAAGGTCCCTAAACATTTTTTTCTTTCTTATCAGCTTTCATTTTAAGCCCTAGAACTTCAGAAACTGCTTTACTATGGAAGGGGGTGGAGGGGTCTGAAAGGAGAGAGACTACTTTGTCTCTTTCTGTTGAAAATAAAATGGTACTTGGTAGGAAGTCTCTGGAGAAACAGCTGATTCACAGTTCCTCTTGTGACAACGTCACCTTGGCAGTGTTTCTCGGGTCACAGAGGATTTGAGCTTCTGTCAGTCACACAGGTCACACTTGCCTGGAGAAGAAGGCAATTAGTATCCTTTCCTGGAAGGTCCATTGGCTTACCCTGAGACTTACTTTGTTTCTGTGACCTTTTTCTGCTCCTAGTTTTACATTACTTATGAATGCTAAAGGAAAAGGGTTTGGGGCTGCATTATTGTTTGAGTAAATTTGTTTTAGCTGATTTTTTTTTCTCTCTGATTTTTTTTTCCTTCTGATCATAAGCAGAGGTCATGAAAAGAGGTGGGACCAACGAAGACTGTTACTCTGCTATTAGCTGCAGAGAGTAGATGCTGAGAAACACACAGAGAAAAAGCAAAAGACCAAGAGAGGGAAAGAGAGACTACAGAAAGCTTCCAGAAATCCTAAAAAGCAAAAATGCTATGCCAGTAAACACAAACATGTTAAAGTAATAGATATTTCCATCAAAAAGTAAATTAGACATTCACATTAATTATAAACATTAATTAACATTTAATTAATGAAAAATCCTAAGGGATAAAAGGGTCAGTGCCAGAAAAGAAAATTTAGAGATAAGATTCACTTAGATTTCACTGTATCCAATTCTAATTTTCCCTTTCAGAAAGGAGCAGGCTGTTTATAAACCTTTGAAAGGAAGACTCCACCACTCCTTTCTGCCTTAATAGTAAGGTGGCAAGAGAAGATGTGTCTAGCTCTTCTAAATAGCGCCAGAGCTAGCTATATGCAGAAGATTGAAGCTGGACCCTTTTCTTACACCATATACAAAAATCAACTCAAGATGGATTAAATACTTATATATAAAACCTAAAAATACAAAAAGCCTGGAAGATAACCTAGAAAATATCATTCTGAACATAGGACCTGGCAAGGATTTCATGATAAAGACACTAAAAGCAACTGCAACAAAAACAAAAATCGACAAAGGAGGCCTAATTAAAATAAAGAGTTCTACATAGCAAAAGAAACTGTCAATAGAGGAAACAGACAACCTACGGAATAGGAGGAAATATTTGCAAACTATCAGATGGATAGTTTGCGTCAGATGGATAGTTTCCATCTGACAAAGTTCTAATATCCGGAATCCACAAGAAACTTAAATTTACAAGAAAAAAACAAACAACCCCATTAAGAAGTTGGCAAAAGACACGAACAGACACTTTTCAAAAGAAGATATATGTGAGGCCAACACACATATGAAAAAAATATGCTCAACATCACTAATCATTAGAGAAATGCAAATCAAAGCCATGATTAGATACAACTCACACCAGTCAGAATAGTTATTTAAAAAATCAAAAAATAACAGATGCTGGCGAGGTGGTAGAGAAAAGGGAATACTTACACACCGCTGGTGGGAATGTAAATTAATTCATCTATTGTGGAAAACAATTTGGTGATTTCTCAATGAACTTAAAACAGAATTACCATTTGACCCAGCAATTCCATTACTGGGTATATACCCAAAGGAATAAAAATCATTCTGCCACAAAGACACATTCTTGCATATGTTCATCACAGTACTGTTCACAGTAGCAAAGACATGGAACCAGACTAAATGCCTATCAATGGTAGCTACAAAAATTACAATGGTAGACTGGACAAGAAATAGGGGTTACATATACACCATAGAATACTATGTAGCCATCAAAAAGAATGAAATCATGTCCTTTGCAGCAACATGGATGGAGCTAGAGTTCATTATCCTAAGCAACATAGGAACAGAAAACCAAATACCGCATGTTCTCCCTTATAAGTGGGAACTAAACATTGAGTACACATGGACACAAGGAAAAGGACAACATACACGAGGGCCTACTTAAGGGTGAGGGTCAAAAACCTTTTTATCAGGTACTATGCTGATTACCTGGGTGACAAAATAATCTGTACACCAAACCCTTGAAACATGCAATTTTTGTGTATAACAAACCTCCACATGTATCTCTGAGCCTAAAATAAAAGTGAATAAACTGAACAAATAAATAAACAGCCCCAGAGAAGAGTTGTCTCAAATAAAAAAAAAAAAAATGCAATGTTGTGAAGCCAAAGATTTGGAGGTAGAAATACCATATCTACCCAAAGATTTTCTAGGCAAACCCTGAGATTTCTATGCTCACACAGGGGCTTTTTGCCCCCACTTCTTAGCTTGGCTAAACATCCTGGTTACCACCATACATAATGGAGAGCTTCTCTTTTGCTGCATAATTACTAGTGCCTTAGATTCAACAGGTTTATTATGGCTAACTGTATCAAGGGCTACACTACATGCTAGACCAATTCAAATATTTAGCAAACCTTATGAATATTTATTGATCATTTATTGATGTCATGGTACTGGGCCCCATACTCAACTGGCTGTTATAGAGTGTACCAAAAAAACATAAATGTGATCTCTTACGTTCTAAGAGAGGAGAAAAGACATATCCATATGGGAAGATTTTAAAAGGACAATAAACACAGACCAAGTCAAATGAGAGACATTTACAATAAGTAAAGGAGGATAGAGATTGCTATGAGCTCAAGTATTCAGAGAAAACTTTTTTCGTGATGGCAAATATACGAAGAACAGTGCATGACCAGATGTTTGCTTTAGAATATTATTCAGGCAACATTGTTAAGAATGGATCTGAAGAAAAAAAGAAGACGAGGAAATTACTGCTGTGTCAGCAATGATGCACATTAACATGAGGGCAGTGGGGATGGAGAGAAACAGATGCATTTAAATCACATTAAGTAGATCTCTTGTCAGAACTTAGCGATTGATTAGAAGAGAAGTTGTCAAACAAGGAAGAGTTAAGAATGACACCCAAGATTTTTGTCTAAGAAAATTGTTTAGAGGGTTTTTCCATTCTCTGAGATGGCAAATGCATATGAAGAGACAGACCTCTGCGTTAGGTGTTATTTGAAATACAGAAATAGTATGAGATGTTGTCTCTGCCAGGATTCCATTTCTATTTTCTCTTTTTTTATATCCTTTATTTATTGATGTAGGGTCTTGAGTAGTTTCTTTTCATAAATTTATTTAAATATTTTGATGACCTAACTTATTGTCGTGTTACATTTATTTACTTCAGTACTTCTGAAAGGTTTATAGAAGTTAATTTGAAAATAAGCATAAATAATTCAAAACAAAGAGATTCAAAAGTTTATTTTGTGGGTATCTCGCTAGTCTCCCATCCCTTACCAATTCTAACTTTTATAATTAAAAGGATATAAAGAGATTAAGACAGACTTTCAGACATCTTCAAAAACTAGTCAAGTCTGTAAAAATGCTTATGAACCTACCAAATATTCCCAGCCTTGCTTGTTTCTGAAGGAGTTATACACAAAGGTGATGAATGTTACAGTCTAGAGGCTAGAACTGAGACTTTGAAATATATTTTCTTTACTTTTTTTTCTATAAAAATTTCCAATTTTCTGAAAATTTGAGCTCTCAGCTAGAAATCTCTTAGGCTCTTTGATTCAGGCCTATGACTGTGAGATGTGGACACATCTATACGGCTGGGTTAAGCAGATCATTTCTAGTCTCATTTGACCTAGTCAAGAAGCCAGCTTTCCCCAAATTACAGGTTCTCCCAGGAAAAGGCTTCACCACCCCTGTCTGTTCTACTTAGTCTCTGGAATTGATGAAGCAATGGATGTTTTGTGCAGGAGTGAAAGGAGAGAGAGAGGAATCTGCACATATCAACATCATGTTGGCAGCAACAAACCACCCCTCTACCTGTCTCGAGGCCCAGCAGCATAAGCATGTACCTGCCAAGACAGAATCGATGGAGAGAAGCCAGGGCCCGGGTAAAACGTCCCAACCAAAGTATTTCGAGTCAGTAATAATAGACACAAGGCCTAGATAAGTCACTCAGAGCCCTGTCTCTCCGAGTGTTTTCCGTAGCATTCAACGGAAAATGGTCTACGTGTGCTGGTCCTCCCTCCCCTCCCCCCTGATGAAGTATCTTAGCTCCCAGTCGGGAGTATTCCTATAGTTCAGAAGTGTTTTCCACTGAGCCATGGCTGCGAAGACCAAACACATATGGCTACAGTAATCTCCCCTGGTAAAAGTCTTTCAGAATCCTTGGACTTTGAGTCTTTGCCAAGGGTGTACGGTTTGAGAGGTTTTGCATATATTTCCTTTTGGGGGGCCGTGAGGAACGAAGCTAACGGGATGATTTTGTAAAATGGGGAGCCACCCTAAAAACAAGTCAGTAACGGCAGCAAGCAACAGCGGCAGCAGCAAGCCAGAGTTGAATTCCATTTAAATAAAATGCCAAAAGGCAGTCAGTGAAAGTGACATTTATGGTGTTACTACAAATGCATTCAGTGGGAAAGCTCAGTAGCAGAAGCAAGGGGGAAAAAAACAAGCTGTAGTGAAAACTGCCATCTGTATATTGTGCCCCGTTTTTAATATTCTGTATTCTCATAAAAAGTGTTGTTTCTGTCACTATTCAATCTCACAAACTCACACAGAACACTGTTAAAAGTCAGCAGTGTGTGAAATGGTATTTTAAAATAAATGAAACCCGCTCGCAGAGCTGCGGAGGAATATTGCAATGCTGGGCGCTGACAGACAGGCACTGAAAAGTAACAACCGTTATCATCTTAAAGCAAAGCGGATTAAATAAAAACCCACAGCCAGTGGTGCATTACCAAGTCTGATATTGACACAGCTGCTGTGGTGGTTATTTTTCATTGTCTCATCAAGACAAAGCATCATGGGATATCAATCTTCCCTCTGTCAGGCCATGCCTGGTATAAAGTTTTTCGTTTACATTTTCATTATATCCCTTTTATCTCCCGTGCCAGCATTTTTTCTAAACTGTGGGGTCCAGTGACCTGTGGGGCAGTGTTGAGCTATTACCTTCTGGCCAGAAGAGCTCCCTCCTGGGGCAAAGGGTAGTTTGCCCCTTTTCCCCTCCCCCATCACCTTTTAGCTGGCTTCAAATGGCAAAGGATGTCCATTATTCTCTTGTGTTGGTGGATGATTAGAAACTGTAATGTGTGTGTGCTTGTACGTGAGAGACAGAAATAAGGAGCAAGAGGGAAAGAGGTAATGACTGTGAGAATTAGAAGAGCATTTGAGGATATTATTTTTTTTCTCTCTTCTCTGGGAAGAACAAGAATAGAAAATACACAACTCCCTGGAGAACGCTACAGCTGCAAAACCAGATTAATGCTTAACTTTTATACACCACTGTTTTATTTTCTAGACTGGCTCACTCTTTCCTGATTTGGCCTTCCATTCGGAAGTTGGCTGACCAATTGAAAATGTATTTTAATTTAACTCACACACAAAAAAACAGTATCTCTGAGAAAGATCACTCTTCTTTTGGGAGGCTGATAGAAGTATTCTGTACACTTTCCTCTCCCTCTCTTACTTCCCTTGTTTTGGAAGTTTATTAGTGTAATTTCTTAAGGAGAGAAAATTCAGTTATGAAATATGTTTCAGTATTTTAGTCTCTACTTTGGAAGTCATTGGCCCCAATGGCAGGGGAAACAAGTTTCTTTAGAAAAGTTTAGAAATGTGATGTTTTTTCAGATGGAGATAGGTGTAACAAAGAGAGTGGGGCTTAGAGATCACTTTTTGAGCATCTTCCATGTGCCCTACCGGAGGGTTGGAAATGAATGTCAGGACAGGCTGAAAACTTTGTGAGATATTCAGAAGAAAGGATTGTTCCTCCTGTGTGTCTTCTGCACCAGCAAAAATTGAGTCGGGTCAAAGGAGCTGTATAAGTTCACTAGCTGCTAAACACATGGCTTCAACACTTAACATTTGAGCGGCTTAGCCAAATAGAAGTTTATTTCTCACTTGCGTCACAATTGATGTGGGTTCAGGTGCCCTCCTACATCCTTTGAAACATGTGACCTCCAAGGTCACTGCCGAAAAAGAAGAGAGTATCCAAATATTACATAGGAAGTTTTTAGGACCAGGCATGAGAGAGGTTTTCGTCACTTCTGCCAACATTCCGTTGGCCAGAGCTCAGGCACATGGCCTCACCCTAACTGCAAAAGAGGCTAGGAATCTTCTAGGAGTCTTCCTATGTGCCCTGAAAAAAAGTGCAGTGAATGCAATAAACTTTAGCTGTTGGCCATAGAATCAGGATAGGAAAAGGAAGAGCAGTATAAAATAAGTGAGAGGAAAAGAGGATGTATTGCTGCAGTAAGGATCAATCTGTATTTTATCCCAGTACCTTCTGCCCTCCATCAGAGTCATAGACATGTTCCTCAGGCTGTGTTCTGGTTATCTATGGCCAGGTAATGACTACCCTCAGAACCGTGGCTTAAAACAGTCATACACATTAACTTTGTTAATAAATCTGGGGTCTGACGGGGGTCAGTGAGACAGTTCTTGCTCAAGTGTCTCTAGTGAGATTGCAGTGAGAGAATGGCTGGGGGGTCACTCAAAGGTTCCTTTACTCACATGTCTCCTGCTTGGACTGGGAACACTCAAAACCACTGGGACTAGAACAGCTGGGGGTCCTTGGGCATCCCTCTAGAGGTGATCTTTCCGTGGTGTCTCTACATGCTGGTCTCAGGGTGACTGGGCTTCTCACATAGCAACCAAAGTTTCTCAGAGAGAATTTCCCAAAAGTAACCAGGAGTTGCAATGGCCTTTTCTAACAGAGACTCAGAAGTCAGGCTGTATTAACTTCTGCCACATTCTGTTCATCAAGGCAGCCACAAATGTCTCCCTCTCCCCTAACTGCCCCCTCAAATTCAAATGGGGAGATAAAGACTCCACTTGGCTTTTAAAACCATACCAAACTTGAGAAGTTTTTTGTTATTGTTGTTTGTTTCTTTCTTTGTGGGCTTTTTGAGACAGAGTCTTCTTCTGTTGCCCCTGCTGGAGTGCAGTATTGCAATCATAGCTTACTTCAGCTCTGAACTCCTGGGCTCAAGTGATCCTCCTGCCTCAGCTTCCTGAGTAGCTAAGACTACAGTCAGACACCACCATGGCCAGCTAATTTTTTTTTTTGTAGAGACAGGGTTTCACTATGCTGCCAAGACTGGTGTCAAACTCCTGGCTTCAAGTGATCCTCCTACCTCACCTTCCCAAAGTGCTGGGATTACAGGTGTGGGCCATTGCGTCCAGCTGAGAAGTCTTTAAGCTACTCATGTTGAGGACGACTAATGTTCAGGCTAAATCTAAGTCCTTGTAAATTCCTAGATGAAAATTAAAAAGTTGGCCGATCATGGAAATAACCCTAAAATATTAGTAGTTGTATAACAGAAACCAAATTATGTGTGGATATGAGGTATTTTTTTCTCTCAAATTCATCTCATTTTACCTCATTTGTATTATTTTTACACTTGCAACAACAACAATAAAAATCCTTCCACAACTGCACTAACTACAGCATTATCTCCTACTCATTTATCCCTTCTGTAGGATGTAAAGATTCTGAATGGATTGGTTCAACCAAAAGTTATAGTTAGGAAAAAATTCTGAAAAACCTCAAAATGAAACAATGTCTATAGTGGCTGCCTAACCACTTCTCAACCTTCCTCTTTGAGAGAACTTTGTCAGAGCAGAAAGTTGGCAGCCAGCAGAATAGATAAGGCAAATTTAGTACCATCCTTACAACCGAAGTCCTACTTGCCTTCTGGTCTGTAGATTCAGCCCCCAAATATAGGACCAAATCTGGTACACCTAAAGACTGATGTCCTGGACACTGTTGTGTCCTCTAAGCTTCAGCCTTCCCATCTAGCTTTATCACCCATTTTGACCCCTCTTTAGAGTAAGGATTCTGCCTTGGTGTACTGGTGGCACAATAGTTCCTCAGTCCCAAATTTCTATGCATCATTCTGGGGCCCTGAACCTCTGCTTGGCTCTGAGTTCCAGACAACCATACCACAAATTCTGGTTAACATTTTTATCCAAATAATCATAGTGTAGCTACCAACCCAGAATAGTATATAAAGTGAATTTTCTGCCACTATGTCACTCCACCAAATTGGAGTGACATGGAGCAGAGTCATGACCACTTGAATATTAAGATTTAGACTAATGCCCACCCCAGGAGGTAAGCTCCCTAGACAAATTTCTTTCCCTGGTCCTGGCCCTTATGTTAGTAGCTTAAGTTCTTCTCCCTTCAATGTGCCATTGAGTTCTCAATATGCTTAACAATTAGACTGCATCAATAATGACAGATAGGTAAATATGAATTATCCATTATCTATTCCAACCACTTGAATCATATCTCTTCTTCTCTCATATCTTGAGTCTCACCTTGTGGACAGCATTTAACTCTTAAAATATGCAACTTTATTTATGTGATCCAAGTTTGAATTTCTGTGAACCTATGACATATCTAGGTTAATAATTCAGTAACTTCCTTTATTCAATACAGGCAAAAAACTGATCATCAGAAACACAGAATTGAAATAGCCTAAACTACCTGTTATGAGATATTTAGAACACAAAATTTTTGGCATAAAGTTTATTCTGAACATAATTAGTCATATTTTGATGATTCAGAAGTTGCTTTAGAAACATATTATAACATCTACAGCCATACCACCCTGAAGTGCCTGATCTCATCTGATCTCAGAAGCTAAGCAGGGTCGGGCCTGGTTTGTACTTGGACGGGAGAAACCTACTATACGGCTGACATCTCATCTTTATGAGCCTCAGTTAACATGAAGTTGTTTCTGGGAGTGGTTTATCAATTGAAAATGCCCAGTGAATGGGGTACTGGATAGTAGAGAGTACCTTATGGTACTGCAAGACACTGCAAGATGAATACCCTCCAGAAAGCAATAAAAAGAAAATAACCAGAATGCTACATCCGTCTGTGGTCTCCATAGGTCTCCTCAGGTTTTAAATATCGAAATGCAGCAGGGAGGCGCCTTTACCATGTACAACCTCCTTCCTAAAACAGTTCGTGGCTCACTTCCCACACCTTTTTTCTTGCTTGCAAAAATTAAAAATAAAAAATAAGACTGCCCCAAGGTCAGATCATCATTGAAACTCTGGATTTCCTTTACAGAAACTTCATAATCTATTTGCTGCTTATATCCAGATTAAATGACAGAATCAGAAACCTACAATGTCATCATTTGGTAAACATCTCAGATTTAACAAACATTTGCCCATAACGTGTTACCAAGCCTTTTGGGGTTTAAAATAAACTGTATATCTAATTCTAAGTAAGGGAGCATGTTCAGTTCCCAGTTAGATATGAATTCCCCCACTGGACTATCATAGCCTTTAATCTGCATGCCTATAATTTGGGGCTGTTGGATCGTAATACACCGTATTTGTCTACTTCTCAAATCATCCCAATTAGATCTAAAGGTCCCTATGGACTAATTCTAATTTCATAAAGTTGATGCTTCCTTTTATTAGTTTAGAACTGAAAACTTTCTGAGTTTCTCAAGTTGAGTCTTAGAACAATTATGTTAGATGAGTAAAGTACATATTATTATGCCTGTGATACAAATAGGAAAATCAAGACACCAAAAATAAAGTTACTTTCCTAGGATCCCCACAAAAGGGGATGCTGAAGTATTACATGGATTTACTCCAAAAGGAAAGTCTAAATGGTTAACTGACTTCTAATCTGGTATCCTCCCAGCGTTTGTATTTTCAGACTAAAAAGTCATCATCTTCATTGTGATGTATATGCAACATATGCCTCCACCCTAGATGCTCTTGCTTACTGCACTAGTCTTTCCTGAGTCTTTGCTGTTAAGTCATTCTTACAATTCAATGACCCATCCTGCATGCAGTATTTAAGTTGCAGATGCAGTCACCTTTGTATCACCTGTCAGAACTCTACAAAATATCACGAACATGGAAGCCTCAAGAAATATGTGCAGAATGAATACATTTATAATTACATTCAGGTCCAGCACACCTTCTTCACTAGAGGCCCAGAAGCAACTTGACCATCTCTGGCATATCCTTAGAAGCCCATCAGTCACACGTATTAGCAGAATGAAACAGAAATAATACTGTTTATTTACATATTCAACATCATTTTGTTTTGCATACTGGAAAGCTTATGGGCTGTGAGTCCAACAGACTTAGATTTAAATCCCTGCTCTGCCATTTACTAGCTCTGCAAACTTAGACAAATTACCTAACTTTCCTGACTGTCAGTCAGTTTTCTTACGTATAAAATGAAATAAGAACCTCTTTGCAGGGTAATTTGAAAGATTACGATAATATAAGTAAAGCCACAGACACATACGAGTCACTCAACCACCTGTAAATATGCTAGCCTCACCTTCACCTCTTTTTAATGTCTTTTTGCCCATCAGAGAAGCTCTTCTTGTCTCCGTGGTTCTCAAAGACTGTCTTATAGATCTATGACAGCTCCTTAAATATTACATTTTTCAATGACCATAGGCAAAACTCTTGGCAATTCCATGCTTATATACATTGGACCTTTTTACATATAATACTTCTTTGACTATAGATTACATATATATATTTATAAATATATATATAATGTTTTCCATTATAGCTCTCTGCAAAGCATTTATACTCAAGAAATGATAATATGTGTTATTTGCATTTATCACCTATGCATTTCAGCTAGTAGAAAGTGATGGAGTACATCATATTCTAAAAAGTCTTAATTACTTATATGGACACCTTGCCAGGAGACGTTTCCTGAGTCATTACTGGGTGGCGCAATTCTTAGTTCATGATTAGGGTGATTAACAACATTTCGCTTAATGACTGCCTTCAAAGTCATCATCCAGACCCCTTTGATTTCTTGAGAGAGAAAGTTGTGTGATATCTGGCTCCTTTCTAAAAGTCAAGGGAATCAATTGTTTTTGAAAAAAATAAAAGGGACGGGGTAGTCAGTGCCCCACCCTCCAGAATGCTGTGCTACACACAGGGCCACAGGATCACTGGAATCACCTCAAAGAGGGCGCAAATGTCTGAACTCTGATCTTCCCTTAAATTGTTCCAGCAAAACTAATAGCATTCATACATAAATTGCATGCCCTGGTTTGGCCACATAAACTTCATAATAAGATACTGGATAACTAAGACCATACCTTGAATTTAGAACAGCTTCTGGAATACCTGCAATTAAACACTGGCCCTTTGAAGTGAATGTCTTCTTTGCCCAAATCTATGTATCATGACCTAATATCTTATTTCTCATTCCTCTGCATTTATGAAATTATTTAAATAAATATTAAGCAGCTTATTTACCAACATTCAATTTCACAGTGATTATGTGGAACATTTATTTAACATGATTAACCACAGAGTGGAGTCACTTTTCATTAGTAAAACTCATTTTTAATATACCCAATAAGTGTCCTAAAAAGCATTATAGCTTCTTCAGACTACCTCATATAGGTACATTTTCATGGCCTTCATTCTAAGGCCTCAGCAACAGCATTAAATGGAGTTTAAATCTCAGTCTTTTCAATATGCTAGCTAAGTATCATTTTAAGTGATCAGTTTGTCTATTCATCCTGACTCAGATGAACTATATGACATCTATGGTTAATTCTCAGTAACTTAGGTAGATGCCTTATGATTCTGCCCTCTAAATATTAACCTCAATCAAAATAAATCTCTCTATTCCACATCATCGTTCTGTGATTAAAGGTCTTGTTATTTCTTACTGCACTTACTTCAACTCAGTCAGTAAACTTGGCAATCATATAAATAGATACCTAAACCCTCATATATCTCAGAAAGGAAGCCACTAAACAGACTATTTATATTATTTTTTTGTCTCTGAAACTCTTCCAAGGACCAATTTAACATTGCTTATACTCGTACAAGACAGAACAGATTTTCTAGATGTCTGTTTGAATAGTGGCCCATTTTAAAATTCCTCCCTCAGGAGGTCAATACTGACCTAGCCACCAATGGACATTGGCTTTTAGTAGTCTGAGGAAGGACAGGGATTATAATATTAAATTACAAGGAAAACTGAGGAAGAGAGGTGAACTAACCTGACATCTAAAGAAAAAGACTGAATTCCAAGTGTCAGAAAAATTACATAGTCACCCTACACCCAGAGAGGTAGAAGAGGAAATAAAGGATACAAGATCATAACAGGAGGGGGCATTATGGAATGGTCTTACATCATAAGCTCAGAAAGCCAGTCCTTCCAAAACAACATCAAAGCATAAGCAGGCCAAAACCAAGCAGTGTGTGGGACCGTGGTCAGCTGTCCTCAGTAAAAACAGAGGTGCCTGGCTAGAAAATGTAGCTTGCCATTATCAGTGAAGGTTATCAACAGGGTAGCCTTGTTTAAAGGTCAGAAGAATGGCCATTGTAGATGGTTGCCAAAGCCTGAACACAACTGTCCAGACTTTGGCACCCATCTACATAGAGAGAGAAAGAGAGAGAGAGACAGAGACAGGATGTGCCCAATGACTGTATACACACACACACACATACACACATATATGCCACATTCTATATCCTGATTCTAGGAGCAAGTCATGAAGGAAACTTTTGGCTTGGGTTTTTTGAGTACATTCATTTCTCTCTCTCTCTCTCTCTCTCTCTCTCTCTCTCTCTCTCTCCGTATTTCATTAAATGCTTTACAAATTTGGTTAGTAAATTAGCAGCCATCTCTAGTGCAGGAGGAACAGAATAGTGGGTTGGGTTGAAGCTTCCATATCCTGGTGAAGGACTGACAGTCAGCTGCCAGACAGACTGAGTTTATTCACAACCTCTTTGGACATTGACCATGCCAAACTGATTATCTTCATTTTTCATGGTACTTTTTAAAGACTAACTTTGATTTTTTTTTTAAGAAATGACTTTTATCTTGAGACATACAACGGATGTTGATAGGTCGCTGCTTCATTACTGCAGCATTTCTGAGAACTAGGGAGAAAGGAGCTCATTCTTTCACTTATTCTACCTGGTTTGATGGTGTGGCTTACCTGTGGTACTCTGGTCATGTAACCTGTCGGCAGTACTCATGCCAATCCACTTAAGCCAAGCTTAAATATTTTTCAAAGGCTGAATAACTGCCTCTAGCCATAGGATCCACAGTTACTAAATCTTTCACCAATTTCTTTTCTTTCGCCCTATTCTTGACAGCAATGCTTTATGTTTTATAGAGCAATGTTTTCTCCATTATATAGATTCAATATTTTAAAAAGTTGATGATGCAGAGATCCCAGGAGATATTTGTATCGTAAAATGTGATGTTCACAGGAGTGATTCCAGATGCACATTAATATTTTTAAAGCTTATAGTCTCTTCGAGGAATTCTTTCTCACACTTGAAACATTCAAGATGGTGTCCTGGTTTTGAGAAATGTCAAAGGGAAACAGTCACTGTCAGCAGATTGACACTGTGACTGGATCTGCAGTAGCATCATTCACACAGTCTTACACTGTCAACAGTTAAAACTCCATCTGCCCAGAGACCTACTATAAAAGATGCAAGATTTTGTATGTTAAAATAATTGGATTACAGAAACATTGCATCTCTTTAGTTTGCCCCAAAGACTGTGCTTCCTTTAATAAGTTTATCCATGCAAACACCTATACTTGATCTTAGCCAAAAGCCAAGAAGTGATAGGGTAAACATCTATGAGAGTTTAGAATGTGCTAGGCCCTGTTTGCAGGTCTTTAATATGTTGACTTATTCAGTCCACCTAACATTGCTAAAAATAAGCAGCATGATTATGCCTGTTACAAAAGAGGAAACTAAGGCAGAAAGAGGTTAAGTCATTTGCCTGAGGTGACAGAGCTGAAATCCAAAGCTAAGATCAGATCCAGAGATATACCTGACCTTTAGAATTATGTATTTCATTGTATTTAAATTTTACTTCAAAATAAAAATAACTATAAATAAATATTGAAACTTATTTACTGCTTCACATATTGAAATACTTAGGGTGAAATACTTAGGGTGAAGGGTACTGATGTCTTCAATTTAGTTTAAAATGCATTCAAAAGAAGGTGGGTTGACGAATGGAGAAAGGAATGAATCAATGAATAAATATGTGATAAAGAGCACTAAAACATTAAAGTCCAAGTGGTGGGTATATAGGTGTTCACTGTAAAATTCAACTTGAAATGTTTAATTTACTTCCTGAAGTAATGAGTAAAAAATTAAAAGCTATTGCTGTAGCACTAATTCCAGGAGTTAAGAAAAGAAAGTGGTGGGGTAAGAAATGGGGAGAGATCTGGACAGAAAGAATAAGGGATAGTTGTATTAGTTATCTATTGCTGCATAACAAATTACTCGAAAACATATTGGCTTAAAACAGCACACATTTACTAATCTCATAATTTCTGTGTCAGGAATCCAGAAGTGCTTAACTGGGTAGTTCTGGCACAGGGTCTGTCATGAGGTTGCAGTCAGGTTGTGCTCAGGTAGTTTAGTGATCAGGAGAGAGGGCAAGCCTCTCTGCCCTTTTCTTTTGTTTCTCAAGGCTCCAAAAATGTCTGTTTTTCAGCTTGTCACAGTCACAGTGGTCAGGATCATTTGTTCTCTTTAAGAGTCCAGGTGACATCCACCAATACCACTAAGGGTATTGATTGAGCACCTACTATGCGATCCAATAGTGTTAGATGCTATGAGAGAGGCATAGAATTATAAGAAATCATCTTGTGGAATGTCAGTGAGTACAAATTTACACCTTTACACTTAGAAAGAAGGGAATTAGCCTTCACCTTTCATTGGGAGAAATTCTGAAAAATTTTAACAAACACTATGAATTATGTGTAATTTCTTAACTCAGCTTATTTTTTAACTGGGGACCGTGGGCATTTGGGTCACTTCCTCTTGGAACTTATTTGTGTTTCAGGACCTGTTCAGACCTGATCATGTCTCCACCACTTCCATTTCATAGTGGAGTGCTGCTGTGCACACCTGACTTTATCTCATGTGGACCATCACTGCACTGACAAATAACACTAGACTTTTAATCTCAATCTTCCTCGTCAGTTGTTCTCCACCAAATTCTTACCTACGCTCCTAAAATAACCAGATGACATTTCCTGTTGGAATAACAAATCCGATTTTGAATAGCTAGTTTTGAATAGTTAAATAGCTGTATCTATCCTCAAGTACTAAGGATAATGTGGGGATGTGCTTCTAAAGCAAATTTTAATATAGAGTCCAGTGAAGTTCTATAATTATCCTTAATTTTCAGATAACATCTAAGCATGGAACCATTCAGATTCTCCGTGTTCAAGTTTTTAATGTGACCCTGAACTACCTACATGAATTTACTTACATTATTCTGTCTTTCCTGTTACTATGGATGTTATTTTCTTCTACCATTTCTCTTGGACTTGTCAGTTCCCACTTTCCCATCCGTGTCAAGCCATTCTTCACAGGTAGTCTGACCTTGGTTCCCTTTTACTTCTTGACCCCAAACAATATAGTCATGGCAAATACATACAGACAGAAAATAGATTAATGGTTGCCAGGAGATGGGGAAAAGAGAAAAATTGGGAGTGACTACTAAATGATTACATGGTTTCTTTTGGCGTGACTCTCTGAAATGAGATAGTGGTGATGATTCCACTATATACTGAAAACATTGAATTACATAGTTTTGCACTGTATGCTTTTCCAGTGGTTAAAATGGTGAATTTTATGTCATGTGAATTTCATCTCAATTTTTTAAAGAGCCAAGGCTAGACTTTTTCACAACCTCACCTAACCCTAACTCAAGACGGTTCGGTGGGAATTCTATAATCATCTAGATGAGGAGGTTTTTCTAGCGTGATTCTTCAGCCTTGCCTTTCTACCTGGCTTCGCAGAGATCAAGCCTGTGTCTTTGCTGCAGTTTTTCCTAATTCTGTTGTCCTTCATTCCTCAGACATGGGTCTAAGCAACCGTGAAACTTAAGATTCCTTCACCATCTGCTTATGATAGCAAGGGATTCTACTAAAATCTCACCTAAGCTTTTATAGTGGTTTTAAAACATATCCAAAATTTATCAGTATTTCTCCCTACAAAAGGTGAAACCTAATTCCCTTCTTTTTAAGTATAGGCAGAACTTAGTGAGTTACATATAACAAATAGAATATGGCAAGAGTGATGGTGTGTGACTAGCTTATTGAAGGCATGGCATCTCCTTCTTGCTCCTTGTCTTAGATAACTAACTCTGGGGAAAGCCAGCTGCCATGTGGTGGGGACACTCAAGCAGCAAATGGAGAGACCCATGTAGTGAGGAACTGAGCCTTCCTGCCAAAAGCCATGTGAGTGAACCATTTTGGAAGCAGATCCTATAGCCCCAGGGAAGGCTTCAGATGACTAAACTACCTGAACACATCCTGACTGCAACCTCAGGAAAGACTCTAGGCCAGAACTATCCAGTTAAGCATTTCTGGATTCCTGACATGGAAATGATGAGATTAGTAAATGTGTGCTGTTTTAAGCCAATATGCTTTAATTTGTTGTGCAGCAATAGATAACTAATAGAGCTATCCTTTATGATCTTCTTTCAGTCCACATCTCTTTCTCCATTTCTTACCCCACCACTTTCTTTTCTTAACTCCTAGAATTAATGCCACATCAATAGCTTTTAATTTTTTACTCATTATTTCAGGAATCAAATTAAGCATTTCAAGTTGAATTTTACAGTGAACACCTATGTGCCCACCACCTGGATTTGAGTGTTTTACTGCTCCTGTTTTATCACATATTTATTCATTGATTCATTCCTTTCTCCATTCATCAGCCCATTTTCTTTTGGATGCATTTTAATGTAAATTGCAGATATCAGTACCTTCACCCTTAATATTTCAGTATGCATGGCAGTAAATAAGCTTCAATATTTGTTTATAGTTTTTTTCCTTTGAAGTAAAATTTAAATACAGTGAAATGCAAAATCCTAACTGTATATTTGTATTTGATTTTGAAAAATGCATACATCTGTGTATATGCCAAGCCCCTCTGAAGATGTAGTACATTCAAAGGTGTAAATTTATACTCACTGACACAGTCTACAAGACTATTTCTTACAATTCTATGCCTTCTCATAGCATCTAACATTATTGGATCACATAGTAGGTGCTCAATCAATACTTTTAATACTATAGTGGATGTCACCTGGACTCTTAAAGAGAGCAAATGATCCTGACCACTGTGGATCTGACAAGCTGGAAAACAAAGACATTTCTGGAGCCTTGAGAAGCAAAGGAAAGGACCGAGAAGCTACCCTCTATTCTTCGTCTGTGCAAAACCCCTTAAGGAATAGTTTGTCCACCAAAATTAGCATGGCATAGAGATAGTAAAAATGCTTATGAAAGGCAATTTGTTTTCCATAGAATTCACCAGATGGCCCACACTCTTAGGTGTTACTTAAATCTCCACTTGGGAAAACCTGTTATCTCCTTCCCTTATAATAACCCTTTGGCTTGAATATTATGACCAGTGCACATAGCAACCCTAAAGCTTTGCTACAAGCATTTTAATGACTTTTGAGAGCACGTGAAACAAAGATAGCCTGTAAGTAAAAAATAAAGAGTAATCTTCTGGTTTTAGCATACGGTGTATATGAAAAGGAGGCAGTTCCTCCTCTGTCATTACAAGGGCTCAGCTCAATCAACCAGAGCTACCTGTGTGCCTAAACCCAGCGCTCACTCCTGGCTTCTGACTCTCCCTCCATTACTCGCAGCATGTCCTGGCACCAGCTGACAGGAGATAGCTCTTAGCAGCCCCCCAGAAACTGTACTTTCTGAAACAGGCCTGAATTTACAGTGGAATGCCTGCATTTTTTTGTTTGTTTGTTTGTTTTGTCTTTCTCCAATCTTCTTTCCTCTGACCCTCTCTCCTTGTCTCTAATCTTTGTCTAGTGCTCTCCTCTTCCCAACACATTTTTGCTGGCTCTCTCAATTTATTTCTCCTCTCACAGCCTATCTTGCTCACATTGGCTCTCATTCACATCATTTTTATCTCTACCTTCACATACTCTTTTTTTTTTCTCTCTCTCATTCTTTTCTTCTTTATTTTCATTTTTGCCTTTTGCACTTTCAATCTCATACTAAACACGCACTTTCCTAATTCTTTCTCTGTTTCCATCTCTTCCAAGCATAGCTAGCATGTTGCTCGTATTAAAACCTTTGTGAATCGAGACCATCCTGGCTAACATGGTGAAACCCCGTCTCTACTAAAAATACAAAAAAACTAGGCGGGCGAGGTGGCGGGCGCCTGTAGTCCCAGCTACTCGGGAGGCTGAGGCAGGAGAATGGCGTAAACCCGGGAGGCGGAGCTTGCAGTGAGCTGAGATCCGGCCACTGCACTCCAGCCTGGGCGACAGAGCGAGACTCCATCTCAAAAAAAAAAAAAAAAAAAAAAAAAAAAAAAAAAAAAAAAAAAAAAAACCTTTGTGAAATGGTGCTGTTCCTCTTTCCTACAAATGCTATACCCTCTCTTCTGTAGCGAACTAAAGAGTCCCGATTTTCAACCGTGAAGGTTGTCCAGAGCTGTCTAATTTGTCAGCCTGGTTCCACCTGCCATATGCACAGCCTGAAGCCCCATGACAGCCCTCATTTTCTAAGCTGAACTTCAACCTTTGCCCTCTGACCCTTTTGTTCACGTTCGGTTATTGCAAAGGGACAGAAACACAACCCACTGGTGCCTTATTACAGTTTTAATTTCCCGAGTAGTTCCACCACCTCATTTTCACCTTCAACATCTCTCTCCCTTTGCAGGAGCTCCCCTTTGCTGTCTGTGAAACAAAACCCTTAGAATCACATTTGGATTTTATCTATGATTGAGATCAGTGCTAAGATGACAATTCTTTGAGTGCTTTTCTAGTCCTTCTGCCCTTCCCTGATTCTAAATGAATATGCTGATTACCATATAGCTCTTCCTCTTTTCCCAATTAAAAAACACATAGATTAATATAGAACTCTTTTAAGATTAAAAAAAAACTGTGAGGACTTGTTGATGCTATTATTGTTGTTATTTCTGCTACTGCTGCTTCTGTCCAGAAACTCACCAACAGTGTTACACTCCCAAACCTAGGCTTTCAATTCAGAAAAGCAGAGATTATCAGTCAAAAGTATTTGGTTTTTGAATGTTCCCTATGATAAGTCCATTTTGTTTTGAAATTATGCTTAAAACGAATGTCTAGTCTCATTATACAGTTTATCATCATGTCCTATTGTTAATTTTAAAAAACTAATTTATCTTGAAATTGTTAAACCACCAACTAGAAAATTCAATAAATAAACCCCCATACAAATTGATTTAACTAAAACACACTTTACCAATATGACTGTGTAACTGCCTCTAACACATCTCTGTGGAACAGTAGGGTGGTGAATAGCCTCCCACTCAGCACCCAGCAGGGAACCTTACACATTGTTAAACTCAACTCAGAGCAATTACATAATGGAAATTGTGTCCTTTTTCTTTCAATGTCCAGCAATCTGCAAGGTAGCTGACACTTAACATCTACTCAATAAACTCACAAAAGTGATTAATCTGATCCCACTAATGAATCCAATTATTAGTGGTCGTTATCATTTTGCATTTTAGAAGTTTGGGAAGGAAAGAGGTTAATGAAATCTGTGTACATTCACATAGCATACTTGAAAGGAAAATGTTGTTCTCTCTGGATCTCAGTTTCTTCACCAATAAGATAAGAAAAGGTAAATAGTTGCTTAAGTCTCTGACATGCCTAATTTTATAAAATGAACATTCTGACTTAGCCCCATATGACCACAACCTACATACATAACCAGGGAAAAGCCAAGATTTAACAGAAATAGAAAAGAAACTCATTTGTATTGAGCACCATGGTGTATGCACTTTATATAAAGATGACTCAATGTGCTTCGTTCTCTCTAAATATCCAGAGTCTAGTGAGGAAAACAAAATTTAAAGTGCAATTATCTATGAAAATTAGTCTGATGGTAGTTATCATTCTGATTTTCTTAGAAAGGAGTATTATAGTCTCTATTTCTTACTCCTCTTTTCCTCATGACTTTCCAACCAATTATATTCCCTATTTATTTTTAATAGCACCATTTTGAATAATAGTTAAAAACATTTCAGTTTCCAATATCAAACATCTGACTCAGAACATTAATAGTGAGCACCAACAGGATACCTCTACTTTGACCGTGAACATCCCTGGGGACTACAAACAAGGCATGAAGAAGAAGACAGTAGATTAAGGTTCATCCAGATCAAATCAAGAAAGACAACGTAAGATCCTTCAATGAACTGAATACCCACATACATCAAGCACTCTGCTCAAAGCTTGACAAAGGGAACCATATAATGACAAGATACTGTTTCTGTCCTCAAAGTACTTCCCATATAATGGGAAAGAGGCATGGGTATAAACTTCTATTATGTAAAGCGTGCTTTGAAAAGCACTGACAAGATCCTGATGTTGAAGGGAAGAACTGAAAAACCCTTTGTTTTGTGGGGCTTACTTTTGAAAAATGAATGAAAACCTAAATGATAGAGATAGAGTAGAGTATAGGTGAATAGCGAGTAGAGAGTGACAGTCAACATTCCAGATTTTCCTGGGAATAGATGGTAAGAAACCTGCAATGTGAAGCTAAAGATTCAGGGCATAATTCATAAAGTAAAGAGGATCTCTGAAGGATTTTAGGTAGAGGAATACTATGTGTTAGGAAGATTACTATGGTAGAAGTTTATAGAGTATGTTGATGAAGGGAGAAACAGCATTCAAGATGCTGGAAGAAGTCTGATAGTCTTAATTCTATATAACAAATACTTTAATTCTACTCCTCACCAGTACACAGCAGGATTGTACCTCCTTACTTCCATGAAGTTGAACATGGCATCTGACTTGCTTTGACCAATAAAATTGAGCAGAAGTGACATGTGCTACCTGAGGACAGACACATTCTATTCCCAGTGCAAGACACTGCACATTCTCTCTCTCCCTTTGCCTCAGCAACCAGTAGTTCTGGAGATGATATGGTTTCTTTAGTCTGCATCTCTGACCAGGTTACAATGTGAGGTAGAAGCCCCAGCCAACGTGTGACATATAGCAACAAGAGAAATAAGCCTTTGATATTTTAAGCTGCTGAGATTTAAAGGTTTTACCACATTACTACATCTATTCTCACTAATAGTTTGCTTCTAATATTGTCTTGCTTTGGCCAGTTAACACTTTCCTCTAATTTCTCTCATTACTTATATCTTCTTTCTTTAAGAAAAACTGCTCTGTGGCCATGCCTGCATAGCCAGGAAGAGAGATTTGGTGATTTTAATTCTTCTTTAGGTCCAAACCACTTTACCATTTATGATCAACAGCGTCTCCAAATTATTGCCCTATCATCCTTTCTTTAGGATGTCAAGGAGCATCATAGACTACCACAGCTGGATGAACTGAAAGACTAAAAATTGCTTCTGATGTAAATTTAATAACAGTACCTTCTGTCCCTGGTTCTTCTGTTTTAAAACTTTGAGGGAAGAGTTTCTAGTGTTTTCCACAGTTGTCAATTCTCTAATTGTCCTACACTACTCAAGGCCCTCCCTCTAAGTAGATGGCTCAGCTTCCTCCTATGTGGAGCAGAAGATGTTTAGCTTATTCAGCTATCAGAAGTCAAATGGAGCTTTGGACTTGAAAGCAAAGAATGGTTCACATCCACCTCCTTTGCGAAGTCTTCCCTGATAACAGGCATTCTACCTACCCCTACCCAGAACTGCCACTTACATTTGAGAAGGTTGAGGAAAAGTAGGAAAGAACTAGAGAAAATCCAGCTTAGGGTAAATTTACTGAGCTCTATGCCCTGGCTAGGTGCCACATTGGCCTGAAAGAGAAAGCATCTTTGTCTAATTTGCTCAAATTTAGCCTGTGCTAGCTATATTGCTCCAATTCCACCTGGACCCATACCACAATCAACCACCTCTGCTTGCTCCTTCCCTCTAGGCATGAGGCTCATTTTCAAACTTCCAAAGCATCCTTTGTAAGGCCCTCTCCTAGCCTTTATATCATTACATTGTAATTACTTTTTGGACTTTGTCCACCTCTCTCCACCATGCTATAAGTTCCTTGAGGACAGGTAATGAGATTTATTCATGTTGGTATCCTTAAAGCTTGACACTAGTTGCTCAGTAAATATTTGATGAATCAATAATGAATAACCAGTGAATGAATAATCCCAGGTTATGCTAACTAGTGGTGTAAATTTGAGAACAGCTTGCCCCTCTCACTCTTTACCATTTGAAACAAGAAGTTTGAATTAGGTGATCCCTCATGTCCTTCTACCTCTAAAATCCCTTTGACAAGAAGTCTAACTTAGCTCCTTCACATTTCAAAGTCCTCTGTATTTTCTCCTTCTCATGCTTTCCCTCCCTTATGTTTCAGAATTCCAAGATGTCGCTTTTCTAGACATTTTTTTCCTGCTCTTGTGTAAATGTCTTCTCTGTAGACCCCTAAAGCATCTAGTGAGTTTCCTTTTCCCTCTCCCCATTGTCACCTGTGTACATTCTAGTCATCTTGACTGAAGGTTTTGTATTTGGTTCAGTCAACTGCTCTAATCCAGATATTATGACCACCATGGGTGGCTTCAGTTTCCCTGTAAAGAGAGTCATCCATCAACTTTGTCTCAATTCCCTCCCTCTTCAATTCCAGTTGTTTTTAACTCCCCTGGAATAATTCACACTAATGGCCACACCCTGGATCTCAATCCACAGGGAACTGCTCTACTTTGTAGACTATTAATCTAAAGGGTCTCAGCATTTATGCTTGCATCAGTCACTACCTACTAATCTTCTAATTCTACTACTGCTCCCTGACTTGAATAATGTCTGTTGTTCACATTTCATCCAGAGCACCATTTTCTTGATCCCAATTTTCTCCAAAATTTATCTCTTCTTGATTTCAGGTCTTTACTTATCAAGCCCATAAAACACAAATTACATCATTAACCTCTCTCTTATTAACAACCTCAATCAACTTACCTCTTGTGTTTCCTCTGTGCTCAATCAGCCAACTCTAAATCAATTCCACTATTTACCTATTCTGATCCTAAACCTAAACCTTCAAGCTCTACTGTAGAAAACCACAGAGTCTCTCCTATTGGTGCCACAGCTTCTTGGTTTCTGATCTCAGCCTGCCTTTCCCTATGGTACCTCAAGAATTGTCAGTATGTCCCTGGATAGCAACCTCTTCCATTTCCTTCAAGAACTATTTCAAACAGTCCTCAAGCTTCCCATCCCAGTACTTCTCTCTAGTGATTTTACCTCCCAATTCTCTGTGGAAATAGAAATATCAAAACAAGGACTCTCAACTTCCTTCTCTACCATCACACATCCCCACCCATGAGAGGTTAAATGACCCATCTCAGGTCACACAGCTAATAAATTCATTAGACTTGTAATCCAGGCCCACTTGACTTCAAAGCATATATATTTAAGCATCATACTACACAGATGAATAGTTAAGAACACAGACATTGCCTGGTTTGATACTAGCTCAGCAACTTACCAGCTGTGTGACTTTGGCCTGTGCATTTGTTTCCCTGCCAAAAAAAAAAAGCTACAGTACCCGCCTCATGGGGCTGCTGTTATGGCTGTTGTTAGGATTACATAAGTGAATACTTACAACATGCTTAGAACTGTGCCTGACACATAATTATGCTTACTAAATCTTAGCTATATTTATAAGAAAACCTAACTAGTCTTCTGTTGAATAATGGAAGCCAAAGAAGAAGAATTTTAAGAAATGAAGATGAGAAATGGCCAAGAGTATCACATATTGCAAAAAAAGTTTAAAAGGATAATGGACTTTTAAAAATCATACTGGATCTATTGAGTAGGAAGTCAATTGTGAGGCAAGAAAGACTTTATATAGTCAAACAAACCTGGATCAATCTCCTGATTTTTGTGGAACACTGGGGGAGGTAATTAACTTACACGCGAAATGCTCAGTATGCAGCACAATTTTATTAATATTACTGCTTCCTCCTGAACGACACATTTAGTCCTCCACCGCTCCTCTTTCCCTTCGAGTTTTATTTGCAATTTATTCAAGATTATCCTTTGCTCCTTTTTCTATCTTCTTCATCAGAGATTTTATTCATTCCCCAGCTCCAACTATTAGAGAAATGTCTTTATCCACATCTCAGGAGCTGCCTGCTCAAGACCAGTGATTCTTAACCCTGCCTAAACATCAGAGTCACTTGGGCTTCACCCCTAGAGATTCAGATTTAATTAGCCAGGGGTAAGTACAAGCATTTTTTTTTCTTTTCAGGTAATTTGTATGTGCAGCTAGGTTGCAATTTTAAAATCTTTGCTGATACTTTCTACCTGGATGTTCTGTGATTACTCTCAAATTTAACATGTCTAAGTCCAAATTCACCATTGTTACCAAATGTATTAATTACAACATTGCATTCAATTATAAGTAAAAAGAAACTGAACATAACATACAAAGTGCTGTGCTTTTTTGTTTTTTTGTTGTCGTTGTTGTTTATTTGTTTTAATTTTTCAGCAACAAGAAATCCATAGGTAGACAGTGCTGACTTTAATTTAGTGAGCCAAAGGCACCAAGGCTGAAGTCTCTAAATACTTTTGGCCTTTCCTTCAGGATCCCAGTATGCTAACTATAGTTCTAACCATCATTTCTGCTTTCCGGGCAGGAGCAGTTTTAAGGACAAAAGACAGAAAAAGTAGCTTCTCTATCAGGAAAACAAATGGTTTATCCAGAAATCACAACAGACTTCTATTTATGTTTCATTGTCCAGTACCCTGTCTGGACATGACCATCTCTATCACATGACCACTCTATCACATGGCAAGGAAATCTGGGAAGATAAGGTTTTAGCTATCATAATGACAAAGGAAATAGAAAAAAGGGTTTAAACAGATGCTGGCTGCAGTATCTGCCCTGAAGTTCATCTCAAGATTTTCTACTTTTACTGTGGTTTTGTTGGTAGGAAAACTATTATCCTATGAAACCAGTTTTAAAACCTGGTGTCACTCTCCAGTCTCCTTCACCTACTATACTGAATATGTTTTCAAATAAACTTTTAACTCTTGAATACATTGTTCCTTTGCAATTCCACTGCCATTGTCCTAATTCAAACCCTTGGTACCTCTGGCCTGAATAGGACACTGGCCACCTTGCCTTCAGTCTCTTTGTACCCTGCCCAAACCATCTTACATACCACCAACAGTTATTTTACCAAAATAATCAGAAGCCTCTCGTGGTCTCTATTGCCAACCAAAGACCAAACTTGTTGGCCTTGTCTTCAAGGCCCTTCGCTGTCCATTCCTATAGATTGGGCTGCTCATTGAATACCTGCTAGGTCTTTCCACTTCTGTGCTTTTACTCACACCCTATTCTCTGCCCAGAATGCCTGCTTTCTTTGCTTTCCCTACCCTTTTCAACTTCTTACCACGGTTACATCAGGATTTAGGACAAAGAATTTTTATTAGGCTACAATGCTGAAGTTCAAGAACTCAAAGTGATAACTTGACATGTTCCAACCCTCAGCCCCTAGAAAGCTGGATCCCTTATGTTTTATTCTCTCACACTGTTATGGCTAGAAGTAGCTCGAGGCTTTCCCTGGAAAGACATTAGGTACACGTGATAGGCAAGCACAGAATAAAGAAATACTGTCAGACTTACTCTTCCTCTGGAAAAATTGTATGGACTCTACTTTCTCCCAATGTAGATCTAGGGCAAATGAAATATTTTAGCTTGCCTCTAGCCAAAGCAAAAGGAGGCTTTGTGGTTGCCAGCCTAGCTCACGAGATGGTTACACAGGTATTGTAGCAAAAGTCTCATTTGTAAGAGCAAATACGCATTTAAGTGTCTCTCTCATATTCTCTCTTTCTCCCTCTCTCTTTTTCCCGTCTATTTTGGTAAATGTTTAACAATCAGCCATTGGGGGAAAAGCATTGATTTGCCATATTGTCCAATTGCTGTGGTGTAAGTACTCCAACCATGACCAATTTCAAGCTACCAACATTGCATCATGGAGAACAGAGCTGAGAAGAGAGATGCATAACTGGCTCTTGCAGGAAGGTGTAAGCTGGAGCAAGCACACCGCTATGTGTCATTCATTAATTGAATGGCTAATTTTCAAGTACTTACTGTATTCTACATTGTATGATCAAGACACCGAAGGAAACAAGATAGGCATGATCCCTGCCTTCATGATATTTACAATCTAATGAGAGGACAGAAGCTAATTTTTCAGAAATTCAGGCTCTGGTCATCTTTTCCACCTTTAATCCAATTTACTTTTAATTTATGTGATATATAAATTATTACGTAGGTATCTCTTATCTTGCATTGTGAACTACAGAACAGGGATATTCCTTCATTTTGACACCATCATATCTAGCCAATATTTATACACAGTATGCCTCTGTACATTTTTACTAAAGGAATAAAAAAATGTAGGAATGGCTGATGGGTTGACTTTGGGAGAGGCGCAGAGGGGTAAGTGGCAGCTGGGGCCATGGTTAAAGTGGGAAGAAAATCTATTGACAAAAACTGTTCTCTCCCAGTCCCTTGCATTCCCAGGTGAATTAGTTCATTATGCAAGTCAAGATTTGAAGTATGGACTTCATCCATACTCTCCTTCTCCACTCAGTTCCAAATAAAAATGAGTTACACAGAACCCACTAGCAGTACTTTACGAGTGCTAGCAATTGCTACCATGCATCCTTAATAGCAGCGTAATCAAAAGTTATGATGCATTTTTCTGTAATCACAAGAAATGATACCCACTTAGTGCTAAGTAAAGCAAATTCCCCACCAAAAAAAAACGGCTAAAGCATTTCAATTTTCATTTTGAAACGAGTGAGTCAGAATCAATTTGGTAAAGCAGTTAACGGCGACTATGTGCCCCTTTCCAGTTCGTAACAGGTACAATTTTATTTTAATAAACAGCCAAGCAGAGATCTCTGATGCTGGATTAACATGGTGTGTTCAAACCTTCTGACTATTGTGTATTTAAACTGGGTATTAGAGGCCATCAGCAAAGCACCAACATGAATCTTAAGAAGGAGACCAATTTGCCAGCATCCAGAACATATCCTTAGAAAAATAAATAAATCTAAATAAACTGGTAAGGAGTTTTTTCAAGGGGATTTCAGAACACTACAGGCTAAAACTGCATCCCAAGTGCCTTTATGTAAGCTATTAGCAGTTGCACCAAACCCAAGCTACAGAAGGAGGAAAATATCTTTGTTTTGTAAAGAGCATCTGTGAATTGTGTTTCCTCAATCTTTCCACAGTTGACAAAATATATTTGTCTAACGTAATTTTATATCCTAAGGAACCAATTTTTAATAATAAGAATTATTGTAACCTTAAATTATCACCATGGTACATTTTTCTCTGTATCTCCTTTCTCCTCTGCCCCCTCTCTCTTTTTGTCTTTAATTCTTCTTTAGGAAAACATATTGTAAGTGTGTGTGTGCGTGTGTGTGTGTGTGTGTGTGTGTGTGTGTGTGTACATAAGTATGCACAAATAGTTATTTTTTATTTGGCCTTGAGTTTTCAGAAGAATTATTGGAGCACGATGAAAAATTCATGATCTCTGAAGTATTTTTTATTTTTTATTTTTCTTGCAATTTATTTATTTATTTAGTATAACGTTAAACCAAGAAAACCACATTGCAACTGGAAGATAAAGTCCCTATAATAAAGCATTCTGAGCTTATTTCCAAAGGCACTGCAGTGATGCAACAGATACACATTCCTGGTACTGATTTCTTTAAGCTACAAGTAACGAGAGCATAGTGGACATAGGCAATTATTAAAACATAAACTGCTAGAAATGAAATCAATTCAATAATGCAATGTAATGCAAACACAATTTCTTACTTCTCAGGCTTCAAATCAGTGCTTCCCAAATTTTTACTGAAGCAGCTGTTGGAATTGTAGGATTCTAAGCATAAGACTCAATTAATATGATGCAGGCAAAAGCTGAGTATTGATCCAGCTGATGTGAAATGAAAGTCAATGGGTGCACCTATAGGCAAAATACACCTGAAGAAAAAATAGCAGGGGTCCTACTTTTATTTGTATGTGTGAGGTATACATTCCTATTTGTACCCCTAGCCCATGGATCCACTTTAGCTTTGGGAGAACAGGTTTTATTTCATGAAGTCGGAGGGATTTCTGTACCATGTTCTTAAAGCAGGAACCATATTTTGGATTCAGCATAGTGGATATATGTTTGAATTACAGATTGCAGGTTTGAAAATACAGTAAAATTTGCTGAAACAACTTGTGAAGAATAGATCATTTTTTATAACATTCCATGTATTTAAAAAACAAAACAAAACAAACCTAACCTGAGTTTACTTTTTATCTCAGAGGAAACCTTCTGAGGTGAAGCCAAATTAAAAAAAAAAGGAGGGGGGCAAACATTTATTTTGGAAAATATATAAATATGATGAATCTTATACTCAAATATAAATATAAAAAGATTGAGAAGGGTGTATGCAAAAGCTGAGAATTGATCCAGTGATGTTATTTCTTATTAATAATATTATGGGTGACTTATCTTCTTTGTTTATGATATACATTTTCTGAGTTTTCTGGAATTTTACATATTACCTGCAAAACAAAACTGATAACTGTAATATTTTCATGCAAAATTAAAACAAATATACAACTATCTACAGATGTTTTTAATAACAACGGATGGTCCAAGAGGAAGAGCCTGAGAAGACTCAAAGGATAGAACCCAGTGAAACTCATTGAAAAGTATGAAAGGTGAGATCAAGTGACAGCAACTAGAAAAACTGCCTGACAGACTAGGATGCCTGAAAAGTCCTGATCGTGGAAGCGGTAGATGAGACCTGCAGACTTGGACACAGTAGGAAAGATTAAACCAGTAAGGCTTCAGACTGTTCTCACCTCATCTCCTCCTTTAGAACAATTACAGATTATTAATCAGACCAGCCTTATCTAAAAGCCTGCACAAGAGTGTCCGCAATTGAGTAAGTGGGAGTTGAAATCCAGTCCAATCTTTACTTGCCATGTCTAGTTCCCTGGCATGGGGTAGAACCTCTCAGAAAAACAGGCACCTTTTCCTCATCACTGAATAGCATTGTCTGGGGCAGTACAACATCCTGCTCACTGTGAATCTGCTCCATTATAGAATTGGGGATTTTAAAACCCAGCCATGGTTTTCTACCAACATTCTTAGTATTTAAATGCTGAATGTAGTTGTGAGAATATTTTAATGTATGTATCTCAGTACCCCATTCTTTCCTTTTCTAAATCCATATTTGGGCAATTGAGCACAGTAGTTAAGTAGTCCCAATAGACAAATTTGCAGATTGTTAAAAGCAATTGAAAGAAGAGTTTATAATGGGATACAATTTTGTTATTTGATACTAAGAATGTTCCCTCCTTTAAATGAACTAAAGAAGAAATTATCACTTTAAAAAGCGGTTTCAAAGAAAGAATATATGTGGCACTGAATGTAGAGAAAGTGATACCTAAGAAGGAAACTGGTTTAGTATATTTAACCATTTGAGAAGTCTTTTTTTTTTTTTCCTGCATAAATGCCCGCAATAGGTATATCTCACTTTGCTTTAAAAAAAAAAAAAAAAAAAGTTTTACAGAGGTTATCAGATGAATTTAGTCAGTGGCTAAAGGTAATCTTAAAAGGAATTATAGCCACCTAACTCGTTGACTGACAACCTATAGGTCTAGTCTGAGGATATAGTTGTCTTGGATAGGCCCAAAGGGAAGAGAAGCAAGGGAAAGGAGGGAAAGGCAGAACTAACATTTATTATCTATTACAAGTGAAGCACCATGCCAAGGACTTTTTACGTATCTCATTTATTCACAGTAAATTTAACTGACAATTGATTATTCCTCAACATGTAATACCAACATCAGATCTTAGCCAGGCCCAGCATTCTAGGGAATAGAAAAGAAATTAGCAAGTTTCCCTGGTCCTGTAGCCTTGGTCAGTTGTCTATAGGAACCAGGGTGTGAGTCACTCAAGAATTACCAGGCTGGCCCAGCGTGGTGGCTCACTCCTATAGTCCCAGCACTTCAAGAGGCCAAGGTGGGCAGATCACTCGAGGTCAGGAGTTTTGAGACCAGCTGGCCAACATGGCGAAACTCCGTCTGTATTGAAAATACAAAAATTAAGGCGGGGTGCAGTGGTTCACGCCTGTAATCGCAGCAGTTTGGGAGGCCGAGGCCGGTGGGGGGAGGCGGATCACGAGGTCAGGAGATCAAGCCCATCCTGGCTAACTCGGCGAAACCCCGTTTCTACTAAAAATACAAAAAAAAAAAAAAAAATAGGCCTGTGAGGTGGCGGGCGCCTGTAGTCCCAGCTACTTGGGAGGCTGAGGCAGGAGAATGGCGTGAACCCAGGAGGCGGAGCTTGCAGTGAGCCGAGATCGTGCCACTGCACTCCAGTCTGGGCGACAGAGTGAGACTCTGTCTCACAAAAAAAAAAAAAAGAAAAAAAGAAAATTAGCCGGGTGTGGTGCTGGGTACCTGTAGTCCCAGTTATTCAGGAGGCTGAGGCGGGAGAATCACTCGAACCCGGGAGCGGGAGGTGGCAGTGAGCCGAGATCGTGCCATTGCGCTCCAGCCTGGGTGACAAGAGCAAGACTCCATCTCAAAAAAAAAAAAAAAAAAAAAAAAAAAATACCAGGCTGTTCAG
Source organism: Macaca nemestrina (assembly GCF_043159975.1). Classification (NCBI taxonomy): domain Eukaryota; kingdom Metazoa; phylum Chordata; class Mammalia; order Primates; family Cercopithecidae; genus Macaca; species Macaca nemestrina. The sequence continues at coordinate 21,502,139 of NC_092125.1, read as the reverse complement.
CAAAGATGGAAACCTGAAGTTGGGAAGCAAAAGCTAAGTAAACAGTAGATGAAGGACTTTTGTCAGTTAGATGTCTAAGTCGAAACCATCATAATGAATGATAGCTCCAAAGAAGTCTGAGATCAAATTCCAACTAGAACTGGTTGAAGAATGGAAATGAGATGAGAAAGGAGGGATAGGACATGAGAGACATTCAATTCAGGTGACAAAAGAGTCCTTTTCTTTTCTTCTTTTTACTAAAACCAGCTCCATGGATGCTTTTAAAAAAAAAATCCTTGAATAAAATACAAAAGGAGCACTTGACTTTGAAATGTAGGACAGGGACATATTGGAATCAGAATCATAGAATTTTATGGCTGGAAAGAAACATTGAGATCCCCTAGGCAAGTTTTCATAGTATTTTCTGTTTCTGTTGTCTATGGTACCTTGGGGCTTTAGTGGGCAGGGGGACCAGCAACGGGGCTGGCTGCTATAGGGAATAGGGAGTAGGCAGAGGCTAATATTAGGAATCTATATAAGATTTCCTTTAGAGAGAAAACAAAGGAGGCCCGGCGTGGTGGCTCATGCCTGTAATCCCAGCACTTTGGGAGGCTGAGGTGGGCAGATCACCTGAGTTCAGGAGTTTGAGACCAGTTTGGCCAACGTGGTGAAACCTCGTCTCAACTAAAAATACAAAAATCAGCCAGGGCATGATGGTGTGTGCGTATAATCCCAGCTACTCTGGAGGCTGAAGTGAAGAATCACTTGAACCCGGGAGGCAGAGGTTGCAGTGAGCCAAGATCACACCACTGCACTCCAGCCTGGGTAATGAAGCGAGACTCTGTCTCAAAAAAAGAAAAACAAAGGAATTCTATTATGTTAAAAAGTGGAACTCATCAAAATTAAGTTTCTCTCTTTTGACCAATTAAGTCCATGGTGTTGGCTAAAGCGAGAGACTTTCCCAAAGATCCGTGAGTAGATAGCAGTGCTTCCAGTCCCCCGACTCCAGGAGACTCTCACCACTGCACCAGGCTACTTCTCATTATGCAGCCTAATTCCCTATGAGATGGTTTAATTAAAATTGTGACCATTTTGGCTTTAATCTTGAGATTCTAATTATTTTATGTTAAATACCTTGGTAGCTAATAAAAATGAATTAAGTGTATAAATACAACATTAAGTTTAAATAATATTTTAAGCAGTATTTAGACCCTCTATCTTTCTGCCTGCATGGCCTTTAATATTTTAATCTATTACTGCCTCTGCAGATAAAGCTACATGTCATTTCTGAGGGTAAATGCCTAATAACTTCTTTCTTCAAGGTCAGGGTATTATTTTGTATGAGGAAAATTGTTCTCCTAAACCAGCCAAGCATAATTACCAAGTGTTTTTTATCCTGCAAGAATTTACATAGACGTGATAAACACTAAGCGACAATAGAGTTCTAATCCCTTCCCAACCAACTCTGGTACTGCCATAAACCTCCAGAAAAAAAAGTCTGAAACCACAGGAGCCCAACATTGCATTTACCTCCTTGGGTTTTATGCTCTTAGTCACAGACACAAAGGATTAAGTTTTGGAGCTATGGGGCACACAGGGTCCTAGTATCCCTCCTGGCCTAGCAATATCTCTTTCTATAGGTAACAAATAAGAAGCAGCAGCATATATGTTTGTTTATGTTCAGCACTGGTAAAGTGTTGTGCATGTATTATCTCACCAAATCCTCACACAGATACTATGTAGTGGGTATGAACTATTATTCTCCTTATTTTGAAGAAGTAGAAATAAAGGCACAAAGGTTAAGTAATTTTTCTAAGGTTACCCAGGATTTAACCCAAGCAGCCTGACCTCAGAGTCCAGAGGGTGGGATCCATGGTGAACCAATGCAAATGTAGTTTACTGAAGTGACTCAGATATCAGATCTAAGAAAACAAAAGAAGTCACTGAATTAAGGGCTGGGTTAGTGATAGCACAAAACTGGAAAAACATGAGCCCCTCCTTTTGGGAAGGTTTGACTTCCTAGAAGGAAATAGGAAGGAAAGATGAGGGGAGAAGAGGTGGAGGCAGAAGTAGATACCATACAGTAAGGTGCTCCAATCTCTCAATCCATACTCTCAGCTAAGGACAGACCAGGGAACCTAAGAAGCCAAAGGAATACAGGAGCAAGGAGGAAGGAACAATGTAGACTACATGGAGGTAGACTGGAATCTGAGACGCTTGAGAAGGAGCAGAGACACACAGGCACTGAGAAATTAAAAGAAGTTTCTGTGGGGGGCTGAGAGGGGCCAGTGGAGCTCAATAGTGGAGCTGGCCAAGAGTAAGCCCAAGGAGGCCAGAAGAGGGCAGAGCATGAGGCAGGAGGAAGAAGAGCCAAGCCAGCCTGGGGCAGGTGGCACCTCTATTCACATTCCTATTCCCCAGAGAGGATGTCCCACCTCTTTCTCAACTGCCCCACCTTTACAGTGAACTGCTTAAATGCCAACAATTATGTCTAAGCAACTTCACTCTTTCATATAAACTATATATTTTAAGATCCAAACAATGTAGAAAGTAAACTTCAAATATTTAAAATTCACATAATATTTAAAATTAGTACTGCTGCATATAAAGTTGTCCATCTAGCACAGCTGTCCCTCTTACACATGCTACTAAAAGACACACTCAGTAATTATGAATTAAATTGGATTGAGCTGGATTGATTGGTGACTCCCTTGCTGGAAGTTTCAGACAAAAACACTATATGAGGGTGCACAGCTTTAAAGCTAATGTGACATCTTCCCTTACCATTCTCTCATTATCAAAACCACTCTCAGGTAAAAGCAGGAGAAGCCTGGGTATAGAAAAGAAAAAAAAAAAAAAGGACACCAGAGGAGAGCAGGCTCCCTGTTCATCACATAGGGAAAAATCTGCCTAACAGAGAAGCTTGGGGGTGTAGGGGAACAAAACCACTATCTCCACTGTTCTATCTATTGCTAACTCTGCCTATATGCATCTGTTTACATTTGAAACAAATGAAAACCCTTTTCTCTGTTGACAGAAAAGCCAGAGACTTGGGCTCCACTCGTTGTCACACCTGCTACTAATACTTATGACCACAATTACAATGCCATCCACTCAGAGCACCATAAAGAGAAAAGCCTAGGCAACAGACAATAGGAACCAGATCCCATGGGATGCAGAGAATGATCCTGATATCCCAGCCTCACACCAGGTTTCAGGCAGAGCCCCAGCGAGGTGGTAACAAAATGTAGCCTACTTTGGGGGGATTGGGACAGCTGGCTGGGGTAGGCCCAGCAGTTATGGTCAGCTCTGACTCTGGGGATTCTTTCAGGTCTATTTTTAGTTTTCTCCTGTGTGAATGCAATGTCAGGCCCATCCATCTCCTTCCCTCTTCACTTTCTCTTATCACTCTGCCTGAATCTGAGTGACAAACAATGGTCTTCACCAGTTTCAACAATACACAGATTTGTAAGGATGGAATTGACCTAGACACACCATACAAATTAGCACAGACTCTGGGGGCCTGAAAGAAAATCAGATGGAGGACTTAAATGAAAAATAATCAATGCCGCCTTTCCTTTCTTTATCTTTCTGGTGGTTCATGAGAATAGGGTGGGGGTGGGGGGTGAATTTCTGATAGCAGAGAGCTGCCTCCATCCATATGGGCCCTGCTTGAAACACCCAGAAGGATGGAATTGGGTTAAACTTAGCTCAGAGTGGAAAGAAATGACAACAGCATTGCAAATGTTTAAAGCTTATAAAAATAGACTCAGAACTATGGTTAGTTCTCCCCCCTCCCCAAGTTTGGCATATACTTGGCACTCAAATATTTGTGTAATGAATAAAGATTATATGCAAAATTGTACTAGAACACAATGTTTTCTGTATTTTCCTGGCTATCTATGTCCTCTGGCTATCTATATGTCTTCTCTTTTAAGCTCTTGTTGCAATGAACTGCGTATTACTCCTCAAAGCTCCCAGGCATCTGCCCAGGCAGTGCCTCCATCTACTGTGTCTTTCCCCATAGTCCATCTGAAAATTTTGATTCATCTTTGCAAACCTTGCCATGGTATCATTTAATCTATGAAGCCCTTCCTGACTCTCCTTATGGAGAACTTACTTGTCTTTCTCCATGCTATCTGTCTTCTTTATGCTTCCATTATACTTATCACAGGGTACAGTCAAGTGTCTATTGCTTCAATTGTCTCTGATTTCCATGCCGACATGGACTGCTATTTTCATGATTAGCACAGTGACAGGCACATAATCTGTTCTCAATCAATGTTTGATGGATGAATATGTTATCTTGAATTTATTCTGATCAAACTGGGGGGAAAATGACTTTCCATGACCCAAATTGCACCCAAACCCCACCAATCAGTCTCACCAATGCATAGTTGATCACAAGAAGGCCAAAAAAAAAAGTATGTAGACTATGATCACAAACCCATTCTCACCTTGCAGAGAATAAAAAGGAAGTGTAAGTACTAATGATGATATATTAACAGTAATTCAATTTTAAATAGGCAAGGAGGAGAGAATGCCAATTTGAAGTTTGATAGTTTAGGGCATACCAGTTTCCCAGGGTCATTATAACTCTCACTGCTTGTCACTGGGCTACAGGCCCCAGTGGAGGCTATTTGGCCTAAAAATTATTTCAATGAATCATGACTTAATATAGTAGCCTTGAAATCATCACTGCAACTTCAACAAAAACAACATTTGTCTATTTTGTGTACTCAAGGCTCTTGTTATTAGAATCTATACAATAGATTCTATCCAGAATTCAGTGCTGTCCCTAAAAATGAATATACATTGTCTTTAAAGAGAGGGAGAATAAATTTACCTTTTGCTTTGGAATTTCAGAAGCTCAAAAACTATACTGTTTACTAATATTAATATGTCATTCCTAAAGGCAATTTTAATAATTTTTTTCTAATGTTTTCTATTGCCTAAAAAATTATTATATGTATATGTGTGTGTGACTTTTTTATTATTGTAAGCTGTCTCAAATGCATTTGAGGTATAGGCAGATTATAAGTCACACATTAGATAAGAAAATATAGATGAGCAATTGAACAAGACTAGGAACCAAGTACAAACTCCAGAGGACCCTTTGATTGAGGATTCCCCATTTCTAACCTATACAAATGGCAACTTTTTAAACCTAATTCCTGCTTCCTATGGGTCAATTTCAAAACTTGAGATTTCCAGTACTTCCTGGTTCTGTGGACTCTAACCCAATCTTTACTCCGCTGCAGTGGTTTTCAAACTCCACTGCATATTGGAATCACCTGTGGACTTTTTAAATGTCTTCACCCCAAGCCTTACCTCCAACCAATTAAATAAATATCTGAAAAACAAATCAGTATCTCTTAGAGTTTGATACAGGCATCATTTTTAAAACTCTCCGGGTGATTCAAATATACAGCTGAAGTTGAAAACCACTGCTCTACAGGAACAACCATTTGTGTTTCAAATACACTTCTACCTAATGATCTGAGTGTAGATCCTGTGGAGTTCCACCAAGATCATCTAATTGTCAACAGGACTCTAGAGACACCCTATGTGTCCGGCTGTCCTTATAAGCTGAAAGACTGACCTACAACCTGACTGTTTTGTTTAGACCCCCAAGCCTTTTGTCGTTTCTGATTTATAACCCTGTTGTTCCAAGGTTACCTAGGGGAAACTAAGAATACCATATCCTGCCTCTCTATCCCTTTGACATTATTAGATGATTTTTTTCCCTTTATTTATTGGCTAGGCACAAAAATAGTCTAATGCACAATCTCTAAGAACCCTTGTCTTCACCTCTAGATAGGAAACGTGTGCTGATAAAGGTTCTTATTCCTGAAAACACCTGTTTTCCAAAACAGAAAAGCAAGAAAGAAACCTGTTCTCCCCCAAGATTCTCCAGTTCTGCCCTCATGATGATTGCTCAGCTTACAAAGCTATCTGTAAACAGGCATCTGCTCCAATTCTAAATGTTCAGCAGTGGTTTACCTTGCCTTCAGAGACCTCGACATCATCCGCCTTGGCTCAGCACCCTTCAGAGCCAGTGATGCAAGCCAGATGCTGAGCGCTTCAGGCTGAGTCTGACATCATCCTCTTGTCAGGGACTCTGCCATCTCCCACCATTGGCTGCTGCTGTGTGTGCTGAAGTTAAAGGTGGGCACTTAGCACATTTATTACATACGGGGCTTATTAGATAACTGGGCTCTGTTGTGATAAATTGGCTGTGTGCTTCATTTGGACTCTCAATGCTCTGCAGGTTTTTCTAATTTAGTTTTGCCATGGCTCAGCCAAGATGGGATTCAGAGGAAGAAGAAGGGAAAGGAGGAAAAGAAGAGAGAAAAAAAGCTTGTGTGGTATGTCAAATTCTTGCTCTGCCTTTTCCTGGCTCTGAAATGAAGGGTCTTTTAAGCTGCCATCCTAAACAGCATCCACAAAGCTGTCTTCCTCAGGACGTTTGCTTTTCTTAAAGTGCCCCTGCTCTTTCATGATTACTCCTCCATTCATTATGAATGCTTTGGTCCAAAGCTGTCACTTTTTCCCCTTCCTTTTATGTTTAGATTTAAATGTGCACATGTGCACATTCACAAACATCTCCTAAGCACCACCACTAAGCACAGGTGAGCAGCGGGGAGGAAGAGAGATGAAGAGAGGAAATGGGAGAGGGTTGTTGGCTGTGTCCTGTGTGAATTGCTCTATACCTGCAGCCCTTTTAGAGGCTTCAGATCTCTCTCCTCCAAGCGAACACCAGGGCATTGAAGGCTGCTTTGAAACGTGGCAGGCTTTGAGTGCATGTGTGCGTGCTTGTGCAATGAAACACGAAAATCTATTTCCCTATCAGAGTGACTGACATTTCTTTCCTGCTTAATGCAGGCCTTGATCTTTTCCTGACTTTTTTGATTCCCTCCAGCTTGCCTTATCAGTAGGTGAACTCTCATCAAAGGACACAGAAATCACGTGGTCCTTGATGCCAGGCCTAGCTAAGCCTATTAGGGCCACTGACCACCAGGCAAGTGCAACACCTGGGGAGCAGATGCCAGCTCAGTGACCCTTGGATGAGGAAACCCCAAGATGTCATCTGCCTCCTGAATTGTACAAATGTGGAGAGCTTCCTCTACCTCTCTAGGGTGAGAAGGATAATTCACTGAAGAGAGTGTTCTACTAGCCCCCTCTCCAATTCTATTCCACATCATTCCCATTAATTTTACTTAACCTACTGTTTATATAGAAGTGATATTTTATAAAGTACAAACATTGGGATAAGCTCTGCACTTTGGAGTCAGCTAGATATGGATATTCCCAGCTCCCCTCCTGATTTGTATTTATGTAAGTTATTCAACCTTTCCAAACCTCAATTTCCCCATCAGCAAAGTGAGCACAAAGACTGCACCCACTTCACAAGGTGGGTATCCTACACATAAAGTTCTTGAAACAGGGCCTAATTCATAATAGTTTCATAACTGTTAGTTATCATTATTATTTCTTAGACATCTTGGAAGTATCAAAGAACCCGTCAGCCACTTTTGCATCTTCATGTCCTTTTTTTGAGAAGGGGCTTTAGGTCCCACGTCAACAAGGGAAGGGCTGAAACAGCAGCAGCTCAGTGGTGGAGGAGGGAGAGAGCTGGGCAGAATGGAAGAGGCTGAGCATTGCTTCCAGCACGACAGGGCTGTGGCGACTCAGCATATGTGGCTTCTACTGCTCAAGTCTCTCCATCCGAAGCTGTATATTTCACCCACCAAATTTGCCAAATAGAATCTTTGGAATTCAGAAGATAAAAATTTCAGAAGAGAATATGGCTTTTTCAGCCCTAGTCTTTGTACCAGGTAGTAGTCTCGTTTAGAATAGCTAAGAGGAACCGCTGACCATTTGTTCTCCAGGCCTTACTATTTGGGAATCATTCTATAGGAAATGAGGGAAAGGGTAAGGGCTACTGTCATTCCTGGAAACCTCACTAGTAACCTGATGGCATCACGTGAATTTCTCATTTTGATCTATAGAGATTGTCTGACTCAGACCATAATTCAAAATCACAATGTAGTAATGACTATACCAATTTAACCTTCTTTCAGAGAGTGAACCCCATTTGTAAAGAGCCATGCTGTGTGTTTCAGACCATAACCCTTTGTATATACTCCTCCCTCAGTATTTGGTAATTGGCTACCTCAACCATTGACATTTACTGAGTGTCTGCCACATGCCAAGTATTGTTAAGAGCTTGGGATAGAAAGATGAGTGTGCCTCCCAGTAGGAGAGAATACAGATAAGAAAGATGTGTTTCCTAATTGTATTATAAAGCCACGTGCAACATTCTTTCTTAACCTCACAATTCTTTAGGCTGAGATCGCTTAGTCTCAGTTTACAGACAGGGAATGGATTCTTTAAGGGGTTAAGGGACTTGCTCAAAGCCAAATAAATCCTTTAATGAATACGGTTAATATTTAAACCCCATTTAGTACTGCAACCTGCCCCTCATTCCAGCATTCCTGATTCTCTTTCCCTGATCCACTTTTTGTTTTTTGCTTCTCAGTTCATTATTTCCATGCCTCTTATCATTTTCTAACATACTATATTATTTTCTTATTATTTTAGTGGCTTTTTAGCTCCTGTCTCAACTCTCTGGAATGGAAATGCCACAATGATTCTGTTTTGTTCATTTACTGAACATAGTAAATGTTAGTAAGTAGTTGTTGAATAAATGAGTTAATTAACTTAATGAATGGCTCTAAAGGCTTAAGTCTTTCTTCTGTTCCTTATTATAGTGGAATAAGTCCATAACAAGTAGTATTTAGAAATGTAAATAAAATGTTATGGGAATTCAAAGAAAGAGTTAAAAATATTGGTTAAACTTGTGTGCAAAAAGCTGGAATAGTATTAAAGCCAAGTTTAACAAAGTGTGGCCCACCGAGGACCTGTTTTAGATATCCACCAGGACATGCTAAAACTGCAAGTTTCTGAATCCCACCCCAGACATATTGTATTAAGTTTTCTGAGCCAAATAATTTGCATTGCAATGCACTTCCCAGGCTATTGGTATGTACCCCAAAGTTTGAGAATCATGGAAAAGGTACAGATGGGAGATGAAGTTTGGGAAAGTGGTGGAGGAAGGGCACCAGCAATATTGAGTGCTTTTATAGATGAAGAATTGAGGACCAAATGCATTTAGTTATTTGTTCCAAATCACAAAGCCAATAAGTTAGGATTTGATGTCAAAGCTTTTTGTGGTACATTCATTGGCTTTAGGGGTCATTTTTTACTTTTTTACATCCCTACAATGTAGTACTCAATCAATAGTCAATCACTAAATACTTGTTGAACAAGCTGATGCCTAATACTATGGAACTAGATTAAGTAATTGCTCTGACCCTAGCAACTCTTGGCACTACAGACACCTCATCTCTATGAACCTCCCAGCCAAACCCTCAAATCCAAGACTTTAAAACCCAAGGCCCAGAATAGGTCAAATGTAGCTGGACTGTGACCACTCTGCTAATGGGAGCATCTACCCCTGTCTGGCCTGCAGGGAGTTAGCAATGGGGCAGGAGCAGCCCAGGGGTGGGACGAAGGTAGGAAAAACATTGAGGAGAGAAGCATTCCAGTCTGGTGGGACTACTTCGTACTTTTGTGTCACAGTTCTCAACTGTCCCAAGTACACACACACACACACACACACAAAATAACAAAAGGTTTCCACAAAGCAGCAGTCTCAAAGTTAACCTGGCTTTCTGCCAAGTCCCTGTATGTTATCTCCAATTCTGGGGGTCTATTAGTCCTTTACTTTGCCAACCAAGGGCTTAATTTGAACAACAATAAAAACAAGAAGCTTATCATTAAGTTTTATTTTTACCACAACTTCCCCCCACCAAAAAAAAAAAGAGAAAAAAAAATCCTGACAACATCCCATGTCCCGTCACATCCCATTTTTACAGTATAGCTGTGGGGTGTGTGATCCGCAGCCAGAAATAAAACAGAACTGGAAGAGTCAGCCATCTGTCTGGAAGCACACACAGTCCCAGATGGCATTTCCTTTCTGGCTTTCTGGTAACAATCTCCTCTGTCTAACGAAATGAAGCAGAAATTGCCCAGTGAGTTAGTGGGGCTGATGAACCCCCATCCTCCTAGCTCTGGCATTAGGATTTGAGATCCCCCAGAAATAATTTATTTGTACATACTATCTTGCCCTTGCTATTGCCATCATCAGAACTATTCCTCTATATTTTCAAAATGTGTGTATGTGTGTGTATGACTTATCAAGAGCAAGAACTGTTTTCTCTTCTTATGCACCCAGTTCTAGACCACCCGAAGGGCAATATGCTTTTTGTGCCCTTCACACAGTGGGGATAAATGCTCACTGCCTGACTAGCTGGCTTACTAACAGTTCAAATACCTGGCCGGAGAAGGGGAAAGGATTCCTCATAAGCCCTAGTAACCACAATTCTGTCTGCTTTTGCTTCTCCACTAGATGACCAAAGGCAGTTCTTTGAAGATCAATTCTACATCAGCCTAAGTACATACAATACAACCTAAGTACATTGGGAAGGAGGGGTAGAAAGGAGGGCAAGAGGTGGCTAATGAATATGATGTTGTATAAAGACACCTGGATTGGCCCTCAGAAGACTATTTTACCTCTACTACTAACTAGTAGTGAGACCTTGGGCAAGGAAGATATTGAATCTTCAAGAACTTGAGATTTCTCATTTTGTGTTAATTCTGAGCTCTTTGGAGTTGAATGAGAGTCGCCTGAAAAGCTCCTTAAAACAAATTGCTGGATCCACCCACAAAGTTTCTGATTCAGTAGATCCGCCGTGCAGTCCAAAATTTTCCTTCAAGTTCCCAAATGATGCCAATGCCACAGGTCCAGGAATCACATTCTGAGAACCCCTGGGCTAGCTTATACCATGCATAGCAAGAATTCAGAAATGTTTGTTTACATAAATGAATAGATAGGTGAATCTACAAAATAACTTGAGAGATAGGTAATTTCTGACATGAATCAAATAACTGCAGGAAATATGACCATCTCCTTCTTTCAGTTTTGGAGTCATGGATTAGTGATTATACACAGGGCTCAACACAACCCGTCAACCACACAAACAAGAATCTAGTCTTCCTTCAGGCCAGAAGCCTCTCTGGCTTATAAAACCTTAGCAAGGTGAGAGACAACCCAAAAATTTACGTGGGAAGAGAACCATAATAGTGTTTGAAATGAAATAACTGCTTTCTTTGTGGTGAGGATATTTTAACCCCAAGAAGATAAAGTTAAAAAAAACTAAAGAAAGTCAGGCACATGTTATTAATATATTTCTTTATGAATGTATATGTACATATTTTCTCTGGGTAGGAAAACTTCCCTAAAGAAGATTAACAACACTTACATATAACAGGAAAACAGGAATCTTCAGTTTCAGCCTTTGGTTTATGGCAATTGTTTGTCAATCACAGGGCAAATTTTACCCATCCCTAATATTCTAGATAAAAGAATTTGTTTTACTTCTTAACTATAGGTTAAAGTTGTTAAGCCTGGTTAGGAAAAAATTATCAAGCACTGACTTTTTCTTGACTAAGGAAATCTCCAAATAGATCAATTAAGATTTAAGTTAGAATATTATCTGAAATGAAAAACTTTTTGTGGACTTTCCTGAAATTAAGATAAAGATATAGTACTAGATAAAAACTACTGGTGGCCTCACAATTTCAACCTTATCACCTCAACTCTTTCCATGAATAAGTAACAATTAGCTTATTCTTTTTTAAAAACTTTTTTTAACTGACAAATAAAAAATTGTATATATTTATGATGTACAACATGATGTTTTGATATATATTGATACATGATGATTTGATATACATGATATTGTACATTGCAAAATGGTTAAATCAAGCTATTTAACATATGCATTACTTTACATACTTATTTCTTGTCATGACAGCCTACTGTGCATCGTTTTGGGGAACTAAAACTAAAATATGGGATGGTCATGACTTTTGAGTTTAATCAGACAATTAATTCTATTCATATAATTTAAAATTTACTCACTGATTAATATATGCAAACACTATATTGAATGCTGATGAAACAAAGATGCTAAGAAAAGATTTCTCAAAGTGCTTATGGTGAAGGTTTGTGATCTTTGAGAGAAGGGAAAATAAGACTGCCACATACACTCTAGTTTTATATAAGGGAGGTCATTTTCAAACCATGGTAACAGCAAAATGGAGCCCAAAGAGAGCAACAGTTTTATGAGCAAAGGAAACAGAGATGTAAATTCTAAGTTACTGAGGCAACTGTAATTTGTGAGTAAGTAACTGCAGAAGAGAAAGCTGCCAGAGAATGATCACAAATAATCTGAATATAAATTTCTTCAAGTCATTGGCCAAATACTTTTCACCCATCTAGGTTGAGACTCCATGAAACATGGCAGAGATTGAGTATAGGAAAGATATGCTTAGAGTGGAGGTTCTGGATGTTGCACAGCTCTGGGAAGCATTGGCGTTCTGATCAGTAAGAGTGGAGAAACCTCTGGGAACACACATTTAAAATTCAAAAGAACAATGCCTTAGGAGTAGAGCTACTCTAGACTCATCCCAACAAACCCTTAAGCCAAGACTTGAGAGGATGAAGCTCATCTGTCCGTAAATTAATTGCCTTGAAGCAAAGCTTATTATTCTTTAAAGGCAGACAACAAAATAATGTATTAATATTTATACCAACAAACAATAAAATGTACTAAACATGCAAAGAAGCAGGAAAAAAAACCACTTATAACCAGGAAGAAAAAATAGTCAATGGAAATAGGGTAAGAGACCAAGCAGATATTAGAATTAACATGTAACATCTTCAAAACAACTCTTACAAATATGTAGAAACAATTTTAAATAAAAAGATGTCCCACTCCTTGAGTGTTATCTGTGCTTAGTGAGTATTTCTAAAGATTAGAGCTTGGAAAGGGCAAGAGTACAGAATCCTGTCCCACTTTACCTCAGCCAAGTAAAGGCCAACAGCAGTAAACCACATTTTAGCCTATACCCCTGATATGATGTGATAAGATGGGCACTCCACCCAGTGAAATCCCACACCCTGTATAACCATGGGAAAACATCAGTCAAAACAAAATTGAGAAACATTCTACAAAATACCTGACATCCTCCAACCCTTCAGGGTTATCACAAACAAGATAAATTGTTATAGACCACAGAAGAAATGGAGACAGGAAGACGAAATGTTACGTAGTATTTTAGATGGGCTCCTGCATTGACATTTTTTTAAATACAGGGAGAATAGGACTGGAATTCAAATAAAGTATGGGATTTACTTAATACCAATAAACAATGTTGGTTTCTTACTAGTGACAAGTGCATCATTGTAACAATGTTAGCAATAGGCATGAATGGGTGGTATATGAACCCATTATGCCTATGAACCATCTTGGCAACTTCTCTGTAAATTTATAACCATTCTAAAACAAAACAATGCATTAAATAAACTATCATCTCAAATTTGTCTTTGGGAAGAATAAAAAGAAATTTAAAAATGCATATAATAAATTAACAGATGCAGAATCTCTAACAGAGACATGGAAATTGTAAAATATTAAAACTCTAAAATTGAAAAATAGAGGACATGAAATGTACTAGATGAGCTCAATAGAAGATTAGACATTGAAGAAGTAACAATCAGTAAGCTAGAAGACAGGGCAATAAACTTAAGAATGCACAAAAGAATGATATAAAAAGGAACAGATAGTAAGTAACCAGTGAGACACTATTAAGTCACCTAACATACATATAATTGGAGTTACAGAAGGAGATAGATTGGACCACAAAAGAAATGTAAAGAAATAATGAATAACATACATTGCAAATTTGACTTAAATATACACACACACTTGGAGTAAGAAGCTCAACAAACCTCAAGCAAAAACAACACAAAGAAAACTGCACCTAGTATAACATAATAAAACTGATGGGTTTTTTTGTCCATCCATTTTTTTAATAATATACCTAGCTGGATAAAGAAAATATGGCACACATACACCATGGAATACTATGCAGCCATAAAAAGGATGAGTTCATGTCCTTTGCAGTGACGTGGATGAAGCTGGAAACTATCATTCTCAGCAAACTATCACAAGAACAGAAAACCAAACACCTCATGTTCTCACTCATAAGTGGGAGTTGAACAATGAAAACACATGGACACAGGGAGGGGAACATTACACACCAGGGCCCGTTGCAGAGCGGGGGACTAGGGGAGGGATAGCATTAGGAGAAATACCTAATGTAGATGATGGGTTGATGGGTGCAGCAAACCATCATGGCACGTGTATACCTGTGTAACAAAACTGCACTTTCTGTACATGTACCCCAGAACTTAAAGTATAATAAAAAAACAAAAACAAAAACCTGATGGATTTTAAAAGCAAAGGCAAACTCCTTAAAGTGACCAAAAACAAAAACACACTGTGTACAGGGTTCCAATTTTAAGAATTATTGCTGACTTTTTGTCAAAAACAGTGTAAGCTAAAATATAATGGAATGACATTGTTAAAGTGTGACAACAGTGAAAACAAAAATGACCGCATATAATTTTATAGCAAGTTAAAATGCCCTTTAAAAATGAATACAAAATGAAGAGATTTTCAGATAAAGAAAAGTTGAGAGAATGTCTCATAAGTAGACTTACACAACAAAAAATGTTTACGTTCTTTAGGCTGAATAGAAATGATACAAAATGAAACTAGAATTTCCATGAAGAAACAAGAAATGCCAGATACAGTAAATATATGGGTAAGCATAAAAGGCTATTTTTCACAGCTTAATTTTTAAAAATTCAATTGACTGTTTAAAGAAAATATGATAATAATGTGTTATTTCATATTATTATTGGGTTTATAATATGTAGAAGCAGAAAATGTATGATGACAGTAGCACAAAGGGTTAAATTCTTTAAATATAGCTATACTTGCTAAGGTTATTTTATATAAAGAGGTTTAATGTTAATTCAATGTTATCTGGAATAAGTTATAAATGTACATTGTTATCACTGGAACCACAAATAAAAATAACTAAAGAAGTGTGGTTAAAAAGCCAATTAGAGAAATACAATTGTATGTTTACAAAAACTAATTCATTTTAAAAAAAAGGGATACAACTAAATGACAGATGCAACAAATAGAACACAAAGAACAGTCTGATAGTCTTAAAGCCAACCATATCAATAATTACATTAGATGTAATAAATTAGAGGCAGAGGTTGATTAAATTTTAAGAAACAAACCCAGACTTAACTATATGCTGTTTACAAGAGACCCAATTTGAATATAAAGGTACAAGTAGGTTACAATGAAACAATAGTAAAAGATACTCCACATAATCATAAGAATGCTGAAGTGACTATAATGGAAAAATAGACATTAATACAAGAAGTATTATTGACAATAAAGAAAAATATTCATAGTAATAAGGACAATTCATCAAGAACAACAATCGGTCCTTAATGTCTGTGTACCTAATAACAGATCTTCAAAATATATGATGGAAAAACTAACAGAATTGAAAGGAAAAAGCCAAATTCATAAATATAATTAGACCCTTTAACACTCCTCTCTCAATAATGGATTTTTTTAAATGTAGATCAAAAACTAAGAAAGGTTATTGAGACTTGAACAACATTATCAAATAACTTAATCAAATTGTCATTTATAGAATATTACATAGAAAAACTTATGAAGGCACAATTATTTTCCAAGCATACATGGAACATTCAAAATACACAAAATGGTACATAATGAGTCTCAGTACATTTAAAGGATTGAAATCAACCAAATATGCTCTCTGGCAAAAATTGAACTATACTAAATGTTAGTAACAGGTATCTTTAAAATCTTCAATATTGGGAAATTAAGCAGTATATTTCAAAATAACTCATGAACCAAAAAGGAAATTCTGAAACAAAATTAGAAAGTATTTTCAAATGAATGATATTGAAAACGAAACATATCAACATGTATAGAATACACTTAAAATAGTGCTTACAAGGAAATTGGCAGCTTTAAATACTTATATTAGAAAAGAAGAAAGGTTTAAAATCAATGATCTAAGCTGTATTTTTAAAAACTAAAAACAAAAAATTTAAGTACAACAGAAAATAAAGTTAAGCATTGAAATCAGAGAAACAAAAGAAGATCAAAAAATAGAGAAAATTAAGAAACCAAACTTTAGTTATTTGAAAAGCAGTCAATAGAAAAGATTTTAAATTAGAAATCATTTCCCTTCTTACTCTGGACTTTTGTTCTGTTTTGTTTCTTGGTCTAGACATATTCCTGAAACAGTTAGTTATTTTGCATCTTTGAAGGGAGTCAACCTGAAGACAATTCTAACACATCAAAACGGCACACCAGGAAGACAGAGCCAGGTATTTGAAAATATGATTGAAACCCTGAATTTCCTACTTTAATATATCTTGTTAAGTAAAATAATATAATTTCTTTATTTAAGCCATTTTAAGATGAATTTTCTCTTAATTACCACTTGAAACATCCTAACTGGTGAGGTGCTTTAACAGAATTATAAACCTAATGCACTGGTAACAGAAAATGTGGGCTGTAACAACTCTTCTTGGGTTGATCCAGAAAGTAGCGTAAAAGATTACCATTATTCCAGTCATAAAGCAATCAAATCTGGTATCTCCTACAAGGTTCCAGAAAAAGTTCATAGAAACCAGGAAGTCACATATTTCTATGATAGACATCACTTTTCATATGCCTACAGGGAGATTCTTGCCAATCTTCAAAGGAAAAGAGAAAGTTCAGAGAAGAATCCAAGAAAAAGTAAGGTCTTTAGGGGTACTAATCATGCATTTCTACCGCTTTGCTATCTGTCTGGGTTCTCGCTGACCCTGGAAGAACAGCCCCTTCCAGAGATAGCCAATTCCTAGATATAGTAAGGACTCACCTGCAAGCACACCTTTCATTATGCAAACCAACCTCTCCAGAGCCCATATCCCCAATCACATCCTCTATCTATCGGGCTCTAACATTTTGGGCCTCTATTCCCTTGAGCTGATCACCACAGGGCCAGACACCAGATGACTAAGTATCACTCATTTCTTCCCATGGAAACTACAATACAAGTTTTTGCTCACATTTATTTCCTGTGCTCCCTTCACTTTGAGGTATGTCATTCCTCCCCCTCTTAAGAACGATAACAAATTATCTTTTCAATGATATTCATCACCTGATCTGTTGGCCTTATTATACCTGAATAATAATACATACATACATTTTAAAACAGTAAGAAGAGAATTAGCCTAAGGAAGAGAAGAATCACTGTTACATATAAATTCTGTGACACCAAATAACATTTATTAAAGGGCCCACATCCTTTTTCATTGATCCTAAATATGTCCCTCGTATACTTAAGAGAACCTCATGTTTTTATGAAATGCCCAAGGCTTGTTGCAATCATAGTTATAACTTACAGGAGATGGGACAGACCTAATAATGCCCCCTTAGAGTTGTGTGAAGTAGGAATTTCCTGTTCTTCTACGGTGAGGATTTAGATGAGTTTAATTTAGAGCCAGGGAAGAGGCAGTTCAATTGAAAGGTTTGCTTTTCTAACAGCAATTGGTGTTAAATACTACCATGGAGGCGAATAAGGCTCTGCCTCCATTTCCACAGATGTCCTTTCCCCTTTACTGAGAAGGTTCTGGTTGGAACTAACTATAATTGGCCAGAATATCCTTATGAGTATGAAAATTATAGCTCTTAATTCCCTCCTCCTCCTCCAGTTGAGAAGTCTAGACCTACTTGTCCTATGGTTAGTTTTTAAAGTATTGTGTCAAGGTTTCCATATTTTTATCATGGTGAGTATAAAAATCCGTTTTCCTTTTTCCCTTACTAGTCACCCCATTCACAGACTGCCTTTATTTCCATAAAGTTTTTTTATCATTTACTGAATAAAATCCAAGTTATGTTGTGGCACATCCATAAGCCTGTCTTACAGACTAAACTAGCCTCATCTACCCCCTCTTTTATACCAAGCAATGTACAATGCGAACCCAAACTATCCTGCTAGTGTTTGCATTTTTTCATTGAATTCACCTAACAAGTTCCTCTTCATTCTCTGAACCTCATCTCATGTCACCTCCTCCATGAAATCTTCCATGACTGCCACTCCCATGCTCCCACAACCTCCTGGGCATGCCTTTTCTGTAGCTACTATCACCCTATACTATAATTGTGTACTTGTATGTCAGTATCCTGAGGACAGAAACAATGCTTTAGGGTACAAATGAAGCATGTCTTACAAGTGTATTGATTGACTGCACTTGCAATAGCAGAATAAACCCCTTGACTTACTAGTGTAGGATCCTAGCTGGGCTGCCATGTCTCCTAAGCTACATCCCAAGCTCCTTGTAGTCTACTGGTCACTCTATGCTCTGTGATATCAGCATGAAGGGAGAAAGGGTGGCCCATTTTAGAAACAAAATATGAGCACTAAGATCTCGTAATCCTAACCATGGATGACTTTATCTTTGTCACTCTGTGGCTCCTCAGGTGTCACTCAAACAGCAAAATCTCCTATCCCATTTACATGAGGTGTAAATGTGTTTTCACACTTCTGCCTAGTGAGTGCTTTCTGTAATGCTGATGGTTAATTACCTGACAATGAATCCTCTCTCCTGGGAGGAGGGGGAGGGGCAGTGGGGAAGGACGGAGGAAATTATTTGGATCACACTTGCTCACACAAAGCAAGCCAAAGCGCCATGTGCTATTCCTTAGGAAATGTTTTCTCCTAAGTCACCTATTCCTGTCCCCAACCCCTCCCATACCTTCACTTCTTATTCATTTTCTCCCTCTGTTTCATCTTTCAAATCACAGAGAACGCCAACTAACCTGGGTTTTCTGGAGATTTCATTGTACTTGGTAATGTATGATTTATAAACATAAATAAAATAAATAGGATTCTGAGGGAATAAATTCTAAGTGGAATATCAATAAATCTCCTCCCTCCGATGATGTCGCTATGATTTTCTCATTCTTCCTTTTTGTCCACTGCCTTTCCCAGACTGGGACAGTGGTCTGTTCTTTCCATTGGAAGAAATTAGGGGGAGGGGAAGGCAAGTAGGGAGTAGGGAGAGAGACTGTGTGAGAAATTTAACACAGGGCTGCATTGAAATGTAAATTCCTTCAAATTATTAAGCACCAGAGAGCAGCTCTCGCCAGCTCTTTGTTCCTCAGAGTCAGAATGTGTAATCTAGAAGAATAAATATCCAGTCAGATACCAGCCACACAAAGAAATCTGTGCCATACATATTCAGAACCCCAAGTCCCACGGATACCCCCTATCTTATCAAGAAGGTTCTGGTCACAGCCTCCAATCACTGGTCAGAACATCTCTAATGGGGGTCAGAAATAAAATTATTTTCTGCTTGCCCCAGTCCCCATCCCTCAAACCCTACTTCTCACCCCTATTAGCTCTCTGGAAACCTAGACTGCCTTGTGGATTCTTTCAACACAAAAACCATCTGGCTTGCTCCCTCTTTCAGCCTAGCTTTGGAGATGCATTGGCTGGGGACTTCTTTTTCAATAAAGGATACCTTTTCCAACATTTCTGCCTAGAGTTGCATAGCTCACAGCTTGGGATGAATGACTTTGTGGTCTAATTTACATTTTTAATTCCCTCTTAGCGTCAAGAACCCTAAGATCTTCCATAGGAGAGCAGGCTGTTATCAGCCCTTTCCTTACACTTTTAACCATCTCTAAACAAGACATTTAGCTGGAAACCCATCAAGGTGGTAATAGCACATTTTACAGGCCTGCACAGTCAGTGGAAGCACAAATAGTGTCTTAGGAGCTTAGTAGACCCCACGACCTGTGTCACCATCTCTCAGACGTCTACCTTTTCTGCCTTGTAAACTCCTAGAAGTCAGATACTACAGCATTTATTCTTTGTCCTCTCTCCACTGTCCTTCTTCCCCATCATGTGCCTAGCACATACTAGGCACTCAGAAAGTTGACTGAAAGATTCTGTAAGCCCATATGATAACTTAAGAGATGTGTGGCAGAGAAGGGGTAGCAGCTAGTGAAAGGAATTGCACCCATTTCCACATTCAGTGAATACTGTATCTTAAGCCTGGGCCTTTCATTTTATTTGGGTTTTGCCAGAGCAAGTGTTGTTGTCTAAGATCTTTACCTGTTAACCAGGAATTATGCTTTCCCAAGAAATACAGTATTTCTTTATCTTATAGTACTTGGAAATGCATGTCACTTTTGTTCCAATGCTTATTAATATCTGACTTAATACTTGTAAGGTCCCTGGTTCTCCTTCTAGATTGTAGCTTCTGTAAGAATATGGGCCATACAACAGTCATTTCTTTATACAAAATCCTAAATGCAGTCTGCAATCAGGGAAGTGATCAATAAATACCTGTTGATTTGAGTTAAATGAATCTCCCCTTATTGTCCCTATGACCTGGTGTCCTTTACCAAAACTCTGATTCTTGTCCAGAGGCCCAGGAATCTTTAGGCTCTGGAATGGCTTCCTGCCTCAATGAGAGGCCCTGCTGGTGCCTGTACTGGCACCTCAAAATGTTCAGTTGTCCTAGTCTCTCTTCTGTTCCTGACTATTCTGACTTATGATCACCTTCCTACCTTAACCTTTGGGATTTGTGCTCCTTAGAACTCTGCCAAATTCATGCCCTATTGATTGCCTCAATAATGTGTATTGCAAGTATAGTCCAACCTTATCTTTTATGCTTGCTTTTCAATCAACTAATTTACTTTGTGAGCGCACCTGAGCCTGACCTGACCATGGGCACAAGTGCTGATAAGCCTGGCTGGCCAAGATCCTCATCAGTCTCAGTATACTTCTAGTCAACAAAATGCAGTCACATTGATCCTGGTGCTGACACAATGCAGAGTATATACAATGCAAGTTAGGAAAGGAAAGCAGGATTTGCCCTCACATCACACCCACTTAACAACAAAATTAAGTTCAATTAAATGTAACTGTGCTTTAGTTAACAGACTTAGAGTTCTGCTGAAGGAATTCTTTTGTGGAAGAAATTCTTCAATACAGTATTGATTGATGACTAGATCTAGAACTACAGACTCCTAGATCTGAACTCAAATGAGTTTCTTGGACACATAAGTGAAAAGATCAAAGATGGCATTTGTCAAATGGCTCTTCTCTCTGAAGAAGCAGGTATGTGTTTTTGGTGTGAGGGCTTTGAATCCTGCTGTTTGCACAATGACCTAAGGTAAAAAAAAAAAAAAAAAAAAAAATCTAAAACAGCCCTTAACAATGAGTTTCTTAGTGTCAAATCAGAGCCTTTCAAGTACAATGGTGCTTTTCTAAATGCCTAACATACCAAGAACTAAATACGTATTTCATGAATGAACACAATATACAAATGAGTGAAAAACGTTAACAATAACAACTTTAAAATAAAGTTACTTAACTTTGCTGTAACAATGGATAGAATAAGAGTATATAGAAAAAAGATATAAAAGGCATCCTTTCTAACCATTATCTTTGTTTGGCAAAGTCTTCATAGTAATACCCCTTTCCATCACTTTATTCCATAGCACAGAAAAAGTTCAAATGAAGAGACAGAAACTTTGGGAAATGGTACTGGGAATGGGAGAAAACTCCTCCAGTGAAAGAATAGAATCATCCCCTCTTATATCTATTTGCAAATTTGAATTTGCCTCTTCTAGGTTTGCTTAAAAATAATGCCACCCCAGAGGTTGCAGTGAGCTGGGATTGCACCACTGCACTCCAGCCTGGGCGACACAGTGAGACTTGCCTCAAAAAAAAAAAAAAAAAAAAAAACCCACCCATGCATTAATTTTGTACATTTGTTAAACACTTTCACATCAACTACCTCAGTTATTTCTTCAACTCTTCTATGAGGATGACATCACTATCTGCATTTTACATATGGGAGAAACAGACATTAGGAATGTTATGTGAATGCCCAAAGCTCCCCATTTAATGCTTTTTCTAGATCAATATTTTTGTCTCCTAGGTGGAGAACATTTGAACTATAAGGCAAAGCCCATGGTTCTATTTATCTTTGCTATGTATTGTTGTCCTTAGCTGTCCCTGTATTTTTCCCTCTTGTTACTTGAATCAGTGATGAGGAATGTATTAGCTTTTTATTGCTGAGTAACAGATGACCACAACCTAGTGGCTTAAAACACAACTATTTATTATCTCACAAGTCTGTAGGTAAGAAGTCCTATGAGCTCAACATAGTTCTCTGCTCATAGTTTCAGAAGGTGCAAACCAAGGCGTCAGCTGGGCTGTGCTCTTACCCGGAGACTCTGGGGAAGAATGTCCTTCCAAGCTCACTCAGGTGGTCTGCAGAGCTCAGTTCCTTACAGTTGTAGGACTGAAGTTCCTGTTTTCTTGCCAGCTGTTGGCCAGGAATGGACAGGCTCCTAGAGGCTGTTCTCAGGTCCCTGCCCCATGGCCGCCTCCCTGGCAAAGCCAGTAATGGCATGTGGAAGGCTTCTCATGCTGCAGATTTCTCTAATTCCCCTTCTGCTGCCAGTCAGGGAAAATTCTGCTTTGAAAAGACTCACATCATTAGGTCAGGTCCACCAAGTCTCAAGGTCAACTGATTTAGGGCTTTCATTACATCTCCAAAGTCTCTTCACAGCAGTACCGAGACTGGTGTGCAGTGATTAAATAGGGGCTGGGAATCTTGTGGGGAAGGGAGACATTAAGACATTATATGGTAATCTGTGGCGACAGAAATCCAGAAGAGTTCTTTCTCTTGGTTTTATCTACTTTCCCTTTAGCTTGATTTCTGTGGTTCATTTAGACCACATTCTAAGGTTACACATCCAACATTTTTCATCAACCTCAAAATCACTCTAGTTTTACGTCCCCTCCCCAACCTACCAAAGGCCTCTGAACACAGTTAGCCTCGGTCCCAGCCTGCCCCGCACTAGCCAACGAGGGCAAAGACAGGGACACTTCCGGCCCTGAGGCCTCGCTGTCGCTCCCATGCGCCCCTGCTGGGAAATGGCGGCGGCTGTGCAGGTGCTCCCAGGACACCGCAGGAATTCCGTGAAGCACCGCTGTGCGGGAGGTGAGATCCCGCAGTACCGCTGGCGGGGACAACTGAGAAGGCAGTGACCAGGATATCAAGGATAACTGGGGTGACAGCGATGATGTGAAAAGAAAGAAAGAGAAGTAAAACTAGAAGTATAGGTTTCAGAAAAGATAGATCAATAGACAGATAATAGATAGATAATAGGTAGGTCGATAAATAGATAATATTATATATATATGACTCGAGAAAGCCAAAGAGAAATTACAGCAACTGGAAAAAAGACATGAAATTGAAAAGATGGTAGGAGAACATAAAGTGCTAACACCAAAGAACACTTAGCAAACTCCACGGGGACTAAGCTAAAGGAATTCCAGGAAGAGTCAGACTTCAAACCAGCCAAAGAGACGTTTGGTGTTAATACAGTTTATGGAGCCAAGACTCTGAACCCATTTTGAAGAGATGGCTTCCTGGATTTTGAAAAGTTACTGAAAAATAAAATTACACAGCATGAAAAGTCACTGTATTATGCAAGTTTGGGGTATCCTTAGATGGAGATGTGTGCCTTTTTTTAGAAGTTGATGACTTGAAAAAGATTACCAATGCTCTGCTGTGACAAAAAGAAGCAAGAAAAGCAAAAAAAAAGCCAAGTGTGGTTCCTGGAGGGGGGTTAAAGGATTAAAGGTCACCGTGAAAGACGAGACCTCATGTAACATTTTAATCTCCTGGTGTCTTTTGGTTGCTCAGTGCTACGGATTGAATATTTGTTTTCCTCCAAAACTCATATGTTAAAACCCTAACCCCAGTGTGATGATATTAGGAGATGGGGGCTTTGGGCCTCACCAGGTGAGATGAGGGTGGAAACCCCATGATGGAGTTAGTATCCTTAGAAGAGAAAGAGACTAGAGCTCCCTCTTTCTCCCCACAAAGTAGGGATACAGAAAGTGGCCATCTACAAGCCAGGAAAAGGAGCCCTCACCAGATACTGAACCTGTTAGCA
Organism: Macaca nemestrina; assembly: GCF_043159975.1. Lineage (NCBI taxonomy): Eukaryota > Metazoa > Chordata > Mammalia > Primates > Cercopithecidae > Macaca > Macaca nemestrina. Next base: position 21,478,083 of record NC_092125.1, on the reverse strand, counting down.
ACTTACTCTTAGGCTTCCCAGCCTCCAAGACTGTGAGAAATAAATGCCTGTTGTTAAAGGAGTCCAGTCGATGATATTTTGTTATTTAAACTCTAGTTCACTAAGACACTCACAATCCCTTCAACATGTAGCACAACTTCCTTTCCCTTCATTTCTGTCAAATGCTGCAATCAGAAGTATAATATCTTTGTGCTTTCTATTTAATGTCTTGACAATTAGGAGCTAATGTCAGAAAGAGGAAATTGGGTTTTGTTGCCAAGAGGTTAAAATTTGGAAGTTCAATTGCTACTAAATCATAGGGGTTTTTGAAAATCCTAATAATGCTATAATCCTTAGTATCTTATTCCACAAAGGCAATGTCACTAAATTGGAAACAAAATACAGCCAAAATCATATTGACCAGCACCATCCACTAATGTAGCCTGAACAATACCTCCTTGAACTACTTCTTGTCAAGAAAAGCAGTTTGCAAAAAGGACACGTGGTCTTCACCTTCTTTAAAGTTACTTTGTCTAAAAATTGAGTTGGAAGATTCAAAACATAGATATTGAAGAAGAGTGGTTATTTCTGAAGGAAGTTACTGCTGCTGAAAAGCCACCAATTTGATACTTAAATAATTTAAAAAAAAAAAACTTGCAAACTTTGAAGCCCAAGAAGGTAAATCATTATTGTATTACAAGCTGTGGAATGTCTTGAGTATCTAATGCCTTAATGGTCTAGTTTATATTAATCAGAATATTTCTACTGATGGACCACTTCAGACAGAGGAGAGAGACTCTGCCTCTTTTATTTGCCTAATTTAAGTGTCTGAGAAACAAAATCTCCTTTGTTCTGCCAGACTGTAATGGAAGGACTTCATCTGGGTTTTGGTATTTTCCTTCCCTTATAAAATGTGCTCAGCTAACTATACTATTAATAGTTAGCAACAGTTTGCTGAATTGTTATGTTTTGTAAGGCAACTAATTTAATAAAATCACCATTGTGAAGAATTAAAAAGAATACTTTGTTAACAAGGAGTTTAAAACATACATATACATATATACATATAATTTTTCTTAAAAAAAAATAGATACATGGCAAAGAAATCAGTGAGACTGTGCTTTTGAACACCACTCGATCCATCTACCACACATGACAACATTTATTTAAGTGTAGATAGCCTAAGTAAAGTTGGCTACCTCATGGCCAATTTTCATACAGTATTAATAATAATAATAACAATAAATAAAAGGACTTTGAAAAAATGGTGATCTTAAGACTCTTTAAAAGCCCCCAACAGGATAATGATGCTGCATGGCTCTCAAGCAGCATCCTAAAAATTCTTTTCACTCATCTTTCTCCTCTTTAAACCCAGAAGGGCTGTTTGATGTCTAGGGCAACCTATTCTGCTGTCATCATCCATCCTCTAGTATTTTCTCTCAAATATTCCCCCAATATCCTCCCAAATTGTCCAGCCCTTCGTTACTAATTATATTTTTCCCCTCCTTTTTTCTCTCTGGTTTAATATTTTATTAGGTAGAGAAATTTAATCTCCTGACTTTTTTCAATGATCTCTTTTACCCACTGTCCGGATCAATATAATACATCCTAGACTGTAAATATAAGTTAACATGGAATCTTTTGTGAAAGACTGGTAATACAGTAGCAGCCCACGTGTTGCCCACATCATGAACTGGATACAGATTTTTAATTTGTGTTCTTCAGTGAGCTTTGTTTTCCTATAATTCAGGTCTCTCCTCTTCCTCTGTTTCCTGACAATTCTCAAGCCTCTGTGTGTTTTGCATTTTGGAGTTTCCTTTTTATCTTCCTTTGAAAACTTGTAACTATATGAGTCAAATTTAATTATTGATAAATTGTGATTTTTCACCATTAGTTGTATCAATAGCTAACCAGGAAATATCTAATTCACCCTGCATCCATGTCACAGCGATTTCAGTTACTAAAAACAATTTAGGAGGAAAAAAGAAGGCACAAGCCAGCCTGAAAAACAAGGTTTATTCCCAATGAAAATGAAACAGTGATGCACTGCTGGCCTTAGGCTTAAGGATGTTTTATCTGTGGGTTCCAACAGCCTCTCAAAATTTCCTTATAATTCTCTTATTTTATACACGGTGAGGGACAGGTTCCCTTTTTGCTCACAGACCTCATGAATGAGAGTAGTAGAGTAAATGAAGGGTGGAATAATATATCCTTACCCAGAAGTCTAGAGTCTTTCATTAACTCCCACTTCAGGGCAGATGGATTTAGAGCTAGGTGAAGGGAAGAAAGAACTGCAGGGAAGGGGAGGATATGGGTGTAAAAAGACTCCTACTGTAGTAACAGGCACCCAGTTATCTCAAGGGTAAAGAAGAGGAGGAGGACACAGCCAGGCTCCATAAGCAAACCCTTTACCTGGGACAAGGTCAGCTGTCTTCTCCAGGTTGTGACCTGACCACTTGTTTTTGTGGAATGGTGCTGGGTGTCATGTAGTGGTATATAGGGCCTCTGCATGGGAAACCTAATCTAATTCTATCGAGAAAGAGCTTCTTCAATCACATTACCAGTTTAGAGGTTACTTTTCCATTTTCCCCTTATTATAGACAGAATTGTGTCTCCTTATATTGTGTATGATTCCTTCCTTCCCTCAATATATAGCACTACCTTTCCCACCCCTAACATTCATGCAGCAACAACGTAAGCATCTGGGACCTACAGAGAGACGGATAGTAAAAGGGCCAGCTCAGAACTGAGTCATTCATGCAGGTCTTTTGAAGACCTACAAGTTGAAGAATGGACTAGAAGCCATGAGAAAGTACACGGCACATGATCTGTGAACTTTTGAGTCAAATAGACCTGAATTCAAAACACATTTTCCCTGCTTATCAGTCTGGCCCCCAGTTTCACTATACTGAGACTTAGTTTCTCATTTATAAAATAAAGAAAATACTGTGTTCAAAGAAGGACCTATTATTCCCCTCATTCCTTTTCCCCTCTCACCTCTGGAAGGAAGTTATGCCATCAGAGATAAGGATGTTAACAAAAGAAAGATCTTGTTCTTGTATTTGTTACTGGTTTTTGTTTTGTTTTGTTTTTTTGAGACAAGAATCTCTCTGTCACCCAGGCTGGAGTGCAGTGGCACGATCTCGGCTCACTGCAATGTCCGCCTCCCAGGTTCAAGCAATTCTCCTGCCTCAGCCTCCTGAGTAGCTGGGATTACAGGCGTGCGTCATCGCGCCCAGCTAATTTTTGTATTTTTAGTAGAGACGAAGTTTCACCATTTTGGCCAGGCTGCTCTCAAACTCCTGGCCTCAAGTGATCAGCCCGCCTCGGCCTCCCAAAGTGCTAGGATTATAGTGTTATTGTTTTTTATTTTTGGCTTTGATTTTGCATCTGTTCTACTCTGAGAACTTTAACTTGCAGAGGACAGCAGATTGTAAAGGTTTAAAGTCCCTAATGAATAGGCTTTCACAGGTCTTACCTCAAAGCGCTCAGTCAGTATGAGGCCAGCATATTCTGGAGATGGGAAAGACAAGATGGGGGTTCAAAATATTTGAAGAGAACGTTTCCCCTTCAGAAAAAGGGAGAAGAATTGAGAGACTGGGCCATGAATATGATAAGGAAAAATGGAGGGGTAACCGATACGTGTCTCATAGGCTCTTGCAAAAACTACCAGTATATATATTTATTATGTATATATAACATACAAATATGTGGCTCACGAAAAGTAGTCACCAGATAAATGGTGGTTATTACATTTTATCATTATTATTACAATGACAATATTTACAAGTGACTGGGTGCTTGGAGGTGGTTTAGTCCATGTTTCACACTTGTCATTAGCTTTCCTGCTCCATCTTCCCTGTCTTCTCTCCCTTAGTCAATCTGCAAGAGGGAATGTATGATCCACATCTCATATATTCTGAACCTAGAAGCTGCCCAATAGGGCTTTATACAGCTGCCTCTGGGACCTTTCTTATGTGAAACCATTTTTTTCTTGGGATGTCCTACCTGAGGTACCAATATTATATTTTTCCATCAAGGCAGATAGTTAGCTCTTATTAACTCTGCTTTCAGTCTTGGGCTTTCGTGATTGAAACACAGTCAAACCCAGAGTGAGTCCTTAGTTCATCAAGCTGTCAACAATGCCTCCACAAGGGCTGGAAACAGAAAATATTATGCCAATAATGGTATGTAAAAAGAAGGGCTCTCTTTTATTGGTAACATCTGGCACAGTTTGTTACAGCATTCTAACCATGTGGCCAAGCAAGTACTTACTCTGATAAATGAGAATCAACATGGATGTTCGTATATACAGGGGCTCACTACTCCCCACAAAAATTATCCCAGCCTTCCATCCAGTAGCTTTCTTTATAATTTTGTCTTTTTTCTATAATTTCAACCACATGTCCTTCCAGGTTGGGAGCTGCCTACCTCCCTACAAAACCTACATTTTGGCAGAAACCCTAAGGCTTTGGAAGGCAAGACATCTCAGGACACTGCTTCATGACTGCTCCCATTTTCTTGTCTCGCTCCCCAACCACACACCTCGGGCCTGCCTTCCCCCAGGACTTCTTCACAGAGATCAGCCTACACCAAGATAGAAGCAGATCAGGGTCTGTATTTTCTTGGCTCCTCACACCATTAACCAGAGTCCCAAGAAAAGTACCCCATAAGCACTCAAGGCTGGTTAGTACAATGTATAAATGAACAACATTTGCTTTAATGTCTCAGTGTATTAATCACCTTCTCTTCAGAAAATGAATTGTTCCCCACTAGTTCCCAAATCCCACACACTGGTGAAATCATATTATTCTGATGTCTAAGATGGCTCCCTAGTGTTTAGGCATGTTATTTAGAGTAGAGCAAACCTGTGAGAAGAGAGATACCAAGTCTTGAAGAAGAATTTCTGTTACTTTAGAACCATGCCCAATGATTTGTGTGTGTGTGTGTGTGTGTGGAATTTTATTTAATTCCTCTCTCTCTCTCCCAGCCCATTGTCAACCTTTTTTTTTTTTTTTTTTTTTTTTTGAGACAGAGTCTCACTCTGTTGCCCAGGCTGGAGTGCAGTGGTGATCTCAGTTCACTGCAAGCTCTGCCTCCAAGGTTCATGCCATTCTCCTGCCTCAGCCTCTCAAGTGCCTCTCAACTACAGGTGCCCGCCACCACTCCCAGCTGATTTTTTGTATTTTTAGTGCAGATGGGGTTTCACCGTGTTAGCCAGGATGGTCTCCATCTCCTGACCTCGTGATCCGCCCAACCCGGCCTCCCAAAGTGCTGGGATTACAGGCGTGAGCCACCACTCCCAGCCCCATTGTTAACTTTTTAATATGGCTCTCCCTTCATGACCACTATCTCCCACATCCCTAAAGAAAAATGTGTGAGATTTAAAAATTGTAGAAATTGATTAGTATTGTTGCTTTGTTCATTAAACAACTATTTCTTCAGCATCATCTTTTTGGCAGGCACTGTACGTAGGCACTAAGGGCGAGACAGTGATGGAAAAAAGACAATTTCACTTTTAGAAGATTTAGATTCTAGCAATGTGTAAACAGGCAATTAACAGTTAATATGTAAAATACATAGGATGTCAGGTGGTAATATATGGTAGCAGGGAAAATAAAATCAGAGAAAGAGGCAGAGGAAGTACTATTTTAAACAGCGTGTTTAGGACCGGTGTCCTTGATAAGATGATATTTGCAAAGAGACCCGACAGAAGTAAAAGAATTAGCCATGTGGAAACCCAGAGAAAGTGCGTTCCAGGCAGAGGGAACAGCAGGTACAAAGGCCTTGCAGCAAGACTATTCTGCTCCCCTGGAGAAGCCATAAGAGGGTTAATGTGGCTGGTCACTTGATAGGCTATTATAAGAATGTTGGCTTTTATTCTGAGATGAAAAACCACTGACAGAAGAAATATAAGATCTGATTTGTGCTTTTAAAAGGATTCTTCTGGTGGCTAGCCAGAGAACAGAGTATAGGGGGGTGGTCAAGGTCAAGGGTGAAAGCAACGAGGCCATAAATGATGGTGTCCTTAAACCAGGAGGTTTAACATAAAGGTGATGAGCAAAGGCTAGAGTCTGAGTAAACTTAGAAAGTAGAGCTGGTAAGATTGGACGGTGAATTGGTTATGAGATTTTTTTTTTAATTCAACAATGGCATTAAAGTTTTGACTCTTAGAAAACATAAGAATGAAATTACTAGTTATTAAAATGGGAAAAACAAGGGAAAATAAACAAGTGTGAAGGAATGATCATGATCAACAGTGAGGTTTGAGACATGTTAAGTTTGAAATGCCTAAGGACATCTCAAAACATCCAAGATGAAATGATGACTAGACAGCTGGACTCAGGGGAAAAGTCGAGATTGGAATGATATATTTGGTAATCCTTAGCATAGATGATGTTTAAAGTCATGAGGCTGGCAGCACCACATAGCAAGTGATAAGAGATAGAGAAGAGAAGAAGTCTGCGCATTATGCCATGAGGTCACACTAGAGTTTAAAGATCTATGAGGGAGAATCAGCAAAGGGTACAGAAGAAGGAATTGCCAGTGAATTAGGAAGTAAACCAGTAAATTAAGAGTATAGCACTTCAGAAGCCAAGTAAAATAATGAGACTGATCATCTGTGTCAAATGCTGCTGGTGGAGAAAGAGAGATGAGGGCTAGGAATGGACCACTGAATTTCACAACAGGAAGGTCATGGGTGATCTTAGCAAGAGCACTTTGGTAAAGAAGTGGAGGCAAACGCCTGATTGGAGCTGGTGTAAAAGAAGTACAATATATTAATAATAGGGGGTAGAGACAAACATTTCAAGAAGTTTTGTTGCCATGGGCAACAGAGATATGAGACCGTAACTGGAGAAAAGTAGTGGCTCAAGAAGACTTTTTGTTTTTTTCCTTTTTAAGAAAACATGGAGAAAATTATAGCATGTTTGTATGTGAATGGTAATCGTCTAGTAAAAAAGGGGAAATCTGATGCTGTAGAAGAGAAAAGGGAGAATTGATGGGGAGATTTCCTTAACTAGCAAGAGAGGATGGGCATATGTAAGCAGATAGTTGGGTCTTAGAGGGGATAATGGAAAGTTCACAGCTTGCCTTGAGTGGCTGAAGATAACATTCAGTTTCATTCTGCCTGGTTCTCAGCGAAGAATTTTATCTCTACTTGAGTGATCAGCTCAGAGAGAAGACTGTTCATGTTTATACACCACCTGAACTAGCATCCCTATTTTCTTTTCTAAAAATTATGCATGTGTATATGTATGTATGTGTTTTCAAGACAGGGTCTTGCTTTGTTGCCCAGTCTGGAGTGCAGGCACAATCACAGCTCACTGCAGCCTCAACCTCCCAAGCTCAAGCTATTCTTCCACCTCAGCATCCCAAGTAGCCGAGACTAAAGGCATGCACCACCAAACCCAGTTAAATTTTTTATTTTTTGTAGAGATGGGGGCGTCTCACTATGCTGCCCAGGCTGGTCTCAAACTCCTGGACTCAAGATGCATTCCTTCCTGGATTACAGGCAAGAGCCACCATGCCCAGCCTCCACTCTTTCATTAATTTGTGTATTCAACAACATTCAATTTAGCATTTCCAGTGTGTGAAGTATGAAAATAAAGAGAAAAATCAAGAAAATATGCCTATTGCTTCAAAGAAAATTACAATTTTTCAGGAGATATAGGATATGTGCGTAAAACACTAAATCCACACAAGTATGTGGTAAACATCATAAAAAAGACACAGCCAAATGCAAGAGTTTAGGGGGAAGAAAAGACGTAATGAGTCAAGCCTGGTTTCTTGGCAAAGGTGACACATGTGGTGCTGGTCCTTCTGAATATAAAGAGAATTTCACCCAACAAAAGACAAGAGAATGGTGCCCCAGGCAGACATCACGGCATGAGTAAAGGCATTTAGGTGAGAAAACATGAGGAATGTATGCGTGTCCTCGGTGGTACTTATGTCATCTCCTATTGCCTGTTTCATTTTGATTTTGTCTTATTTTTGCCTTGTTACAAGGGTCAAAAAAGATCGAATTACTTGGGAAAGATCTGAGACTAAACCTAATCATTCTTGATGTGAGATATCCATTATTCAATGTCCTTCTTCAAACTCAAGTCTAGCTAATTTTTTTTAAAAATTAAGATATGAGATCTCTGATGTTTTTAAAGATGGAAGCACACTTAAGTGTTGCCAAAGACACAGTACAAATTCAAGACAGAGGCTTGTTTAGAGCCAGGGAGTATATTGTATATTTCTGCCCTATCCACACACGCACAGAGTGTAATGGCTAGGTGAGGCCACTTTGTTTAGTTATTTCTTCCTGAGTCATAATGAAGAGTAGAGGGTAAATGGGGCTTTATATTTGTGTATTATCTGAGAAAGTGATGACAAGATACTTTCTGAGCACATGCATTCAACAAGTTTTGATGGCCTCCTATGATGGACACCATGTTGGGCTCCAGGAAATGTAGTGGCTATTGAGACGAAGAACATTCTTTGATTCCTTGATCCTCTACAAATGCGTATTGATGGAACGGATTCAGAGCTGGGCAAGGAAATCTGTCTACCACTTCCACCCAAGTAAAGAGTTTCTACATTTTAATAACAGTATCAGGGATTTATAACTTTCAAAGCAAGTTGACACATGTTACTTCATTGACCTGCCCCAACCCTGCCCCAGTATGCATTCAGTTTAGCTCCCGTCTCCTCACCTTCCCCACTCCACACACATCGTGACTGAACACATGTCAAGGATACCGGCTCCAGGGATATGTTAGCAAGAGAACCCTCTGCAAGCAAGCAAGAAGTTTTACGAGAAATTTCAGGTTTCTCTATGAGTTTCTAGAAACAATTTCTAAATGGGTTTCTTATTTAAAAATAACACAACTGTGTAATAATGACCCAATAAATGTATCTTTATCCACTGAATTACAACGAAGAGATCTTAGCTTGTTGTGCTTCTCCTGATCTTGATTTTTTTATATATATATAGGTTCTGGCTCTGTCACCGAGGCTGGAGTGCAGTGTCACAGTCTCGGCTCACTGCAACCTCTGCCTCCCAGACTCAAACCATCCTCCCACCTCAGCCTCCCGAGTAGCTGGGACTACAGGTGCACACCACTACACCCAGCTAATTTTTGTATTTTTGGTAGAGACGGGGTTTCGCCATGTTGCCCAGGCTGGTCTCAAACTCCCGGGTTCAAGCAATCTTCCCACTTTGTCCTCCCAAAGTGGTGGGATTACAGGCTTGAACCACTGTGCCTGACCTCTGATCTTGATTTTAAAACTCTACTTTTTGGACTGGGACAGAACAAACAAAAAATCTAATTTGTGTGTTACAATACATGGATGATCTTATTATATCTTGTTTCAAGGCGTATGTTTTCATTTCCGGAAGGTAGAGGGGTGCATGCCTCCCATAGTCTTCCTTTATCACCTAATGGCCTATCTTCTCCTCTTTCCTCCTTGTCCAGAGTTGGGGCAAAGAAATGGCTCCTGTGCTGTTCTGTTCTAAAGTAGGAGAGGAGTGCTTGGATGACAGCAGATAATGTCTACCCTAGCCAGCCCACTCATAAGGCCTGAGTCAACTGGCTACCCATTATGGCTGAAAAAAGGACTCTCCACATTGTCCGGAACTTCAATCCTCCTCCTCTTCACATTGAGTAGAGGGGAGACTGCTGACCTCTTATGGGCTATAGGTCTCAACTTCCAGTTCATTGGCTTTATAATTTACAATATTATTATGAAAAAGGTAGAGCTGGCCTTATCACTTCCATTTTACAGATGAGGAAGTTGAGTCCCATAGGAGTTAAGTACACTGGTACAAAATCGCCCACAGCTGGTGGAGCCCTGTGTCAAACCCAGCTTTTCTGCCTGTATGTCCAGTGTGCTCCCCAACACTTTGTGTTGCTTCCGCAAAGCAGTGCTGGGCACACATGTGTCTAAGGATGTTTGTATGTTTTACAAAGTACCAAAATGGTTTAATGTTCCCTAACTCCTCCTTCGTTTATTTCTGCAATCTATAGCCCAGAGTAACGTTCCTGGTTAAGTGTAGTCCTTTCCTCCTGTCTTGGCTCTTAGCATGCAATAACTAATCCCTGGAATAGCATTAAGTCACTTGAGTGAACCGTGTAATAAATGAAACAAACCCAGACTTTGGAGCCTGACACTCCCAGTTCAAATCTCAGCTTGGCCACCTATGGGCTCTATGGCTAGCAGCAAGTCATTTAATGTTTCTAAGAATTAAATTATTTATCTGTATAATGGGAATATTAGATTTACAGTATAGTTTTAACAAAAATTTTAGATCATACATGTAAAGTACCTGACACAGAGTACATAATCAATGAATCATGTACTTTTTGAGCATCTATACTTAAATATGACATGTAGAGCCTGACAGCTTAGATTGGACTCTGCTCTGCCACTCACTAATGCTGTTAACTTAGAAAAGGTAACTGCTCTGTACATGAGTTTTCAAATTTATGAAATGATGTCATAATATTATCAGGATTATCCTAAGGATTAAATGCATTCATACATTTAAAACTGTGTCCAGAACATTCAAAAGCATAGCTACATTATTACTGTAATTATCATCATTACATCCTCAGTGGGGATGAGTTTCTGTTCTTCATCTCTAAAATGGAGATATTAAGACAAAATGATCTTTGTCTAGACAAAGTGATCCGTTCTAGTATTGGCATCCTATGATTAAAGGACTTCCTCTTGGCGGAGTGGGATGGAGTGCCCAGAAGAGAGGAGAACATTGTGGAGGGAAAGAAAAACAAGAGGAAGGTGAAAGAAGGCACAAAAATAAATTCTGCAGCTTCACAGTGCTGTTGCTCAGAGGATGCCCTCGCTGATGGCTGCTGAAACCCTCTCCACATGAGGCCACAGTCAAGTTCATGGTTATTTCCATCTCCTCCTACAGCCATTCCATGGGTCCCCTCTGTCTCACTGAGGAATGCCTGGTACTTCCACCTGTTACCTCCACATCCATCCAGCTCTTTGGTCCTGGACTACTCCCTCCCCAGCACACACTGATGTTAATTTCCACTCCTGAGGACACATGCTTTCGTCCCTTGTGTGTGCAGCATGAAAAGTGAAAACTGCTAGGCCGTTGGAACAGTGGAGAAAGAATAGGGATGCTCAGGCCGGTCCTGACCCTTAGCTTGGCTCAGAGCTCCTGAAGTGCTTGTACATTGCACAGACATGAGGCCTGAGGAGTGTGTGCATGTGTGTGTCTACATTTCACACAGAGGCAGTAGGAAGCAATACTTACCCACTCACCTTCTCTGCATAAAGGGGCACCCTGGTGTCCTTCATGTCCAGAGAGCAGACTGAATGAGGGAGGTCACAGTTGAAATGGGTTTCAGGGCCAAATTATTGTCCCTGCAGACATTAGTTTGCAGTGCAGAACCAATTTGAAAATGTGGCATGATCAGCAGTCTCGCCCGAGGAGAGACCAGGACTGGTGGAAAGGGATGTCATAAATCAAGGCTCAGTTGCCCTGAGTAGGGAGCCCTGGCTGAAGCAGCCCAGGCAGCTGTGAGGCAGGATTGAGATGCATTGGCAGAGCTGTGACGGTGACCCCCAGACTGAAATAATTGGGGTTGGGGGAGGTGTACCGGGGGTCAGACTCAGGGGCACCGGAAGAATATATGAGAGAAGAAAGCTTTCAAAAGACCTGCCTAGACATGACAGGCTTTGGTCAGAGTAATTATCTGCCATGTTCATACGCACTAAATTCACTTTTAAAGGAGAAACACACGCTCCCACAAATACACAGGCACAAAAGGAAAGAAAACCCTTCTGGAAGGAAACGAAGTACTGTAGTGTAGAGCAAAAACAATAGACCCCAGAGGGAAAAGGTGATTGAAACTTAAAAGAACTTCATTTCAAGGCAAACAGTGCCCTCTAGAGGCACGAACGCTAGATGCGGGCAAAGTTGAACAAAAGAAGTTCAGTGAAATGAAGTGCTGGAGATGACCCTTCTGCTTTAGACGTTCTTGGAGATTTTGTTCCAGGTTAAGGGAGCAGGGAGGAAGACCCTAACCATTTCCTACTTCCGAATGCATGTCCATGAGCCTGTCATTCTCGTGCCTTCCTCAAAAGACCGGGATAACTCCAGGCACCGCAAGAGACGTTTTGCCAAACACAATTTCAAATAAAATGCTGTTAGAGCAAATGTCGTATTTCAGTCTGTGGCACTAGACGCGAGGAATTTTCATAGAGAGTGTCATAAAGAGGAAAATGTAGTATAATTTGGGTCGGTGGGAGAGGGCAGGGAGTATAAAACAGATTTTTTGAGAGCCTATATCTTGAGTAATTAGATCAATAAAACTCCCTCCAGAAGTCATTGCTTTCAAAAGCATGACACCAAAATAGAGAGTCCTGGTGAGGAGAATTTCAAAGGCAGAATGTTTTAGTCGAAGAGTCTCCACCATGGGTCCCTCATGAACCCTTGGACCACTCTAAATCCTCCTTTTGTGAATCCCCACACACCCTCGACTTTGATTCCATCATCCCTATCTCTCCCTTCTTCTCTTCCACCACTTTCCACAGTTCCTCACCAGTCCACAGGGCAACATAGCCAAGTGAAAAGACTGCAAGCTTTGAAGCTAAACAGATGTGGACTCCAAGTTCAAAACCGTTGACTTCAGGCCATATACATAGTGATCTGAGCCTCGTCTGCATCCTTACCTGTAACGACCTTCTCACCTTGTCAGTGGGAGGAGGGACTGGCATAATAAGGTGAAGTGTCTACACTGTGAGGGCACAGAGCTGGAGTTCAACAAAAATTCATGACCTCCCCTTTCTCTTCCCTGTCACCGCTGAGTAACACCAGAGGCTTCAGCCTGAGCTTTCTCTCTCTATTTTCTTCTTCCCCAGTCCACACTGCACACCAAGAACTATGGAACAAACTTCCTGGCTCACTGTTTCATCAGGCCATCCCTTATTCCACCACCATCATCTGCATGATAAATCCAAACCCTCAAGCATCCAATTTATCCCGTTCAATTCATGCCAAATTTATCTTCACACCTGATATCTCACTGCTGCTCAGTGCTAACCTTCTAACATGGACTGCCGTCTACTTGCCACCCCAAATGTACTACCCACGACTTTCCCTTTACTGCCTCCATTTGGGAAGCTACTTGCCCGCACTTACTCCTTGGCCCTCTCCAAAAATCTGTATTCTCACTATCCTTCTGGGCCAAACTCAAATCCCATCTCCTCTATTGAGTTTTCTCTGGCTATTCCCTGGTGACCTGTGGACCCTTTGAGATTCTAGAACACATTGTGGTTACAATTTTAGCCTCATTAATATGAAAATGAATACTATAAGCTTGGTAAGAAGGATGCACACCTGCAAGTATTGACATGGAAAGATTTTTCTAACATCTTGATGACTTCAAGAGTTAAAAACAATATGCCCTTTCTGAGTCATTTCTATTTTTTAAAAAGTGTGTGTGTGCGTGTGTGTGTGTGCATGTGTGTGTGCGTGTGCAGTTCTGCGCATGTATGTGCGTGTGCACGTGTGTGCCTATGTGCGTGTGTGCTCTGTGTGTGTGTGCACCTGTGCACACATGTGCGTGTATGCATGTGCGTGTGTGCGTGCACGTGTTTATGTGTGTGTGCACATGTGCATGTGTGCACACGTGTGTGTGTGCATGTGTGTGAGAGTGTGTGTGAGTGTGTGTGTGTGTACCTAGACATATAAATGCACAAGGATGCCAGGAAATTTTTTACTTTCTATTTTATACATTCTGTGTTGTTTCAATTTTTTTACTGAGCATGTACACAGTTTTACATTTTTAAAACTTTTCTTTTTAATTTTTTTTATTTATTATTTATTTTTTATTTATTTTTTAATTTAATGTTTATTTATTTATTTTTTGTAGAGATGAGGTCAGGAACTCAGGAATGTCTAGAATGTCATTGCTTTCCAAAATCAGAGGTTAGGTCTCACTCTGTCGCCCTGGCTAGCCTTGCCCTGCCCTTGAGCTCGACCTCCCCAGCTCAAGCTAGCCTCTTGCCTTGGTCTCCCAAAGTGCTAGGATTACAGGCGTGAGCCACTGCGCCAAATCTAAAAAACGTTTTTCAAATAACTCAATCCACATTCATTGAGCACCTACTTGTGCCAAGCACTGACCTAGGTGCTGGGTATTTTCCAAGGTGGTCCCTACTTCCTGCAGAGTGGAGAGTTCACTGGGAGAGAAGCCAGCAGAACACCTTGGTGGGGATATGCAAAGTGATGTGAAATAGTGAGACAGCGCAGGGGGATTCAGAGGAGCACGAGGGCAGCTCTGTCCAGGGAAGTCAGCCAGGGCTGAGCAAGAGAAGATCACACTGGAGTCATAACAGGAGGAAGAGTGGATGCCCATGAAGTGGAGAAGAAAGAATCAGGCATTCTTGCTGCGGGGGGAGGAAAGTGCACACCAAAACAAATAAGCATTTGAGTGCTTGTCTTCTCTAGAATGTAGCCAGTAATTTTGTGTGGACAGAGAATTGCATACAGGGTATGGAGGCAGGAGATAAGACTACAAAGAAGGGCTGGGGTCTTATGGTGAAGATTCTTGTGTGATGAGATTGGAAATTCATTCTTTATACAACAGGGAACACAGAGGGTTTTAAGTATAGGCACAGTATGATCATTTTCTTCCTGGTATTGTTCTTTAATTATTTCAGGTTTATATTTTCTATGGCTATTGCACATATCTTGGACCCCTCCCCTTATGGAGTTCAAAGTTCTCCAGGAGAGCAACAGAGGCAGCTGGGAACTTGTTTCCAGCCAGAGCCCTGCCATAACTGAAACACATTTTTCATGATTCTGACTAGTATGTAAAAACAGTGTCTATCTCAGGTATAGTGTTCTGGTTGTAGCCCTGGCCCAGGGACATAGCATTTCATTTCTCAGAGTCACTCTCTGATGGATCAACGCAATAGACTTCCCAACACGCCCCTCTTCCCCCTTTTCCCCAACCCCGGCCTGCACACCCAGCTTCCACAGGGAGGCCTTGCACAGGCAGAGCCCATCCCCCCTGGCTGCTTTTGTGAAGGTGCTGGAGGGACGGCTGCTTGGCCCAGGGAGTATCCACATGGCTCCCGATGATAACACCTCAAGCAGGAGAAAAGAAAAACGGTTTTCCGCTGATGGCAGTGTGTATAGCCGGCTGAGCTGTTTGGCACAGTCTCTGCAGCTGTGTATTCATGATGCTATATTTAAGCCAAAAAAAAAATCTCTGAATGATATAATTAATACAAGCTGAAATTTGGTTGACCATTTAAGTATTTGTTTGCTTCTCCCTGCCAAATATCGGCTTCATGAGGGACAAAGTTGGACCTCAGGCAGGAGCCCCCAAAAAGTTTAAACCCCCACTGTGCAGAAAAACAGGCACAGATTCTGCCACATGTGGTGCCACTTGGCTGAATTTTCCAATGGTTCAAATGATTTCTATGGCAAATCCTCCTGGTGAATGGAAGGAAAACAGAAGCACCGTTTCTCATTCTAGGCAGGAAGCAGGTGACACAGAGCAAGCACAGGGGTGAAGAGGCTGGAAGAGTGGACCTATTCAGATGTAGTTCAGGTAAGGCAGATTTAGATGAGAAATGGAGATCGCCATGCTGATGCTGTCGGAAAACTACACCTACCGCACACAGAGTGTCTCCTGCTCCTCCAAGCCCTGAAATACCTACAGCTTAATCTGAGCCAGATGTGCCCACAAACACATTCTCCCTCCTTCCTTGGGGCCCAGTATTTGTCCATGGAGGACATCCTTATGGATAAAAGTTTTAGACTGCCCCTGTGAAGAAAGCTGGGAGTCTAATTATACTTTCTTCCTTGCTTAGGTTTTAAAGGCACAGTGAGATGAACCCGGGAAATTGAACCCGAGGTTGGCAGAAATTAAGTCAGTCTGGCGCTTCCAGCTAATTCCTTTCTCTTAAAAGTCATGGTAAGACTGAATAGAATTAAGATGATTCTGGGCCAGGGAACTCAGGAATGTCATTGCTTTCCAAAATCAGAGACACTCACACCCTGAAGTCCAGAGAGAAAGTGCACTATGGATCAATGGGTTTGGCTTCTAAAATCAATGCTATGAAGGCTGGGTGGTCGGTCAAGCAGCACTTCAACTGAATCCCCTACCATAAACAGCTTCAGACAGAAACAGGCCATGAGGTCTGATGTTTATCCTACTACTTCTAATTCCCAAGTCCTGGTGTCTCATTTCTCCACTCTCCAGACCACTGAAAGGAACAATGGAGCAAGGGAGAGGGCGCTACAACCAGGTCTACTCTGTGTGAAGGTGGGATGGTGGGAGAGAAAGCCAGAGAAACAAAGGAGGAACATGAACTTTTAATACACGATGGCTCCACAAATACAGACTCACTGGGGACTCAGTCAATCAGGACTCCTTCTACTCTGCTGTCCAATTATACTACTGCTTTAGTTTTTCAAAGCTTCCCAGAAAACTTTGTAGATTGTTAGAACTAGAAAAGAGCTCAGAGACAACTTGTCGGAAGTAATCAATTTTACAGAAGTAGACAATCAAAAATACTGTGGGACTTGCCCAAGGTCACGCAGCTCGTCAGTGGTAGAGCAGCAGCTACAGTCTGGGTGTTCTTCGGCTGCCCAGCCCTTTCTACACTCCTGTCCCACCTGTATGACACTGTTTGGTGGTTCTTTCATATATTTGATGGTTTTTATTTCCCCCTCAATAATGAGGCATTTACTGTATATATTTTTTAAAAGTCTTAAATATCTATGAGTGGTAAACAGCTTTACACAAGTCTAATACTGTGGAGTCACTGTGAGTGCACTCTGGAATAAATGATCAGATTTTGGCAAATGAGTTTTCTTCAGACTAAATACACAAATTCTCTGCAGGAGCTCAAATTGGGACATGTATTAATTAGCGAACGGTGCAGTTTTATCATGGATATGTCCCTAGGCTCTTCAAATACTTCCCTATAAACAAAAATCCTTGTTACTCTTACATATTATCATTTTGAAGTTCAAAAACAAATTAGGTCATGGATTTGAAATAGACCTTATAGGGGTCTAATTTCTCAGCAGGTGTATGGTTTAGCAGTGTTTAGAAGAAAGGACGGAGGGAGTGGAGGCCTGATGGGAAATGTGTGTCCCCAAAGCCTACAGCTCTAGAAGGTTTCACTCAGCTGTTAATTGCAAACCAAACAAATCCTCATCTTGTTCCAATTGAGGGGCTAAGTGTGTAAAATTTACATGTAAGGAAAGAGAAAAGGGGACCACCCAGCAGGAGCCCTTTCCTCTGCCCTGAATCCAGATCACCCTGAGTGATTTTACACTTTTTTATTATTACATCAGAGCCTTAAGGACATCAGGAATGCTGGGTATAACACAGAACTGATCTCTTTCAAACTGAGAGGTTTTGACATTATTGGTTGGTGAATATGTTAGGCAAAGGAAATGATGTGTGGATTGCCGAGATCTGTGATATTTTTTTTGAAAGATTTTCCTGAATTTTCAGTCTTTAAATGGGCAAGCCCTTCTTTTGGTCGACCGATCTGGTTCCTTTAGCAGGGTTTTTCCCAGCAGATGAAGGTCCCCGGGATGATCCCTCGTAGGGGCAAGGGCAGGGGAAAATCACTCTTGCACCTTCCACTCTCCCCAAACTTCTCTCAAACATTCAGGTAACGCCTGGAAAATAATGACATCAAGACCTTTGAAGGGGAAAGAATCCAACACACACTAGGCTCTCAAAGAGCAGAGAATTAAGATGAAAAAATAATCATACCAGTCTTGGTAACTGATATAATGATTTATTTGTTCACTGAGCAAATATTTATGAGCATCTACTATGTGTTAGGCAATCATAAACACAAAAATACATCTGTATCAGTCAGAGAAGGCTGGAATTTTTTGTGACAACCACCAAATTCCAAACTTTCAGCAGCTCAGCATGAATATTTCAAACCCAATGCTCAAGAGGCAGCCCTCCATTCCACAGCTACACTAGCTGGAACATGTGGCCTCCAAATTATTAATGAAGGGCACAAAAGGGTTGAAGGATGAATGGGATGCTTTATGGGCCAGGCTCAGAAGAGAGTTACATCACTTCTGACTGCAGCCCATTGGACAAAACTCTAGCACCTCCTAGCTTCTGGCAAAACTAAGAAACATAGGGAGCAATGGGTATTTGTTGAGCACAAATAGTCTTTGGCACATATAATTACAGATTCTGACACATTTCACGTGGTAGAACCCCCATTTTCTCCAAGAATAAACCTATGAAGTGATTAACCACGAGACCCCTCCCCTTCCTAACAGTGGTGAAAAGGGAGATGACTTTCATCAACTTACTTCCTAGTCCACCCACTCTTCTGAGTGTAGACACAATTTGGGGCACTCCTTCTGACTCACATACATCTCCTGCCAGTCCACAACTATCAACCCATTGATTCTTGTTTTTCTATCATGATTCAGGTTCTTCACAAGTCTCACTCTGACCCATAACAGTCTCTCTCCAGTCACCGACTGGACTTACAGATTCTTTATATAACATATGTATATTCTTCACATACCATGCATACATTATTCACATAGCATGCATATATTCTTCACATAGCACATGTATATTCTTCACATACCATGCATATATTCTTCATATAGAATGTGTATATACTTCACATAGCATGAGTATATTCTTCATATAGCATGCATATATTCTTCATGAAGCATGTGTATATTCTTCACATAGCATGTATATATTCTTCATATAGTATGCATATATTTATATAGCATGTGTATATTCTTCACATAGCATACATATGTTCTTCATATAGCAAGTGTATACTCTTCCTATAGCCTGTGTATATTCTTCACATAGCATGCGTATATTCTTCATATAGCATGTGTACATTCTTCATATAGCACGTATATATTCTTCACATAGCATGCATATATTCTTCCTATAGAATTTGTATATTCTTCATAAAGCCTGTGTATATTCTTCATATAGTATGTGTATATTCTTCACACAGCATGCGTATATTCTTCATATAGCATGCCTATATTCTTCACATAACATGCATATATTCTTCACATAGCATGTGTATATTCTTCACATAGCACGCATATATTCTTCACATAGCATGCATATATTCTTCACATAGCATATGTATTTTCTTCACATAGCATGCTTATATTCATATAGCATATGTATATTCTTCATATAGCATGCATATATTCTTCATGAAGCATGTGTATATTCTTCACATAGCACGCATATATTCTTCACATAGTATGCATATATTCTTCACATAGCATATGTATTTTCTTCACATAGCATGCTTATATTCATATAGCATATGTATATTCTTCATATAGCATGCATATATTCTTCACATACCATGCATATATTCTTCACATACTATGCATATATTCTTCATATAGCCTGTGTATATTCTTCATATAGCATGTGTATATTCTTCACATAGCATGTGTATATTCTTCGTATAGCATGCATATACTCTTCACATACCATGCACATATTCTTCACATAGCACACATATATTCTTCATATAGCATGCATTCACTGAGCCTGAAGTAGATGCTTGAGAAATGGGAGCAGATGATTTACTTTTCCATCTCATACTGCAACAAATTCTTTCCTGCCTTTGCTTGCACTGTAGCCCCAGACTGGCATGGCCCCTCTTCTTCATGTATCTCAAGTCTTTCTAAGGCCTCACTAAAATTCTGCCACCTGCCTTAAGTTTCTGTCCTCATACACACTAACTTACATAATCATTTTTTAAAAAAATACTTCAGACTTCTTTTCATCAAAAAGATTATAAGCTCTTTAAAGGAAGGAAGAAAGCCAGGATTCATCTCATAGTTCCCCCAGCACCTTCCTATGGTGGTGGGTGCAGAAGCAGCTCTCCTGAACCTTCCAAGGGCACTGAACCACTTCCTTTATGTCACTCTGGAGAGCAAATTGTGCCCATAATTTTGCCCTGGAATCTGAGTGGCCCCAGAACACTCATGAAAAGGACTGGAAAAACAACAAAACAACACAGGCAATAGGCTGAAGGAAGATAACATGAAAAAATGCATGTCTGGGCTTTCAAACGTGTTAGAGCTGGGTTCAAATTCTGATGTTTCTACAGTTGAGAGATCACAGGCAAATTACTTCTCTTTTCTGAGTCTACATCGCCCACTGAAAACATACATTTGGAACATTTGCCTTTCAGTGGTGCTCTGAGGACTAATGGTGACATATATATGAAGTTCTCAGTGCTTTTCTAAGTGAACCCTTAAAAATGCTTATACTTGCCTGGCACAGTGGCTCATGCCTATAATCCCAGGACTTTGGGAGGCTGAGGTGGGCAGATCACCTAAGGTCAGGAGCTCCAGACCATCCTGGCCAACATGGTGAAAGCCCGTCTCTACTAAAAATACGAAAATTAGCCGGGTATGGTGGCAGGCGCCTGTAATCCCAGCTACTCGGGAGGCTGCAGCACAAGAATCACTTGAACCCATGAGGCAGAGGTTGCAGTGACCCAAGATCATGCCACTGCACTCCAGCCTGGGCAATAGAGTGAGACTCGGTCACACACACACACACACACACACACACACACACACACACAGTGATATGGACCTGGACATTTTTCTCCTATTCTCTGTGTACTCTCAACCTGATGGTTCCTGCTTGCTTCTTTTTAAGTTTCTCTAACTTTACCTACGGTGAACATCAATCCTATCGAGTTTTTGAATTCCCTAGGAAAATGCCTCTGACTAAGTTACTTATGCAATACAATGCAACCGTGCTTCAGAGAGTTTTCTGGTCAGAATACTGTGGAGGTCACTGGCTCATCAGTGGCTGTTTTTGGTTTAAATCTGGATCTCTGTCCAATCAACAGTGGCAATCATGTCAAGGTGACGAAGTCCAAAACTCAATGACTCATGTGTAAGGAATGGCCTGCACTTTTTTAAAAAAATAAAGAGATTATGTAACTAGCAGATACTGAGTTGTTGGTCTCAATAAATATTCACTGAAAAAATAAATGTGGTGATCTTTCACTGAGCTCACCATCATTGTTGGAATACCTCAGACACAAATAACTAGCAGAGCAGTACTTCCCCGGGCAGATAAATCACCTGTGGATCTCATTAAAACTACAGATTCTAATCCATCAGGTCTGGAGTGGGACCTGAATTTCTAACAAGCTCCCAGGAGATGCCATCATTGATAGTGCATGGACCACTCTGAGTGGTAAGGTAGAAGAGAACCGAATCAGTGACTCTCTCTTGCATCCTTCCTGCATAAGTGGTATATTAATGTTATTGGCAAATTCTTTTCCTGAAGCTTGAGAGAATAGAGTACCAACTTAAATTTTGTTTATAGTCCAAGTAGCAAAATTGAAAGAGGGTAATGCAGGACATTGGGTTACTTGCCTTTCCCAGTACCTGTTGTGTAACTGCACGCTTCATCTCTCTACATCTATGAGTACCTGTTCTTAGTGACTTAATATGTCCATTATCTAGTGTAATGCTTGCCACATACATAGTAGATTCTCAGCAAATATCTATTGAACAGAAATAAATTTCTCTTTGGTATGCCCTAAAATGCTTAGTGCACACAGCAGGCACTCAATAAAAGCTTGTTGAATGAATTAATAAAGACGGAAAGAAGTAATGACTGTGGTCCTGTGTAGAGTAAAATATTATTTCTCATCAAAATCATCTGAGCAAGATCATCTCTTAGGGCTGGATGGGCACTGAGGGAAATAACACTGATGTTAGACCAAGTCCTTGGAAATGAGTAGGCCTCAGCTGACAATCCAAATTGGTTTGGGTACCATCTGGTGCTATGATTGAAGCATTTTTCATGCTCACTAATAAAGAACTCAGACTGGCTTTAGGGAGGAATGGGTCAAACCAGTGACTTCTATGGGCTGAGCAGGGAACCAGCCCAGAGTGGCTGCAGAGGGCTGCCTCTTATTTGGGCTGCCATTTCCTCCTACCCATCGCCAGGAATGTGCCCTATAAGGAAACAAATGCAAACTCCAGGGAAGAGCTCCAGGGCCTAGGCTTTGTGAGGAGCCCACCAGGGAGTACCTGACTGCAGGCTGGAGTGTATGAAAAGCTCCTTTCTCTGCACTTGGCTCATAAAAGAAGCTTCATGGCTCCAATCCACCAACTCCCTGCAATCTCCGACAGCAGAGCCGCTCCGAGACCTGCAGACAGGCAGGGGGACAAACGACGGGGAAATGCTGCCAATACGGGGAACAAAAGCTTGCTCACATTGCTGGAGTTGCACGGGATGTAGCCTAGGAGTTTTGCTTTCATGGAAAAGAAAACAAAAAAGAATATTTAGAGTCTGGGATGGAGAGGACAGAACAGAATTATTATTCTTCATGAGGAAAACCAGGGAAAACTGGAGGACATCACCAAAACAGAAGCGTTTTTATAGAGCCAACAAATTTCATTTAACAAAATGGTTGAAATTATGTATTCTTTCTTCAATCTTCACGTCTTTAAAATTAGATCCCCAGTGAAATTCTCAGAGAAAAACCATGGGAGCTTCTTTTACTCCCTCTTGTTTCTTTTGCTTTATTTCTTCTTTTCTCTTTTCTGCTCTGTCTGGAATGGGCTAAGGAATGGCAGTGCCTGTTGACAAAGAGATTGGTAAGGATCAGAATTGAAAGTCATTCTCAAAATTTAACTAGTAGCCCAAATTGAATTTAGAGAGTGTCCTTAACTACTAATAACTAATAATAAATAGCAGTTTTTAACCACTTACAATGTGCCAGGAACTATTCATAGCACTTTACCCACACTAACTCAATTGTACAATCTACTCCTAGGATGGTATGGTATCGTAGGTGGGTACCATAATAATCAATGATATTTTAAACATGAAGAAATTGTAAAACAAAAAGTTGAAGTAACTGTCTCTGGGTCTCTCAGAGAGTAAGCCATGAAGTCCGGATTGAAAGCCAGTAAACCTGGCTTCAGAACCTGCTTGAACACCTCACTAGGCTGCCTCTGAGAAGGACCATCAGCCCTTGGTCCAGTCGCCATGGTGACTCCCTTCCATGCATCCCTCTCCAATCACTGGGTAGACAGCCTGACTTCCTCTGCCTTTGGTTTTGTCTCTGGACACCACCTCTTAATTATTCCCCTCTGTTTCATTCGTTGAAGTCAGCTCTCAGGCAAATGTCACCGAGGCTCCAGGGACACCCACCCGACAGCCCCATTCTGGTGTCCAAGTAAGCGCCTCTCTGTGCTCCTTCAACCACCTAATTTTGCCTCTCATTTAACCCATTCTACCCTCTTTTCTTCGTGATAATTTTTAATACCTATTTTCTGCACTTTATTTAGGTACTTGTCCATAATCATTCCACTGCCTTAAATCTACCTTATTACTCTCAAATCTTGGGTCAGTGTCTCCAGCACTATAATCTCCTCAAAAGTGGAAACTGTGGACATTCTGCATCTGTATTTCCCCCACAACATAGCAGAGATGTTGAGTGAATAAATAAATGAACAAATAAAACCACCATTGTCTTTCTTTACTTCTTATTCTTCTGATCCCAGAAAGTGGAAAATAATAATAATAATCTCATAGTTTAAACTTCTGGCAGCTAAATAATGCTGGGATGAGTGTGGTGTATTATGAGGACATCAGGAACCTGAGATTATCACCCAAGTAAATGAGGCTCAGGGTTGACTCCAGTCCTTATTTTCTGCTGAGACATCTCTCTTCATTATCTTTCAGTCTAGGAACTCTGACCTCAATGACCCAATTGGAGTAGATTGCCGCTTAAGGTTTTCAGAAGTAAAAGTGTCATCCTTGGTGGGGAGGGAAGCAAGAGGGGAAGAGGAGGGTACTTGAAACAGAACTTTGGGACCAGTACAACTGCTTAGAGGCTCATGAAAACCAAAGAAAATGGAAAGAAAGAAGCATGTCATCTGAATTAAATTCCTGGAAGCCTCAAGGGTTGTTTTTCTCTAGGTTTTCAGCACACAAGCTGGAAGTTAGAGGATGCTTCAATGTGCTCTCCAGCTCAGGCACTCTGTTCTAACTGAGAGAATAAGAAGATAAACCTGTTCATCTCCCTCTGCCTTCCAATCAGTCTCTTACTTGATCTGCATTCAGCCTTCGTGTTATTCAGCATCCCCCCAGCAAGTTGTGGTTAAAAGAGTATAGGTCCTGAGGTTAAACAGTCTTCCATCCAAAGCCCTTTTCCATAATTTGTTTATTATGGGATCTTGGACATATGATTTAATTTTTCTGGTCTGTCATAAGATGAAATGAGGCATCATAGACAAGTAGTTAGCTCAGCTCTGGCTCATGTAGTACTGAGTAATGTTGGCCAGATTCCCCACTTTTCTTCCAACGCCTCCAATTTTCTTCTTTGTTCTTTCCTTCTTCAGACCTTTTGTTCGTACGTCTTTACAATCTCCCCTTAACGGCTTACAACTATTTTTTCTAAATTCTTAAGTTTAATTCCAGCTCCAAGTTGAAAGAAAAAGGAAACAGAAAAGTCATAAAGGTATTCAGCTTGAAAATTATAAATGGAAAAGCACTGCAAATCAGCCGTGGCCTGAAAGGAAATAAAATGTTATTGAGATTCTGTGAGTCTGGAGGCACCATCTGGGAGTAAAACTTGTGAAGAAGCAAATCAAATCAGTGTTTTCTTCATTCAGAAGATACTTTTGCCTCAGGGATCATAGCAGCCTTAAGCAATTTTGAGGGGTGGGCCCTGAAGCAGTGTGTATTAGAGAGGAGAGGGAACAAAACCTACTGTGCTGGAGCCCCTAATTAGACATGTGACTCCCACCAAATCAATTTGTCTCCCTCAGCCTTTGTTGCTTTGGCCAACCATCAAGCTCATGCAAGACTCCTACGAAAGAGCATAGCTAATTTCATAGCACTTGCTCTCCTGAATCTTATCACCATGAATATTCTGCAGGAAGGACTCCTGAGAATATACGCTATCAGGAAACTACCTTTTTACTTTGCTGCACTCTAGTAACAGGAAAAAGAATTACAAGAAGACAAGATGTTAGGTAAGCAAGCTAATATAACATGTCCTTCAGGTTATAGTCTAAACTCAGGAACTACTCAGTTCAGTCTCCTATAACATCTCTGTTCGCAGTATGAGGAATGAGATATGCACAAATAACATATAAGGTAGATAAAGACTTATGCTTAAAGAAGGATGCATAGCAAGGAAGTTCCAAAGAAGAACAGCTCAGTCACTTCTAGGAGAGAAGTACCAAGAAGGAAAGCTTTATAGAGAAGGTAGTTTTTGAGTTAGAGCTTAAAGCCTGAACAGGATTTGTCAGGTGAAAATGGAAGGTAGAACAATCCAGCTGTGAGTACCACAAAAGCCAAGCACAGATGGGAAAGGATAGGATGTATTTTTAAAAGAGTGAAGAATTCAGCTGGGAAGGAGATAGAGAATATATAAGAAAATGATGAATGGAGGAATGGAAAAGGCCAGAGGAGGTGGGCAGGGAGGGTGCTGCATTTGAGATTAATAAATTTCAACAATGGAAAGCCATAGAGCTGCTGATGTGCGGAAGACAACTGAGTGTTCGCCTTCACATGGAGACCGATCTTCAGGGAAAAATATTTCCTCTCTCATATCCTTACACAGACTTTAAGTATTCTATGCTTTCCACTAAGATCCCACATTTATCCTCCCCATTTTATCATTGGATAGGTGAATTATTGATCTTAAAGTTGGAAGGGAACCCAGAGATTATGTAGTTCATGCTCCCACATTATTGATTTTAAAAGTTGAAGCCAGGCGCAGTGGTTCACACCTATAATTGTAACACTTTGGGAGGCTAGGCTGGCAGATCATTTGAGCTCAGGAGTTCAAGAGCACCCTGGCCAAATTGTCAAGATTCTGTTTCTACAAAAAATAAAAAAAAAAATTAGCTGGGTGTGGTGGTATGTACTTGTTGTTCCAGTTACTTGGGAGGCTGAGGCAGGGGGATCACTTGAGTATGGGAGGTAAAGGCTGCAGTGAGCCACGCTTATGCCACTGCACTCCAGCCTGGGTGACAGAGCAAGACCCTGTCTCAAAAAAAAAAAAAAAAGAAAAAAAAAGAGAGAGAAGAGAAGAGAAAAAAAAACTGAGACATAGAGAGCTCTACAAGGACTTTCAGTCAATAGAGGCCACATCTCTTGAGTCATACTCTAGGCTTTCTCTACCTCACCAGAATACATCTGATGATGAAATGACTTCTTCATTTCCCCTTTTTTTTCATTCCAGGGCTAGTTTTCTCATTAGCATTGTTAATGTACTTTGGAAACATGCCTGCTCTGCAATAGAGTAATGGCTTTGCTAAGCAGCAACTTCCTTTAAACCATTTTCCTTCTAAAGAGCAAAAAGAATACTTTGGCTCTCCTCCAAAGATTCTTGGAATATTTAATCTAGTGCGCTATCCAGAAAATGATGTTAAGTCAGCATGATATGCATGCTAGGATAGAGAAGAGTAAAGAAGGGGTGACCACCTAATAAAACACTGATAATTGGGTGAAATCATCTTTTGTAGAAGTCTTTGAAAATAGACTAGGGAATGCCAACCTATGCTTCATTGAGTTAGGTCAGAAGTTAACTGACTCAAGGTCAAGAAAATGAAAGTAAATGACATTGGTACTTTCAAGTCCAAAAGGATTTTTGTCTGATATGAGTTTTTATATTGGAACTAATTCAAGTCTTAAAATTAAAATTTATAGAATCTCAACATGATTAAATTCATTTATAACAGTTCATCATAGCAATTAAATAACATATTGTAAGAAATATGTGTATTAATTTCCAATAGCTGTACAACGTGTTACCACAAACTTAGTGGATTAAAACAATACTCATTTGTTATCTTACAGATATGAGCATGAAGTAACAAAGTACTCAGTGTTTCTCAAATCTAAGATCAAGGTGTCAGTTGGGCCACATTGTCCTCTGGTCCTCAGTATCCTCCTCCAAGCTCACACTGTTTGGCAACAGAATTAAATTACTTACTGTCATAGGACTGAGGTCCCCACTTTCTCATTGGAGCTTTCTTAGCTCTTTGGATCTGCCCTCAGATCCTAGTCACAAGACTTCCTCCATAGTGAGATTACAACGTAGCATTTGCATGTTTCCAGGCCCACAGGAAAGCTATTCATTTTCTCTTTTAAGGGCTCACCTGACTAGGTCAGACCCACCAAAGATAATCATTCATTTGATTAACTCAAAATCAACTGATCAGAGAATTTCATTACACCCATAATTCCCTTTCACTTTGTAACGTAACATAATTATGGAAGTGATATTTCATCATATTTACAGGTCCCATTCACACTCACAGGTAGGGATTATGCAGAGCATGTATCCCAGGTGGCAGAAATCTTTGGGACCATTTTAGAATTCTGCCTACCACAATTTGTATGTATCCTAGCCTTCCTTCTAGAGTATGAGCCTTTTCCGGACATGGATCAGAATTAAATTGTTAGTTGAGTTAATGGGAAAAAAAACTACTTGAAATTAGTTTCCCCAGGCTTTTAAATGTCTCTAGTTTATATCTGCTTGTGTTGAGATACTTTGGCACTAATTATAATTAAGCATAGATTTCCATAAATAAATGGCAGTTTGTAACAAAGATTTGCCAATATAGCTGACACCTTTAATAAAATCAGTGTCATGACTAATTTCTTCACACAGCTAGACGATTTAGCACAAGTATTTATTGAATACCAACTTTGCATGCACTGAGCAATGTGCTAGATTACATGGGGAACCAAATAAAAGACATCATCTCTTTTCTCAAAGAGCTCACAACATAGTAAGGAAGAGAACTCTAAAGCACATAAAGTAAAATTTAACAACACAAAACAGTTAATATTTATATCTAAATTGAGTGATACAGAAACACATGGCAGAAACTTCCAGAGGTAGATCAAAGTTGGCTGAAGTAAGAAAAAGTTATAAAATTATATCCATTGTTAAAAACCAAGCAGGAGAAATTAGACTTGATATGTTAGAAAAGAGAGCTGTTGAAGGTTTCAATCTGTGACATAAAAAATGAAAGCTGTACATAAGGAAAGTGAGTGCGAAGAGGATTTTGTAGGGTGGATTGGAGCAGAAGAGGTTTTGAAATTCGGGAAATCACTTAGAAAGCTAATGCAGTAATCCAGATATGAAGGGATGAGGACCTGGACCATGTGGTAGTATCAGGACCAGAGGGAAGATTCAATAAGCTATGCTTTGAAAATATAACAGCATTTGGTCTAGGATTTTTACCTGATATGGGGGATAAGACAGAGTTGAAACTATAGTTTTAAATTTAGGTGGTCGTGGCAGAGATTGATGGCTATACATCAACACCCACTTCTGGTTTTGTTTTGTTTTGTTTTTTTCCTGGACAAAGTGATAGACCATATTTCCCATCTTCCCTTGAGATATGTGTGACCATGACACTGAGATTCAGCCAACATAAGAGAGCAGAGATTATGCAGCACTTCAAGATCTGAACTACAGAATCTCCTGCATGCAATCCTCCATGGACGGGGAGGGTCACCCTGCAGACTTCTCTCACCTTGTACTATGTATTCAATCGAGTCTGAACTATTATACATTTTTGTCTATTTATTTTAGAATTAAACCACTTTACCATTGACTTGGAATATGGTGGCACCACTAGCAGAAGAAGAGCTGGGAAGAGGATGTTCATTTGGGGTTTCAGAGAATACTAAAAGTGGAAAGTCTTATAGGCAGCCAGTAGTACACAGCAAAATCAAAGCCTAAGAGAAAGGACTCAACAGTAAATAGAGATTTGTTATTTGCAAACTGAAGTTTGTTGACACTACAGAACAGGAGAATTCTCAGATGAAGAAAGTGTAGGAAAATGAGTAGAGTACTGTGTCTTAAATATTCACATTCTCATATCATACATAAAAGCATGAAAATGTAAGAATAAATATGTCAACTTAAGAGGAGGAAATATCACCATCTAAACAATACTGTTTTCAACTTCACGAACACAGTATGTCCTTCCATTTACCTAAATTTTGTTTAATTTTGCTGAACAATGTTTCATAGTTCTTGGTATACATGTTTTGTACTTCCTTGTTAAATTTATCTGTAAGTGCTTTATTATTTTTGATGCTGTTATAAATTTAAAAAAGTATTTCCTGGTATTAATTTTCAAAGTTCTGAAAAATAATTCAAAAATAAAAACATCATTTGCCTGTATGAATATGTTCAGTTCTTGTGTTTATTACTGCTGTTTTATGTTTTGTCTTCTAAACCATTTGCAGTAAAACAACCAGGATCCTTCACTGCATGAAGAGAACAATTGTTAATGGTTTTATGCTAACTTCCGTTATGTTTATGTTAAATGTCATATTCATACATTGATTTATGAAGTAGTTAGGATAACTAGTCATTGTTTCTCCTGTAAAAAGTCTGTTCTGATGACATTTATTTTGTGTTGCCTATATTCGAGTCTCACATTTTGATAAATAAAAGTGTTAAAATATCTATCTATATACATATATTCACATGAAGGAGTGGAAAAAGGGAGAAGAGCTAATAAAGAATTGAGAAAGGAGGGTTTGAGATATAGGAAAGCAACAAAGATAGCTTAGACGTAAAACCTTTTTGTTTCTGATGCATCTTCCACTGACCAACAACAGAGTAAGTCCAGATAAGAGCTCCATCATTAACCTAGGGACATGCAGTATGAACCAGCCACCACTAATTTATTGCCTAACTCTTTCATATTCATTTAACAGCCATTAACACTCAAATGAAGTTATTTAAAACAATGAATTGGCCAGAAAACAGATATCATTAGGGAAAAAGAAAAAGCATGACGTCAGGTTTATGTTAACATCATCACACCTGTCTTGACTAAATATTGATTTACACACATTTGAATATTTATTTTACTTTGCCATCAGCATATCTTAGCATTTAACAACAACAACAAAAAATAAACATATTATCACAGTTGTCTATGTGAATTCCAACAATGTTTTGGTTGATGTTTTTCCATGAAATTGTTCAAGGTATATGGCTTCTATTAGCATTATATGGGCACAGACTCACAGTCAGTACCATAGACCAAAATAAATATCTAAAACCTAATTTTGGCCTTGCAGTTTGTTCTATAGCAATCATTTTATGAAAGGAGTAATACATTTTGGTTTGTTCACAGCTTAAAAGTAAAACCCTGGCTAGGCATTATGGCTTACGTCTGTAATCCCAGCACTTTGGGAAGCCAAGGCAGAAGGATCACTTGAGCCCAGGAGTTCAAAATCAGCCTAGGCAACATAGCAAGATCCCCTGCTCTACAAAAATAAATTAAAAAAAATTACCCAGGCATGGTGGCACATACACGTAGTCCTAGCTATTTAGGAGGCTGAGGTGGGAAAATTGCTTGAGCCCAGGAGTTTGAGGTTACAGTGAGTTATGGTCATAGCACTGCATTTCAGCCTGGGCAACAGAGGAAGTCCTAGTCTCTAAAAAACAAAACAAATAGAAAAAGTAAAAACCTAATAATGGGTGGAATTTAATTCTCAGTTCAGGAAACAAATATAAGTTATTTTGTTGTTGATAATAATTACATTTGGGGGTAATCATTAAAGGCAAAACGAAAAAAGTTCAAAGCAACAAAACTATATTTAAATTAAATGTCGATGGCACAGAAATGTCAAAAAAAGAATAATTGCTGGGCCTGGTGGCTCATGCCTGTAATCCCAGCACTTTGGGAGGCTGAGGCAGGTGGATCACCTGAGGTTAGGAGTTTGAGACCAGCCTGGAAAACATGATGAAACCCCATCTCTACCAAAAATACAAAAAAATTAGCCGGGCGTGGTGGCAGGCGCCTATAATCCCAGCTACTTGGGAGGCCGAGGCAGGAGAATCACTTGAACCTGGGAGATAGATACTGCAGTGAAACGAGATTGCGCCACTGTACCCCAGCTTGGGCAACAAGAGTGAAACTCCATCTCAAAAAAAAAAAAAAAAAAGAATAATTTCAGGTGGAAGGTAAAGAATATGATCATTTATATGTTTAAATAGCATTAAGATATTTTATTGATAATCTAGAAAGTATCAGGCAGAGGTAGGCAAGTATTTAAAGAAGAAACCCTCAGGCAGACAGGAAAATGCCCATTGGTCAACCAGTCCACAAGGGGAGTGAACACAGCCTTTCAGACACTAGACCATATAGATCCTCACCCATTCTCCACTGAGACAATGTGTTCCCGGCATGGTGACTGGCGTCACATTTCACTTAGCTGGATGGGGAATAAAACTTCAAAAAGACATGGCTTATTTAAGGCCACATCTCCATGAAACCAAAGCAATGGATCATTGCAATCAATCCAGTCAAAAGAATCTGTCAAGTTGAGAAAATAAGCCAGATGAATTGTTTAACAATGCTGACAAAACTAGTGCATTACATGAGAGTTATTTGAGATGTTCACTCTCCCTTGGTGATTTTTTTTTTTTTTTTTTTTTTTTTGGCAATGAGTAACAACAGAGATCCTTGATATATAAGAAGACTTCACTTATTCTTTTTATCATGCAAAGCACCACTTTTCCTTTCTCTTCCTTTTTATACAGTATAACTTTCCCCCAACTTTCAGATAGACAAAACAATAATAATGGAAATGACTCAATGATCTTTTTAATTTCCTAGGCTCTTTCAACCTCTGTAGACCCCACTTTAATGCAAATCAAACTTGGGCGGACTGTACGTTACCTACTGAAAAATAGTTTCAATTAGAAATTTAATTACACTGTCTTGAGGAAATGGAAACGATAGTTTCTTTGAATTTTATACATTATGGAAACCTCCAAAGTACTATAAATCTGCTAATTGATTTCTGTACCTGTTATGTTTGATTAGGTGTATTTTATTGTCTTCTTGGTTTTAATTAACCCTGGGCTTGTCAAAATGCTTCCAACGACAAAGGATATATGATGAAGTGTGATAAACTCTATTAACAGAGGCTGACTTTTGTCAGTAATTGCTCTCCTGCACAAGAGTTATTAGAAATTAGCACATAGGAAAAAAAAAGAAATGGTACTTTTGGTAACAACTTTTATTGGCAGTCATAAATCTGTGGATTGCCCCCTATGTGCTAGTGATAAGCAAATGTGAGTGACCATAGGGTCCTATAGAAGATCAATCACTCACTAGATGTCATATAAATATTAAGAGTGACAAAACAGCAAGAGTTATGAAGTCTGAGTGATAAGAGCAAAAATCATACCACCACCACTAATTGTTCGAATCAAAGAACTAGATCCAAAGAATGAACATAAATGTTAAAACAAAGCTACTAGAGTTGAGGCTGACCCAAAGCAGTTAATCAGTGTTTATGCAATTGATGGAAGAATGAATTAATCAGCCAATCAAGGAATTTTTCCAGATAATTAGCATTGTCTGTTATTCTAAAATCATTTTAACCATAACTTTCTACCATGCTGATCAATGCAGATCTTTCTGTTGAAAAAGAAAAGAGAAACATTTATATTCCACTAGTTACTGCTTTAGAAATGGAAAAGAGGGGAAGGGGTTGATTTGTTTGTTCAAACATAACATTGACTTTCGTTTTCCTTAAGGTCTAACATGGTAGTTCGATACCTGTAACACTTTTCTAGGCTTTTAATTCAGAAGATACGGGCAGAACCACTCCTCCAGAAAGGTATCATAGGAAAATTCTATTCAAGACTGGTATCATGGCAGAACCCTGAACATCTAGATGTGTGACATAATTTATTGTAATCAGAGGACTTTTCCTTATCAGGTTAGACAAATACCCATGATGCGTAGAACTTAGAAGCAAGCTCTGGGTAGTGGGGACCATGATGTTGCTAATAATCTGGAGGGAGCAATCATAGTTAGGAATATGGCAGCCAGCCTGAAGGAAGAATCTAGGGAGGAGCGCCAAAACTTATTTGTGGGCATGGACATAGAAGAGTGAATTTTCCGGATGGGTGTGTGAGAGGAAAGGGAATAGAGCAGCTAAGATTAGAAAGGTAAGAGGAGAGGCCTGGCACAGTGGCTCATGCCTGTACTCCCTGCACTTTGGGAGGCTGAGGCGGGTGGATCACCTGAGGTCAGGAGTTCGAGACCACCCTGGCCAACATGGTGAAACCCTGTCTCTATTAAAAATACAAAATTAGCCAGGTGTGGTGGTATGCTCCTGTAACCCCAGCTATTTGGGAGGCTGAGGCAGGAGAATCACTTGAAACCAGAAGGCAGGGGTTGCAGTGAGCTGAGATCATGCCACTGCACTCCAGCCTGGGCAACAAGAGCAAAACTCCGTCTCAACAAAAAAAAAAAGAAGAGAAAGCCCTTCCATGCCAGGCTGAAGAGCCTGGAATTTGTCAGTAGTAGAGAGGCATCTGGTATGTTCCTGACTACTTGTTATGCACTACAGTGTGCTCCACATGCCAAATTAAGAGTGGCTTTGCCCTGAGAATCCTTCTAGACTGAGCTAGGTTGTCTTGTAGAGAGAATCCACAAGAGAAAGAGCAGAACAAACATGAGCAAGCGGTGTTGGTAGGGTTGACTGGTCTCCCCAGCTCCCCAGAAGCTGCAGAAGTGTCTGGCATCTAAGTTTAAAGAACATCAGCCCTTGAAGGTGAGATTATTGAGAGATGACCTGTTGGCCATTATACCACTGGCCCACAAGGACAGACATTACTATTTCTGCTTCATCACTGACACTGATTCCATGGACAGTACATGGCAGGTGAACCTGAGCCCCAAGAGCTAATGCAGCAATGAGCTGAGAAAGGAACAAAACACTGTGTCTAAAGAGTAGAAGAACAAGCCAAGCACCTCACTCAGATGGCTCCCTAATAAAGAACTCCTGAGGAGAGAGATGGCAATCTGAACCAAATAATGATGACCATTATTACACTGTGAGCCCATAAGGAAAATAAATTACAGCACAAACACTTTCTTGAAGTTGAAATATATGTTTTGAATTTTGAAATTCAGTAGATGCAACCCAAGAATTCTATATCCAGTCAAGATGGTAATCAGCTACCTACCAGGATAAGAGGAAGATATAGAAGAATTTAGAAAATATGTCACTCATATACCCCATCTGAAAAAAATATTAATAAAAAGGACTTTAAACAACTTTTGAATCCTAAGGAAAAACTTAAACTAGGGGAAAATAAAAAGGAGAGGAAAGAGAAGTGAGAGAGGCACCTTGCAATATATGTAATTGAATGTAAAGGAATAATGACAGACTGATGGATAATCAGCAACATCACTGTTCAGATACAATTCTTAGAACAGAAAGCAGATGCTGTAATGTAAAACCTAAAGATAGCTACCTCAGCCATACCTAGAGGTTGTAAAGGTGGGAGAAGCAAGAATGAGTTATAAAGATGTTATATTGTAGGGAAAAAGAGGAAAGGAAAATATAACCTAAAGATCTCATTGTATTGGGGTAGGGAAATCAGTGGATGAAGAGAGTGCCTTGGAAGGAGGAAATAGTTGGCATTTTGTTTTCCAAGAATAGTACATAAACATAACAAATGATTGTAGGCATTTATGAAATACTTGTTTAAGGAATAAATTGCAGGTGTTGAGAAACAGAAAAACACCATAAGTTGAATAGAAAATGGTTTTAGAATTTCCAAACAAGAGAAAAACTGAATAAATAGTGACAATTCAACTAGCATAAAAAATGTGAAACCCTAAATTAAACATAAAGTAGAATGGAAACACTAAAATTAAGTATATGCATTGTTTTCATTAAATGTGAATGTGCCAAAGTCCCTTACTAAAATATAGATTGAGTCCTTCTTGGTTAAGAAAAGACCAGATATATGTATTTTATGACTTTGTTACTCGAAGTGTGTGGAACTAGCAACACTCGCATCCCCTGAAGCCTGCTAGAAATGCAAAATCCCAGGTCCCACCCCGGACCCACTGAACAGAAACTTTTAATAAATGCAGGTCAGTCTTGCGCGTGTTAAAGTTTAGGAAGCGTTCATTTTATGATACATTTAAAACGATTTATAAAAGAACACTGAAAATAGAGCAGGGAGCAAAGAGGTACCAGACAAATACAAACAGAAAAGTTAGTGTGAATACTAATACCAGACAGGTAGTGTTTAAAGCTAATTGATAGATCAAAGAGAGAAATTGTGTGTTGATTTTTAAAAGCCCAATTTAGATTGGGCACAGTGGCTCATGTCTGTAATCCCAACACTTTGGGAGGCTGAGGTGGAAGAATTGCTTGAGTCCAGATGTTTGTGACCAACCTAGGCAACATGAGGAGGCCCCGTCTCTACAAAATCGTATTAAAAAAAAAAAAATTAGGCTGGGCACAGAGGCTCATGCCTGTAATCCCAGCACTTTGGGAGGCCAAGGTGGGAGGACTGCTTGAGCCCAGAGTTTGAGACCAGCCTGGCCAACATAGCAAAACCCCATCTCTACAAAAAATACAAAATCAGCAGGGTATAGTCTCGGCTACTTGGGAGGTTGAGGCAGGAGGATCACTTTAATCCAGGACGTTAAGACTGCAATGAGTTGTGATTGTGGCACTTCATTGCAGCCTGGGTGACAAAGTGAGACCCTGTCTCAAAAGAAAAAAAAAAAAAAAAAACTTAGCTGGGCATGGTGGTGCATATCTGTAGTATTAGCTACTCTCAAGGCTGAGGTGAAAGGATTGCTTGAGCCTAAGGATTCGAGGTTACGGTGAGCTATGATCATGCCACTGCACTCCAGCCTGGGCTACAGAGTGAGACCCTGTGTATGTTAAAAAAAAAAAAAGCCCAATTTATTATTTTTTATTTGACCTCAGGTTCACAAAAATAGATTATTCATAATCCCTCATTCATGATACTTTCTCATCATTGATCCATTCACAGCCTACTTTTATTTAGTTAGCTGGGTATTTTTATATCCAGTAGTTTTTTCATTACATCATAAACACCTGAGATACCCTACTCCAAACAAACAGAAGAGCAACAATAACCTATATCTAACCATACTCTCCCTCTCCTATTCTACCCCACTCCCTTCCACCACCTGAGTCCTGTACAGAACACACACTTGCTTTCCTTTTTTATATAATTCCCTTCCATCTATATGTTCTCAAATCACACACACACACACAATTCTTAACGTTATACAAAGGAATTTCACGTATAAAATCTTTGGAGATTTACCTTTTATTAATATCTTATTAATAAGATTCATCCATCTTGTTGTATGTTACTGTAGCTCATTTTTATTATAATATAACATTCCACTGAGCCATAGTTATCCTCCCATTCTCTCATTGATGAAATTTTGGGATTTTACAGGGTTTTAACTTTGTTAACCAGTGCTGTAATGAGCATTCTCATACATGCCTCTTGCTGTAGATATGGAGTGTTTCTTAGGTATATATCTAGGCATATAGGATAGGTGACTAACATTAGAAAATGATATCTGACTAGTTTTCAAAGTGTAGAGCACTGTATAAAGATTCTCTCTGTCCACATTCTGTCTTACACTGAATATTGTAGACTTTTTAAAAAATTTGTGTATCAAATGGGTATAAAATGGTGGGTCATTGTTTTCATGGTTTGCACACACCTAATGCTAATGATGGTAAATATTTCCCTGTATTTGTATTGGCTTTATGAGACCCTTTTCTGTAAAGTGCCTGTTCATAACTTATATCTATTTTTCTATTGGTTGTTTGCATCAAAGGCACATAATCGAACAGATCTGGTGAACAACAGTATGTAAGAGTATGGAGACAGCATGCTATAATCAACAAATTAAGTTTCATAAACACTCATATATGTATGTGTGCACGTGTATATGTGTGTATGCAAGTGTATGTGTGTGCATGAAGAAAGGGAGAGAGAATTTTACCTCTTTAAAAAATAAATATAAATTCGTTGTATATGACCATGGAATATTTACAGAAATCTCCCATGTGACTGTCATAAAACAAATTTTAACAATTCTTAAAGGAAAGATTTTATAGAATACATTCATTTTAATAAAATTACAAATAAAGAAAAGATGGCATAAAATCTCAGCTGATTAGAAATTAAGTATCCTTATAAAGCCATTGATTCAAAATTGAAATTACAATCTCTAGAAGGCAATTAAGAGCGTGCTTTATATTTTAACCTATAGAAAATGTCTAAACTTCTACTCAGAGAAAAATTTTTAGTAAATGTTACTTAAATGTTTAAGGTTTAGTAAAAATAAAAATGTCTATCTTAAAAAATAGATAATAAAAACAAAGGAGCTTAGTACTCAATTTAAGAACGTTATAAAGGAACAAAAGGATTTTTAAAAAGTAGTAGAGGAGAATGAATAAATACATGTCACAATTAGAACAAAAAATGTTGGAAAAGATTAATAACTCCAAAAACTGTTCATTTCAAAGAAGTATTAAATAGACTCTTCACAATTCTGTTTAAGGAGTAAAGTGAGAGAGAGAGTAAAAGTATAAAAACAAAAGGAAAAGGAAACATAATTATAGATAAGGAAGAAATTCTGAAAATTAGAAAATAATACAACATGCAACTCTGCAGGGCCACATTTAAAAACCTAGAGACGTACAATTTACTAGTAAGATATAAATTAATAAAAATGACCTGAGAAGAAACAGAGAATATAAACAGGCCTGCACAACATAGAAGAGTTTGGAAAATAGTAAAAGTTGCATTATTTACCTTCAATATAATTTAAACAATATTGAAGGTAAATAACACAGCTTTAACAATAGCATAAACATAGAAAAACACAAATAATAAAGAAACAATGACAAACATAGAAAGTTCTATAATTAATTGTATGGAGAAAGTCCAACTTTAATACTAAAATCTGAAAACGTTACAGAAATGAAGACCTGAATATGTCGTGGAAACTTTTAATTTTATGAGGAAAAAAAAAACATGAGCATCTAGTCAGACAAGAAAGAAAAGAAACAAACAAACAAACATCAATAATTACAAATAAGTAAATAAAAGCCAACAAACACATAAACTGTTGACTACAAAGGGTAAGAAATATCTATGGACTCAGACTTCTCCTTTTAACATTAACTACTAGAAGATAATAGATCAGTAACTATTGAGTACAAAGAAAATCACTGTAACTCAAGAATTCCATATTCAGTGGAGTTGTAATTCAAATATTAAGAAAAAGATATTCACAGACATAAAAGGACTAATACCAATTCTGAAAGTGTTTACTTTAATTCATGTGCTACTACTTGATAAATGAATCAGTATAAAATAATAAAGATGAAAAAGCTGGAAGCATACACCAATCTAAATAATTGTTGAAGATATGTTTCAAAAAACGAATGAAAAGAGAAAATTTCTCATACAATGAAAAATCCAGGAGATAGAGAAAAAAGAAAAGATGTCCATTTTACTTTTTATATGATGAGGTTTCAATTTTAACTACTATAGATGATGTAACATTTAAGTCCCAAAGGCTTAGCCCTTAGACTCTTTTTCTTTTTGATCTATACTCACTTATTCGATTATCTCATCCAGTCCCTAGTTTAAATAGTATCAGTAGGCTGTTGACTTCCAAATTTATATCTCTAGAACTGACATCTCCTCTGACTTTAAACTTACAGATTTTTATCCATATCTTCATTTGGGTTTCTTATAGGCATCTCAAATTTAGTATGATCAAACCAAACTTAGGTTTCCCCATCCACAGTCTAAGCTCTCAGTCTTCTACGCACAATCCATTAGCAAATCCTGGTGTCTTTACATTTAATACATCCAGAACTTCACCATCTCTCATCACCTGTGCTGTTAACACCCTAGTCTACTTTGTTTACCTAGATTGTTATAAGACAGTCCTAGA
Organism: Macaca nemestrina; assembly: GCF_043159975.1. Taxonomy (NCBI): domain Eukaryota; kingdom Metazoa; phylum Chordata; class Mammalia; order Primates; family Cercopithecidae; genus Macaca; species Macaca nemestrina. Next base: position 21,439,244 of record NC_092125.1, on the reverse strand, counting down.
AAGTTTCCTCCTCCTACAGATGCTCCCCACACAAGAGCTAGTAACCTTCCTAAAATATGCATTATATTCCTGCTCTGCTCAGTGTCTTCACCTATCCTTTAGAGTTATTCCAAAGCCCTTTGTATCCCTGCATAACCCAGTGCCCTTCTCCACCTTCTCTGACCTCAAGTACGACCATTCTCCCTGTTTGTTCTCTTGCTATAACTGCACTCAGATCTCTACACATGTTCCCACCACAGGCACTTTGTCATTTCTCTTTCCTCTATCAGGAACGCTCTTTCCCGTAGACAGCAAGCACAGCTTATTCATCTTTGGATCTTCACTCACAAGTCACCTTATGGGAGAGGTCCTCTCTAACCACCTTTCTAAATTAAAGCTCAGCCTTCATTTCATATCTTCTTATCCTGATCTATTTTTTTTTTTTGTCTTCACAGCACTCATTACTAATATATTATTTACTTTTGAATATTTATTGGCTGAATATTGCTAAAGGTAAACTATCTGGGCTTAGAAACTGCTGAATTACCAGTGCCTAGAATGCCTTGAACAGTGCCTAGCACATAGCAGCACCCAATAAATATTTATTAAGCGAGTAAATAGGGTAATTACCAGCGCCACACACACACAGAGCTCCATTCCTAAGAGCATTATTGACTGAATACTAATTCTGCAAGATAATTAGGAAGAGATATGTCAAATAAGCTTTGGAAATATAGGGTTAAGTAAAATTACTTGGATTCTTGATTCATTCAATACATATTTATGAAGTGAAGTGTCTACTATTTGTCTAAAACAGGCAGATATGGTGACTATTGGAAAGACAGACAAGTTCCCACTTTTATGGAGTTTATATTCCAGCTACAAAAACAGCCATAAATCAAATTATTACACATGTAACTATGCAATTGTCATTGTAACCAGTGCTACAGAAGAAAAGCACAGGATGCTCTAAGAGTTTAGAATGTAGACCTGATCTATATTCTAGGTTTCTGTAATGATATTATATTTAATTTGTTAACCAGAAGAATTATGAGAGATTATCCAGGTGTGTGGAGATAGAGAAAAGAGCTCTGGCAGAAGGAATCATTTGTGTGAAGTCCTGAAGCTGGAAGGAACTTGGTACATTCACTGAACTAATCAAGTCAGAGTGTCATGAGGTTAGTAGGGGTCAGAGTGTAGGAGTTCATGAGCTGGTGTTAAGAATTTGGAATTTGGTCTAAAAGCAAGGGGAAATCACTGAGTAGTTTTAAGCAGGACTTCTCATAGTCCTTAAAATAGGAGTATGAATTGTAAATCTCTAAGAAGCACTTTCTCAATTTATTTAATGACAGAAACTACTTTTTGTAGAACCTCTTGATGGTACTATTACCCTGTAATATATTCATATTCTGGAAAATATACAACAGAAAAGCGAAAATTATCAGGGAAAACATATTTTAAGTAGAAAAACGATAAGAAAGCATAAAAAGTAACATATATGAGACTTTACAGCTCAGTTGGATCCATGAATATGTAAAGATTCCATTGTCCTATTATAAGGCAAAATCCACATTTAGTTCCAAAGTCCAAATTCAATTTTGTGCTGTCAATAAAGATTAATATAATATGGCTACCATGAGACTAAAGCTTTCCACTTCTAATTATTTACCCAAGAGGAATGAGAACGTACTTCCACACAAAAACTTAAAAAGTTCATAGAAACTTTATTTATAATACTAAAAACTGGAAGTAATCCAAATATTCATTAAGAAGTGACTGAATAAACAAACTGTGGTATATCCCATACAATAAATGTCATATAGCAGTAAATAGGAATGCTCTGTCTTTGTGCCACTGCACACTTGGCACATCATGCAGCGTCCAGAACATAATAGATGATCAGTAAATACAGAAATAATTTAATTAACACAAATAATACATTTGTTTTAATGGACATATAGAACTTTGTATATAACCTAAGGCAAATATATATTCATGCAGTTGACCACAAAGAAAACGGACTCGAAAACTCTCTTAAGAACGATGCAGTTAAGCCAAAAAATAACAAAAGACGATGACAAAGTTGTAACAACTTGACAAAAAAATGTAAACACTGATTTGAAGGGGAAATAAAAGACCAAAAAAGGGAGGAGCAAAAATATGCAAATTCAGAAATGAAAAAATGTTATAATTACAAATATAGTTAAAACTAAAAAAATTTTTGAGAAAGTTTAAATACACAGTGTAACAATTAATTTGAAAAATATAGATGAAATAGACATTTCCAGGAAAATTTAAATTATCAAAATTGATTCCAGATCAGTCAGAAAATTTGAAAAGACCAATAATGGAGGATATTGGAAACATCAAAGAATTATATTAGAAAAGGAAAAAGCAAGCACAAACAGAAATTATACACCAATATCATTTATGAATTTAGATACAAAAAATCCAAATAATGCATTAGCAAAGAGTCATAAAAGACATTTAAAAAAATTAATCATGATGAAGTATGGTTTATTCCAAAAAGGCTAGGTTGAATCAAAAATAGCAATAAATATTACTTATGTATTTTTATTAAATATTTAACCTAAGCAAAGCTACTGTTCAGTAGATTTTTACCTTTAATCTATTTATGTTACTTAAAAGAGAAAAAAATTGAACAATAATTATAAAATATGTATTTAATAAAAATAAACAATTCATAAAATTCTAAGTAAAATAATAATAGAACAAAAATGCCTAAAAACAATAAAGAGTTTGAAATAAAAATTAGTAACAAACAAAATTACATGTGGAAGTAGTGACTATATTTACTTGAAGATGGAAACTGGAGAAATGCCTGCTGTCATCACTAGTTAAACAGAATTCTAGAGTTTATGGCTAATTAAATAAAACCAACAAAAGACATACATGAATATGCATATGCATACACATATTTAATCAAAGAGATTCTATCAAAACTTAAAACAACTGGTCAGGTGTGGTGGCTCACGCCTGGAATTCCTGCACTTTGGGAGGCCAAGTAGGGTGGATCATCTGAGGTCAGGAGTTCAAGACCAGCCTGGCCCACATGGTGAGATCATATCTCTACTGAAAATATGAAAATTAGTTGGGCATGGAGGCACATGCCTGTAATCCCAGCTACTCAGGAGGCTGAGGCAGGAAAATCACTTGAACCCGGGAGGCTGAGGTTGCAGTGAGCCGAGATCATGCCACTGTACTCCAGCCTGGGCGGCAGAAAAAAAAAAGCAAAAAACAAAACTTAAAACAACTGTTAGAATTATTAAGAAGTTAAGAAAGTGGCTGGATACAAGATTAATATTAAACAGCTTTCTTTGATATTAACAAATCAGATAGAAGCTAAATTGAAAGGAATATCCTATTCATACACATCAACTGAATATGCATATGGTAACCAGAAATAAATAAATGTAAGGAAATGTGTGGGACTAACGAAGAATAGAACACAAGATCTTTCGTAATATTTGTATAATTCTAATATTTTTGCTGTTATTTTGGCATTTACTTTTATGCAGGCTATAAGACAGGAATCCAGCTTTTCTCCCCCTCAAAATAGGTAAATGGCCTCTGGTATTCACGCTATTTATTCCCTAACATTTTGAAAAATTAGATTTATCAAACAATAAATTCACATACATCTGGATACTTGGATATTTTTAAGCTACTTATGCTATGCTACTTATCTATTTGCATGTTTCTGAGCCAATATTAATTTTTAGAGAAAAATATTTGCTAGAAAATTTTAATCTACTAAAATAGTGGTTGATAACCTCTACTGTAAAACATAAATGAAAAATTATTGGGGTATTATTAAACAGATGTCAGAATTTTGAAGCCAGGTGGTCTTCTTTTGTTTGAGAAATCCTGTGTGTATGAGTCTAAGAAAGTGGATTCCTCACTGTCAGCATGTCCCCCCGACCCACTGCCTACCTTGCTTTTGAAACTGTTATTAAATAATAATGAGAAACTCATCTTAACAGGAAGTTTCACCTTCTATGTTCACTGACCTAGTTTGGAGCTCAGCAAGTTGTTGCTCAGCTTTTAAAAACACTGGTGACTCTCTCTAGAGGGTTTTAAAATACTAGTGCCAGGTGCTGCACATTCCTGCAAAGGCACGGCTCAGCATTTCCAGATGATTTCAACTCTTCCCTCGGCTGAAGCTAGCAGTTCTGTCAGTCTGTCCCCAAGGCAGCTAGGGGTCCCGCCAGGAAAGAAAAGAGTCTTGCTTATTTAATTTTGGTTTGCTTTAGAAAGCATATACACACAAATTTTAGTAAGCATCTATGAGAACTCATTTGTTAACCTAGTAGCTATTTCATTGTGCAAATATATATGGGCATCATCCTTCCTGTTTCCAAAGAGATATAACTGTACCCACGAACAGAACACATGCAGATTGGAAAGATTTCCTTTTATGAATCTAATCAGAACTTTTTTTATTATTCCATAGAATTCCTATTATTCCATAGAAGGAGCAGGTAGAATCTGGCATTCAGAAAAGTGACAAAGTTAAAAACTGGGCCAATTTACAGTGAATTTTAAGACAGGATAATGCAGACTTTCAAATCTAAAACTCTAAAATGAATCACTAGTTCAATGTATTATTATGTAAACTTAATTTCCTCTTAAGCACAACTTTGGATCTTATTTTCAAAGTGACTAATATATAAGAAAGGTCATGAAAGTTATACATGGACCTTGACTTCAGTAACTAAATTTAGTTTTTTTCCACAATTATTTTTCAAGAAACAGTTGGGCTGATCACCAACAACTTCTATATTTTTGGCCAGATTCAAGTAATGAAGAATAGGATTGGACAGTGCTGTGAATAATTTTCTACCCAGGTTATCCAGGATCTTATCATTTGGGGGGATGATGGAACCCAGTGATAGTTGTTTTCAATCATGATTACGAATCATGAATTAGTGCTATCTACTTGTGGAAAACATAAATCGACAAAGTAAGATGATCTAATGTAATTGGCCTGTTTATTTTATAACATCTAATTGGGGGAAAAGAACATCATAATGTATATAGCAGCCCATCAGACAACGAATTTGGCCACCAAGATATCGGTATCAACATGAGAGCAAATAATTCACTTTGACAAATATTTATGGAATATATATTTTGTCTGGGCACCATATAAGGTGCAGGAGGTACAACGATTTTATTTCAACCATAAGAAGTTTACAATCTAGCTAGTGGGAAAGACACGTGAACCTGTGAAGAGATCATCTTTCTGTAATATGGTAACTGACAAGTAAGGGGAAAAAATTCTTGCAAAATTGTGATAGACAAAGTGAAGTAACAGTATCCAAAAGGAAGAGCCAGACTCTGGAACCTGAGTCTTCCATGTATAACCTTGGACAAGATACTGAACTTCTTTAGGCTTCAGTTTTCTCATCTGTAAAAAGAATACTAGAACTTACCTTGAAAAAATTGTTGCATAGATTTAGAAGAGATTCTTTATGTGATGTGCTTACTTCTTAGTAGTCATTAAATAAATAGTAACTATTGGTAATATATGCTATTAATATAGAGAACATGCAAATCAAAACACAACTACTGAAAAGAGGAAAAGAAAAATTAACAATGTGTATGAAGAGATCACTCATAAAAGAATAAATACAAATAGTGTATTAGTCTGTTCTTATCCTGCTAATAAAGACATACCCAAGACTGGGTAATTTATTTTTTTAAAAAAAAGAGGTTTAATAAACCCACAGTTCCACATGGCTGGGTAGGCCTCACAATCATGGCACAAGGCAAGGAGGAGCAAAGTCACAACTTACATGGTGGCAGGCAAGAGAGTATGTGCAGGGGAACTGCTCTTTATAAAGCCATCAGATTTCATGAGACTTACTCACTATCATGAGAACAGCATGGGAAAAATCCACCCTTGGGATTCAATTACCTCCCAATGACACATGGGATTATGGGAGCCACAATTCAAGATGAGATTTGGGTGGGAACACAACCAAACCATATCAAATAGAAAATAAGAAAAGAGCATCAGTCAAACTTAACTTATAAAAAATAAAAACTAGAATGGTGATTTTTTTACCATAAAATTTACAGTTTATTTAAAATTAATACTTAACTGCAGCAAGACTGTGGTGAGATAAGCCATCAGAGGCAGCACCAGTGACAGTGCAGAAACTTGTAAGCTTTCTGAAAAGGAATTTGTCAACATGTATCAAAGACCTTCAAAATGTTTCTATGGCTATTGGCCCAATAATTCTACTTCTAGTTTAAATATGCCCATTACACTGTGCTCTCTAAAATTATAACTTTTTATAACAACCTAGATATAGAATAGAAAAATGGTAAAAACTTTATGCTACATCCATAAGATAGACCATCATGCAGTGATAAACATAAAACTTGGCAACAATTTTTTAATCATATAATTATGATTTAAAAATTAGGAGAGGCTAGGCACAGAGGCTCATGCCTGTAATCTTAGCACTTTGGGAGTTCAAGGAGGGAGGATCACTTGAGCGCAGGCGTTCAAGACCAGTCTGGGCACCATAGTGAGACCCCATTTCTACAAAAAATACAAAAAAAAAAAAGTAAAGAACGTACAAACTTGTTATAATCAGTGTAATCTTTACTATGTAAAAATGTATGTGCATTAGTAAGCTATTGCTGCATAATGAACTACTTCTCCCCCAAAACTTAATGATTAATCAAAAAGCCATTTATTTCACTCATCATTCTGCAGGCAATTTAGGCTGTGCTCAGCTGGGCAGTTCTTTACATCTAGGTTTATCTCAGCTGGGCTTGTTTGGGCACCTTTGATTTTAGCTGGCATGGCAATTCGGAGTGGGCTACTCTAGAATGATCTCAGATTGGATGATTTATCTGTTCTTCAAATGATCTATTCTTCAGCAGGCTAGCTTGGGGTTGTGCTCATAGTGTATCTGGGCTTCAAGAGAGAGCAGAAATGTGCTCAGAATAGGCACACCATCACTTATGCCACATTCTATTTTCCAAACTAAGTCATGACAAGAACTAAAGGGGTGGAAGGAAGAGATTCTATCTCTGGATAGAGGGAGCTTCAAGGTCACATATCAAGTGGCAAGAATACAGGCAGGGATGGAAAATTGGGGGAATTTTTGTAATTAAGCAATCATACCATGCATAGAGAAAAGTTTAGAAGATATTACACTAAAATATTGACACTGTATTCTGAATGGTAGAATTATTGATAATTTTTTGTTTTGTATACTTTTCTGTTTTTCACCTTTTCTATAAATAAGCAAGCTTTATTTTTATAAGTAGATAAAAATAAATATGTAAAAATTTTTACCCACTCTACATAAACCTGGTGATATAGACACATCAAAGTAATTGTGGGGTCACAGAAGGAGATACTTGGCATAGTCTGAGGTGGATGACGGAGAAAGCTTCTCGAGGGGATAACATTTGGTCTGGGCATTCCAAGAAGTATAAGGAGGATTTTGCTAAGCCAAGGAAGATAAGGGCGTTCTAGGACAAGCATACGTGTGAGAAACAACATATTGTTTAGTAAAATCAAAGAGCTAAAATAATGACAGGTAGAGATGGCCCAGAGAGGAGCTGTGAGAAAATATAGAATGGGTCCAGAAGAGAAACCTGTGCAATTTGAGAGGAGAGAACTGAAAGGAAATGGGGAGGGCTGGGGGTTGTGCTGGGGGTAAGCTTACGTTTTACTGACTGAAAGTTAGCTATGGAAACCTAGCCCTTGAAACTCAGAGCTGGATAATTTTGAAATGGGATTCTTTTTATGGTCTTAAACATATTGTTATGGTCATGTCAACACTGGTGCTCAAGAGGGGAATTTGCTTATAGCTGAGGTCAAAACTCCCAGAAAAATAAGGAGCAAAAGTAAAAGGTTGGCCATCTATTTTCTCAGCAGCATCAACTATCCCTCCTTCCCCTTTCGAAGCATAGAGAATCTGAGCAACTGCCTTGCTATGGAAGATTTTTAGAACAGGATTAATCAGTACCTGCTGATTAAATTTTGGGCTATAAAATTGCAATATAGCTGTCACAGTTCTAGTGACTGTAGTCCATGTTATGTGTTTTCCAATGAAGTGCTTAATTAAAATGAATGCCTAGATATTTAAATTCCTTGAACCAATCAATCAGCTGGTTGTTTATGACTTAATCAAATGGCCCCTTTTGTCCCTAGTGTGTTGTGGTATATAATGTAGTTTGTGGCTTCTAAACCAGAAGTTAACCTATACTCCTGAGAATTGAGTTCACAATCTCATGAGCACCTAACTTTATCAAAGGAGATAAATGCAGCAAAACACACTAACTGCTACGTTAATGAAGACATGAACAACAGAAGATAATGTGTGGTAATCCAATCACTGGCTTCAAAATGCCTCCTCTCCCAGTACATTCTCAACCCTTTCCTATTTTTAAGAAGTCTCAGGTTGGGTGTGGTAGCTCATGCCTGTAATCCCAGCACTTTGGAAGGCCAAGGCAGGAGGATCACTTGAGCACGGGAGGGTGAGATTGAGCCTGTAGTGAGCCATGATTGTGCCACTGCACTCCCACTTTGGGTGAAAGAGCAAGAGTTATAGAGGAAAGAAAGAAAGGAAGAAAGGAAAGGCAGGAAAGGCAGGAAGGAAAGGAAGGGAAGGAAGGAAAAGAAGGAAAGGAAGAGAGAAAGAGAGAAAGAGAGAGAGAGAAAGAAAGGAAGGAAGGAAGGAAGGAAGGAAGGAAGGAAGGAAGGAAGGAAAAAGGAAGTCTCAGTAATTAAACATTTATGTTGCATGAAAAAGCAATTGACACCAGTGAAAAAATCCTTTTACTTCCTTCTGCAACTTTTTTTCTTTTGGCTTTTAATGATGATGGGCAGAGAACTGAGAGAAATGGAATTGTTTCTTTTAATGATAAATTAATTTTAATTGGCATTGCTAGATTTAGCAAATAAAAACTACAGGATGCCCAGTTAAATTTGAATTTCAGATAAATGGTGAATACCTTTTTAGTATAAGAATGCCCTAAACTTATATTTGTTTATTTGTTGTATTTTATTCGGCAACCCTAATTTTAAGGCTTTGCTAAGATCACAAAGTCCTTCTTTAGAGACACTATGGGACTACTAATAGGCAAGGGAGAATACAGACGTGAGGTAAGACCGGACCATGCTCGGTTATGGCAGAACAAAGGCAGAACTGTTTTCTTGAGCCCCAAGTAGGTTATCTTCCATGAGGACACCCTAGTACACTTTGGCTGGGCAAGTCATTTGATGAATTTCACAATCTTCCAAATGAGTCCATGGAATTTTAGGTAGCATACCCAGAGAGAAATAAACTTCTTTAGACCAAACTACAAATTAACAAATTTGAGAGCCAACATTTTGACTGCTGGCAGCTATCCAGTCCAAATGTACAGTTGAGCATGGTGGCTCACACCTGTAATCCCCACAATTTGGGAGGCCGAAGTAGGAGTTTAAAAAAATCAGGACTTTATAAAAACACAAAAATATGAACTGCCAATGAAAATGTTCACTTTAAGAAATATAACTAACTTAGGAAGAACCCCCTATACATCAACTAGAGCAACCATAAAATAGAATTTGGACACTAATCTTCAATTTCTTCCTCATTAAAAAATTAGAAAAAAAATTTTTGCTAGATTGGTTAAGACAAGAGAAAAAATAATCTCGGTTGTAGAAACAACCAGAGTTTTCTTCTTCCATCTAGTCCTAATTTTGGAGATTCTGCCACATATTACATTCTGTTCTTGTCCCATACTTATCTCTCTGGGATGATGTTTCCATGTTTCAAGGTCTTTATTACTATGTAAAGATTTTTCTTAGTATCTATTTGCAATTGCTCCTTGTTTTTTTCTCAGCTTTAAGTCCTGAGTGTTTTCCAAGTATACTGCTAAGGAGGTTTGCTCCTTCCAATACACTCTGCCAAATGTGTGCTAATTACTTACCAAATTAGGAATAGCTTCGCTATTTGTCTGCTTGGTGCTACAGCTCAGCTTTCTAGTCCTCACTGCCTGTGCAATCAGCATTCTTCTCCACCAGATCTATATACGCCAGGGTGAGAGGAGGGTGTTTCTCACCTTTTGGGGAGGAAATATTTATTAAGAGTCTGATTTGAAAATAAATTTCCCACAGAACAGAAACACTGTTTCTGGAACACATTTCATCCATTCATTCCTCCACAAATTATTATTGAGCGCCTGTTATGTGCTAAGCACGATACTAGGCCCTGGGAACATAACTGTGAACAACAAAAAAATGTGGAAGTCTAGTGTGGAAGACAGCTATTTATACAACCATTCCAACAGTGTCAAATGTTGTTGATAGAAAATGATCAAGTTGACATGTGAGAACGCCACAGAGGGACTCTGAGATTAGGAAAGACTTTTTGGAAGAAATGATATTTAAGCTGAATAGTATTTAGTAAACTTAAAAGAGTGTGGAAAAGGGATGTATCAAACAGCACGCACGAAGGTCCCTAAGGAGAGATGTAGAGGATGATATAATTGTGGAAATGAAAAGAATACAAAGGAGTCTTCAGTAGAACCATAAATATCTATGGAGTGCCTACTATATGCCGAGCATTGCTCTACAATTTGGAGGTACAGCTTTGAGTATTACATACACCGAGGAGCAGCTTAAATCCTGGTAGAGGAAGACAGACAACAAATAGGGAAGTATTAATAAGATAACCCCATGTATTGACAAGTTCATTTTAAAAATATAAGGTAATGAGATACAAATGAGTGGTTTGGGGGTAGGGCTGCTTTAGCTAGCCTTTAGCCAAGGTAGTCAGGGAACATGTCTTTGAGGAGGTAACATTGTGGTGAGGGCTGCATGTTGAGAAGCAGCAGCCGAATCGAGGTTTGGAAGGGCAAGAATGTCATGAGACAAGGAAGTTCTCAAGAGCTTTGAAAGCCATGTTAAGAGCTTAGGCTTTATCCTAAAGGCAGTGGGAAAACAGTAGAGACTTTTCAGCAATGGAGTAATATTTTATTAAAATAGTGATTATTTTGGTTTTGTTGTAGAATCTGGATTGGAGAGGAACAAAACAGAATCTGGTGGGTGAGTCTGAGGAATGGAGAAAAACAGTTGGGCCAAACAATTATAGAAGAGAGAGTTGACAGGTGTGTTGATTGAATTGTTGTGGAGGATAAGGGAGAGAGGGATGAGGGAAGGCTTTTTTTCTTTTCTATCACGTGCAACTGGGCGGGCTGGTGGTAATATTTGCTTTGAAGAGGAGATGAAAATGATGAGTTCTATTTAAGAGGAATTGAGTTTGAGGTGCCTATAGTATACCCTACTGGGGTACCCAGAAGGCAGACAGATTCATGGGTCTGGGACTCTAAAGAAAAGTCTGGGTTGGATAGATGGACTTGGGAGTTATCAGAAGAGCAGACAATTAAAGCCAAGGGAGAGTGGGAATTATGAAAATAGAGCCTTGAATATAGCCCTAAGGACAACCAGACTATGGCTGCTCAGGAGTATGACAGTTTTCCATGGTTGATATTATGCACACTAGACATCCTCTAAACACATCTCCTGGCAGTTGTTAAAATACCTGTCTAGTGCATGATGACTTTCATCCTACAAAAGTTATTAAATACCAAGCATGCAACAGGTCCTGCGTTAGGCAAGGTATAACACGTTAAGCATACCTCTAGAAAAGAAATGTGTAGAGTAGGCCAAGTATGTGAATAGGATAACAAGGATATGAGGATTTTCCCTGCATATTGATTAATAACAACAATAAAGAGTAATTGAGTACCTTTGTGTCAGGCACTGCATCAAACATTGAATGGGCTTTTATTCCTGAGCCCAAGAAGCTCACAGACAATGGCAGAGTCATTCAGATAGGAATTTAATAGTAGCACACTATGGTATATGAAGAGATAGGTAAAGGATACTGTGGGACATGGAAGAGAGGGTGGTGGAAATGGTCCCTATGGAGAAAAGATGATGATACAAGGTTATAGGCCAAATTCCTAACCCTAGGACACAGACAGGTAGTTTCAAGTAATTATACTAATCCTTACCAGTACTCACAAGGATAAGGCCCTTAAAACTCTCTAGGGTTCATAAAATATTTGTGACCTGGTGGGTATTTTGAAACTGTTTTCAAATACTACAGTACTAAAAGCGTTATATGGTATTGATACAAAATAATTTAACTAAATGTCAGCTCACTACCTCCTAGCCCAGATCAGGTAGCTGAACAGGAATCTATGTTCTAAGTAGGAAAGCCAGAGACTGCTTTAAGGAACTGCTGATAACTTGTTCCCTGTAGCTGGGTAAACATGTGACATTAAATTTCTCTAGCCCAAAGATCTCTTACCTGTAATCTAGGTTAATAGATATGATAATTTCTACATTTTGAGATGATCCAGAAACAGACCAAGTATTCATGAGATCCTGAGTGTTCTTGTTACCCTGGTAGCACTAACATACACTTCTAGATATATCTTCAAGTCAGGCATTGCATTTGAAATACATGAGACTGGGCATTACATCTTGGGATATCCGTTGACTTATCCAATGAATTAATAACATTATTTGCACTACCAATGAATAAACTTATTGAATAGAAAGTACAAGCAAAACCATGTTTTTGGTGGGGCTGGCTGAGATCTCCATCTGATGGATGTGGATAAAGAAAAACAATAAGAAAAACAACACAGTTGACCTTTGGACAACATGAGGGTTAGGGCAGCTAACACCCCACACAGTTAAAAATCCACGTCTAACTTTTGACTCCCTCAAGACTTAACTACTAAAAACCTACTGTTGACCAGAAGCCTTACCCATAACATAAATAGCCGTGACACATATTTGGTATGTTGTAGACATTATATACTGTATTCTTAAAGTAGGCTAGAGAAAAGAAAATGTTCTTAAGAAAATAATAAGGAAGAGAAAATATATACTATTTATTAAGTGGAACTGGATCATCATAAAGGTCCTCATCCTCATCTTCATGCCGAGTAGGCTGAGGAGGAGGATAAAGAGAAGGATCTGATCTTGTTGTCTCAGTGGTGGCAGAGGCAGAAGAAAATGTGCACGTAAGTAGATATATGCAGGTCAGACCCCTGTTGTTCAAGTGCCAAATGTATGTAGAAGCAGAACCCAAATAGCCTAAGGTTGGCATTATTAATTAGCAAAAGTTATTAGTAACCAGGTGATAAGGTTGCATTTTCTCTGGGGTAAGGAATTGTTTCTAATCCTAACAATGTGATGTTATTTAGAGTCTAACAATTCTGGCTGAAGCCAACATATTAACACTAACTCTGCCTTTCACATTACTTTTCCAGTCCAGCCTTTCCAAATAAATCAAGACATTTGTTGATTAACCTCAGCATAAATTTTCAGTTATTTTTGGTGTACTAATAGCCTACTCAAGTCACACAGGATTAAGTAAAGGGAAGGCAATAATGCCACCTTTGAACACACCAAAAGGGTTAATGAAGGACCAGCCAGACAGTTGAAGAGCTTACAGAGTGAGCCAAGAGAGAGAATGTAAGAGTGAATATAATGGCATTAGTTGAATAGTCTACAGAGATTTGGGGCTCTAAGGGCTAGACCCTGCTGTAGCAGGACCTACCAAAAAGATGTTCAGAGCAATTATTGCCCAATATAGACTGGAATATTCTGCTGACTTTTTAAGCACAGGAAGGTCAGACCCATCTGTTCCATCCTATGGAGCAATTTTGGAGTTAGGAAGTGTCTGTCCTTATTGTCCAGCTCCTTTAGTAAGAGATCCTCCTACTGAACAGCAGCAATCATGCCAGAAAGACCTAATTTCTTCTGAGTTTTGAGCTAGTTTTCTCTTTTGGCTGCCTTCTCATGAGCCTCGGGAATATGGATAAATGAAAAAGTGTACTTTTCATTCTCAAAAGTCGATAAATATAAACCTCTAACAGCCACACCAAACATTTTGTCTAGTACAAAAATGAATCTGGACATTTTACAATCACATCCATGAAATGCGAAGAGCATCACCTGCCCCTCTGAGCTCAGGTGCTGTATGAGAACTGCAGCCATCGTGCAGGGCACGGTTTTCTCTGAGCACAAGCTCTCTGAAGGCTGGTGGGATTCCTCCCACCACCGCACAAATCTCTGTTGCCAAGTAATGCCAATGAACTTCAAAAATCTAGAGCAAGCAAGTGTAGTTTAGTACATTTTTTAAAATTCAGATTCATTACCATAAAAATGAGCCACTTCTCTGTCGCAGCTTGCAATTCTCTCTGACATACAATTGACTGATCAGAAGACCTGTGCTTTCTAGTAGGAGACTTTTTGCATCCCTCTTTGATCTGATTTCCCTCGATTTAATAGACAATTATAGGCTCTTTAAATCCCAAAGGTTCAGAGACAGCAAATAATTACCAGTAGTAATTTTAGAATAAAGTCAATCTAAATGAGTTCAGTTAAATTATGCAATACTAAGTAGTGGCTTTTTTTATTTTAAACAAGGACAGCTAACCAAAACCCCAAACAATCGTTATGCTGCCTCAAATTTTTCCTGACAGCTGCCTGTTAAACTTCTGACCTGTTAGTAAAAATCTGCACACCATCTACCAAAGGGATACACACATGATTGCAAACTTCTGTTCTAAGGACATTAAATAAATTATTTCTTTAAGATCATATGGCAGATCTACAATTAATTAAACCCACCATGATATTACGGCAAAATAATTTAGCTTTTCTAAAAAGGTAAATGTAATTTGCCGATCTGGTATTTGGAAGAATGCTTTGCCCAAAATCAATTCCTTTAGTTTCTAGAGAATAGAAACTAGAGGCAATCTCATTTTAATTATATCTCTTTATTGCTAACAAAGGAATGATTTATGCAATTAAATTAACTGGCTAGAAAATTATTCTCAGCTGGGCTGTCCTAATTCTTTGCTTTCTGAATTGCAGGCTCTTATACTTTCCTATGTAGATTAATTTTTCTGATATGCAAACAATGCCTCCTGTGTGCGTCTTTTCCTTTTTTTTTTAATTCAAAAGTCTCCTTTTCTTCTTGCCAATGACATGAGTAATATTTGTTGAACTGTTGGGCTTTGACTAGTTTTTTTTCTTTTTAATGTTGAAAAGATGAAAAAGATCTTTTTTTCCCAGTCTCATTATTCCAGAACAGAGCAAGAGTTGAGGGTTTCTTATCGGTGGTACTGGAACAGCAGCAGGAACATGGAAAAATTGGAAAAATGTCACACGCTGCAAAATTTGAAAGCAGTTTCAGCAGCTCCAAAAGTTGTAAATTAGCAAATGCTTTTAGGGTCATCTTTCCTCACTGCTTCCCTCTGTCTCTGCCTTCTCTACACCTCTCTACCCACATCCTAGTCCCTCTCTGTCTGTCCCCATTATTTTTTACAAAATGCAACCAGGTAAATAATGCATTACAATATCAGCAGTCACAAGTCAACATTTATAGAGTGACCTCAGTGAGCAGAACACTGAATGAGATTGGGTGGGAGTCAGGGTTACAAAAAAATTCAAACACACTCCTCTGTCCGTAAATAATTGATGATACAGGAGTCAATTTTTGGTACACATTCTTATGAAACAAGATTCATTTCTGTATTCATGAATTCAAGATAGAATGATGACATTATTTGGGGACTGACAGCATTATTTAGGGCCTAAATTAATTTGGGTTATTTTCAAATATTCTATATATGTTGTTACTCATTCTTTTTAAGATAGGATGAGGCAAGGAGCTGCAAAATAAGCAGGCTGGTAAATGTTAAGACAATGTTAAGAAAATGACAGTAAGAGATCAGGTGTACTTTTCTTTTCAAAATTGAAAATAGTAGCATGCTTCTCTGTGCATTCACCTTTACTTACTAGTCCAGGAATGGCAACCTTCCTTTGTAAAGGGCCAGATAGCAAATATATTTGGACTTATGGTCCATATGGTTTCTCTCATAGCTACTGAACTCTGCTGTTATAGCAGGATAGCAGCCACAGACAAAATGTAAGCAAATGATCATAGCTGCGTTTCAATAAAGCTTTATTTAAAAAGTAGATAGTGGGCTAGTTTGACACATGGGCTGTGGTTTGCAAACACCTGCACTAGCCCCTAGCAACTGCTTTTTGCTTTGTCTGAGGAAAAAAGCCCTATCTATTTCAAAAATCAAAATCAGCAGGGCACAGTGGCTCACACCTGTAATCCTGGCACTTTGGGAGGCTGAGGCAGGAGGATCACTTGAGCGCAAGAATTTGAGAACAGCCTGGGCAATATAGTGAGACACTGTCTCTACAAAGAAAAAAAAAAAAGGTGGATGTGGTTGCACATGCCTATAGTCCCAGCTGCTCAGGAGGCTGTGGGAGGATTGCTTCAGCCCAAGAGGTCCAGGCTGAAGTGAGCTGTGATTGTGCCATTGCACTCCAGCATGAGTGACAGAGCAAGACCTTGTCTCAAAAAAATAAAAAATAAAAAAGCATTAAGTGGGCCCTAATATGTACAAGGCACGGTGCTAGGCCCTCAATCATGAATAACAGACAGTTTGCCTTCCAGAACCTCACGCTCTAGTAGATTAAACTTTTTAATGATTTAATGGTTTTCATGCATTAAACAGTTAATATTCAGTGGAATAAGTATTATGAGGAAAGTTGGGATTTTTTGTTTTTAAGTGCTGTGGGAGAAGAAAGAAAAAAGACAAACCACAAATAGAAGATATTTGCAAAGCATACAGCTGATAAAGGATAGTATCCAGAATTTAAAAATATATATCTTTGAAAGCAGTAAGGAAAAAAATAAGCAACCCAGTAGAAAAATGATCAAAAAATAAATAAATAAAAGGGGCAATTCACCAATGAGGAAATGTAAATAGCCAATAAACATATAAAAAGATGTTTACCCTCACTAGTAAACAAACAAAAAGGAAACCTGCAGAGCAGTATCATTTCACATCCATCACATTGGCAAATATTAAGAAGCCTGTAGTCCCAGCTACTCGGGAGGCTGAGGCAGGAGAATGGCGTGCACCCAGGAGGCAGAGCTTTCAGTGAGCTGAGATCCGGCCACTGCACTCCAGCCTGGGCGACAGAGCGAGACTCCGTCTCAAAAAAAAAAAAAAAAAGAAGTCTGATTATTCCAGTGATGACAAAGATAGGAAGTAGCTTAGTGCTGCTAATGTAAAATTTGGCAGACTACTTTGGGGACCCCGTAATTCTACTCTTTGTTATATATCTCAAACTTTACCATGTATGTGCAAAAATAAAAATAAATGTTAACAAATTTTCATAGTGCACAGCATGTTTATAATAGCAAGAAAAAAAAGATAAAAAGCAACCTAAATATCTTTCAAGAGGAGTATGTGGCATAGCCATGCACTGAAATACCATTCAGAAGTAAAAAATGACACAGGATGAGCTACACATATAAAAGGAAAATTGGTCACAAATATAATGCTTATTTATTCAAGAAATACTTGAGTTCCTCCTATATGTCAGCCACTTTTCTAGGTTCTCTGGATATAGCAGTGAACAAAACAAAGTCCTCACTCTTAACTTGCTCCCATTGAGCAAAAACAGCAAGTTGTAGAATGTATAAAGCAAATCATTCAAAGTTTAAAACATGCAAACAATACTATATATGGGTAGAGTTACTTCACAGTGTCAGTAAAATTCTAAAAAAAATTCATGGGAATAATAAATTTATATTTCAGGATACTGGTTACCTGAGAGCAGTGAAGGGGCTTGTAATTGTGGAGGGCTATAGAAAGGGCTTCTGTTGCAATGCTAATGCTTTCTTTAAGTTAGGTAATAGCACATTTATCATTATTTATAATTTATCATTATTCAAAATGTGGTAGTCTTGTATAATTCTGGAATAATTCTGGAATATACCTATCTTAAAAGAAAACAGAAATGTTTTCAAATCCATTCGTTATGTAAAGGTTTTGATTATTAAATGTTTCAATCAATTTTTTTAAAAAATTCAAAATTAACAGTCCCTTTGACATTCTGAAGATTTACTTCCAGAATAGGAATATTTGACTAGCTAATGACAGATAAAGTACATAATGGAGTTTTTATTCCATTGAAAACAGTGTTGGTTATTGTGGCTTGGTAGAGTATCAACTGATGTGTAGACTTCACTTCTGCTGTATCTGAATTTCTGGACTGAGACCCCAGGTCAGATGTCTATCATTTCTTAGAAATTTCCTTTTAACCAGGAAAAAAAAGGATAGGGACACCTCAGGGAAAATAAAAATGAGGAATAATTTTAGCTAGAAGAGTTAGGGAAAACGTCACAATGGGCAATTAAAGGTCTGAACCTTAATTTCTAACCCTCTTTCACTACAGCAATGATACCTGCAAAAGAGTTAACTTTCCTCCCAAAAGTGACTGCCGATCACCTATTATGAAGACTTTCAGGCAACACGCCCCCCCGGGGTTGATGGAAGCAGGGCTGACTTGGAAGGCCTAGCTTATCCTGCAGTCACTTTTGGGAGGAAAGTTAACTCTTTTGGACGTAGTTTTTACCTGTCAAATCACTGGAACTAATGTAAAATAGACTGGTCTTGAGTCCTCAAAAAAAATTGCAATGAACAGACATACATAGTGCAAGGAAGTTGGTGGTAAATCTCAGACTGCTACAATAGAAATGACAGTGAGAAAAGATTCATGTTTGTCTTTCTTACATAGGAGTCTGAGCAAAAGAGCTAAATTGGTCTTCCCCAAATTTTCAGATTAAATCTCTAGAATTGCACCTGGCTTGTAGAGTTTAGGATATGGGTCCCTGAATTCTGGAAAAGTGGCTAATAAATGTCTGATTTCTTTTATTAAAAGTTGGAAGAAGGTCAGATCCTATTTGGAAGCAAGCAACTCATGATATTGTTCTAATATATGTTGAACTCAATGAGGAAACATTTGATGAAAAAAATATAGGTCCAGTTTAAAGAAGACTTGAATGCCAACTAAGTAGTTCAGACTTGAACTAATGAGGTCATTGGCAGTCATTTTAGGTTTTTGGGCAAGTGAATCAACTGGTTGCCACTAAGAACCTATTTGAGCCAAAGTTTCCCATCTGTTTCACAGGAGATAATGAGTGCCTCATCTACTAAGTCGTGCTGTGATCACATTAGGCAAGTGTAACGTTCCAGTCAAGAAAAAGGTACATTGTAAGAGATGCACTAGCGTATTGAGAAGATATATTCAGCAGTGTGAGTAGACCAGTCAAAGGAATAATTCCCTAATTTTATATTACCTTAAAACATTGTCTACATGCTGGTGGTAAGGGTATAGAAGTCCCAGTCTCCAGTACAGGGACTGGGGAGTGTGGTAGCCAACTCTACAAGGTGGCTCCCAAAGAGCTCTGCCTCTTGGTATTTATGCTTTTATGAAGTTCCCCAAAACATACACATTGTACCATAGTTGGTCTATGTGAAGAGTAGAACATGGCAGAAGTGATGGTATGTCATTCCCAAGATTAGGTTATAAAAGACATTGTGTCTTCCATCTTGGTTGCTCGCTCTCTCTCTCTCTCTCTGTCTCTCTCTCTCTGCTATCTCCATCTGCAATCATTTGCTTTGGGGAAAGCCAGCTACCATATCAAATAGCTGTTTGAAGCCTGTATGGTGAGGAATTGAGGTCCTTTGCCAAAAGTCATTGGATTGAGCCATCTCGGAAGCAGATCTTCTATCCCTAACCAACACTTCAGATGACTGCAGCCCTGAAGGCCAGATTAACTGCAACCTCATGAAAGTACCTAAGCCAGGACTAGCCAGCCAAGCTACTTCTATATTCCTTGACCCTCAGAAATTGTATGAGATAATAAACTTTTTGTTTTAAGCTACTAAGAGTTGGAGTAATTTGTTACATAGCAATAGATACAGGGATTTTGGCCAAAAGAAAGACTAATAATACCTGAATGAAGAGAGAGTCATTAAAAGTTTACTTTGTCCATGGATAATTCTTGAGAGCAGGAATTCTCTTTTTCACCTTGGCTTTTTCCAACACACTCAGATTGGGCCTGTGTGTAGTGCACTCTTAGTACATATCTATTGAGTTATTGAGGGAAGAAGACCAGCTCTAAATACCGTGAAAGTAAAAGAGGCCTAACCATGAGTATAAGAGGAGGGTTGGGCCAAATAGGAGCTTCATGTAGAGCGCATGTCCAGAGAGATCAACCATCCTGGTTTGCCCTGAATGAAGGGTTGCCTTAAATGTGGGTTACTTAGTGCTAAAACTGGGATAGTCCTTAAATGTGGGTTATTTAGTGCTAAAACTGGGATAGTAAGAGGACAAAAGGAACTCATCTAAGAAAAACAGAGAGAGTTCAAGGGATACACTAACAAAAGACAGCCTATTATTTCTTTGAATATGGTAGGGTTTCTTCATGCATTTGTTCAGCACATATTATTTTGATTCTATTACGTGCTAAGTTCTGTAGGTACAAAATGAATTATAATCTCTGGCTTGAAAGAGCACGGATATAGAGTTGTCCTGATTATATAAGAATAAATTTGCCCTCCCTGCTAAAATGCAATTCCTCTCTAAAAACTTTTGAGAAGATATTGTTTCTGTAACTCTCTTTTTCCTACAAATCTAGTTTTAAATGATGGTTGTAAATTTCTCAGTACTTTGAGTCCTTTCTCCTTTGACGGGTGATACAACTGCTAGCAAAAAATGAACATTAGTATTCTAATGGGTGCCATGTGATTTTTTTTCTTCCGGGTAGAGTCTATCTCTTTCAAACAGTAAAAGCTCACATAACACCTGTTGCAGTCATTTTTGTCGCTTTAATTTCTTTGGTTTTACTAGCAAAAATGGCCATTTCCAAAGAGTGCCAAGTAGTTTACATTTATTATCTGATTTAGTCCTTACAACAGTCTTGTGAAGTAAAGACTACTAAACTCCTCAATTTGAAAATAAGGAGCCTAAGCCTCAATGCCATTTTGTTTCATGCCCCAGTTTACAAAGCTGGTAAGTTGCAAACATGGAATTCAAATGTTTCTCTCTCAAAAATCCACATTCTGAACCATTGTACTAAATACCTCCACATAATAATTGCTAACATATGTAACGTGCTTGACCATGCACTGGGTGCTGTGCCAAGCATTTTACATCTCTCATCACCTCAGTCTTGAAGGGTAGAGAACTTGGTGATGTAAAGGTAGAATCAATGACGAGAAGCAGGAAGGCTATTCAAAGTGTGGTTTGTGGTCCAGCAACCTCAGCGTCTCCTAGGAGATTTTTAGAAATGCAGGATTACAGGCTCCACTCCAACTTACTGAATCAGACTCTTTATTTTAACAGGATTTCCAGGTGACTTGTAAGCATATGAAAGTGTAAGAAGTATTGCTATGGAAGACCTGTGAAGAATCTGACCCCAGTTGCGGTTAGACTTCTCTAATGCAGTGCTTCTCTAAATGTTGATCCCTGAACCAACAGCATCAGTTTCACCTGGGAACTTCATTGAAATGCAAATTATAGAGTCCCACCCTAGACCTACAGAATCAGAAACTCTGGGGCAATAATCCGTTTTACTCCTCCAGGTGATTCTGATAAATCCTGAGGTTTGAAAATCCTCTTTCTAATGTCCTGCAATCCTTACACCTATGCTCAAACAGAAAAGAGGAGTTAGCAGTGACACCCAGTGGAGCCAAGCGAAATTTGCAACTTTTAAAAATGAGCATACCTGGTTCTTTTTTACCCTGGTAGGATAAAACTGTCATGATCCTTGTTCTTTGCACTAAAAATACAAGGCTGACTTCTTTTCCTGAAAACTCCTTGCTTTAGGGTCTCATTCCCATTTTGTATATGTAGATATATTCTTTCATTCAGCAAATATTCATTCACCACTAACTAGGTATAAAGAATTATGGCAGAAGTAGTGCAGAAGATATAAACCATATCAAATTGGCCCCAGAGCAGTCTAACAGCATCACCTACCATTTGAGTGTCTGAGGTGTGGCAGGCACTTTGCTAATTGTTTTCCAGAATTCACTCAGTGTTTTCACGCTTGAGATATACATTTGACCATTGAACAACATGGGGTCGAACTTCACAGGACCATTTATATGTGGATCTTTTTCAATAAAAGTTACTCCTAGATTGCCTGCCTCCCCTTTCACCCTATCCACCTCTTCTGCCTCCCCTGAAACAGCCATACCAACCCCTCATCTTCCTCCTCTTCCTCAGCCTACTCAACATGAAGACGAGGATGAAGACCTTTGTGATGATCCAGTTCCACTTAATAGTAAATGTATTTTCTCTTCCTTATAATTTTTTAACATTTTCAGTTCTCAGCTTTATTGTAAGAATACACTATATGATACATATAACATATGGAATATGTGTTACTTGACTGTTTACATTATTGGTAAGTCAACAGTAGGCTTTTAGTAATTTTCGGGGAAGTCAAGAGTTATACGTGGATTTCCACTGTGAGGAGGGTTGGTGCCCCCATCAGTCACATTGTTCGGCACTCAACTGTATTTGTTATTCCCGTATTTGTTATACTAGAAGTAGTGTGAGGACTTATTCTAGTTTATGCTGTTAGTCACACAGCAGTTCTTAAAATAATCTCCAAGGATTATTCTTATTAGAATCATTTAGAATGTTTGTTTCATATGTAGAACCCCAGAAACCCACCAAATCAAATCTCTCGGGGGTGTGGCATATTTAGCAAGTTTCCCAGGAAAATTTTACACACACTACAGTTTGAGAACTGCCATACCACACTATATGGTCTCCATCAAAATATTGTGCTTTAAAGTATTATGCGTTAGCATCAAAGATTTGTAGAGCAGTGAGGAGAGATTATCAAGTTTGTATTTTAGAAAGTTCTATGTCATGGCAGTAAGAATGGATTAGAGGTTGGTGGTGGTAGGAACTTACTTTATAGGATTACCAGAAGAAAAGAATGTTACACTGAGAATCCCAGGTGATATTCTAGTTTCATTTCCTAAGAGACTTGCTTGTTGTATGAAATCTCAAATTCTTGTCTCAGAAAAATTCAATTTTAAGAGTTACACGGAATCTGAACTAGAAATCCTGAACCAATTACTAAGAGGATGATTTAGACCAAAAAAAAAAAATATATATATATATATATACACACACACACGCACGTAATCTTTAAAAGATTACATATGTGTATCTTTAAAAGATTATATATATATAATCTTTTATATATATATTTAGTTATATATATTTAGTTATATATATATAAAAATAAAGAGAGAGAGAGAGAGAGAGATGTAGTCTCACTCTGTAGCCCAGGCTGGAGTGCAGTGGCATGATCTCGGCTCACTGCAACCTCTGCCTCCCGGGTTCATACGATTCTCCTGCCTCAGCCTCCCGAGTAGCTGGGACTACAGACGCATGCCACCATGCCTAGCTAATTTTTTGTATTTTTAGTAGAGACGGGGTTTCACCATGTTAGCCAGGATGGTCTCGATCTCCTGACCTCATGATCCACCCGCCTCGGCCTCCCAAAGTGCTGGGATTACAGGCATGAGCCACCGCACCTGGCCAAACTAATTTTTAAAAGATAATAAACATAAGGTCAGAATTGGAGCCTTGAGATGAGTCATCCTTTTAGCAAAATTTTAAAATAATCTTAGGATATGATTTAGAACCTATTTCAACTTTAAACAGACTATCTCTAAATTCTGACACTTTTGTTTTTTGCATTGTTACTATAATTTAAAAAATTTTCAGTTTTTAAGTTTCAAATCTTAAAATCCACAGCTATCTAGCATTGGTTATGCAAGTTATGTTATGCCCCCTGGTGGCAATATGGAGAGAAAGATGAGAAGCATATTTCAATCAAAGGGAGAGAGAGTGCCAACTTAATTCAAGTAAGTGGCAGGCCCAGAATTTGAAATGGAATTTCGTATAAAACTTTTCTGGTCTTACTAAAAATAGGAAACATCCCGTTAAACTAAAATCAGATGTATTAACTTCAGCCTGCAAGGTGCATATTTCAATTTCCCTTGCTTTGTCATAAAATGGATTAGCTCCTTGAAATATGTCAGTTGAACTTGAAATTAAATATTTGCTCTACATATAGCTAAGTACCTGAACTCATAAATGATAACTAAAGTCTGTGTCTGCACAGTATTTCCTTTAAGATCAGGCTTCACCACATGCCACATACCATGAGGCCACTTGCTTCTGCAGAGTATTGATTTTCCCACATTAATAAACTTTAAAAGATTACATGGTCCAAGTAGTCATTTTCAAGAAGGTGCTGGGGAAAATCCTAAATTTACTCAGTTATTCTTTAGTCAAAACAGCCAAATGTGGATTATACTGAAGACCTCTTAAATAAGGCTTTTTACCTCTTTGGGGGCAAAAATAGGAAGTGAAAATATCAAACTGCTGAAACATATGTCGTTACTCGGCATAAAAATATGCCTAAAAGATAACGTTTCTTGCTGGGATAAGATACACCTGGCCTCAAGGTTATATGCTTTGGTCATAGGAGAGAGATGGCTATGCCTTAAGTAAACATTTAAGTGACTACCAGGTGCTTGGTTCCATGCTAGAGGAGAAATACTAAAACAGATGAGTCACTGACCTTAAAAAACCCTGAAGTCCAGCAAGGTGTAACATGTGTAAAAAGAATACAATACAATGATACAAATTACAGTAAAAATAAAAGTAAAAAGGAAAAGCTGACAGTTAAAAAAGTATTAGATTTGGCCAGGCACGGTGGCTCATGCCTGTAATCCCAGCACTTTGGGAGGCCAAGGCAGGTGAATCACTTGAAGTCAGGAGTTCAAGTCCAGCCTGGCCAACATGGCAAAACCCTGTCTCTACGAGAAATACAAAAATAAGCTGGGTGGGATGGCGTGTGCCTGTAGTCCCAGCTACTCGGGAGGCTGAGGCACGAAAATCATTTGAACCTAGAAGGCAAAGGTTGCAGTGAGCCGAGATTGTGCCACTGCACTCCAGCCTGGGCGACAGAGCAAGACCCTATCTCTCTCACACACACACACACACAAGTCTTAGACTTGAAAAACAAGTATTTTCCAGTTGAACAAAGGAAAGACATTATAAACTATGGCAAAAAAAAAAAAAAAAAAAAAAAAACACGTGTAAACACATTAAGGGTGAAGTACTGTGAATGCCAAATAGCTCAGTATTGCTCAAGGACAAAGTTCAAGTGAGAAGTGACAAGAGAAAAGGTGAGAAAGTCTAGATTATGAAGAGTTTTCAAATTCCTGCAGGTTTACTTTATCCTATAAGGGAATGCTCCTAAGCAAAATAATTATCGTTCTGTTTATTAAGCAGTTAGGTCCAGAAAACTTAATAAGCATTTATGTCCTAACAATGTTTTAAAATAAAACACAAACTGAAAGAATATTTTTATTATTTTTACTCTTAACCAGTTACTAATTGGGTATCTGTGCCCATTGGGCACCTTACTACTACTCAAACCTTGGAATCAGACTGAACATCGTTATCTTCATTTCCTATTCTATGATTTTCATGTGATACTTGCTTACCTCCTCAAATTCCAAACCCAGCTCCACAAAGATATTGTGTCCAGAATTGTTGGGTTCCTGGTCTCACTGACTTCAAGAATGAAGCCACGGACCCTCACGGTGAGTGTTATAGTTCTTAAAGATGGTGTGTCCAGAGTTTGTTCCTTCAGACGTTCAGATGTGTCTGGAGCTTCTTCCTTCTGGTGGGTTCGTGGTCTCGCTGTCAGGAGTGAAGCTGCAGACCTTCGTGGTGAGTGTTACAGCTGTAAAAGGCAGCGCGTCTGGAGTTGTTCGTTCTTCCCGGTGGGTTTGTGGTCTCGCCGGCTTCAGAAGTGAAGTTGCAGACCTTCCCCGTAAGTGTTACAACTCATAAAACCAGCGTGGACCCAAAGAGTGAACGGCAACAAGAGTTATTGCAAACAGCAAAAAAACAAAGCTTCCACAGAGCAGAAAGAGACCCCAGGAGCTTGCTGCTGCGGGGCTCGGGCAGCCTGCTTTTATTCCCTTATCTGACTCCACCCACATCCTGCTGATTGGTCTATTTTACAGAGAGCTGATTGGTCCATTTTGACAGAGTGCTGATTGGTGCGTTTACAATCCTTGAGCTAGATACAGAGTGCTAGAGGGAAAAGTTCTCCAAGTCCTCACTAGGTTAGTTAGACACAGAGCTAGATACAGAGTACCAATTGGTGTATTCACAAACCCTGAGCCAGACACAGAGTGCTGATTGGTGTATTTACAAACCCTGAGCTAGACACAGAGTGCTGATTGGTGCACATACAATCCTCCGGCTAGATATAAAAGTTCTCAAAGTCCCCAGTCGGTTCAGGAGCCCAGCTGGCTTCACCCAGTGGATCCTGCGCCAGGGCTGCAGGTGGAGCTTCCCGCCAGTCCGGAGCTGCACCTGCACTCCTCAGCCCTTGGGCTGTGGATGGGACCGGGCGCCACAGAGCAGGGAGCCGCGCCCTTCTGGGGGAGGCTCAGGCCGCGTGGGACCCCACCGCAGGGGGAGGAGCTCAGACATGGTGGGCTGCAGGTCCCGAGCCCTGCCCCGCCCGGAGGCAGCTAAGGCCCAGCGAGAATTTGAGTAATTTGAGTGCGGCGCCGGCGGGCGGCACTGCTGGGGGACCCGGTGCAACCTCCGCAGCTGCTGGCCAGGGTGCTAAGCCCCTCACTGCCCCGGGCCGGCGGCGCCAGCCGGCCGCTCCATGTGCCTGGCCCGCCGAGCCAGCGCCCGCACACGCCGGAACTCGCACGGGCCCGCGAGCGCTGTGTGCAGCCCTGGTTCAGACGCAGGCCTCTCCCTCCACAGCTCCCCACAAGCAGAGGAAGGCAGCTTCGCCCTCAGCCAGCCCAGAGAGGGACTCCCAGGGTGCCATGGCAGGCTGAAGGGCTCCTCAAGCACCGCCAGAGTGGACGCGGAGGCCGAGGAGGCGCTGAGAGGGCTGCTAGCACATTGTCACCTCTCAATATGATGTCATTGAAAGAAATGTAGCATGCTTTAACATTGTAATTCTGAATGACCTTGAACTAGTAGTTTGTGACGGCGTCCCACAAATATCAAATATGTTGTTTCCTTTGGAAATTTAAAATATTCCATGATTCCCCTGTGAGTTCACTAATGTACCCTGGCAGGACAATTTGAAAAGCTAAAAAACTGCACGGATCACAGACACTATCTAATTTGCATGATAGAATACTCGAATGCCTTTATAGAAATGGGTTGGAGACTGGGAGCCTGGTAAGATTATTGCCAGTACAGTAATGACGAGGATGCAACTTGCAACATAAGCAAAGGAGATGTGAAATGGAGATTTGGGTACATTAATCTGTAGTTCTTGCTAACTAAATGGATATAAGGGAGTGAGGTGTAGTAGCATAAGAAAGTGGATGAGTCCCTTTCCCAACATGGCACAAGTGTAGCTAGTGATACTAGTAACCATAATATGTTTTTAAATATTTGATAATCATATTTGAATCTAATTGGT
This sequence comes from Macaca nemestrina, assembly GCF_043159975.1. Lineage (NCBI taxonomy): Eukaryota > Metazoa > Chordata > Mammalia > Primates > Cercopithecidae > Macaca > Macaca nemestrina. The sequence goes on along the minus strand of NC_092125.1, from coordinate 21,411,807 downwards.
TTCCCTTTTTATCCTGTATTTTATATCATGCATTAAACCCATTATTCTGAAAGGGTCCATTATTAAGCTTCATCAGAATGCCAATAAGTTAAATACACCTACTGGCCATTGGATATACAAGTCTGAAAATCAGGAGATATGATAAAAGAAACATAAATGTAGTTAAGTTTACAGGTGTTTAACTTGTGCTGGAAGCTGTGGGTATAGATAAAAATTTTCAAGGAGGAATATAGAGGTTACAATAAGGAGAGGCAAGGGTGGAAGCACACAGAACAGAAACACAAGAGGTGAAAACAGAATGAGGCTCTAGGGTGGAAAAATTAACAGGGAATTAAGAGAACCAACAGAGAGGTGTTACTGAGACAAAATGAAAAAAGCACTGGATAGGTAGAATTTGAGGAAAGCTTAAAAAGTATGCATGAAATTTTGGTAACTAGGAATTTTTTGGTGACCTTAGAAAGTTCAGAAGATTAGCATGGATAGAAATAACATTTCTGTGATGAACAAGGAATGAAACTAATTCACAAGTATAGATTAGGTTTTCTAGAAATCTGGTTGTGAAAAAAGGTGCAGTAGTTAAAGGTGGAGATAGGTCCAAGGGGTCAAACTTTTTAAAATACAAGAGATATTTGGTGATGTTTATACCTGTTACCTTGCCTTAGAGGCAGCCCTTTCTCTGAAGGAAAACTCATGAATATTTAAAGAGAAGCTAGGAAGGGAAAAGGCAATAGCTCAATTTTGTATCCCCATCTGTTCTTCCCCGCACACCCAGTTTTTGCTGCTCCTTCCATTCCAGGGCTTTCCCTTTCATTGAAAGCCTGGTCACTCCCTAAAATAACATTTTATTATCTCTGACAAAGGAAAGTACCTAGAGCTTCCATGACCTTAAATACTAATAGATAAGAGCTATCGAGTGTTTACCATGTGCCAGGCACTGTTTTAGTCACTTTACACATATTAACTCGTTTTTCTTGAAAAAAATGCCAGTCGCATCAATGAAGAAATTGACTACTAAACTCAAACTTTCTCTTTCAATTAACTACCTTGGAAAGTGTGGTACATTGAAACATTCTAGACTTCAATATCATACAGAGTAGAGTTCAAATTTTGCTTCAGCTATCTGATCTTTTAGGACCTTTATAATTACTTTATCTATGTAGTAATAAAAATATCTACTTAAGCAAAAAAATTGCTTAAGTAAGAATCAAATGATATCTCAACCACAATGCTGAGGGCAGTCTGGACTCAATAATGCCACAACTCTCTATGTCAATAAACAAAACAACAGCCATTACAGTAACAGAAAACATATATATATATATATATATATATTTCAAAGGTAACTAGTTTTGTTTTACTCAAACTATTTACAACAAAGGGCAGAGTAGAGACATGAATGGCTGCACAAGTTATTTTAATTATAAATAAAAGCCTACATTAAATTCATCTTATTAACTACTTATGAGAGTGTATAAAAACTGATGAAACCAACATTTTTTGGTACTTCTGTTACTTCCATTCGCTTCAACTTAACTATTCTTTCTAAATAGAAAATTAAAAGATGGCAAGCCATTTGTAAAAAGACATGTAATTTTGTTAATCAGGTTGACATTTTGAACATCTTCCTCTTCAGTTCAGCTGTCTTCTCATCTATCTTAGCATAAGAGTCCTCTGCTGCCTTTTCAATACCGTCGTGGTATTTCTCCAAAGCAGTTTTCAAGTTTAGAAATATTTCCTAGGTAGAAAATGAAACAGAATAATAATTATTCCATGCAACAACCTAAACTACAAATGAGTTATAAGAATTCCAAGTTTATTCATATTTATTAATATTTTAAAGCCTAAACTCTTATGCACACACATACAAATGTGCATGTCCATGTCTGCTTTTATTAAAAATTCATTCTGTAAGCTGTACAAACACATCAAAAAAGTTTGCTACTTAAAGAACAAAGGAGAGACGTGAGACAAATGGTTAGGATTATAATATATTAAGAACAAACATATTTATAATTATCAAGGAAAAATTTACTTTAGAGCTTTCCATGTTAAACATGGAAAATAACTACATTACTGTAGATAACTATACTCTCTGCATTTGACCCTGATTATCATTTAAAAGGTATGCAAACAGATTTAATAAGCAATCTATAAGACTGAAAAATATATTAATACCTTTTAGAGTTGTTTGAATAAACTGATCAGATAGTTCAAGCCTATATGTATGTGCTAAGAATTTTAAAAAATAAAAAAACAATTTTTATAGATTAAATAAGAAGCAAATTAGCCTGTACACATTTTCTTCCATTTCATACTTGTCAAATATAATATTGATCCTCCTTTCATTATTTCTTAGACAAAACAATTCTCAAACTATAATATACATAATACCACAAGAAATTGGTATTTTACAAGGTTATAGGATGTGTTTTGCCACTGAAATAAAATAGCCATCTTTTTCCAATGGGGGAAGAAAAGCAGTATATGAATACAATGTTCTCAATTTTAAGTGTCTTTCCCACTAAATTTTTCTTAAGCCTATAATTTTGGCTACTATTTATCTTAGTTTAAATTCTAGCAGAGATACTATCTGAATAAATTACATAGATTATAATTTGATATAGTATAAATTCAGTGTTCCAAAAAAGAACACTATTTCCAGCAACTCTGCCACCTATGCAAGTTTGAGAGCTATTACTACAGATTAAGTGAATGTAAATATATGCTTAAGACTAAACATTCTCCAAAAATCCAAACATAGTTATTAAATCCTAACACAAAAATCGAAGAGTGTGTTTATATTTCTGAGATCTAAGCAGGTATCAAATTACTACAACTATGATAGAATATGAACCAATAGGAAAATAAATCAAAATTTTTGAAGGCTTTATTTCTTAAATCTTGTAGGAAAAATAAGGTGAATTAGTTGCTAGCTTGTGTGAATGCCATTATAAAAAAAAAAAAAGCACATTCAGCAGCTATAAATCAATTTAATTTTCTAGTTCTATATGAGTATATGTTTATTCATTCCAAAAAAGAAAGCTGAATAAATTTGGTAGAAAGATATTACTTATGAGAAACTATCAAAAAACTAAGTGTGACTAAATTAAGATACACAATCTGTACGTATCTGAACCAACCATTTCAAAATACCCAAAGGAATACTTTCCTTCTGAGAACAAATAACACTCTCAAGGAGGAGCAAAATCCTGCTGGTAGAGCCACAAGTGAATGAAACATTAAGGCCCAATTCCAGTGGCACAGGCGCAGAGACAAAAACATCTGAAGTTCTAAGCCAACCCTCACAAGATGTTTAATGGTGACAGATCGTATCCCTGACAAATACTATGTATTTCAGCATTTTCAATTAAATTCTATATCCAAGTGGAATTTTATAATATTAATCCACCCTAATTCACATATAATAAGTCTTACTGTGATGGCCTCATTGAAGCTAAATATTTTTAAACTCAAAGGCTAGTTCTGTGCTGTCGAATATAGCAACCAGTAGACATATGTGGCTACTTAAATTTAATAAAATTTAATCAAATGAAATTAAAAATTCAGTTCCTCAGTTGCACCAGCCACACGTCAAGGACTCAACAGCCACATATGCCTACTGGCTACAGTATTGAGCAATACAGAAGAACATTCTCATTACAGCAGAAAGTTCTGTTGGACAGTGTCAGTCTAGATAACTATCTCACTTTTCAAATCAGAAATATTTAAGACTATACACTATCCATGGAGTCTTATAGCCAGTGTAGCCATTTATCACATATGTATAAATTAACCCAATATATTATTGGGTACTTTGTATAAGTAGCACTGTAAATAGTACAATAGTACAATGAAAGACGCCAGTTATGCTTTCTTTCCTAAATGAACATACAACCAGAACAGACTGGATATTGAGCACCTGAAATATAGCTAGTGCAAATAAAGAACAAAAACTTTTTATTTTATTTCATTGTAATTAATTTAAATGTAAATGTAAATAGCCACATATTACTAATAGCTGTCCACTGGACAGCACAGATCCAGATTATTTGAAATAGACTGAGAGTGCTATAGTATTTGAGAGAGGAGAGAAAGATACTTCAAAGAAATAAAAGAAAGTTATGTGGAAGACATAATTTCTACTGGGCCTTAAATAATGGAAATGATTAGCTTAGATAGACAATTTTAAAAGTCCTAAGGTGGAAATCATTCCTGCCTTGTTCACAACTTACTCTCTGAATCAAGTGTGAAGCCTGACACCTAGCAGATACATTGGCCATTTGTTGAAATACTGACTGGGTGAATGAATGAACTGAAGGAAAATGGTCCTTGTTTTGAACAAGAAAGTGTAGTATTGAGAATAATATTTTAGCAGGATAAATGTGGTAGTACTTAGTATTCAAGGCATATTTGATGCAGAAGAATCTAAAATCAAAGAAACTTGGCAAATGTTGCTATAATCCATGACTACTACAAAATTATGTGATAGATGTATAATAGTAAGAGCGCTGTATGTATGAAGGGCTATGTACATGTATGAAGAGTACCACCATGTAAAAGCAATCATGAAATTAACTTGATTATCTGGATGTCAGGATTATCTAAAGCAAGTCCAAAATTTCAATGTTTTGTGATAGAAAATGATGCCACTGAGAAATACAAAGAAATTTATGAAGAAGTTGAGCAAAAGAGAGAAAAAGAAAAGGGAAAGACAGAAAGTGAAGAAGAGGTCAGATGTGAGAAAATGTTGAATGTAATTTTAAAATATTATTTTTGTTGTGAGTGGCCAGAACAAGAAACATAGATTTTTGAAAGCTATCCAAATGAAGATAATAATTAAAACTAGAAGAGATAAATTATCTATGGGAAAGAACATTTAATGAAAAAAGACTATGATGATCACAAAATGCAACAGAACTGCACAAAGAACAATTTGGCAATCATAATATATCCTTTTTTCTTTTTCAAGGATGATTATAAAGTAAGCTAAGGAGAGTTCTTTGACACAAAGTATTTGATTTTACCAAAGTATTTAGAGACCTTCTCATTTGTGTAACAAATAGATATCACAATGTAGCCTGAATCAAGGTAGGTAAGAACAACTTAGCAAGTTGAACAATTGTACCCAAAGTTTTGTTCAATAGTTCTATGCCTCTAGGATGAAAAAATTGCAATGCAGCAAAGGACCTTGTTCTAGTAAACATTTTTATTTTGAAGAAAAATGCATGCAGATCAAATCTGAGGTGACACTAAGCAATGAGAAATAGTTACGGTGGAATGATAGATTTAAACTAACCTTGACATTTTGAAATCTAGGTTGAAATAAATAAAATGAAATAAAACCTAAAATAGTAAAATTCTGAATTAACAGTAACAGTTGCACTAAAGTATGGTGAAAAACTCTTAACATGGCAGAACTGTATGTGGAAAAGACAGAGTCCTTTAGTTGATCACAGGGTCAATATGAGTCAAAGGCAAGATGCTGCTGCTAAAAATCCACCCCAATATTATGCTTTATTAAAAATGTGCTTTGGGTCTTGTTGGTCACATCATTATTTTGGAAGATTGTGTTTAGCACTGGGTTCTAAATCTTAAGCAGAATAATGACAACTAGGAAATAGAGATGACAATAAATAGGACAGTAATAAATCTGAAAATGAAGCTATATAAAGAATGGTGGAAAACTGGGACTAATTATCCTGAATATGAGAAGGCTGAAAGAAACCATGATCATTATCCTCAAATGTCTGAAGGGTTATTAAGCAGAAAAGGGTACACATTTGCTCCACAGAGAAGATCTGGGCTGACTACAGAGTACAGAAATAAATATTTTAAACTCAAAATAAGAGACAGAATTTTAACAATTAAAGCTGCCCTAGTAGAACAGCTTGGGTGACCGTACCCATTGAAAACTCTATACCACTGAAAACAATTAAGCCAAGCCTATCAGTGGTTCTCAAATGCCACATTAAAAAACACAATTTCATGGGCCCCATTGCTGGAGATGCTAATCAATGTGTTTGGGTGAGGATTTGTTCATTTTAAAATTCCTCACTGAATTCGAATACACAGCTAGTTTTAAGAAACACCATGCTAGATGACCTTTCAATTCTATAAATATTTATGGAAAGCATACTACACATAAGGCAGCATTCTAGGAATGGTTTGACATGATATGCTAAGGTTAACATTAGACAGTTGCTACTGTTAAGAAATGGAAAATGTAACTGGCAAGACATACAGGCATAAAACTCAAAGTAATGTAGGCATGGGTATCTCATAACTGACAGACAAAGATGCCTCGAATCTGAGTTAGTAACTAGTTACTAATTTGTTAGTAACTGGTTCACTAACTGTTCCTAGACCACGTTATAAAATATAAATATTTGTTGATTAGATTTGGTTAAGAAGCAGGATTAAATATCTGCTAAGTCTTTCTAATCGCCATACTAGACAGACTGACTCTTGGTGAATATCAAGTTAAGAGGCAGGAAAAAGAAAAGTAGTTGAGGTATACAAAAACAAAAACAAAAACAAAAACAAAAACAAAACAGAAAAAAGCAGGCCAGTGTATTGGGAAGACCATGGAAGTGAAATCCCAATCATTTTATTTCTTTTACATCCAGTTTCCCTCTTCCTTTCCTTGCTCTATTCCCTTTTCTTTCCTTCCTTTTAACATAGCCTTAAGAGAATGCTCACATGTGCAAGTGCTAACAACACAATTTTTCTGAGGGATAAGGTACTGAGAACAGATAAGGGAATTGTCTATTGTGGCTCTGTTAGTATTAAGAATTTTTACAAATTGGGTGTGGATAGCAGAAAGTAATGGCAGCAGATGTTTAAATATTTATCAGGTATCAGCGGTTTTAGAAATCTGTATGTAAGTTGTCAATGTAGACAAGGTAAAGAATGAAAAAAAAAAGAAGCTAAGGGATTTTGCATAATAAATAGCAATTTTTTGTGGTTTCTGGCAGAGCAGTTTGAATTATTGTTCTGGTAGAACACTCTTGAAGATATAAATCAAACTCAAAAGATAAGGAGAGAATAAATAAATAATAAATATATCAGAAATAGACTACTTGTTAGAGACACTGGCAGTTAAAAGGATAGAAACAGGTAAACCTTTTATGTTTAGCATTGTACTAGCGTTTTTAAAGATAAAAATGTAGGAGACAAGATGCCTGTTCTCATTAAACTTAGGACTGTTTATGAAGCTTTACAGTAAATATATTCAAAACAAGAATAAAGAGTAAATAATTTTAGGTATCATTAAAAGTCTCATTACACACAGAGACCAAGTAAGCTGTTTTGTTTCAGTTAACAACTCAAATACATATGAGATTATCTGAAATTAACTTCTTCTGAACACATATTCACCTGGGACTTCAGTTTCTCCCTTTCAGCAGCATCTTTTAGTTGTTGAATTCCAAGTTTAATTTTTTGGATTTCTTGATTAATTGTGGTTACTCGTTCATAGACAGCACCTCTTTTTTCTTGAACTTTATTGCAATCCCTAAAAGAAAATCAAGACAGCTAATATTTAATCCTCTTCAGTAACTAAAAAGGCAAACACAATTCTAGTTTTGATTCCAAAGTGACCATGTGTCAGTATTTGTTTGACAAACCTAAAACTCTTCTCAAGATATAAAAGCAAAGGCACGAAAACCCCAAAGAGTGGTGCTATAATCACATCATAACATAGCATGAATTATTTCTCTCAATATATTAATGAGATTTTTTTTTCCTCATTGGTGGGTCAGTGAATGAGTAAATAAATAAATAAACACATTTTTTAAATGAAGATTTTTTAAGTTACATTTCCCCAGTTGTACACACTTAGGTGTGAATCAGTTTAACTTTTCTACAAGGCAGTTTGGCAACAAATATAAAATCCTTAGGTTCTGCCCTTTTTCATCTGCATGAGGCAGTATGAAGGAAACACTCAATGATCGCTAACATACCTTTTAGGAACTGAAGGAATGACATCATAGACATATCTGGGGCAGGTATTTTAAAAACACATTCTTACAACTGATGGGTACTTCACCAATAAAGGACCCTAACATACTGGCTAAAAACATACTTGCATACTTAGGAAAGTATTACTTCTTACCTGAATATAAGACTTTTTCTCAAAACACAAATGCTGTAACTCTACAGACCAGCTGGACTATAAGATAGGCCAGTTAGTTCATTCTGATGCAAGCTAAACCACTATCTCTAAAGTGCACTGAAATAATCAGTAACATCAGAACCCTTCTGAAGAATGATGCAAAGGAATTGGAACTGTACATCTAGGAAAAGAGTAGCTAAGCCATCTCTATATCTAGACCTAGCAGTATAAGTTTTATAATTAACTCATCTGTTTTAGTCAACTAAAGGTGAAATAAAGATAAAACTGTTTAAACTCTTTTTGAAAACAGAGGTTTTGAAATCCTGGGGGAAAAATGTATTTGCTTTTCATAATCGCTTTCTAATACACTAAAATTGAAAACAACTTCATACTCAATTACTGTGCGTTTGTATTGCTTAACGTCTTCATGTTTCTTATTTATTTTGAATTGTGCTGTGGCAAGTTTTTCCTTCTTCACAATCATCAGTCTTTTGAACGAATTTTCTTCAGTCTTCAATTTCTTCAGTTCTGACTCATCACTCTCAATTTGGTCCTCTAGGTTCAGGCTCTGTATTTTATAAGAAGTATTTAAAGTCAACATAACCAATGAGGATTTATAAATAAAATGAAAGAGTATTTTCTAGGATGAACTATAATTAAACACAATTTTTAAAAGAGATAAAACTCTAAAGCCTGAAAGCCTGGCAGAAAAATGCAGACGAACCAGAAGAGACAACAGGGAGGCACCAGAGATACTGAGAAAGGACATGACAACTAGAGAGGTATTTTCATCACGTTATTCTATCAGCATAGACTGAAAGGGAGACATGTTAAGAAGATTAGCTAAGAGACTAGAGTTGAGGGGGTTAGGATCTGAACTAAAGTAGTAAAAATAAAGGGAAAAGGGTAGGTGTGAGAAACAATTCAAAGCAGTAGATACACATCTCTTTTGGGTGACTCGATGGCAGATGAGGGGACTATGTAGTTGGGAAAGAATACCTGGGGCAATCTCACCTTCTAATCCCTACTTATCTCAAAAAGGAAATTGTTTATCAAATGTAATGTTAGTTATCCTGGAGGCGCAGTCTGGATGAAGATGATCAAGTTAAGAAGTAAAAAAGGATTTTCAAGCTTGTAGCCTGAGAAACTGCCATTAGCTCTCATTTCTTCAGGGCAGAGGACTATGTCATAAACTTTAAATTTCTCCATAGGTCCTAGATACAGTGTTGGGCACTAAGGTGGAACTTTCTTTCTGATGCTAACATCATTTCCAACTGGTAGAACAAATTTAAAATCCCATGACAGTAGTTCGTTCCCCTTATCCATGGCTTCACTTTCCATGGTTACAGTTACCCCTGGTCAACTGTGGTCTAAAAATATTAAATGGAAAGTATTAGAAATAAACAATTCATCAGTTTTAAACTGTGTGCTGTTCTGAGTACTGTGACTAAATCTTGCACCATCCTACTCCATCCCACCCTGGATGTCTGGGTGTGTGTGCTTTTGAGATGGGGCTTCACTCTGTCACTCAGACTGGAGTGCAGCGGAACGATCATAGCTCACTGTAGTCTTGACTTCCTGGGCTCAAGTGATCCTCCCACCTCAGACTCCCAAGTGGCTGGGACTACAGACATATACCATCAGAGCTAGCTAACTTTTTAAATTTTCTGTAGAGATAGCATCTTGCTATGTTGTTCAAGCTGGTCTCCAACTCTTGGTCTCAATGGTCCTCCCTCCTCAGCCTTCCAAAGTTCTGGGATTACAGGCTTGAGCCACCATGCCCGGCCCTGACCCTGGAAGTGAATCATCCCTTTGCACAGCAGACTCATGCTGTATACACTACTGGCTCTCTAGACATCAACATCCAACTGTCAACATCATAGTGCCTTGAGGATCTAGGATCACATGAAGCAGATGATCCTCACTCTGATGTATGGTCAGAAGGTTAACAGCAGCCTAGCAATATCTCACTTCAATTATTTATCTAGGCATTTTATCATCTCACATCATCACAAGAAGGGTGAGTTTAGTACAATAAGATATTTTGAGAGACCACATTCACGTAAATTTTATTACAGTATATTGCTATAAATGCTCTTTTATTAGTAATTATTATTAATCTCTTACTGTGCCTAAGTTTTAAATTAAACTTTATCATAGGTATGTATGTATAGGAAAAAACATATATATAGGGTTTGTTACTATCCACAGTTTCAGGCATGCCCTGGGGGTCTTGAAATGAATCCCGAGGATAAGGGGGAGCTACTGTACTATTTTCCAAAATATACACAGCAATGTATTGGGTTAGTTATTATTAATTTCATCTGAAGGTTAAAAATTGGGTCTTGCTACTGCTATATTTAAAAAGAAAAGTGTCATTTTCATAGCATACACTGCCACATCTATTATATTGTAGAATGACCCTGCTTTTCTTTAGGAAAACAGTAACAAAAAGTGAAAGCAAAATCCAAAGAACTATAGTAAACTGTATATAACAAAGACATAAAAATTCCATACAATACAAACCTCCTTTAAGATACTGGCTAATTTTTCCCTATTATCTGAAAGGTCCTGTATTTTCTTTTGATATAACTGCACTTCCAACTGACATGAAGGCAGGCAGTCAACTGAATCTCCATAGATTTCATATTTCTCCACCACTTCTTGCTTTGAAAGACAAAAAACAAAGACCACAGTTTGATATTCTTCTTAATGAAGCTGCAGTAATATCAATTTGTTTGCTCTTAAATAATTTCTGCATTTAATACTGAAACTTAAGAGCAGGGAATAATTAAATTTCTAGGTCAGTAATACAGCACTATTATTGACATGTGTTTAAGCACAAATAATTGTTTTTTAATTGCCAAGTATCTTCAAACAAAGGAAAATTGCCATAATTTTACTAAATTACTCGATGAAATACTTTCCAAAAGTTATTAATGATGATATTAAAATAGTTTATTTTGCTAATATTCAAACTATTTCTGATTACTCCTGGGCTATCAATCGTATTACTCATAATCTTCCTATTCATTTGTATAATAACGGCTACTACAGTTAATTCTTTTAAAAAGATTAACTCCTCATCTAAAATTACAAAATGAACATATATTTCCTACAACCATGGTAACAATACAAAGACTCCTTCCCTTATTCTCACTAGCCTACCCCTCGATCTACCTTATTTTTTTCTTTTTCTTACTAATTTGTAATCTTTGCAAATCATGGATATAATCCCTCTACCTGTCATATGCACTGTATTTATGTTCTAATATGTCTAATTTTCTCTAAAGATTTTCTGTTTCCAATCTTAATTTAAAAAATCTATCCTAGTCCAAGATTATATAAATGTTCTCCTAAAATCAGTAAAACTTAAATTTTTTAAGGTAAATTTTTAATACATATAAAATTTATTTTTGTAAAAGAGCAAAGTGTAGGCCCAACACCCTTTTCTTCTAGATGAATAGCTAATTGAGCCAGAACTGTTTCTTAAATAAATCATCCTTTTCTCATTAATACTCAAATCTATTTCTGGATTCTCATTTCTGTTCTGGTGATCTTTGTCTATTCTTGTGTGATAATCTTAATTTTCAAGAAAGAATTGGATAATAAATTCAAAGACAAACCACATATGTTTTTTAAATTAATAGTTTAAAAACAATGCTTCACAAAAGATGGTAAATTGTCTGCCCACTTCTAAGTTTGTATTGCACCACGTCAATCCATCTCCTACATAACCCATAATCTTGAACATACCTTACTCCCTACTACCTCACAGAATTCACATATGCTGTTCCCTCTGCCTTTCATGTTCTTCCATACACAATGAATTGGGCCTTGGTACTGCTATGTTTAAAATGAAAAGTATCTTTTTTTAATACTAGCATCTGAAGAATGGTAGCATTCTTCCTTCCCTCTTCCACCTGTACTTCCAGCCCAATACTAAACTGGGCTCCCCTTATTACATTATTTCAAAGCACTCTATACTTCCTTTCCTCTTTCTGATACTATTAATAGATTTTAATTTTTCAAAGCAGTTAAACATTCACAGCAAAATTAATCAAAAGGTACAGAGATTTCTCATATACCCCTATCCACACACATGCATACCTTATACTTTGTCATAGTATATATTATAATTTATAATTACAATTGTTTGTAAAATTACTTAATACTTTTCTCCCTTGTAATAAAGTAATTAAATCTCACGACCCAGCATTTCTGTTTTGATCTCCCAGAGCAAAGGCTTGTTGCATAATTGAACATATGTCTTGAAATTATATTTAGTTTCCCCATATCCACTCTAGAGAAAAGCTACAAAGAAATAAGGTCAAAAAAAGTTTAAGAGGAAGTATAGATAATTCAGAAATCCAAAAAATAACACATAATTAAACAAGAATTTGCTTTTTTTTTTTTTTTTTTTTTAAAAGATACAAAAGCATTAAAATAAAAAGAAAACTCACTCTGGCGTTTTTAAGCTTCTGGACCGTATCTTTCATTTTTTCTTTATAATTTTTTAGCTTCTCTGGAGAATCCACAATTTTTGTTTTCAAACTCTCTTGTATTTCTTTCAAAGAAACCACTGACAATTTTAGTTCATTCTGTTGAGAAAACATTTTTATATATTATATATAATAAACTTGGTGATTTACCATTCTAGTATAATGGGAAAGAACAAAGAAATTAGGTCCATGTTCTCTGTAATGGGGGTAAAATTAAATTCTGAACACATCACTTACCTACTTAATTGCTCACATTTGTCTGTAGGCCAAAGATCAAGCTCCTCCTTAGCAGGACATTCAAAGCCTTTCATTACATGGCTCTTACTCTCATCCTGTCTAGTCTCATCTCCCACCAGTTCCCTACTGCACCCTACAATCTGGTAATTCTGATCTTATGTTTAGACAAGTATAAGTGATCTTTCTTTGACCAGTAGGGTCCTCCTAGAATATCATTATCCCACTCCTGTCTACCTGCTAAATGTGTACTGATCCCTGAAAATCCTGCTCCCATTTTCTCTATGTTTCTTCTTTAAATAGTACAATTTGTACGTGCAACTCTATAATTATGTACTTAATATGTGTTTCATAAGACTGAGCAAATTGGAGTTGTGAAAATGTATCTTGGTTTTCCAAGTACCCAAATAAAGTTATAGCACTGAGAAGGTGCTCACTACATGCTTGCTGAATGAAAACAAATTCCCTTCTCCTGAATTTCAAAAATGAATGTAACTATTCAAAGAATCGAAGTGAAGGGTGGCTGGAAATTATCTTGAAAGTTTGTTGTTTTAAGTCTGAAATTATGTCAAAAAAATTCCTATGAATTTTCTTCTCAGATATTTGTTGATAAGTTGTATTTACATTGTCTGGGGACCCTCGATGAGTCTATGTACTAACAGGAAAGATTTTCCAGATATATTAAGTGAAAGAACCAATTCACAGATCAACATATAAGACATAAATACATTTCTATAAAAACAGAACAAAATAGTGACACATGATTATGTGCCTCTATATGTGTATACATATGGTGTCGGAAAAAGGAAGGGAATAGTATTACCTCAAGGTAAAATGGGCTGAGAGGAGACCTTTCACATTTCGTACCCTTCTCTCTCTCTCTCTATATATATATATATGTATACTCCTCTCTCTATATATACATATATATACGTGTGTGTGTGTGTATGTAAAGAGAGAATATTTCATAACAAGAATGTATTACTGTGTTGTGTAATTTGTCTAAATATTTTTAACTTAAAAGATTCTTTTTTGATCAGCTAACTCAGAGGCCAAAACTGCATGTTCGATATAATGTATTCCTGTAATTTCTGTATATTTTGTTATTTTATTCTTAGAGTTCTGCAAATCACATTATCTACTCTCTTTTAATGCTCTACAAGATTAGAGGTTATTTTCCTTACAATAGTGTTAACTTTCATCACTTTTCTCCTCTTTATAAAAGGTCTAAACTTGATAAGTACAAAGTGTTTGTTTTAACTTGGATTTAAATGGGACAGAAATAAGTAAATAATAAAATTGAGCAATAGTAAGTACTACTTAGATGAAAGCATTTCCCAATTTAAAAAATGATAGAAAAATAAGGGAAATATAATACCACAGTAAGTTTCTCAAGGATCTAAAGAATACATGCTAAAATAATAAGGAAACTATAAAAGTACAATGAGAAAATATAGTATTAAAAAATAATCTGATGAATAGGGCAGTCCTTTCTATGTACATAATTAAAGCCAAAAACCATAAAGGCCTTATCTATAAATTTTATTACATAAAAACATAAACCTTTTAATGGGCAAAAAATATATAAATTTGACAGACAAATAAATGGAGAGCTAAAATCCCTAATTCATGGAGTTTATTGAAAAATAAATAAGTGGCCAGGTGCGGTGGCTCACACCTGTAATCCTAGCACTTTCGGAGGCTGAGGTGGGTGGATCACTTGAGGTCAGGAGTTCAAAACCACTCTGGCCAACATGGTAAAACCCTGTCTCTACTAAAAATACAAAAAAATTAGTTGGGAGTGGTGGCAGATGTCTGTAATCCCAGTTACTTGGGAGGCTGAGGCAAGAGAATCCCTTGAACCTGGGAGACAGAGGTTGCAGTGAGCTGAGATCATGCCATTGCACTCCAACCTAGGCAAAAGAGTGAGACTCCATCTCAAAAAATAAATAAATAAATAAATAAATAAATAAATAAATAAATAAAATAAATAAGCAAGGTACACAAACAAGTAACATACAAAATAAGAAATTACAAGAAATCACTAAGCAAGATGGCCGAAATCACTAGAATTAAAGCAATTAAATTAAAATGAGATTATTTTGGCCTGGCGTGGTGGCTCATGCCTGTAATCCCAGCACTTTGCGAGGCCAAGGAGGGTAGATCACAAGGTCAAGAGTTCGAGAGCAGTCTGCATAATATGGTGAAACCCTGCCTATACTAAAAATACAAAAATTAGCTGGGCATGGTGGCACGCGCCTGTAGTCCCATCTGGTCAGAAGGCTGAGGCAGAGCTGCTTGAACCCAGGAGGTGGAGGTTGTGGTGAGTCAAGATCGCACCACTGCACTCCAGCCTGGGTGACAGAGTGAGACTCTGTCTCAAATAAATAAATAAAAATAAAATGAGAATTTTTTTTTTCAATATAACAGTAACAAAGATTTTAAAAGCCTGAAAACATCCAATTTTGGCAAGGGTATAGGGAAAGGGACAGTCTCTTATTCTACAGGTAGTAATATAAATTGGTATCTTTCTAGAAATCAGTTTGGCTGCATTGGTCAATTTTACATGTGTATTTCCTATGACCCAAAAATCCTAAACAAAAAAAATTATTTTAAATAAAAGCAGCGTGTTGCAGAAATGTATGTATGTACATATGTATGCATATGATACACACATACATATATTTCTGTTTAATAGCAAAAAATTAGAAGCAATGTGAAAGTCTATCAGTAGGGGATTAAAAGGATCTACAAGACAGCACATACATATAATGCACAACTAGAAGCAAGCATTAATATAATGAGGATCTATTTAAAACTCATACCTGTGTTATATTGCTAAATGGGGAAAAAAGCAGGTAAGACGTATTGAGCCTAATGTCATTTATGTAAAATTACACACGTATATTTACATATACATAGCAAATACAATCTTTGATATACATCAGATTGTATAGTGAGCTTTCCGGTGATTTTTACTTTCTTCATACATTTCTGTGTTTTGGTATTTTTTAAAACAATAGTCATCTATTATATTTAAGTTGAAAAAGATTGCTTCATTTTGAGGGAAAAAAGGGAGAAACATTTGACAATAATAACACACACAGCTAAAATACTCCTCTACACAATATATTCAAACTTTAAATGCTAGTGAAAAGAAAAGATGTTTACCAAACGCTTGGTTTTCTCTGAAATATTTGACTTCTTTTGGGAATTTCCCTCTTGCAGCACTATCTAAGAGAAAAAGCAAACACATGTTTTATAATGATTCAAAACATTTAGATTTAGCCACTCACTGCTGTCTCATAAAATTAAGGTAAGAAAGGAGTTAAATGTGTTAGATAGATATTCTTTAAACTTTCTCTGTTCATGATGCTCCTAAGCCAAAAGAAATATCTAAGAGCTCCTTTACTAAGTAGTTAGTCCAAATAACGGCCTAAGTATTTATGTCCTAACATTGTAGCCCTTTGAAAAATAATACATATAAGTTGAAATAAAAATTTTTTATTTTGTTTTTAAATAACCTCGAGTACTTCCTAGTTAGATGTATGTACCTACTGGGCACTGCATACATTCATGTACCTTGGAGCGTATATTTCAGATTATAGAATTCTCATTTCCGGTGTCACAGTGATTTTTACATTGTAGTTGCTTTTACCACAGCAAATGCCAAACCCCAGCTTCACAAGGATATGAAAGGAATGTGACCAAAAATTGAAACTGTGAACTTCCTTGAATTCAATAAGGATATGACAGATGCTGAGTACTACAGTGGTTCCCTTGAAAATTCAAGATACTTTGAGGCATTCTTGAGAGTTTACTGCAGTATCCAGGGCGCCACAGTACATGGTTTGGAAGCAGCAAAACTAGACTTAGGAAAACCCTAAAAAATTCTATTCAATAAGACAACAAAAAACTTTGCCAACAAAACCCATCATGGTTCTAGATGGTTGAGAGAAGTATATATCCATTATAAGGGGCACAAATAGGCACAGAAATATATTCTATTTCTTTGGTAATAGAGAAAGCAATGTGCTGTTACCTCCACTATATGTCCCACCACATCTACAAACAAATTTTATTTTTTAAAGTTTAAGGTGCCCCACAACAGATACCGTTTTCTGATGAAAATCCTGATTTAGTGATTGTTGTAGCTCCTGAATACCATCTGAAAGTTGCTTGAACTCTTCTTGCTCTTCAACTGGAACAGAACTTAACACAGCAAAATAGATTAAAATACCGCCCTTCAGTTTTGAAAGGCTAAAATGAAATACCTGTCCTCAAATAACTTAGATGAAGAAATCGTCTACTTTTATGTTTCTGAATTACACCCTTTCATGTGGCAACCATTTAAAATGAATGATCTGGCCTCTACTACAGGCAAAAAATAAAAATCAAATGAGCTCCTTCAGTTTTCTACTATCAAATCTATGGATCCATCCACATACATACCTACCCTTTCTAACTTCACTCCTAATAAAATGCATATTGTATTCCTTCTGGTAATGCTGATTACTCTACCTCTGTACTGGCTATCATCGCCTCACATCTCTTACTCCCGTATCATCCATTCTTCCACTACTAGTCCTTCCTTACAACACTTACACGTGTTCAAGTCTCTTCTATATGAATGTTTTCAAATTTAGTTTTTGCCTATCTGATATATTAGCTGTTTTTATATAAACTCCCTGTTTAAAGCCTTTGTCTATTTTTTTTTAAAGTTATACTTTTTCCTATCAGTTTATAGGGCTACTTTATAGTTTTGTATATTATATTTGTATATTAGGAATATTACATGGGTTTTGTTATTAGAGTTGTAAGGCTTTGTGGCATGTGCTGCATATATTCTCTCCACTTTGTCATTCTTCTTTTGATTTAGTTTGTGGTATCTTTTACCCTGTTACAGTCTAATGTCTGCCTGTCCCCAGTCTTTTCAGCTTACTGCTGCCTGTAAAGGCAATTTTAACCAGGGGCAGGTTAGAAAATCTCTCACCTAAAATAGATAACCTCAAAGACATCTCTATAAATTAGAAAAGATTTCAAAAATCCTGCTCAAAATCAATATATATATGAGGAAGGCCAAGAAATCACAACTGTTGAGTGATTCTTTTCCCTACATTACCTATAAGTCAAAAACAAAACAAATAGACAAAAAACTCTGTTGTAGGAGTAAACATTTGATGGAATCAACTGATCTGAAGGAACATAGTCCAGGCAGTTACTGCTCACTTACATAAGATGATATTCCAGACACAAATTAGAAGAGTAAGCTAAAGGCTTTAAACAAATCAGGCTAACACATCAACAACAGAAAAGCCAAAGGATGTATTACATAATTAAGAGTTAGAAGAAAAACTAGTTTTTCTTTTTTCTTTTTTTTTAGAAAAGGCAAACTCAAATACCCTGCTATTTATTAAGGGAGATAAAAGAGACTTAAGGTGGACTATAGGGTTGTAAAATACTACTTACAATTCATTTTGCATTTTGAAATTGCATTTATTTTACTTGTAAATCTCCCACTTACTCAAGTCTCTCCAGTTTCATTAATGCCTCCTGGTGTGCAGCGTTTAACTGTTGCATTTTGTCCGCAGAGGATTTCTATTAAAGCAATTTTAATCATCTCATATTAGTGCATTTCAACACAATCAGAGTGTCCAAAATGCTTACTCATACTATAGTTTGAACCATCAGAAATAAGAAATTTAAGATAGAGTTAGGCCTTCATGACAAATGAATTAGGAATTTCTTTACTCAACACAAATGTCGGGCTCTCATCATAGGCACTGAGCTCAGTACTGAGAATTCTCAAGAAGACTAACTTATAGGCCTTGAACTTAAGTAGCTAAGTCTCCTTGAGGAGCCAGATACAAGAATAAAAACCCACAAAATAGCTTGTTGTTTTTAATATAATGGGAACCAACAAGAGTGACATCTAACCCAACTTGGGTAATGGCTGGGAAGAAGGGTGATAGGACATCGTAGAGGTGATAGATGTCTGAGGTGTGTCTTAAAGATAGTGGATACTTAACCAAGCAAAATTATGAGAGTGTGTGTATGTTGGCACATGAATGTGGTAAGCTTTGAAGATTATATGATGTTTAGGAGGTATAAGCTTAGCATGATTTGTGCAAAGAAGTATGGATCCATATAGCTCAGTGAAGCTGGAGCCTAGGGTCTAAGTGTTTGGAGTTACTCTGGTGCTTTTCTAAGAGTATGGTACCCCATTACTGAAGACAAATGGGAAAAATCACACAGATGACTCATAATCTTCCCAAATTCTCTAAATTGTTGATGAAAGGAAAATGAGTTTCTGTCTGTTAAAGAGATTGCCTTGGACTGAATCTGAGCAACCATGATAACCACCACCACAAACAGTCCAATTATGCCATTATTTAAAAGGCAATATAAACCTCAAATATGTCCATTATTTAATAAAAGCTACATTATGCAAACTTCAAAGAAAAAAATGTAAACATATCAATATTCCCTAACATTTCCTCATAAAGGAAAACAAGCCTCAGCTACAAGATTTTAAAACAAGCAGAACTCAGCCTCTCCAGAATGTTACCAAATTTCAAAGAAAATACGATTCTGAGATATGCTTTCCAGTAACTAAAATCTGCAAGTTTACAGAAATATAAAAATGAATTCAATTCTAAAGGCAATACAGCAATTTGCTATCTATGGCAATCATTTCAAAACAGATTATAAGTTCATAAATAATGTTACTGATCTGGCATGTAACCCCAAAACATATTTAAATCTTACATATTGCCAAAGAAATTCCATATACGTCTCACGGCATGCTTCTCTGAAGTGAATAAAGTTGATAATGCCACTTAAAAACCGACTCGTCCGTTTTGCTTCTAAAATAGAAAGCAACACTCTTTAAATAAACCTTTGAACTAACATAACATGAAAATGAAAATTCATCTTCTTCCACTATATATTCTGCTCATAATATATAAAATAAAACTGTATAGGTTATAATAAAGTGTAGAAAATCTGCTCAAACTTAAAGGTAAGAATTATCTTTGTATTAATAACTTAAAAAAAAAAAGGCAAACCACTTTTGGTCATGAAGAAATAACAGAAACCAGAATTACCCTCCCATATTAAAAAACTAGAAAAACAAATAAAAATACATGAAGCAACAAATTTTAGATGCTGGACAACAGGCAATACAGTAGAGCTATCTCTAAGAGAAACAAATGAGGTGAACTCTATTACTGCACCAGCCTATGACTGAAGAGTTTTCAGGCTGTACTCTAGAGAAAGAGAACACAAATAAAACTTGTGAATCTTGCTGGATCAAGAAGACAGAGTTTAGAGTTAGTAGAAGCCAAAGCAACTAGGATTTATGGAACTGAGTATTGAGACGAGGAAACTGTAAATAGAAAGAGTTCTGGAAATCTGTAGAGGAATTCCCTCAAGTTCTCAGTTAAGTACTAATTAGTTCATGAATAGGAAGAAACTACTGAGGCCAGGAAAACAATCAAAAATATTTAAAGGAATAAAAAAAATCCAGCAACTAACAATGTAAACTTCACAATGTCTGGCATGGGCTAAAAATAACCAGACATGCCAACAAAAAGGACAACATGATCCATAAGAAAATATAATCAATCAACAGAAACATATTAAAAAATAACACAAATAAATAGATGATAGATTTAGTAGATAAGAATGTGAAAACAGTCTTTATAAATAAATAAAGGGGGCAGAGAAAATAATCAGCCATATGAAGAAATAAAAGGAAAGATATTTTTAAAAAGATCTGAATTAAGAGTTGAAAAATACCTGAAATAAAAATTACACTGATAGGAATAACAGATTAGACCTAAAATAAAAGGATTCATGAAATTGAAGACATAATAGAAGTCATCTAAAATAAAGGCCAGAGAGAAAAAAATGAATACAATATCTGAGCTGAGAGACAGTATCAAGCAGCATAACTAATGTGTAATTGGAATCCTACAAAAAGAAGGGACAAAAAAACTTACAGAATAGTTGAATGTTTTCCAAATTGTATAAAAACAATAACCATATCCAAGGAAGCGAACAAACCTAAATGGGGGGCAGAGATGGAGGGGGAGGGAAGAAAGAACAGAAAAACAAACAAACAAACAAAAAACACCGAAAAGTCACATTACATTCAAACTGCTAATAACTAACTTAGAAGGCAAAAAAAAAAATCTTAGCAGCAGCCAGAGGAAAACAAAACACATTATAGAGAGAGAAAAACAAAGATAAGAAAAGCAACAGACTTATCAGAAACAATGCAAGTCAGAAGACAATGGAGCAATATATTTAAAGCACTGAAAAAACTGTCAACTAAGAATTCTATATTGTAGTCCCTCAGTATCTGCTGGATATTAGTTCCAGGATGCCTACAGAACCCAAGTCTGTGAATGCACCAGTCCCTTACACCAGGCACAGTGGCCGGGTGCGGTGGCTCACACCTGTAATCCTAGTACTTTGGGAGGCCGAGGCCAGTGGATCACGAGGTCAAGAGATCGAGACCATCCTGGCCAACATGATGAAACCCCTTCTCTACTAAAACTACAAAAATTAGCTGGGTGTGGTTATGTGCACCTGTAGTCCCAGCTACTAGAGAGGCTGAGGCAGAAGGATCACTTGAACCTGGGAGGTGGAGGTTGCAGTGAGCCGAGACTGTGCCACTGCACACCAGCCTGGTGACAGAGTGAGACTCCGTCTCAAAAACAAAAACAAAAAAACCCGAAAAAACAAACAAAACAAACACACAAAAAATGGCATAGTACAGTCAGCCCTCCATATCTGTGCATTGTGCATCTGCAGATACAACCAACTATGGATTAAAAACTTGACTTTTCATATCCACTGAGTGCTTAAGAAAAATACCTTTTATTTATCCATTTCTCTTTCTTTCCTTCTCAAAAAGAAGCGGGTCTCACTGTATTGCTCAGGCTGGGATGCAGTGGCATGATCATAGCATAGCTCCCTGCAGTCTCAAATTCCTGGACTCAAGTTATTCTCCCATCTAAGCTGCTGGAATAGCTAGGATTACAGGTATCCATCACCACACCTGGCTCATTTTTAATGTTTGTTTTGTAGAAAAAGGATTTTGCTATATTGCCCAGGCTGGTCTCAAACTCCTGGACTCAAGCAATTCTCCCACCTTGGCCTCTCAAAATGATAAGATTACAGGTGAGAGTCACTACACCTGGCCTCAAGAAAAATACCTTTCAAAAATTAAAGTGAAATAAAGGCTTTTTAACAGCACTACAAGAAGTGTTAAATAAAATGCTTCATGTGTAAGAAAAATCATACCAGATGGAAATTTGGTGTACTTAAAAGAATGTGAGATAACATAAAAGACATTTTTCCTCATATAAAAAAACCTCTTTAAGAAAGAAATCATATCAAAAAAAATGAATGCACTTGTATGTTTATTATAGCACTATTCATAATAGCAAACAAATAAAATGAACCTGTGTCAATCATTGGAGGATTAGATTTTTAAAATGTGGTGTGCATATACCACAGAATACTACTCAACCACTAAAGAAATAATGTCTTTTGCAGCAATATGGTTGGAACTTGAGGCTATCCTAAGTGAAATAACTCAGAAACAGAAAGTCAAATACTGCACATTGTCACTTATAAGCAGGAACTAAACAATGGGTACACATGGACATACAAAGTAGAACAGACATTGGAGACTCCAAAATGTGGGAGGACAGGAGAGGGATGAGGGCTGGAAAACTACTGATTTGGTACAATGTTCACTACTTGAGCGATGGGTGCACTAAAAGCTGAGATTTCATTACTACACAATATATGTATGCAAGAAATCTGCACTTGTACCCTCTACGTGTATTTTTTAAATGTCAAAATAGAAAATCCTTTAAAAGATAACTGTTTCACACAAATCTAATATCGATTAAGGGGTTTATGATATCTTTAAAAGTAAAATTTATGACACAATAGCACAAAGACCAGTAGTGGAGAAAATAAAAGTATATTATTGTAAGGTATACTATATTTGAAGATAGATAATGGCATGTTAAAGATATATACATATACACTAAAACTTGGAGCAAATACCATTTGAAAAAGACATATAGCTGATAAGCCAATAACAGACAAGGTAGAATATCTTTTTCATATATAGTATTATATAAAATAAAATTTATTTTAATAAACCAAAATAAGGCACGAAATGGAGAAAACAGGACTAAAGAACAGGACAAAGAGAAAACAAATAGTATAAAGGTGGATTTAAGCCCAATCATATCAATAATAACATTAAGTGTAAATGGTCTAAGACTGATTAAAAGACAGCGATAGTGATGTTGAATTTAAAAAGAAAGACCCAACCATATGCTGTCTACGAGAAACCCATTTTAAATATAAAGACACAAGTTACAAGGATGATATGGCATGGTTACACTAATGAAAAGAAAACCTGAAGTAGCTATGGTAATATCAAATCAAGTATATTTCAGAGCAAAGACTATGTCATCAAGAGGATATAGCAATTGTAAATGTGTGTGCTTCTAAAACTAGAGCTTCAAGGTACATAAAACAAAAATTTAAAGAATAGACAAAACAGACAAACTCACAATCATAGCTGAAGATTTTAACATCTATCAACAGTTTAATGGAACAACCAGCAAAAAAAAGTCTGTAAGGACCCAGTAGGCTTGAACAACGCTATTAATCAACTGGATCCAATTAACATGTTTAAAACACTCCACTCATCAACAACAGTGCTCATGGAACTTTTACAAGGGTAGACCATGTGGTGGGCTGAATAATAGCAACCAAAGATGTTCAGGTCCTACTCCTTGGAATTTGTGCATGTTACCTTATTTGCAAAGTGGCTTTATAAGTATAATTAAAGATCTTGAAGTGAGAAAATTATTATAGAATAACTAGGTGGGCCCTAAATGCAATCACAGTGTCCTTATAAGAGGAAAGTAGAGAAAGATTGGACTATACACAGAAAGTAGAAAGCAATGTGATCATGAAAGTGGAAAGAGATTTAAATATGCTATACTGCTGGCTTCAAAGACAGAAAGAAGTCATGAGCTGAGAAATGCAACCCTAGAAGCTAGAAAAGGCAAAGAAACTGATTCTCTCCTAGAGCCATCTGAAGGAGTGCAACCTTAGTAACACCTTGGTTTTGGCCCAGTGAAACCAGTTTTGAACTTCTGACCACTAGAACTATAGGAGAATAAATGTATGTTATCTTAAGTCACCAAGTTTGTGGTAATTTATTACAACCACCATAGTGAACAAATACAGACCATATTCTGGGTCATAAAATAAGTCTGAATACATCTAAATGGATTCAAATGATACAAAGTATATTCTCTGATCACAAAAGAAATAACTTAAAAATCAGTAACAGAAAAAATTGTGGGAAAATCCCCAAATATTTGGAAAGTAGACAACACACTTATAAATAACCCGCACATGAAAAAAAGAAATCAAAAGGGAAATTAGAAAATATCTTGAACCTAATAAAAATGAAAATACAACATATCAAGGTTTGGGGGATGCAGCTAAAGCAGCACTAGAGGTAAATTTACAGCAATACATACTCATTAGGAAAGAAGAAAGGTATCTAATTAATGGACTCGGCTTACTGCCTTAAAAAAAAAAACTAGAAAAAAAAGAGTAAATGAAACCCAAAATAACCATGAAGAAAGAATAACAATAAGTTCAAAATTCAATAATAATAAAAAGACGTATAATATAGAAAAGTCAATTAAGTCAAAAGGTGGTTTTTTGAAAAGTGATAAGCTGAAAACCAGACTGGTTAGGAAAAAAAAAAAAAAAGAATAAAGAAACAAATTATTAATGACAAAAATGAAAGGGAAGATTTTATTACCTACCACAATGACATTAAAATAATATGGGAATATAATGAACACTTTTTTGTTAACAAATTTGCCAACCTAAAAATTCCTTTAAAAATATAAATCACCAAAGCTAACTCAGGAGTTTTGACAATAAACAACCAGAATAGCCCTTAACCTATTAAAGAAATTGAATTCTTAATTTATCCCAGAGAGAAAACTCCAATCCAAGATGGATCCACCAGTAAATTCTGCCAAATATTCAAAAAAGAAATAAATAATACAAATTTTACAAAACAATTCCCAAAAACGGAAGAGGGAATCTTTCCAAATGTATTCTATGAGACTGGTATATCCTGATATTCAGATCAGTCACTGCAGTGACATTGCAAGAAAACTGCAGAACAATATCCATCATTAACATGACAAAAACACTTAATAAAATATTAGCAAATCAAATCTAGCAATATATTAAAAATATATCATAACCAATCAGGGAACATCCTGAATGCAAGGTTGGCTTGATATTCAAAAATCAAACAATGTAATTTGGTAGATTAAAAAAGAGAAAACCCATGATTATCTCACTAGAGGCCACAAAGGCATTTAATACCCTTCATGATAAAAACTCTCCATGAAATAAAGTAAAAGTTGCACGTTCTGATAAAAAAAACTAAGAAAAATCCTACAACTAATACTTAATAATGAAAGACTAAATGGTTTCCCCCTATGATCAGGAACAAGGTAATGATGACTGCTGTCATCATTTCAATTCAACATTATACTAAAAGTCCAAGCCAGTAAAAAAAATAAAAAAATAAATAAAAAAATAAAGGCATCTTGATTAGGAAAAAACTTTGTTCTCAAACAAAGATTGAGAATTGTCAATAAGGAAAATCCTAAGGAATCTACAAAAAAGAAAAAATCTACTCAAATAATAAGTGATTTTAGCACAGTCAATATACAAAAATCAATTGTATTTGTCTACACTAACAATAACTAATCAGAAAATTTTAATTTACAGAACCATTAAAAATTTGATTTAGGCATAAATTTAACAAAATTTATTATACAAGGCCTGCACTCTTAAATTTATAGAACATCATTATGAGAAATTTAACAGCCTTAATAAATGCAGAGATATAGCATGCATATGGATCAGAAGACCCAATATTATTAAATTGTCAAATATCCCCCAAATGAACAATACATTCAAAGTAATCTCAATCAAAATGGCTTTTTCAGGGGGAAGAAGAGTAGAAAGTGACAAGCTGAAAATACTAAAATACATACAGAGATGCAAAGGACCAGAATAGCCAAAATAATCTTGAAAAAGACGAAGAAAGAGAAATAACACTGATTTCAAGACTTACTATAAAGCTAAAGTAATCAAAGTACTGCTTGACATAACGATAGACATACAGATCAATGCAGTAGAATAGCAAGCTCAAAAATAGACACATATAAATATATAGTCAATTAATTTTTAATAGACTTCCTTTTTTAAAGGAGTTTTAAGTTCAAAGTAAATCTGAACAAGAAGTAGATAGTTCCCATATACCTTGGGTCCCCACACATGTACAAACTCCTCTCCACCAACTTCCTTCACCTGAGTGGTATATTTGTTACAACTGATGAACTTGCACTGACACATCATTATCACCCCAAATCCACAGTACACATTAGAATTCACTCCTGGTACTGTACATTCTGAGTTTTGACACATGCATAATGACATATATCTACCATTAGAGTAGCATACAGAGTACTGCCACTGCCCTAAAAATCCTTAGTGCTAAAGGGGTCCTATTCATCCCTCCCTCACCCCTAACCCCTGGAAACCACTGATCTTTTTACTGTCTCCACAATATTACCCTTTCCAGAATGATATATAGTTGTGTAGGCTTTGCAGACTGGTTTCTTTCACTTAATAATATGCATTTAATGTTCCTCTATGTCATCTCATAGCTTGCTAGCTAATTTCCTTGTAGTGTTGAATAATTTCTATTCTCTAGATGTACTACAGTTTATTCATTCACCTAGGCTACTTTCAAGTTCTGGTAATTATGAATAAAGTTGCTCTGAACATCTATGTGTAAGTTTTTGTGTGAATATAAGCTTTCAATTCACTTGGGTAAATACCAAGGAGCATGACTGCTGGATTGTAAAGTAAGAGTATGATTGATGCTGTCCTCTCTATAGTGAGTGAGTTCTCACAAGATCTGGTCACTTAAAAGTGTGTGGCACCTTCCCCCTTGTGCTTTTGCTCTGCTCTGGCTATGTGACATGTCTGCTCCCCCTTTGCCTTCTGTCATGACTAAGCTTCCAGAGGCCTCCCCAGAAGCAAGCAGATGCCAGTATCATGCTTCCTGTATAGCCTGCACAACGGTGAGCCAATTAAATCTCTTTTCTTTATAAATTACCCAATCTCAGGTATTTATAGCAATGCAAGAATAGCCTAATACATACACCAAATCTCTTAACTTACAATAACTTGATGGATAAATATCAAAGTCAAATTAAGGGACAATTAAAGCTAGAATTTTACATTCTGATATAACATGACTATTCTTTTAATGATAAAAGACAATTTCTTTACAGTAAATAGTAATTGCTACATTTCATAAAATTGGTATGATGAATCCACTATGCAACATCATACTTACATATTGTTGGTACTCATATTCCCAAATTTATAGAACATTTTTAAATGGAAAGAGTTTCTAAAAAATCAAATAAACAGCTTTTCTGTGGCTCTTAAAAGGAAAAAAAAAAATCCAACATGATATTAAAAATTCATACTTAAAAATGGGATATACTTTTTAAAGGCAATTTCCTTGAAGTTGTTTTTCTTTTTTTTTTTTTTTTACATTTACTGATGGAAAGGTGAAGGTGAAATGGTAGATTGAAGCCAGACATTAAAATTGTTTTGAATTCTCACTTACTTGGACATAGAATATCAGCAGTCTCAAAGTCATTCACCCGACAGATGGGCAAAAATGAGTCCCTTGAAGATGAAGTACAAAAAGACTATTGAAAAGTATTTTGCACATTAAATACTAAGCCATAGGATATAAACATCTTATTCTCAGAAAGAGATTTCTGGATATACTTCTTAAGGTCAGGGGATGAAGCCAGAAGTCTACTATAATGTATAACCCTACAGCACTGAAATCTATTTTTTCTGTATATTAATCACATAGTCATGCAATAAAGTATAGTTATAGATTCTAATAAACAGTACATAAACTTGGTGACACTAAGACTCTTTTAAGAACTCAAACCTCTTCACAAAGATGGTAAACAATTTTAGACTTACAGTATCTTACAAGTTCAACTGAAAATATGCTGAGAAAGTGGCACAGTTGGAGGCAGTTCTGTTTGGTGGCAGTCTACAATTTTGAAATTTTGAATGTATATGGGATGAAATGAAGAGGAACATAGTAGGTATTCCTTCCCAAAGAAAATTATGTCTTTAAGAAAACTTAATGCAATATAAATATGAATGTAGACTAAGACAATAAAATCACTCTTTACTCACAGATGAGTAACTAAATTGCTGAATGGTAAGAAGCCTTCCATTAAATGTGGATACATGACTTCAGAGTTCACTGGCATCTAAATGCAAGAAACCACAAAATCAACCGTACGCATTGATTAGACAAAATGAGAAAAATCTTCAGCTAAGATCAAAATATATTAACTTATTATCATTAAAGACCTTAATACATATTCTAGTATAAATACAGAGTTTTCATTATTATTAATGCTAAGTTCATAGTAGGTGCTTAATAAAGATTTTTAAATGAATTTTTAAAATGGAATAAGGTTAGCATTTACTAAATATCAGGTACTATGCAAATACTTAATTTGCTAAAAGCTCAGTTGCTTCATTTCAATTGTTTCAATCTTACTGCATATCTTCTACTCTAATTTGGGAGTTCTTCCAGAGAAGAGAACAATAGGAAGACTTAGCTATTGTTTATTATAGTCTCTGAAGACAAACCTAAAAATTTTTAACAACTGCATAGCATCAATAATCTGTGTCATTTAAGTCTTTTACTATGGTTTTCATCTTACTAAAGCTATGGATATAAACCATTATTATGCATAAGATCCCAATGTAACTGACACTAATTTTCTATGTCTTTTGTTAAAAATAAAGTCAATAACTTCCCATCATAAATGCCAGTATGCATTGTAAGCAGAACTGCAGCAAAACAAAAAAACAAAAAAACAAACAAACAAAAACACCCCCATAATTTTGCCTCATCTTAAACTCACCATGTAAAAATGCTCCAGTCGAATTCCATATACTATTTGTAAGGCTCTCATGTAGATCATGTGCAAGACTTCAGGCTACAGCAAAAACAACTTTGAATATTCTGATGCATAACTCTAAAGTTTATCATAATGATGATAAACTCATACTATCATCATTACCATACAGTATTATAGTCAATGAAAGCAAAGAAGAAAAAGGCAACAAAATTACTCCATTTCCCTTGAAATACTCCTTAATTTTTCCAAATTTAACACAAGATGCTTAGTTTGCTCATACATAAGTGGTCAAGGGATCAGCTGTTTAAGAATGAGAGGGCAAGTATATCCAAATCCAATCCAAGCAACCCAATCCACCTTAGGAAATGGAAGAAGAAGAGTTAGTCTTTCAGAACAGGCTGTCAGGCATGTGGCAGAAATAATGGCACATTGAAAATGTGTGTGTGTGTGTGTGTGTGTGTTTTAAAGAACACAGGAAACCTTGTTTGCTGCCCAGATATTAAGGTTTCCTTAGATGTGAAGTTTAAGGGAACCCTTGATCAGGAGGTATAAATGTAATAGGGTTATATATGATTTTAAAAATTGGATCTTCTAAAACAGCAGTTCCTAAATGCAGGCGTGTGAATCTGTTCTGATCCATGTAGTAATACAACCGTATTGGGTGAGCAGAAAGACGAGAAATATAGGGAAAACGTGGTAATCTTTTAAGAAAGCTGAATTTACTCAGTTTGAAGACATCAGTTATTCTAAAAGTATTTCTTCCATTTTCAAGAATCAAAGGGGGTAGCGATGTCAGAAAGTTTGAGTTCTACATCATTAAACCAGGTTTTACTATGTTATCACTTCAAGTCCAACACAAGAAACTGGAAGGAGACTTTGGGATTTTCTGTGACACATAAATAGTTCATTTTGTATTTAATAACTAAAGATAGGAAAAACAGTACCTGTCAAAACAAGTCAATTCCCCCTGGGGCATAATGCATGAAAATTAATCTGTAAGCTTCCAAAGAGGATTATTTCTAAGCATTTTTTTGTGGTTGAAAACCACTTGGAATAAGTTCCTTCAACCCCTACCAATAAATGATACTCTCAGACCACCATTCCAATAATAATAAAAAATTGAATATACTTTAATATGCTTTAGAAGCTGGTTTTCTTTCTTTCTTTTTTTTTTTTTAAAGAAAACGACTATATTAAAGAGTTGAATCCTAATGGGAATGTAGAAGTCACCACACATATAAACTTGGTGTTATTTTTAAATTACACTAGGTGAGAGATTCTCTCTCGATGAAAATGGTCTCCATCAAATAGGAGGGCATATCCCTTTCTTGCCACACTATAGACCTAGTAGCTTACTTTTTTCTTAAATACCATTATCCACATGCAAACATAACCACCTTTTACCTTTGGATTTGGATAAAGATCATTCTTGGTGAGGTTTTTACCATCAGCTCCTGTTAAGATCTTATTGCGAATATGAATCACAATCTCAGCTACATTGTATCTGGGGAAAGACAAAGTTTCCATCTTGGAAGTTTCCTGTTAATCTGAAAGAAGAAAAAAATATTAGAAATATCACATAATCAGTAGCTCTCATTATCTGGAAACTAATAAATATTAGGACAAAATGAACGAGCCAAAGTTGAACTATTCATAGTAGTGTTAACTATCATCAAATATCTTAGTAAAATAAAGACAAATATTTATCTATGTATCCTAAAATTACTTTTATTCTAAGGTGACACAGTTATTTTCTACTAATTTTCCTAGTGTTGTTCTCTTTTGTAGGAAGAGAAAAACACATTTGGGAAGGAGGACTTTGGTTGAATACATAGATGGGAACCATGTGCTTTTCTTTTACATGTGAGGGCCAAGGAGCTTAACAAGACCAATCCTAATAATTAATTCTCAAAGCAAGGCATACAGGCAACATTATCAGCAGAAGCCATATATAAACAACAGTAATATAGAGCATAAAAAATTGTATTCAGTTTTGACATCCTATTCAATACATATATAGTGAGATGGCTAATCAGGTTGTAGATGCAAACAGAAGAGAGAAAAACAACTGAATAAGAATAGATTATATAATTGGTAGCAATTCCTATCACCAGAGTGAGAACTTCAAGAAAACGAAAAACCATATCTCCTAATGTCTTCATGTAGTGAGTTATTCCTATCTGTGTCCCCCTAGAGTAGTAGTTCTCTAACTTTATCCTCAAGGGCACATCTGGCAATGGCTGGAGACATTTTTGGTTGTCAGCACAGGAGTGTGGGTGCCACTAGAATCTAGTGGGTAAAGACCAGGGATGCTGCCAAACGTCCTGTGATGTATAGGGTGGCCCCCACAGCAAAGAATTATCCAGTTCTAAAGGTCAATAAATGCTGATGTTAAAAAACCTTGTACCTGTAATCTCAGCACTTTGAGGGGGACCAAAGCAGGTGGATCGCTTGAGCCCAGGAGTTTAAGACCAACCTGGGCAACATGATGAAACCCTATCTCTACAAAAAACCTAAAAATTAGTCAGGCATGGTGGCCTATGCCTATAGTCCCAGCTACTTGGGAGGCTGAGGTGGGAGGATCACTTGAGACTGGGAAGTAGAGGTTGCAGTGAGCAGAGATTGCACCACTGCACTCCAGCCCGGGTGATAGAGACCCTGTGTCGAAAAGGGAAGGGAAGGGGAGGGGAGGGGAGGGGTGGGGGAGGGGAGGGGAGGGGTGGGGGAGGGGAGGGGAGGGGAGGGGTGGGGGAGGGGAGGGGAGGGGAGGGGAGGGGGGGAGGGGGGAGGGGAGGGGAGGGGAGGGGAGGGGAGGACAGGGAAGGGGAGGAAAGGGAAGGGAAGGGGAGGGGAGGGAAGGGGAGGTGGCAGGTGAGGGGAGGGAAGGGGAGGGAAGGGGAGGGAAGGGGAGGGAAGGGGAGGGAAGGGGAGGGAAGTGAAGGGAGGAAGAAAGAAAGAAAGAGAGAAAGAAAGAAAACCTTGTCCTAGAGCCTTGCATTTAACCCTGTTATGATACTAGTTGCAACGTACCAAAACTATGTTTAAAGAACTCTGACACTACATTGTGAGATTCCAGGATCTTTTCATTTTCTTCGTATCTCTCCCTGTAACCACAAAAATAGCAGTAGTAACAGCAAGAGGGAAATGAGCAGCAATAGCAGCCACTGCTCAGCCACTCCCTTAAATACCTGTTGTGTTACCTTCAGATCCCCTACTCTCCAGTGAAGCAAAATGATCTTAGAGACCCAATGTGAATATATTCAATTTTGCAAATACATTGAAATGGCCCACAATTCTGAGAATCTATTTCTTTAGGCTCCTAATGTTTTTCAGAATTTTAGGGTTAAAAAGGGGAGCTTTGGCAACTTGCCTAACCTCTAATAAATGGAAGCCATTTTAAATAATGATTAACAAATAACTTCCCAATTCAGTTTGAACATGTGACATCATCACAGAATTCACTCTCAATGTAACTTTTTCCCACTTTATTATGATTCCAAATTAAATAACTCTTCCTTACAGTGTGTGGAAATATGTTTTGTTGTAATTTTACCTCTCGGTCCAGTCACTGCAACTAAATAGAATATATTAATCTCTGTTTACATGACACCATTTTCAAAAATGTGAAGAAAGCTATTACACCTCTGCTAAGCCCTCCCTTTTTTAAAGTAAGTATAATTTGTTTATGTTTGGCTATATGTAACTTTAAAATACTCCTTATAACGACATTGTTTTAGAAACTACTATCTTATTCATCTTCCTGTAACACACACTATTTTGTAAATGTCTTCTTAAAATGTAGTGCCCAAACTGAACACGACATGGTCTGTCTAGGGCACAGTATTAATGGCCTCTGCTGTAGCACTTGTTGATCAACTGAAACTCCAAGAACTTCACCATGACCGTCTTGTATCAAGACGGCTTCTCCCTGTTCTTTTTTTTCCCTCTTTTCCTCTTTTTTGGTCACATCTGCTGGGTCACTTGTGTTCTTGTTGTATAAACTGATCATTTGAACCTTAAGCAAGAATTTGGACTTTCTACCATTAAATTTCATGATTGCAAGCTTTCCTGTTAGAGCTAGGACCTTTTGTCTAATTTTTTTTTCTTTGAGGCAGGGTCTCAGTTTGTCACCCAAGCTGGAGTGCAGTGTGGCACAATGACAGCTCACTGCAGCCTCGATCTCCCAGGTTCTAGCTATCCTCCTGCCTCAGCCTCCCAAGTAGCCAGGACTACAGCAGGCACACACCACCACGCCCTGTTAATTTGCGTGTGTGTGGAGATGGGGT
This sequence comes from Macaca nemestrina, assembly GCF_043159975.1. Taxonomy (NCBI): domain Eukaryota; kingdom Metazoa; phylum Chordata; class Mammalia; order Primates; family Cercopithecidae; genus Macaca; species Macaca nemestrina. The sequence goes on along the minus strand of NC_092125.1, from coordinate 21,378,542 downwards.
CTATGTTGCCCCGTCTAGTCTTGAACTCCTGGGCTCAAGTGATCCTCCCACCTCAACCTCCCAAAGTGCTGGGATACAAGCATGAGCTACCTTGCCAGGCCATAGAGCTGGGATCTTTTGGATTCTGATGCATCACATATCAGATGTCCCCTTTGGCATAAATATGCATTCTACATTTTCATGTAAGTCATAGACTTAGAGGTTGTTTATAAAAGGACTGGACCAAAGAAAGACTTCAGAAAAAGTCACTTTTCCAAAGAACCTGCATCTGAATTACAGAATATTGCAATAGAAAGCATAGGTGTAAAGTATCTTCAAAATTATTATCACTCGTTCCTCTCTTCTCTAATATTTGGCACTCTACTATCAGATTAATCCTTATAAAAACACTTAATGCATCATATAATATTTGTACGAAAATACTTCAATTACCTTACCCACATCAAATTCAAATTTTTCTGCTAGGCTTCCAAAACCTTTAATAATTGAATGAAATTTGTGCTCCAAGTTAGTCTCCTAACTTTCCCAAACTTCCAGTATTTCCTTTTGGAACCTCCTCCAATATCCAAATTCTATCATTCTTTTGGAGTACCATTTCAGTTACAATTTATTCATTAACGAGAGATGAAGAAAGACACTTTCCAACTACACAGTTTGAGCTCCTGGGTGGGATAAAGTATATAAATGACTTCATATATACGCAGTAATACTCTGTCTAACGAGTAGCAGAGATTAACTGCTAATTATTCCTCTGGTTTCTCACTTACTTGCAGCACCACGATGCTGAGCAGAGTAGATACTAAAAGTATTATCTGTTAAATTTTACACACTTTGTTTTGTTAAAATAAACTATTTGTGGACATCACAGTTCCAGGAGGCAGAGATTAAACAAAAATAAACAGAAATGACTCCCAACTTCAATGATTAAGTAAAACGTTCCTTGAACTTTTAAAGGGAAAAAAAATGATCGCGTTACGCATGCGTAGTGCTATATATACGCTGCTCTCTTCCTTTGAATTTTGAACGTGCATTGAGAGTGATATTTTTGTCCTTTCATTCATGGTTTTGGATTTGGTTAAGAAACGTTTGGCAACGGAGATGTGTAAAAAGCTGACAAGCATCTGCAGCCAAATAAGCCACATCACCACCTCCTTTCCAAAAATCACACATAAATGTATGCCTAAGTTGAACAATTTCAGCTCAAGCTCGTCTTCTTTGGTCTATGCTGCACCAGAAAACACCCATTAGTTTCTTAGGAACTGAACTCTGGTTGTTTCTGGGACTAAAATCAAATAAAAAGTAACGATGGGCCCGCCCCTCACCTCCCAGGCGCTGGTTTCTTCCGCCTCCTCCCACCGCTGAGCACAACAAAAACACCGCCAAGCCCTGCGTCCCGACACCTGCCCGCGCCTTGGGATGGCGAAGGTGTCCGCAGGCTTCCTTCCTCCGTCCTCTCGCGCTCACCTACAGTGCCGGCCGCCGACAGGAAGGCGGCGAGTTCGAGGAGCAGCTACAAGCAAAGTAAAAAATCAGCAAACGTCGACCGTTGTCACTTTTCAAACTTGCCGCCTCCTACTGGAAGTCCCGCCTCGTTCCGGCAAGCCCGCGTCCAACCGCGACGGATGCCGGTTGGGCTCAAGAGCCGCCAGGCAGGTGGGGCTGGAATTGTCATGGAAGGGGCAGGGCGCAGCGCGGAACCATTGCTCGCGGAGCTGGCGCCGAGTCGGAACCTCGGACTGCGGGAAGTGGAAGCGCCGGGGTTTCGGGGAAGAGACCGGGGTTGAGCATTTATAGCCCAGCTTAGCGTGACTTCCGCCGGCGTTGAACGCGTTTTCTGGGTCCGAGTTGAAGGGCAAAACCAAGTGGAGGAAACTTCACTAAGTTCAGGGTGACAAGGGAGGAAGTGCAGAGGTAATTTATAGAATTCCAGAGTAATAATAATTTGTTGAACATTGATTATGTGCCGGGTTCTGTTAGATGTTTATCAGCATCATCTCATTTAGATTTCATTAAAGGGGAGAAAAGGGAGAGTGGAGAGATACTATCATCCCCTCAGGTGAGGGCTCTGAATCAGAGAATGCAGTTATCTGCGCACAAGTAGCATATCTTCCATGTGAACACACATCCTCTGACTCTGTGCTCATAAGCACGACTTCAAGAGGTGGAAGGAACGTAACATTCATCTGGTCAAATCCTCTCGCTTTTACAGATAAGAAAACTGGACTCAGTGAGAAGTGATTTGTTAGAAGTTATACAGTAGGTGGTACTGTCTAAAGTAGAAACCAGGTCTCGTGATTTTAGCTTCTCCCTCTTCGATCAGCCCTCAGGAGGAGCCAGGAACATCAGGTGCTTTCCACCACTGAACTGTTCCCCAAACTTGCACATTCCTGAGTGAGTTGCATTCTTCAGATAAGGGGCCCTGAAATCTGTATTTTTTTACGTGGTATTTTGTTTGTTTTGGCAAGAATGGAAACACTGCACTTAATACAAGTTAGGAAACCACGGCAGGCCTAGTTATCAGGGGAGAAAGCCATTAAGTTTTATTGAGGTTTGGGACACGAGAGGACATAATAGAACTTGTATCTGGTCACAGGGTATAGCATCATCTGGTGACAGTCGTGTGTTGGATGGGGAACCTGAACTGAATTATGTGAAAAAAGTGCTAGAAAGCTTGTGTTGAATGTAGACAAATACCGGTGCTTTGTCCTGTGGGTTGAAGGACCAAACCTGATAGTGAAGTCTATGCCAATTTTAAATAAAAATACATTTCATATTCATTAGTTCAGGGCTTTTATCTTTCAATGTCTATTTACTGATGTAAGTCTCAAAGTCGGAATCTAGTAAGACTCAAAAGGAGGTTAAGAAAATAGATTTTTAAAAAATATTAGAGTCAGTGAGGAAAGCAGAAAAAAGAGACCTGTCTTATTGACACTTGCCAAATCAAATTGATTACTTATACGTGCATAACTTCCACCAAATCATGTGTCCTTAGAGGCAGGGAAGGGAACCATAGTGTAGTGACTGAGAGCACATCTCTACGGTCAGAGGGAGCTGGATTGAAATCCCTGATTACACCATTTACTACCCAGGTGGACTTAGGCGAGCTGTTTAACCTAACTGAGCTGGTTTCTGCATCTTTAAAATAGGGATAACAGTTCTACTTTATAGGGTATCATGAAGATTAAGTGAATTAGTTCCCGTAGAGTGCTTAATTAAGTGCTTGGCAAAATTATGAGTACTTGATAAATATTAGCTGTTATTTTGACTGTTATTATTTATACATGGTCCCTAGTAAAATATCTTGCAAGTGGCAAGTGCTTAACAAATGTCTAAGTTGTTGTTGAGAATCGAGACAAAAAAAACCAAGCGATTTATGTGAAAGCCAAGATTAGAATGGAACTTGGAGAAAGAGAAAAATGAGGCAAAGGAAGAAAAGAGCAAGATGACGATTTTGTTGTATCGACAATAAATATTGTTTATTTGGGGGTTAATATTACTATTGATGTGATAAATAGTTATATTAGAAGTACATTATTTGTTTAAAAAATGAGTGTTTATTCAAATTAATTTAATTAGAAGGTTAAATCTGACTTTTAAAAACTTTTCGTTGCCTGATACTGGTCAGTGTAAGGTAGAAGGTGGAACATCAGAATTCTCACCCTAGACATTTGTCTAAGAGTTTTGTTATCACCTATAAAAACACTGACAATTGCAGAAAACTTCAGTGTTCTTTATGATTGTAGCATCATAATTTTATACCCTCACATGTGCTACATTTGCCCTTCTATTTCATTTTCCCTGTCAGCCCTCCTGCTAATACCTCCCTTCACAGCCTAGTCTACATGGTTTATCAGCATCCAAACTTCCTGTGTCTGATGCCTCTGACCCAGGTGCCTGTCAAAATCTTGTCCCTGAATCTTGTCTATAAATCCTTAACTGGAAACACTGGAGAAAATGACACAAAGTGACATATGACAGATTGTCAGTCTCTATCTTCAGCTCTTTCCCGGATTCCTGACAAGCCCTTAATTTATCATCAGTAATTTCCCTTTCCTGTAACTTTCAGTGATTTCTCACAAACTTTACCCTTTCCTCATTCCTCTTCCCAGCCTAAATTCCTCTCTTTAATAGAAAGTGACCAGAGTAGTCTTAAAGGTATGTTTCAAGCACATAACACGTTCATATGCATCTGCAATTTGTTGTGTCTATTGCCTTTCTAATTTTAATTTCATGTTCCTTTTCTAGACTGCACTTTAAATTCTGGATGACAAACCTATCAGGACTGAGTGGACCTTTGAGTGACAAGATGGGGGGTGTTCCAAAGAGACCATGGCAGCCTGCAGCTAGGACTTTATCTTTAATGCAAGTGGTGATGCTGTGATATCTAGTGCTTTAAACAAATCTCTTTTTTTAAGTGACAGGGTTTCCAAATTGTTATATCTACTTTGTTTAACAGATCAATAGGGACAAAAAGTTGATTCACTTGGTCTAATGTAGGAATAGGTGAAATACTGATTGGGTCCTACACTCTACTTGCCATCAGGCACCCATTCTTATGAATAGAGATTCCGTAGGGGCCACAGACAATCCCAATACTTTTTTCCCAGTTAATTGAGAAAATTAAAGCCATCATACAATATATAACTTCCTCCCTCTCCACTTCTGTCAATGCCACATATAGCCACCTGTCTTATTTGTCTGTCTCAGAAAATGTAACGTACTTCCTCCACTAATGTATGACCACTGTTTCTTGTTCTAGACCTCTTTTCTGCATTTGGTGTCATTGATCAAACCCTCCTTGAAACTCCTTTTGCATTTTTCCCATCTTTTTCTACCTGTCTCATGCTTCTTGGGGGTCTTTTTTTCCTCTGCCTACCCATTAAATAGTATTTCCCAAAGTTCCAACCTTGAGTTGTTTTCTGTCTGTGTCTTCCCTGTGAGGACTATCTACTCATTGTTTTAACCTATTTGCTCAGGGATTCTAAAACTACTGCTATTCCTAACCTCTTCCTTGAAGTTCAGACATTTGGGAGGCTCATGAGCCCTTCAAACTCTTTTTGTCCTTTGCTTTCATTTGTACTCCCAATTCTATCTCATCTCACTGCCTCCAGCTGTAACTACTACCACCCCCACCTACACCACCAAATCCATCTTGTAAGTAGCAGCCAGAATGACCAGTCTCAAATGTAAATCTATTTCACTTGCCTCCTTAAATTTCTGATCTCCCTCCACGGTCACCTTCAAGATAGTCCACCTCCATGGCCTGGTGTGCTAGGGTCTTCATCATCTTGCCACTCTTTTCCTTCCCAGTCTTGTTTCCCTTTCCAGTACCATCTCCCATCCTACCCACTTCGCATTCATGAGGCTGCTTTACACCTGAGACCTTTCACACTCTTATTGACTTTGTCTGGACTGTCTTTATTTTCTTTGGCTGACTCTTCTTTATCCTTACTAATTTTTTAGGGTTCTTCTAAGAAGCCTTTCCTTATTCCATAGTCTGAGTTAGTTGACTTTTCTCTGCTTTCTTGACATTCATGGATTCATTCAGAAAATATTCATTGAACCCTTATTTTATGCTAGATACTAAGCTAGATACTGGAAATGTAATAATGAAAAAGCAAATATGGCAATAACCAATCTAATAATTTCCTGACAGAGTTTACGTTCTTATAGGGAAAAAAATTTAAAAAATCAAAAAAAGGCAGTTCAGTCTTACTGGCTCCATGCTTGAGAATAGCTAGGAATTGAAAGGGTAAAAGACAAGTGTTCTAGATAGAGGCTAACAATGTTTATGAAGAAGAACACAGTCTAGGAACTGAGAGATTCTAGACAGGGGTGGAGAGGCAAATAGGGACCAGATCATGAAGAGCATTAGTGATGATGTAACAAACTTTGGACTCCTTCTTAAGGCTAATAGTACCTTTGAATGGTATCAACATGATTAGGTTAGTATTTAAATGATGAATCGCTACTCTGAGAAAAAGAACTCAAAGGGTGGCAATACCAGCAAGAAGGAAACCAGTTAGGAGATAATTGTAGTAAACCAGGGAAAGAAAGATGGCAGTTTATACTGGGGCATTGCCAGTGTGGGTAGAAATAGATCTCAGAAGAATTTTAGGAAGTAGAAATGGCAAAACTTGGTGACTGGCTGAATTGTGAGGGCAGAAATGGGATAAATCAAGGACAGAGTTTCAACAAGCTTTAGTGAAGACAGGGACTACCCCATTTGCTGTCATGTATTCACAGCTTAGCACAAATCTTTATACGCTGGAGATGCTTGATAAGTACAAATGAAATTTTCTGGCTTGAGTACCCAGATAAATGGGATGCCAGTCTCTGATTTAGGTAACATAGAGGCAGACTCAGTTGGGAGGTAACTGGTGATTCAGTTTTGAACATGTCTAGCTTAACATGCCTGTGAAACATACCATGTCCAGATACACGGCAATTGGATGAATGATTCTGAAACTCAAGAAGAGAGGTCTGAGATGGATTCTTTGCATACTTAAAAAAATAAAAGTTTATGTTATATTGAAATGATCTGTTTTGTGCCTGTCTCCACTATCACACAGGTCTGGTTCTTTATGACCTTTGATGTTCTAATGCCCAACGCCATGCCTGGTACAAACTGCACACCCAATCAGTGTTTGTTGTTGAACTGAACTCCTTTTGAGACATGATGCATCTAACAAAGTAATAGTAGTAGCTTCTGAGGAGGGAAACTAGCAGGTCAGAGTGAAAAAGAAATGTTCATTTTGTTGAATATATTTTAGTTCCTTTTGCCTTTTCCTCCAATGTATTTCTATTTCATGAGAAATAAAAAGATGACATAAAAAGTGTTCTAGTAGATTTATATGGACTTAATACCAAAAGCAATACTCCAACTATGTTCTAGTCACTATAGAGTAGAATATTAAGATGTTATCTGATATTATATCATATTAGCTTTTTTTTTTTTGAGACAGAGTCTCAGTCTGTTGCCCAGGCTGGTGTCATCATAGCTTACTGCAGCCTCAAACTCTTGTGCTGAAGCACCACATTACGTTATTGATTGGTTTACAAATTCTGTGGTTGTATTATTGATGCCATCATTCAATTCACTTATATGAATTAGGAATAGTAATAGCAAGATGTAGTGAAATTATGAACACACATTTTATAGTAAGGGCATGAGACAGAAAATCTTTGAAACTATGTACTGTATTATCAGATATATACAAAATCTACAAAAGCAAACAAGTGCCATTGTTTTATGCCTGCGTAACATTTCATACAAGAGGAAATAATGATACGTCTCTCCTATCGGCCAGCATTTCTGGCTTGCTGACATAGGTAGCAACATAGGTAGCATTTAATATTCAAAACCCTTTAATCACGAGTATCAGAAAGCACATCTTAACTGTAGTTATAAATGGAAAAGTAAAAATGCATAGTGCTTTTATATATTTTTGAGTTAGTATTGTAGTGTATAATTTTATATAAATGGTTGAGGCCATAGATATTTTGAAAGTACACATTAGTATTTAAAGAAAATAGTAAATTCTAGTAACACTTTTGAATATACAGCATATTCACTGGGTGGCGCTGTTGCATTAATGTTAACCTTACATATTTTGAAAGTTTTATTTTGTTTTATATAAGTAAATTAGAGTGATAAACATTGAACAGAATGTTCTGGATAAAAAAAAAAATAGATTCTAAATTTATTGGCATTAAAATACATGTTTAGAGCCCAGGCTTAAGAAGAAAAATAGCATTGAATTCAAAAGAGCTATCTGCTTTTTATTACCCTTTAATCATTACAAGCCTGTTAATCCACTTGACTTCTCAGCTGTGTTCATCTTTTTTAGTGGATTTGAGAACTGAGCTGTACATTTGTAATACAGTATCTTTGTTAAGGACTCACATGGAATTCTTAGTTTGGAACTATAAAGTACCTATTCTTTGCTAATTTGTGATGAGCTCTAAATAAGATCTGAGGAAGCAAAAAGTTGCTATATTATACTCTAACCTCTCTAGTATCATTTTCCCAACTTTCCCAGCAAGTTCTAGTATTTTAATATAGTTAGTATAGAGAATCTTAGGAATTATCAGCTGAAACAAATTAAATATTCTTCAAAATTTTTGTTCAATGTGACGTTTTAAAATTCAATTTTCTTTTGCAGAGATGGGGTCTCACTATGTTGGCCAGGCTGATCTTGAACTTCTGGCCTCAGGCAGTCCTCCTGTCTTGGCCTCCCAAAGTGCTGGAATTACAGGAATGAGCCAACTTACCCAGCCTAAATTCAATTTTTATATTCTGGATATTTTCAATATCCATATTACAATATCTAGTGCTATTTTTCAGTTATTTCAAAGGAGTTAATGAGATTCTCAGGAAAAATACTGATATTAATGTATTCTAATTTTTTTATTTGAATAGTTTTTGGAGTACAGGTAGTTTTTGGTTACATGATTGAGTACTTTATTAGTGATTTCTGAGATTTTATTGCACCTGTCACCCGAGCAGTGATTGTACTCTAATTTTTAAATTAGTCAGTTATAACACATTTTAGAAAGGTGTCTTAGTTCATTCAGGCTGCTTTAACAAGCTACCACAAACTGGGTACCTTATAAGCAACAGAAATGTGTTTTTCACAGTTCTGGAGGCTAGAAAAATCAAGGCTCTGGCAGATTTGATATCTGGCGAGGGCTTGCTTTCTGGTTCATACATGACATCTTCTAGCTGTGCCCTTGCATAATGGAAGGCATGAATGAGCTTTGTTGGACCTCTTTTTTAAGGGCACTAGTCCCATTCATGAAGGCTCCTGTCATGAATTAATCATTTCTCAGAGGCCCCACCTCCTAATACCACCTTGGGAGTTGGAATTTCAAAATACGAACTTTGGGGAGACACAAATATTCATGCCATAGCAGAAGGGGAATTTTTAAAAAGTGAAACCCATAATAACTCACAAATCAGAAAAGTTTGGGGATAAGTAGGTTTCTTTGTTGTTGTTGTTGTTTTGTTTTGTTTCATTGGTGTTTTGTCACAGTTCTGGTGCCATGTTATCATTCTCATGAATTCTTTATGATAGTGATTTATATTGTCTAGAGTAAATTTTCTAATATGGACCCTTAGGAGAAAATCGCTTCTAAGTTCTCTACATCTTTTTCTAATTCTGTTTTCTCAAAAAGGGGTCTGAGTCTATGCATTTCTATATAAGTACCAAGTAATATTATCTAATTTCATCTTTAGTCTTTGGAAAAATCACCCGCCAGTTTTTCTTTACTCTTTATTAAGCAAATTCAACCTGGCAAACATAGGTTGACCATATATATTCAAAATTAATACCTGAATATTGTTCCTGGGACAATCTGTTAAGATAATTTACATTTATTCACCTTTTATACAATATTTTATAATAATGATAGTGCATATTTACAGAAGATGTACCAGGCGCCAGGTCTTCTCCATGTATTACCTTATTTAATTATCACAACAACTGCATGAAGTAGTTTTTCTTCCCATTCCATTTATAAACACACACACACACACACACACACACACACACACATATACACATATATCATATTTACTTTAAGAAGACTGGAACAACTAGCTCAAGGTCATATATCTAGGAAACCAGGAAGACAAAAGTTGAACCCCAGTAATTAATGTTAGAAGCTCTGTGCCTAGCTCCTCTACTGTGCTTCCTAATTTCAAACCCTTACACTGGAGGAGGCAGTGTTAATTTTTGTAATCTGTGCAGCAGACCCTTTTTATGTTCTACAGATTTTATCCCTGAATCCTTCTAGAAAGGATTATATGCCCAGATACCTACTATTCTACCACTTCCCTACAGTACAACACAAAATACATAGACCTGTGAAGGGTTCCTCAGTTCCATGGGGAAGAATTTAGTTGATTGGATACTTTGAATTTCTTTGCTATGCTTTGTTGTTCAAGGGATTATGTGTCTCTCTCCCTCGATAAGCCTTTGGGTGGGTTGGCAGTCTCACACAGACCTTCTAGGCCTTCAGAAATGTCTTACATATGTATTTTCTCATTCCTGACTCTTTTACATTCTTCTGGCAGCCTCTAGGGTCTCCCCTATCCCTTTCCTAGAACCTGTCACTCCAAAGAGAGAATAAAGTTCTCAGTTTTCTTCCTTTGTCTTAAACATTTCACAGTTTAGTGATTTGTTGATTGCTAGTTGCCTCTTGTTCCGTTCATTGACTAGGGCTCGTCTAAAGATTTTCTCCTAGAGTTAATATTAACTAAAACAAAACACTTTTAACTATTTATTCTACCCTGATGATTAATTTTTTAAAGAAAATAACTATTTTTCTACATAAGGAATTTATAATAACATAATTGTGACATTATTTCTTTAGAATAAACCAGACTATATTGTGTTAAGAGCCATTTCTACCCTGATTGATATTGAACTATTTACCTGAAGTCACTGTTGATCCCCTTACCACAGCCCAGGTGTAACGGTGTATGGGGAATTAGTACATTTTATTTCACCCTGTTATATTTTTATTTTAGGTTGAAAGACAGAAAGCAGAATGGGAAACAATGCAGGTGGTTAGCTAAGTAGAAAGTAGAAATTTAAACTAAGATTCTAATCTCAAGATAAATCAGACTTGGCAGGTATTGCAGAGATTTTGTGTGGATTACAAATACAGCAGCCATCACGCCATCAACCAGACTTCATGGAATACTTGCACTTGTCAGACCCTGTGTTTTCACAACCAAAAGTTAAGACACATTACTTACCAGTACAAAATAATGTTTTCACTTTGGATTCTTCCCTGTGTGAGAAACTATAATGCTCTTATATCTACTTGAGTCCAGATTCCTGTCTAGTAATCCATTTTTCACATCGTCACAATCTACCTTTTTTATCTGACATAATCATCCAGTACTGTTTAAAATGTATTCTCTGCTTTAATCAGGCTAGCTTCCTTACACAATCCTGGTTCATATAGCTGTCGTTTTTAGTAGCTTACTTCTACTCTGTGCGCCTTGCTCCTTTTCCATTTAGGATTCCCTTTGCCCTCTTTTCAACCTAGCCAAATTTAGTTCGGCTACCACTTCTTTCACCAGTCCTTCAGTTTCCACTTCACTTCATACAGATCTTTCTTTTACTTAGTCTCCCATTATATATAACTACTATCTCTTCCACATAATTATTGTATTAGCCGTTCTAAACACTGCTATAAAGAACTGCCCAGGACTGAATAATTTTTAAAGAAAAGTGGTTTAGTTGACTCACAGTTCTGCATGGCTGGGGAAGCCTCTGAAAACTTACAGTCATGGTGGAAGAGGAAGCAGGCATGTCTTACATGGCAGCAGGTGAGAGAGCAAGTGAAGGAAGCCAAGTGGTAAGAGCTCCTTATAAAACCATCAGATGTCATGAGAACTCACTCACTATCATGAGAACAGCATGGGAGAAACCACCCCCATGACCCAGTCACCTCCCACCAATTCCCTCCCTCAACACCTGGGATTACAATTCAAAATGAGATTCGGGTAGGGACACAAAGCCAAACCATATCAATTGTATATAAGCAAGTCTTGTTTTATTACACATCACTTTATTATGCTTTGCAGATACTGTGTTTTTGACGAATTAAAGGTCTGTGGCAACCCCGCATTGAGTAAGCCTGTTAGTGCCATTGTTAACAGTGGCATGTGCTCAATTTGTGTCTTTGTCATGTTTTGGTAATTCTCTCAATATTTTAGACTTTTTAATTATGTATCTATTATGGTGATCTGCAATCAGTAATCTTTGATGTTACTATTGTAATTGTTTTGGGGCACCAAGAACCACACCCATATAAGAGAACAAACTTAATAAGTAAATGTTGAGTGTGTTCTAACTGCTTTATTGACCGGCCATTTTCCCATCTCTCTCCCTCTCCTTGGGCCTGCCTATTTCTTGAGATACAACAATATTTGAATTAGGCCAATTAATAACCATATAATGTCCTCTAAGCCTTCAAGTGAAAGAAAGAGTCAAATGTCTCACTTAAAATAAAAACCAGAAATGATTAAGCTTAGTGAGGAAAGCATATCAAAAGCTAAGATAGGCCAAAAGCTAGGCCTCTTGTGCCAAACAGCCAATTTGTGAATGCAAAGGAAAAGTTCTTGAAGGAAATTAGAAGTGCTTGTCCAGTGAACACACAAATGATAAGAAAGCACAACAGTCATATTGCTGATATGGAGAAAGTTTGAGTGGTCTGGATAGATCCAATCAGCCACAACATTTTCTTAAACCAAAGCCTAATCCAGAGCAAGGCAGTAGCTCTCTTTAATTATATGAAGGCTGAGAGACAGGAGGAAGAAGAAAAGTTTGAAGCTATCAGAGGTTGGTTTATGAGGCTTAAGGAAAGAAGCCATCTATCATAAAAGTGTGATATGGTTAGGCTTTGTGTCTCCACCCAAATCTCATCTTGAATTATAATCCCCCTAATCCCTTCATACTGCTATAAAGAACTGCCTGAGACTGGGTAATTTATAAAGGAAAGAGGTTTGATTGACTTACAGTTCAGGTTGGCTGAGGAGGCCTCAGGGAACTTACAATCATGGCGGAAGGCAAAGGGGAAGCAAGGCACGTGTCAGGGGAGAGACCAGGTAGAGGTAATTGGACTCTGGGGGTGATTTCCCCCATTCTGTTCTGATAGTGAGTTCACATGAGATCTGATGGTTTTACAAGGGGCTCTTCCCCCTTTGCTCGGCATTTCTCTTTCCTGCCGCCTTGTGAAGAAGGTGCCTTGCTTCCCCTTTGCCTTCTGCCATGATTATAGGTTTCCTGAGGCCTCCTCAGCCAAGCTGAACTGTAAGTCAATTAAACCTCTTTCCTTTATAAATTACCCAGTCTCAGGCAGTTCTTTATAGCAGTATGAAAATGGACTAATACAAAGTATAAAGTGAAGCAGCAAGTACTAAGGTAGAAGCTGCAACAGATTATGCAGAAACTCTAGCTAAGATGATGAAAGTGACTACACTAAACAACAGATTTTCAATGTAGACAAAACACCTTCCTTTGAAAGAAGATGTCATTTAGGACTTTCATAGCTAGAGAAGAGAAGACAGTGCCTGGCTGCAAAGCTTCAAAGGACAGAATGACTCTTGTTAGGGAAAATGCAACTGATGACTTAAGTTGAGGCCAGTGCTCATTGAAGATTCTGAAAATTCTACAGCCCTTAAGAATTATGCTGAATCTACTCTGCCTCTACTCTGTCAATGGAACAACAAATCCCGGATGACAGCACATCTATTTAAAGCATGGTTTCCTGAATATTTTAAGCTCCCTATTGAGACTCTGTTGAGAGCAGGAAAAAAAGATTTATTTCATATTACTGCTTGTTAATAGTGTACCTAGTCACCCAAGAGCCCTGATTGAGATTTACAAGGAGATTAATATTGCTTCTTGCCTGCTAATACAACATCTATTCTGCAGCCCATGGATCAAAGAATAATTTCAAACTTCAAATCTTATTATTTGAGAAATATATGTCATAAGGCTAGACCTGCTTCAGTGGTTCCACTTATAGATATGGCAAAGTAAACTGAAAACCTTCTGGAAAGGATTCACCATTCTAGATGCCATTAAGATCATTTGTGATTTGTGAGAGGAGGTCAAAATGTCAATTTATCATAATAGAAATTTGGAAGAAGTTAATTCCAAGCCTTATGAATGACTTCAAGACTTTAGTAGAGGAAGTACCTGAAGATGTGATGGAAATAGCAAGAGAACTAGAATTAGAAGAGGCACCTGAATATATGACTCAATTGCTGCAATATTAGAATAAAACTTGAGTGGATGAGGAGTTGCTTCTTGTGGATAAGCAAGAAAAAAAAGGTTTCCTTAGATGGAATGTATTGCTGGTAAAGATTCTCTGAACATTGTTACATTGTTGAAATGACAGCAAAGGATTTAGAATATTACAAAACTTTGTTCATAAAGCAGTGGCAGGGTTTGAGACTACTGACTCCAATTTTGTAAGATGTTCTATAGGTAAAATGCTATCAAATACCATTACATTCTACAGAGAAATCTGCCATGAAAGGAAAAGTCAATTGATGTGGCCAACTTCATTTGTTGTCTTATTTTAAGAAATTGCTGCAGCCACCTAAACCTTCAGCAACCACCAGCCCCTGCTTTTTTTTTTGTCACCCAAGTGGGAGTGCAGGGGCACCACCATAGCTCACTGTGACCTCTGTCTCCCCAGCTCAAGCAGTCCTCCTGCCTCAGCCTCCCAAAGTGCTGGGATTACAGGCATGAGCCACTGCACCCGGCATATCGACCACCACCCTGATCAGTCAGTCAGTAGTCATCAATACCAAGGCAAGACCCTCTATAAGCAAAAGATTATCACTCACTAAAGACTCATGAGCATTAGCATTTTTTAGCAATAAAGTATTTTTAAATTAGGATTTGTATATTTTTAAACATAATGTTATTGCACATTTAACAGACTATAGTGTAGACATAACTGTTTATGTGCACTAAGAAACCAAAAAATTTGTGTCATTCCCTTTTTTGTGATACTCACTTTATTGCAATGGTGTGGAACTGAACCTACAATATCTCTGAGGTATGCCTATACATAATTATATACTATTTTATATTGGTTTTGAGTCATTTCATGCATGTAAATTTGAGTGTCTTAATTAAATTGCAATACCTTTAAAGTCAAAGACTGAGTCTTCTTTGGACTGTGTATTCTCATGACAGTGAACTATTGACATGGCTCAAGACGTTGACCCGTTTTGGTTCCTGATGAAGTTTTGTTAATTTAAATGAGAAAAATAAGGACAGTGAAGTAAGTTTTTTTATAAAACTAAATTTATTTGGTTTATAAAACAGTTTAATATTATACCCTTCCTATATTTTTTGTGTCAAGTTATCTCTTTTTCTAGATGATTATAATAGATGATAATTTTTAAATGTTTCTATTTGTCAAAGTACAACATTGTCAATCCTGTGTCAATGTCTAACTTTTCCTTGTACTCATTCAAATAATCTCATAGTCGGAGCTTATTAAATACTTATTGTGTCACACAATATCCTGGTAAACACTGAAATGGGGAGGGGTTACTTTCGTTCTATTTTAGAGTGGCACAGTTTCTATGGTATAGTGACTAATCTGAACTAATATGTAAAAGATTAAGAATCACTTGAGAATCATTTTCAAAGAATAACTTTTTTAAATGTAGCACACTGCTGACTTGTGTAAAAATTAAGTGTGTTGCTGAACTTGTTTGAAACTCAAATTTTTGGACCCCACCCACAGACCAACTGAATCAGGATCTCTGGGTTTAGGAACTTTAAACTCACACTTTAAAGTAGTTCTGCAAGTGATTAGGATGCAGATGCTTCACGGAGTTAAGAACAACTGCTATCCTAGCAGGCTGATACAGATATAAGTTTCTATCTCATTTCTGCCGGTTACTGGTCATTGTTTCCTGGATAAGGTTTCTAAACATCTTTAAGTCTCAGTTTATTCTTCTATAAAATATGGTTACTAATAAGGCTGCTGTGGTGAAGGTTAAATGAGATAATGGATATAAACTAGTGTTACAATGAAGGTGGTCAATAAATATTAATTTACTTCTTTTCCTTCCTTTGAAATTCCGTTGTACTTCAGTGATGAGTAGTGTAAAGAGTTTCTGATTCATGTACTAGACATTGCTTTTGGCCGCAGATCTCATCACTGAACCAATCATGTGTTACTAAAGCTCCTTTTCTTTTTTTCTTTCTTTTTCTTTTTTTTTTTTAAATTACTCTTGAAACCAAAGTTATCTCACTTGCTATTAAGTTGCAGAAGTACAGTACTTTCCTAATCCCCAGGCTTCTGCTTCTCCCATCCTTAACCCGCATGGGACCCAGTGGAAGAATTAATGAACTAGAAATCGTTTGGGTATTGATTTCCTACTTAGTAAAATGAGGGACTTTTTCACATGATTTGATATATCCTTTCTGTTAAAAAAAAAAAAAAGTTCTCACTTTCATGTCACACATAAAATTAAGAAGACATTATTAAGTTCTCCCACTATTTTACCACTTGCCAATGTAGGCTCCTAGATTTATGTGGAAGAAAATTGTTTCATTTCAGAGAAGAAAATAAGCAGAGAATCTACTAGAATCAGTTTTTACTTGACATTGTCATCTCTTTGACTTAGAAAAGGGATGTGGTAGAGAGAGATAGCAGCTAGAGATCTAAGGGCAGGAAAACCATGCTTTGAGGAACCTTATCCCATATCAGAATCTCAGTAGCTCTTCCCTCTGTTTCAGCCTTACCTCTTATAGGAGTTGTTCCCAAGTGGGAGGTGAGCTCTTTTTATATATTCAGAATATATATAATTCAGAAATTGGGAGATTTGAAGTAAGGTATAATGCATCGGTTTGCTAGGGCTGCCATAACAAAGGATATTGGAGTGGTGCATCTACAAGCCAAGGAATGCCAAAGATTTGCCAGCAAACCACCAGAAGCCAGGGAGAGGCATGGAACAGATTCATCCTCACAGCCCTCAGAAGGCATCAACCTTGCTAATATCTTGATCTAGTACTTCTAGGTTCCAGGACTGTGAGACAATGAATTTCTGTTGTTTAAGCTACCTAGTTTGTGGTACTTATCTTCACATGGCATTCTTGTGTGTATTTGTATATCCAAATTTCTTTTTTTTAATAAGGACATTGATCATATTTTATTAGGGTAAGACCCACCCTAGTGACCTCAGTTTAACTTGATTTCCTCTACAAAGACCCTATTTACAAATAAGATCACATTCTGAAGTGTTGGGGATTAGGATTTCAACATATCTCTTTTGGAGGGCACAATTCAACCCATAAAACATGGTTCACAGCATCATGAGCCAGAGGCCTTCCTGGGCAGGATCTATATAAATAGCCTGAGGGCTCAAACCGGGACAAATATACCAGCTTGCCTCAGAACAAAATGCAATTCCTGGATTTTTACCTCCTTTGAAAACTGAGTACTAATTACTTATTTTTGTATTACCAATGCTCTTTGAGTGCAACATGCTGAGTACATGTGATTCATTTTATTTTTCTTAGAAACAGAGCTCTTAAAAAGCACTGTCTGGATATCTTCAGAGGGAAAAAGGAGAAAGTTAATTGAATCGGTGACACTTCAGATCTCTCACAGAGGAAGGTAAGGTTTCAGTCAACAGCACATAGAGGATTATCCTCATTTACCCAGGACTGACAATGTTTGTGAATTCTAAAGCTGTGCATGTAGTGAATATACAAGATAAAATTGAAATAAGAATAATGGAATAGCAGTTTAGAAATGATTAAAATGTGCCCAAGCCCTGAGTTTTCAGATAATATGATAGTTTTCTAATAGTGAACATGTTTAAGATGTATAGCCATAAAAAAGATTTAAAAAAGAAAGAAACAGATGTATAGCCAACTTTTAATAATCTGTGCTATACACTCCATAGCAGGTCTGAAGGTAGCTGTATACCAGCAGCAGAAGGTGTACCCTGGAGCACAGTTTTGTGGCAGTACTCCCAGCTGACCAGCTGAGGACTAGTGACCCTACTTAAGAAGAGTTGGCTAAGAGGATAGTCAAGTGAAGGGAATGTGCTACAAGAGAATCATGGTAGATAGAGATGCCTACAAAAGGGAGTGTCTGTCTTCTTGTTCCTTTCTGATCTGTAGAACCTGCAGGTTCACTGTAGAGCTCCCATTGGAGCACAGTGGAGCATGAAGAGAGAATCCTTAGGAGAGCTTACCAAGGAATTTAGGGGAAGATTGTGTTTACAAACATGGGGAAAAGTATTTACTTCTCATTTAGATGTTCTGCAGGCAGAAAGCTTAGTAGTGTAGGCTGTATTTGTAGGGCTGCAAGCCACCAAAGTAAAGACTACTTGGAAGAGAACCAATCTTTTCTGAAGCTCTGTGTGAAAAGATACAGTGGTCGGGGTGGGGTGCAGAATCTCTAGAGCAGCTCATACAGCCACAGGGCAAAGAGAGGGAACCCCTACACTGAAAAAAAGATTGCAGCAGGGATGGAGGGCTAGTACTTTTAGGACAACTAGACACTTCTGAAAGTGAGGACTTCTGAAAGTGAGGACACCAAACCAACAGAAGCCACCAGGACAGCACACAGCCATTCCAAAATTCCAAACCAGGATCATTCCAGAAAAGCTTTACATCCCAGTCTAGTATATGGATGGTTTTGTAAGATGACCTATGATTTTTCTGTTCCTCCTTCCTGCCCCTAACTTCAGAGAAACAGACCTGGAAAAAGGGAAGGGAGGAGTGAAAGAGCGTGCTATACTTTACCTTCTCCCCTTCTATTTTAAACCGGACAAATCTATATTTTAATTATTAAAAGTAACCAGAAAGTTATATGGTCTGTCCAGGATGGCATTAAAGAAAATGAGAGAGAAAAGTTTAAGATAGCATGGTTGGAGACAATAATTGGAAGAAACCAAGTACTTCAAGTTATATAACGCCCTGTCTTATAAACACTCTCAAACCAATAATAATGCTATTACTGGAAGACATCTTCAGAGTTGAAATGCTACACATAACTGAAGACTACTTGTTAGAGCAAGACATTAAGAACTTCTTTACTGACTATTCCCAACATGTGGCGCTGGTAATCATTAAAGAATCATTGTATTGGCTGTTAAACATCTCGGGATCCCCTGTTTAAATCAAATTAACAAAACACTTATTTAACAAATATATATTGATTGCCAATTATGAAGTAGATGCTATAGTAGGTGTTGGCAGTATAAATATGAAGAAGACATTGTGTGTGCATATTAATATACAGCAAATTAAACTTCAGCCAGAGAAGTACTATACTAGAAGGTTGACAGAAGTGTGGTGGTAGCTCCCAGGAGGAAGCAGTTGGCATCCTTGGAAATGAGTAGTCTCCACAGAAAGTATGACATTTGACCTGCTTCTTAGAGGAGATGCATATTAAACCTATTAAATCCATATCAGCCTTTAACACCTTTGCTCAGATTAGTTTCTTGACCTGTTTTTCCACCTGGTGAGCAGATAAGAGCAGGACAGGAAAGTTCTGATGAAAGGAAGAAGTGCCACAGAGAGAATGCCTTGCAAGGAAAGAAGCCGGGCAGGCAGGACCCCCTGAGTATCCTAAGGAGAAGTACCAGCGATTTAGGGAAGAAAATTGCTGCCAGAAGGGCAGGAAATAAAAATTATGACCTAGATCATTTTACTTATGTCTTCTCTGGTTCTGTGAATATATCTCGGGTGTCCTTTTATAATCACATTTCATTAACCAGGCAAGATTAATCAGTGACCAGATAGGACAGTCACTGACTCTCAAGACCTTATGCTTTGAGGCCGGGCGCGGTGGCTCAAGCCTGTAATCCCAGCACTTTGAGAGGCCGAGATGGGCGGATCACGAGGTCAGGAGATCAAGACCATCCTGGCTAACATGGTGAAACCCCGTCTCTACTAAAAAATACAAAATATTAGCCGGGCGTGGTGGCGGGCGCCTGTAGTCCCAGCTACTCCGGAGGCTGAGGGAGGAGAATGGCGTGAACCCGGGAGTCGGAGCTTGCAGTGAGCTGAGATCCGGTTACTGCACTCCAGCCTGGGCGACAGAGCGAGACTCCGTCTCAAAAAAAAAAAAAAAAAAAAGACTTTATGCTTTGAAACAATGTGTACAAATGTATAGAGAGACACGTAGACCAGCGGTCTCCAACCTTTTTGGCACCGGGGACTCATTTTTGGAAGACAGTTTTTCCACGGGATGGGATGGTGGAGCAGGAGTTTTTGTTAGGGGCGTTGGATGTGTAGGGGGTTGGTTTCAGGATGAAACTGTTCCACCTCAGATCATCAGGCATTAATTAGATTCTCATTAGTAGTGTGCAATCTAGATCCCTCACATGAGCAGTTCACAACAGGGTTCACACTCCTATGAGAATCAAACATGCGGCTGATCTGATGGGAGGCAGAGCTCAGGCAGGTGGTAATGCTCACTGACCACCACTCACTTCCTGTTGTGTGGCCTGGTTCCTAACAGGCCACAGACCAGTACCTGTCTGCAGCTAGGGGGTTGGGAACCCCTGATTGTATACCAGTAAAACAAGGGCTGATAGAGCTGCTAATGCCAGCCTCAAATGAGTGAATGAGCAAATACAGAAGTACAGTTCAAGTATACAGAAGTTCTCTTCATCCTTGTAGCTCTTTGAAGTTTTGATGATTCTACTTTGTATTTTTAAGTTCCAATTTTAATGCAATGTGTGTAATTGAGTGCTAGTTGTGTAATTTGGAGCAAGTCTCTGTGAGATCTCTTTTTAAAAAAATAATCCAAAAACTAGAAGATTGGACTAAATTACCACTATGATTCTTTTCAAAGCTATCTTAATTTACGACTATTTGAAGTTACTTCAGTCAGTGCTAATGATACCGTAGTCACAGATTTGAACCACTGAGATGCAATTCACTTATTTAAAAACTACTTGATAAGGGTTTGTTGGGAGGATTGCTAGATAAAATATGGGACACCTAGTTAAATTTGAATTTCACATAAAGAATGAAGATTTTTAATGTAAGTATGTTTCATATATTTGAATATGTAAAAATATCCAAATATACTTAAAATTTATTTGTTCTCCATTTGAAATTAAAGTTTAACTATGTATTCTTTCAAAATATAGCATTCTTACATCTATGTTAGCTTCAATATAGAAGCTACGCTCTGTGGAAGACAAAATGGTGTATCAGTCATAGATCCTTCACTCAGTCTAGAGGGGCAAATGAGAGTCAAATATTAATAATGATATTACAAAATGAGTTCATGAGAAATACCCTTAGAGAGTGCTATAAAGGTTTTGCAGGAGGGACAAATTACTTCCAGCTACAAAAGCAAGAGAAGAACTTGAGCTGGGCTGAGAAAGATGGCAGGATCAAGGCTTCTGAATGTGGTGTGAGGAAGAGGTAAGGTCATTTCCAGTAGAGTGAACGGCTTGAGTAAAAGCATGGAGATGGGAAAGCACAGAGGAAGAGAGGAGAGCTAATCATTTGGTTTGACTGTGGCTTGATTGGGTAAAGGGAAATTAAAGCAGAAAATATTAGAAAGGGAAGGCAGGGGCATACCAAGGGAGCCAGAGGTAGGAGGGATGAAGGCTAGAAATCTGAATAAGCAAAGGCATTTGATTTGATGCTTGAAGGTTTTTGATCCAGGGTGGCACTGCATGCCAATAGCAACAAGGGAGGGTGTAAAGAATCATCCCAAATGAATCACTTCCAAGAAAAACTTGGAAGTGTAGTTTTTAACACATAGCTTAAGAAACATATTAGGTGAAAAGGAAATATAGGTAAGTGGGAAAATCACAAGCTTAGGTATGAAAAGATTCTGGGTTCAAATCTACATTCTCCTTCTGTATGATTGTAAGTTATTTCCTATCTGAAACTCAGTTCCTTGCATATACAAAAGACTACAAATGCTCTCATTATGCTTGGAAGTTATAAGTACCACTGTATACCTGGCATATATTAGGAGCTCACTAAGTACTAATTGCCACATGAGTTATTATTTACTTATTACTTATTCTCCTCTAGTCTTCAGAGTATCTTATTTTATTGTAGCAGGTGAAGATGCTCCCAAGAGATTAAAAAAATTTTTTTCAAAATATTTTTATTTTTATGAAAAAAATCTTTTTCTTAAAGTAAAAAACAACATATCTATCTGAACTTAAAAAAAAAAAAAGGAAAAATTAAGAAGCCAGTATTTGGAAAATTTGGTCCAAATACTTACTTTAAATTGGTTTCTTCAATACTAGAGAAAGCAAGATTTTCTTCCTAATTGATATATCACATGGTTAAACCAGGAACCCTGGGAAAAGCTGGGGTATCTTTCGATAATTATGAAGTGAAAGCAAGAATTTCTATTTAATTATTTACAGCCTGACCAAATAGTATAGAATTTAGGTCAGCAGGTGAACCAGGGAGTCTCACGAATCCTGTGTACTTAAAGGAATAACAAAGCAGGGGGCTCATGGCCCGTGAAAGCCAGAGTGAAGGGGAGAATTGAGCAGTAATAGGCTCATTTTTTTTTTCTTTATAAAGACTTATTCTGGGCCTGGCGTGGTGTCTCACGCCTTTAATCCCAGCACTTTGGGAGGCCAAGGTGGGAGGATCAGTTGAGCTCAGGAGTTTGAGACCAGCCTGGACAACATGGTGAAACCCTATCACTACAAAAAGTACAAAAACTTAACTGGGTGTGGTGGCATGCACCTGTAGTTCCAGCTACTCAGGAAGCTGAAGTGGCACAACCACTTGAACCCAAGAGGCCTGGGCTGCAGTGAGCTAAGATGGTGCCACTGCACTCCAGCCTCAGTGACTGAGCAAGACCCTGTCTCAAAAAAAAAAAAAAAAAAAAAAAAAAAAGACTCATTCTGAATACTTGCCCTTGTTTCTGATTTTTTTCCTCTAGAATTCTGATTTTTTCCTCCATCTCAGTTGTGTCTTTGTCCATTAAAATAGGCCACAATGATTGATGATACATTTGTTCTCTGACATAGCACCTAGAGGAACTGTTACCAAAGTGTCCTGTGCCGTGTCAAAGGCTGAAATAACCACCATTGCTGAAATTATGTGTTTATAGATAACACCTCCCTATTTTGGCATTTTTCTTTCAAAAATGAATTATCACCAGTACCTGCCTTTATTCATATATTTTCTCCTCAACCTCGTTGCTGAGTATCTAAAATAGATTTGCAGCTGAAGAACTACTCATTCCCTTGTCTTCCCATACCAGGCCTATAGCCTGCTTTCAAACTTATTCCTATGCACAGCACAACGTGAGCTGTATCTTAGGTTTATTCTCATACTTTGTATTCGGAGTCAATAAACTTGGTAAGTGCACAGCTGTGACACAGTAGGATTCCTACAGGCTTTAAGCAAATGTACGTGATTTTATCAGTCCCAGAAGACTAGCCCTTGAGTGATTTGCTTGGGTAACATTTTTGGCAGTGCTTCTTTCTTTGTTTTTGTTAATATTCTGGATTCATGTTTGTGAGACTCTCAAATTTATTTCAGATTAGATGAAGGTGACCTTCCCCTTCACCAAGCAGAATCTCCCTTGAGACTCATGAATCCTCTTTAGGCCAATTACAGCTATCACTTGTTAACTATTGGAGTACCTTCAGTCTTAAAAGAGCTGCTAGAAAATTAAGACTGCAACATGAAAGAAGAGCAAATGGTCAGGCATATCACACATTTTCATCAAGTGATTTGGTTTAGGACTTGATAACCTGGTTAGTACTTGAGCACTGAGAGACATTTTGAATTTAAAGTAAGATGGAGAAAGTGAAGGAAGCTAAATTACAGAAGATAGAAACACAATCAATCATATTCAGAACAGAAACATCTTGGGCTTGATGTCTGGGAACAATGAGAAGATTAGGCTGCTTTAGAACTTAGCTGTCATTTGTTGTGGTGACCTCCACCTGCAAGAGGACACTCTCCCATCCCAGTGAGACTGAGGTGAGAATCACAAGACCACTGCCCTCTATCTCATCTTTTCTCCAAGCCTTAGGCCATCATGGGATTCACTAACATCATTCACACGTCAGGAATGATATATCAGAGTGATCCCCTCTTTCCTGCTCATCTTTCTGCCTCTAGAAAAGACAGAATTTCACTGTTTACCTCGGGAAACATGAAAGTTAACGATAAATATAAATGATAGATGAAGCAAACATTGAAAGCTATAAAGTTGAAAGTAGGACCTAATACCCTGTGGTAATGTGTGCTCCTTTTTAAAAGAAAACACACATGAGTCATTTTAGAAAGGTTGATTTGTGCTACCTCTCCAAAATATTCTCAGAATAATTGCAGAGAAAAATTGTGACAAAACACTAGAGGCACCATTGGTGAAAGAAAACTGTATATTCTTGTCTTTCAATCAGGAAAGAATAATATTTACTTGATGGAAATGATTTTTTTCCTCAGAAACTGTAGTACTGGCTATTAGAAAACAGATAATTTAAACTATCATTTCTCAGAATGTTTTATCTCCATGACTCATAGATAGTTTCCCTCCGTGAGGAAATATCCCAGTGTTTGTTTTTGAGTTGTCATCAATACAAAGCAGCAGTACCTTCACATATACTGTGTTTCCAGCTTTTCAAAGCATTTTCACTTGTTTCTCAATTGTTTATTACAGTAATAACCCTGTGTTGACATTATTATCTTCATTTTACAAACGAGGCAGCTCAGATTCAGACATTAAGGGACCTTCACAATATATTTAGCTGATGGTGGCAGAACCAAGGCAAAACCCAAAGTCCTTGCCAAAGACCACCTCCATTTGTCTTCAATGGACTCCCTGAGTTTTTCATTGTTATTCTTCTGTGGTATGGCTGAAGCCCTCCAAATTTGGAAAAGACAAGCAAGTACAAGATAGGCACTTAGATTATCATTCCTCAACTGGCTTCTCCACAGGCTTTTCCTCCTAATATATAAAAAACAGCAATAAAGGACAGAAGACTAACATTTTAAACACTGAACTGTTGCTCAAATTTACTCCTCCTGTATAATATAATTTGTTCTTATAAGGTTGTAAAACTGCACTGCCTACTTAATTTGCATGTTTCACATGTCTATACTATTCAGCTTCTTTTCTCATCTCTGCGGTGCCTACCCCCAACATACTACTGGCTAAACAATTCCCATGAAACAGTGTTTGAATTTAAGAGGCAGGATTGCGAGAAACACAAATGGCCATCCTCTCATATATATGCTTCTATCACAGAAATTTGATTGTTCTCTAAAGGCAAGCATGGATTTTTTTTTCTTCCAGCAGCTTCAAGGTAATTATCTACTTAACCTGCATAGTAGCAGTTGTTGGGGCTCAGAAAACCTGAAAATGTACCATTTTGGTATGCTAATTATTTAAACTGAGGGCACTTGGGAAACAGCAAATACAGGAAAGGGCTCTCTCTGAACTCCCTTACGTGCCTGAAGATAGAGCCTCCAAAAAGTAACACAATTATCATAGGTATCCTCCCTGGGAGTCTCATCAGTGAAGGAAGATTAATTCACAGGAGACACCACCCTCCAGAAAGACTTTGTCACAAACTATCCATCACCTCTTCTTCCGATGAGATCCTTGGAGACAATGTTTATTACCTGAGAGATGTTATCTGTATAACAAGACAACCTTTGTTCTCCATGCATTCCCTCCTCTTACTCCCCTGCAACTTGTAGAGACACCACCCCCCATAAACCACCAACCCCTACGTCTTTCTTTAGCTCGGGATTCTATAAAAACTTCTATCATCTGGCCCCTCTTCAAGTCCTCTACTTTGTGGGACTCCTATGTGTAATTAAAATAGCTTTTCTCCTACTAAACTGTCTACTGTCAGTTTATTTCGTAGATTCAATTATTGAACCTTCAGAGGATAGAAAACTTTCTCTCCCCTACATAATTATAAGAGTAATTTGGAATTTTACTTGTTGTTTTATATCATTAGTTATCTTTATTTATATACACGCATATGTCCTCTCACTCTATCACTCCAAATGAAGTGATATGCACATATATATATATAAAATACATATTTCATATTTCTATGTCCTGTTTTCCCTCCATCCCTTGCATTTTGCCTTGTGTATTGTTAGTGTTCAAATAAATATTTGTTAAACAAAAAGGAAATGAAAGAATGAAAAGTTCTACAAACCTATCAATAGTAAACAATAGTGGCTGTACTTTTCTTTCAGAGAAACAAGTCAACAGTTTTCAAACAAAATCAGTCTTGGAGATATTTCCTAATGACTTAGCAGTCAACAATTCCCAGCTCAAAAAATTAAAAAAAGATAAAACAATACATTACCTTTATCATTATGAATGTCTTCAAAAATAATTTGTTCATTATAAATTTAGTTATGATTTAATTGTTTTGTGAAACCATTGGGAATATATTTCATTTTGTTTCTTGTTCTTGTAGAGAAGAAAAACTAATTTTCTCTGTACTCTGTAGTTCTTAACTGCAATTCCTGGTAACAAAAGACAAATCAACAAGCAGAAGTTTATTAAAATATATACTTCATGTTACATGTTACATGGGAGAAGATCCAGAGAAATGAGTTCATCTGTGCAGCAAATCTCAAAGAAAGTTTAAACTTTAGGATAAATGCCATTGTTTTTTGATACAAGAAAGAAGGATGCAGGGAAAGACCCAGCTCAGAGGAGATGACTAGGAAAAGTATCTTAAACAAAGGTAATGGGGAATCCTAATTAGGGAAAGGGAGTCAGGCTGGTGGGACCAAGGGAAAGCAAAAAGAAAAAGCAGATAAGCTATAACTCTGCCTTTCTTCGTGGTCCAGAACACATAGCTCTCCTACACAAATAACTCACAATCTTCCTGTGTCCAGCTATCACCAGACTCTGTTGATCAAAAAATGCAAGTTAGCTCACTGCAACCTTGACCCGTTATCTGTGTTGCACAAAGCCCTCTTCAGCACACAGCACAAGCACTATGCTATAAAATCACCAACAAGCCTTTGTCTCTTTGTAGTCAGCTCCTCTCTTGCTGATTTGCCC
The DNA here is from genome assembly GCF_043159975.1 of Macaca nemestrina. Classification (NCBI taxonomy): domain Eukaryota; kingdom Metazoa; phylum Chordata; class Mammalia; order Primates; family Cercopithecidae; genus Macaca; species Macaca nemestrina. The sequence continues at coordinate 21,351,980 of NC_092125.1, read as the reverse complement.
GCGGCTGTCTTACAATGTGTTTTCCTACTTTCTCTAGTAAATCTGCCTTTCTTTACCTCCAACTGTGTTGGTAAATTATTTTAACCACCCATCTGGCACCGGCCCCAGATAGTCACCATCTGCAACAGATAAGGATGATTATGCAAATTTAAGTCAATACCTTTTCCATTTTGTTTAAGAGTCATTAGTGATTTAGTGTCCTTTTCTTCCTGATGCAGGGAGAAAGACCCTTACAAATAAAGTTTCCTTTTACAGATGTAAATTTCTCTTTCTAAAAAAGTAACTTTTTAGGGCCGATTCTGTGTCTGGTATTTCTCAAAATAACTCATTCAAAATAATACGTCAAAGATTTAGGGTGACATATTCTGTTCTTCTACAGTCATATTTTGGGGTAATGTACTTTGAGCACTGCCATATTCCTGTTTAAAACTTTCCCGAGAAGTTTCACAATCCAGAAACTGAGTTGGTAGATTATCCCATGACCTAGGGCTTTTTTATGAAAACAAAAGGAAAAGGTTAATAGTTAGAATAAACTGTAACCTAGTCTTTTAGTTTGGAGTGCAGACAGTCAAGAAAGTTTCTAAATGTTTGCCTTAAAGCATCTTTTGCAGTTTGAATACCTCCAGTGATGGCTGAGTGGCCCACAGCAACAAGCATGAAGGTTGTCCATACATGAGCTGTTACGATGATTTATCTGCAGTTTATATCAAGTAGTCCAGTTTTAGCTCACAGGGCTTTAGTAAAGGGGCAGTCTTTATTTTTAGTGATTCCATGTCAGAAAGGTGGAAGAAAATTTGAAATGTTAGTTTTAAGAGTTTTGCAAAGTCTTAGCCAAATATTAGAAGAATTCAGGGTCAGTTGAAGTTTATAGGTAGATAGCAAAACCTCAGAGACAATAAACAGGAGTAGAGTCTAATAACAGGTGTACCATAGTTTTCTACTGGAACATAATTTTTCTGTCTACAGCCACCCCTACTTCTGCCAAAGATAGTTGCAGTAAGAATAATTAGTTTACAAAATAAGTCTACTGTTGGCATGTCCTGATTATTTAAGTAAGTATAGCAAGAGTAGTGATTAACCATAAAGGCTCTTTTTAAGTTGGCTTCACTGGAACTTTAATAAGAAATCTCAGATTGGACTTTTTAAAGCATCATAAGACTAAGATGCCAACCCAAGAACTTGCCATCAGATATTGTAGCAGGATAAATTTTTTTTCCTGTCACTCCTTTTTCTGTACTCTGCCTATCTCTGTGAAAAGAGAGAGTTGATTAAAAAAAAAGATTGATATTCAGCATAATAACAGGCAGTCAATATTAGCAAGAGTAAGGGGTTTTGGTCTAATAAATACCATGTTTTAAAGAAATTAAGACTTCAAAGCCTCACTGGAAGATTCACAATATCAATCTGATGTCACCCCTCAGACTGAAGCCAGGATATTTGCTTAAAACCTTGATGCCTTTGAAGATTCCACTTCAGGATGGATTCAAGTACTTGGCATTGGGTGTGGGGATAAACAGAGGATAGAAAAAGTATAAAGAACCTTGGAAAGAGAGAGGAAGACCAGAGGGAGAGAGAACAATGTGCATGTACTCATCTGGGAACCAATATTGTGTAGTGGTTAATGTCAGCTTCTCTGACCAGGTTAAAATCAGCCACCTTGTTAAATGAGGAATATAATAGTCATAACATCCAATAATTATTTTAAGGGTATAAACTTTCCCAAGAAGTTTCACAATCCAGAAACTGAGTTGGTGGATTATCCCATGACCCAGGCCATTTTTATGAAAACAAAAGGAAAAGGTTAATAGTTAGAATAAATTATAACCTAGTTTTTTAGTTTGGAGGGCAGCCAGTCAAGAAAGCCTTAAACATCTTTTTCAGTTTGAATACCTCCCCTGCTAATAAAGATTTCTTTTATTAGCAGTGTGAGAACAGACTAATACAGTTAATTGGTACTGGTAGACTGGGGTGCTGCTATAAAGATACCCGAGAATGTGGAAGTGACTTTGGAACTAGGTAAAAGGCAGAGATTGGAAAAGTTTGGACAGCTCAGAAGAAGATAGGACAATGTGGCAAAGTTTGGAACTTCTTAAAGACTTGTTGAATCACTTTGACCAAAATGCTAATAGTGATATGGGCAATAAAGTCCAGGCTGAGGTGGTCTCAGATGAAGATTAGGAGCTTATTGGAACCTGGAGCAAAGAAGACTCTTGCTATGCTTTAGCAAAGAGTCTGGCAGTGTTTTGCCCCTGCCGTGGAGATCTGTGGAACTTTAAACTTGAAATAGATGATTTAGGGTATCTGGAGGAAGAAATTTCTAAGCAGCAAAGCATTCAAGACGTGATCTGTTTTTTTTTTTTCTGAAAGTGTGCAGTTATATGTGCTCACAGAGAGATGGTTTGAATTGGAACTTATGTTTAAAAGGGAAGCAGAGCATAAAGGTTTGGAAAATGTGCAGCCCAACCATGCAGTAGAAAAGAAAACCCCATTTTCTGGGGAGATATTCAAGCCTGCTGTGGCGTAAGTAGCAGAGCATAAAGGTTAGGAAAATTTGCAACCCAACCATGTAGTAGAAAAGAAAACCCCATTTTCTGGGGAGAAATTCAAGCCTGCTACGTAATCAGCAGCCAAATGTTAATAGCCAAGACAAATGGGAAAATGTCTCCAGGGCATGTCAGAGATCTTCATGGAAGCCCCTCCCATCACAGACCCAGAAGTCTAGGAAGGAAAAATGGTTTTGTGGGCCAGGCCCAGAGCCCTGCTGCTCTGTGCAGTCTCAGGACTTGGTGCCCTGCATCCCAGCTGCTCCACCTCCAGTCATGACTAAAATGGGCCAAGGTACAACTTGGACCATGTTTCAGAGGGTGCCAACCCCAAACTTTGGCAGCTTCCATGTGGTGTTGGGCCTGTGGGTACGCAGAACACAAGAGCTGAGCTTTGGGAGCCTCTTCCTAGATCTCAAAGGATGTATGGAAATACCTGGATGTCCTGGCAGAAGTCTGCTATGGGGGCAGAGCCCTCATGGAGAACCTCTACTAGGGCAATGCAGAAGGGAAATGTGGGGTTGGAGTCCCCACACAGAGTCCCCACTGGGGTACTGCCTAGTGGAGCTGTGAGAAGAAGGCCACCATCCTCTAGCCTCCAGAATGGTAGATCCACTGACATCTTGCCCCGTGCACCTGAAAGTACCACAGGCACTCAATGCCAGCCTGTGAAAGCAGCTGTGGGGGCTATACCCTGCAGAGCCACGGGGCAGAGCTGTCCAAGGCCTTGAGAGACCACTCCTTGTATCACTGTGTTCTGGATGTGAGACATGGAGCCAAAGGAGATTATTTTGGAGCTTTAAGCTTTAATGAGTGCCCTGCCAGGTTTCAGACTTGAAAACAGAGTGCCTGTGACCCCTTTGTTTTGGCCAATTTTGCCCATTTGGAACAGAAACATTTACCCAATGTCTGTACCACCATTGTATCTTGGAAGTACCTAATTTGTTTTTGATTTTACAGACTTGTTAGGTGGAAGGGACTTGCCTTATCTTGATGAGACTTTGGACTTATACTTTTGGGTTAATGCTAGAATGAGTTAACACTTTGGCGGACTGTTGGGAAGGCATAATTGTGTTTTGAAATGTGAAAAGGACATGAGATTTGGGAGGGACTGGGGCAGAATGACATGGTTTGGCTCTGTGTTCCCACCCAAATCTCATCTCGAATTGTAATTCAAATTGTAATCCCTAGGTGTCAAGGAAGGAACCTGATGGGAGGTTATTGGATCATGGGGACAGTTTCCCTTATGCTGTTCTCATGATAGTGAGTTCTCACAAGATCTGATGGTTTAAAAGTATGGCAGTTCCTCCCCTTGCTCTATCTCCTGCCACCGTGTCAGATGTGCCTTGCTTCTCCTTCACCTTCTGGCATGATTGTAAGTTTCCTGAGGACTTCCCAGTCATGTGGAACTGTGAGTCAATTAAGCCTCTTTTATTTATAAATTACCCAGTCTTAGGTAGTACTTTATAGCAGTGTGAAAATGAACAAATACACTTTGCTTACACCATATACAAAACTCAACTCAAGATGGATTAAAGACTTAAATGTAAAACTCCAAACTATAAAAACCATAGAAGGCCGGGCGCGGTGGCTCAAGCCTGTAATCCCAGCACTTTGGGAGGCCGAGACGGGCGGATCACAAGGTCAGGAGATCGAGACCATCCTGGGTAACACAGTGAAACCCCGTCTCTACTAAAAATACAAAAACTTAGCCGGGTGAGGTGGCGGGCGCCTGTAGTCCCAGCTACTCGGGAGGCTGAGGCAGGAGAATGGCGTGAACCCGGGAGGCGGAGCTTGCAGTGAGCTGAGATCCGGCCACTGCACTCCAGCCTGGGTGACAGAGCGAGACTCCGTCTCAAAAAAAAAAAAAAAATAAAAAAAAAAAAAAAAATAAAAACCATAGAAGACAACCCAGGCAATACCATTCAGGACATAGACATTGGCAAAGATTTCTTGATGAAGACACCAAAAGCAATTACAACAAAGCAAAAATTGACAAATGGTATCTAATTAAACTACAGAGCTTCTGCACAGCAAAGGAAGCTATCAACAGAGTAAACAGACAACCTACATAATGGGAGAAAATTTTTGCAAACTATCCATTTGACAAAGGTCTAATACCCAGCAACCATAAGGAACTTAAACAAAGTTACCAGAAAACCAAAAAACCCCATTAAAAAGTAGGCAAAGGACATGACAAAACATCTCAAAAGAAGACATACATGTGGCTGACAAACATATGAAGAAAAGCTCAACACCATGATCATTAGAGAAATGCCAATCAAAAGCACAATGAGATACCATTTCACACCAGTCAGAATGGCTATGACTAAAAAGTCAAAAAGCAACAGATGCTGGTGAGGTTGTGGAGAAAAACGAATGCTTTTACATTGTTGTTGAGAATGTAAATTAGTTCAGCCATTGTAGAAAACAGTGTGGTGACTTTTTAAAGACTTAGAGGCATAAATACCACTTGACCCAGCAATCCCATTACTGGTATATACCCAAAGGAATATAAATCATTCTATTATAAAGACGCATGCATGTGTATGTTCAATGCATCACTATTCACAATAGCAAAAACATGGGATCAACCTAAATGCCCATCAATGATAGACTGGATAAAGAAAATGTGGTACATATACACCATGGAATACTATGCAGCCATGAAAAGGAATGAGATCATGTCTTTTGCAAGGACGTGGATGGAGTTGGAGGCCATTATCCTTAGCAAACTAATGCAGGAACAGAAAACCAAATACTGTATGTTCTCACTTATAAATGGGAGCTAAATGATGAGAACAAATGGATATATGTTGAAGAACAATACACACTGGGGCCTGACAGAGGGTGGGAGGTAGAAGAGAGAGAAGATAAGGTAGAATAGCTAATGGATGCTCAGCTTAATACCTGGGTGATGGGATGATCTGTGCAGCAAACCACCATGGCACATGTTTACCTATGTAACAAGCTTGCACATCCGTCATATGTACCCCTGAACTTAAAAGTTGAAAATTTAAAAAAAAAAATCATTTCTATTTGGGCTTGAAAAGTAATTATATTGGCACATCCATGCCTTTTATCCCAACAGGTTCTTCCTACCCACTGCACAAACAAAATCAATTGCCACAGAGACCATGTCATTGCAGTGAAGAAAAATTTAATTAACACAAGGCTGGCCACACCACTCAGGAAATGGAGTTATTACTCAAATCAGTCTCCTCAAAGACTTGGAGAGTTTTTCAAAGACAGTTTGGTGAGCAAGTGGCTAGGCTATGGGGAGTGCTGATTGGTTGGGTCAGAGATGAAATCATAGGGAGTCTAAGCTGGCCTCTTTCACTGAGCCACTTCTGAGTGGGGCCACAGGAGTTGTTGGTGCATCCAGATGGAGCTATCGGTTGTCAGACATGCAAAAAACCTGCAGTGCTATCTCAAAAGACCAACCTTAGGTTATGCAATAGTGATCTTACCTGCCGAAGTAATTGGGGAAGTTGCATATCTTGTGACCTCTAGAATCATGGCTGGCTATCATTTATATCTACGCATTAGCAGAATTCTGGCTCCTCTATCTTCCTAGCCTGGTGGTCTGTCATTAACTTCACAAAGGTGGTTGAGTTTGGGGTAAGTACTATTACCACTTAAACTGTAAACTAAATGTCTCCCAAAGTTAGCTTGCCATAGACCCGAAATACTAAGGGCAGCTTGAAGGGTAAAGGCATGATGGGGGTTGGCTAGATTAGATCCCCCTCGGCCATAATTTTCTCACTTATAAATTTTGCAAAGGCAAAAATTCACAACACATTAAATAAAATAAGGAAACTTCATTAGAGATTTGACATAAAGTAGCATAGAGATTTTATGATTCTACAGAGAACCTTTTTTTGGTTTTGTTTTTATAAGTGGGCTTATTTATCTTTCTCAGAATGGATGCCCTGAAATGATGAAACTGTCTGCAGTACTGGGAATTCACATGATATAAACAAAATCTTTTGATTCAGTTAATTAAACCAGTGAAGTCTATGTGGTAGGAGAACAGTTTGACTGAACTGTTCTGTTATTTTAAATTATTAAACTCCTGTGGTTGGCATTTACAAATAATGTTGGCCTTTTTCTCTCTAATGCTAAATCCAAGGAATTTACTTCAAATAATATTTCTTATTATAACCACCAAGTTTAGGATTGTGTTATAAATAAAATACTTTAGATTGGTTGATCTCATATAATATCAAATGTATCCTCTATTTAGTGAAGATATGAAGGAGGAATCAAGAGAAGCACGTTTTCTGATATTTGAAATCCAGTCTTTTTTCTTCTAACTATGGAAGCCCTAAAGTGTGAGATCTTTGAAATATTCATCTTTTTTTTTTTTTATGAGCTGCAGGTGTCTTCTGGATAAGATAGCTAAATATGGACTGCTTGCCATGAGAGAGAAAATGTGATATTAATGTGGGGTTTATTTTGAGAGAATAAACCCCTGCTGGCAACAAATAAAGGCATAATTGGATTATTCTAAAGAAACTTCTCTATAAACACACTGAGATGACTTAGTAAACAATGAAGAAATGTTATGCAATAGTTTTGGCAAGAATTATACAGAAAGCAATAATGGTCAAATATTGTTTGTAAGATTAAATATTGAAGAGTTGTCATTTGTGTGGGGTAATACCCAAGGTTTGTTGCCTCACACCAAGGATATCGAGGACGTGGACACAAACAAGGAGTGAGTTTAAGAGCGGAGGATTAATAGGCAAAAGAAATGAGAAAAGCTCTCTCTCCTGCAGAGAGAGAGGGGCTCCCAGCTGTGTCTTGCTCTTCTGTGGTGAAATGCATGGGGTTTTATTGAGAAGCTTGAGGAGCTGGTGTCTGATTTACATAGGGCATGAGAGATTGGTCAGACCTGGTGTGCTGTCTGCATAGCGTACAAAGAAGCTGGCCATCCCACCCTAATCTTTTATTGTGAAGATGGGGGTCTCATGTTGCCTGCTTTTTTTTTACTGCACATGTGGCAACAAAGAAAAGGGAAGAGGGGACCTCCATGTTGAATATACCTGGCTTCCAGGTATCCCTTTTCTATTGGCATAGCTGCCAGCATTTACCTATGCAAGCTTTTAGCTTGCTTACCTATGCTTGCAGCTTGATTTCTCAGGCTGCTTTTTGCTGGAAAAGAAATAATTTGGGGGCTGCTTTTTATAAAATGGAAACCTTACCGAGGACTCTCTTACCCTCAGTATCTGCCTAAATAATTTCTAGCTCCTGTATCAATGTGAAATGGCTTATATTTGCACTGAGCTAGAAGAAAATGAAATTATATAATCAGAATTTTATATCAGGAAGGGACCTAAAAGATAAATTAACCCAAACATAGCATTTTAACTATAAAATATAAGATTCAGAAAGATTGACTTTTTCAAAGTCAGATTAGTTTGGGTCATAGTCAATATCACAATTCAGTTTAATGGAACAGAAATATATTGAGCACTTACTATGTGACAGGTTCTTAGAAATTCAGGGAACAAATATATTTAAAAAGGTGAATCCTACCTTTGATCTTACTGTCTCATTAGAGAACTATTCCTTACATGTGTTCTCTAGATTTGAAAACTTAGTATGGTATTATAGTACGATGATAAGAGTATACAAAGTATCTGATTTGCTGTTTCTGAAAAGCCTTTCTGGAGGAGATGGCACATGAGTTGGACACACCAAGAAGGGTAGGAAAGGCATTCCAGAGAAAGATAACTGCAGGAGCAAAGGTGTAGCGGTATTGTGTATATATGAACAAACAAGCAGAAAAGGGTGGAGGCAGGAAGTGGCAAGAGCTTTGCTAGGTAGGAACTAAGTCTTATAGGGCAACATTGACAGGCACTTGGGTTTTATTCTATAGAACAGTAATATATGACATTCAAAGGATTTCAAAACTGAGAATATAAATGTGAATTTATTTGATATTCTGGTTGCAATATGGAGAAAAGGCGACTGCTTAGGAAGTAACTAGAGTAGCCCAGGAAAGAGGTGATGAGGCCATGATCTAGAACAGTGGTCATACTGGAATATGCTAACATAAAAATGCCAAGGAGGGGAAGATTCAAGAAAGATGAGAATTGTCAGAGTTGAGGAGTCTGTTATTACTTTTAGATTTCTAATTGAGTGGCTGTATAGATGGTGTTGCCTAAGTATTGGAGCAAAATAGATTTGCATTTGTAATAAAACAATAAATTTCATTTGAACACAGTGAGTTTGAGGTGCCTGTGTGGCATCCAAGTTGATATGTGCGGAAGGACATGTGAGGCTAAAGTTCATGATAGAGTCAGACTAGGGCGATATATGTGGGAGTCAGCAACTTAGTTGAAATGATGAGAGTGAATGAGATCACTAAAAGATTATATAAATAATGAAGCCTATTGGCCCTGCTAAAAGCCTGCAAAACGCACACAAACACATACTTACTGAGAAATGATCAGAGAGGAAAAAAAGAATCAATAGAGCATTTGTATATATGCTGAAGAGAGAATTCAATTTCAAGAAGTGAGTGGTTAACATCAAATGCTTCAGGGAGATTCAAAAAGATTTTGAAAATCATAGTTGGATTTGATCATAGGGGCATGTTTGGTAATCTTTGCAGAACCATGTGCTGCACATCACGTTGCACAGTGGAACAATAGATGACTGGCAGTGACTCCCAATCCAGAGCTCTTTCCAGTGTACCACATTGTCAAAACTTTATCTTAAGCTCTTTCCTCTCTACTCTCTGCCAACTACCTGAAGTCCATTTGCAGATTATTATGTCTTTTTCTTTAAATACAATAGAGAATTATTGAATGTAACTTCAGAGCTTTGTGTTCAGTGCTTTTTTGGATCTAAATTTGTAGGTTCTACAGTATCCATTACCTGAAAAAAAAAAAAAAAGTGAAAAGTACCAAGGTCAAGAAAGACCTTATAAAAACTGTAGTGTGCTTTTAAATTTAATTTCTAGAAAAAAATTAATATGTTTTCTGGCTGTATGTTTTACAATATGTTCAACTATCAAGATTATTAGAAATATTAAAAATCAGTTTTGGGACTTCCAAGTTACAATGACAGACTAAAGGCCTCCCTTCAGGGAATGCAGTGCAAATTACAACTAAATTGTGGCATAACTGAAGAAAAGTCTGTAAGGAAACCTTAAAATATAAAGGCAATCCACTCAATGCTGGAACATTAGGACAAATTAATGAGAAAGCTGTGGTGAAATGTAATAAAGTTCATGGAAAGTGGCTGCCCAAATAGGACACCACCAGCAGAATTACGTAAAGATGTAAATAGGTTGAATGAATATTCTGTTAATTTAGGTAGTATTGGAGGAGTCATATTAAAGACAAACATAATGTCTTACCCATTCAGAAAGCATATGGAAGAAATTTGGCAGGTGGACCTTTGGCCCAAAAGGACTAATAAGTTTATCTCAGAAACTTCATGCTTTTAGCCACCAGTTGCAACATACAATCAAATGGCATGGGCCAAGCAAGTCCATTGCACAGGCTGAGAGTGGGTAATGATTATTTCAGACATCTGCCAGTGTATAAATTTACTTAGGAAATGAATGGCATGGTCCTGAAAGCTCATGGTGATTCTTTAATGAACCAGTGAGAGCCAGGAGTGTGAATGCATGAAGGAGCATGAGTAGCAGGGGTAGGGGAATAGGTGAAGTCCTGGGAGTATGTCTATAAAGCCCAGTGTCCAGATAAAGGCTATAAGGAGAATAAGGCTCAAAGGGGAACTGTTCTGCTATTTTCTTTGTCCTAGCATTCTACAAAGAGAAACTGTCTAGTGTTGAGGCAGAGTAAAGGTAAGAAGGGAAACACAAACAATTTTGCAGTTGTTGACCAAAAATCAGAAAATTTATCCATAGGAAAACTTTGGAATACATAGTTTCAGTATGAACAATATTACTAATTTTTTACTTATTGCACAGGAAATAAATGAAAACTGAGAGATATGTTCTGAGAGCAGAGGAACAATGAAGATCTTGTGAAAAAGTGTTTTGAAATAGTACCTACATTTAAGCTTTTATCTTCCCCAGATTGACCCCACTTCACACACTTTGCTTTCACAAAATGCATTTCCTGTTCAAAGATAAGCTATAAACAGCACAGGGAATATGTATAATTACTATGAAGAAAGGAATGAAAGTAAAGGATAGAATAACATTATCCCCTCTCAAAGGAACAAAAACTTAAAAAAAAATTTTTTTCTAAATGTACCAAAGAATTTGCATATGGTACTGCAAATATGAACTAAAAATAAGAAATTAAAAACAATGAGTATTGAGCTGGCAGAGATTACAGAAAAAATGGAAGATAAAGGTAAAACATTACCAAAAAGGAAAGTAAGAAGCATCAAAAAGTATCCAAATTATTTTTGAAAATATGATAATTGATAAAAAGAGTATGCTTGATAAAATACTATAAAACAAAACAAGAAACAGTAAAAGGAAAATGAGATTAGGGAGATAATCATTTTATAAAATAGACAAATGACATCAAATATAAATAATAAAAAGATAAAACAGGAAAAAATAATGAGGGACTTTACATATACATGTATACTGTATATTATATGTGCATAAATTAATTTACCTATGTAATTAAATGATATTTACATATATGTATGTGATCATCCTCAGTATCTGTGGGAGATTGATTCCAGGACTCTCCCTACTCCCCACTCCCTGTGGATACTAAAATCTACTAATGCTCAAGTCCCTTATGTAAAATGGCAGTATTTACACATAACCTATGCACATCTTCTTATATATTTTAAATCACCTCTAGATTACTTATAACATCTAATACAATGTAAATGCTGTCTAAATAATTATTGTACTGGTTTTTTATTTGCATTATTTTGTCATTGTTTTATTGGGTTTTTTTTTTTTCCCAAATATTTTTGATCCATGGTTGGTTGAATCTCCAGATGCAGAACACGTGGATACGGAGGGCTGACTGTATATATATATATATAGAGAGAGAGAGAGAGAGTGGAGTGTGTGTGTGTGTATGTGTGTGTGCGTGCGCGCGCATGCATGTGTGTGTGCATAAATACTTGTATGAGTCTGTTCTCACACTGCTATAAAGACATACCTGAGGCTGGGTAATTTATTAAGAAAAGAGATCTAATTGGCTCATGGTTCTGTGGGCTGTACAGGATTCCTCTTCTGGGAGGCCTCGGGAAACTTACCCATAGCAAAGGCAAATGGGAAGCAGGCACGGTCTTCACATGGCCTGAGAAGGAGAAGGTGCTACAAACTTTCAAACAACCAGATTCCTTGAGAACTCTATCAAGAGAACAGCAAGGGTGAAGTTTACCCCCATGATTCAGTCACGTCTCACCATGCCCCTCCTCCAACACTGGGAATTGAAATTCGACATGAGATTTGTGTGGGGACACAGAGCTAAACCATATATATATATATATATGTATGTATGTATGTATGTATTTTGTTGTTGTTGGTTTTTGTTTTGGTTTTGAGACACAGTCTTGCTCTGTCGCCCAGACTGGAGTGCAATGGTGCGATCTCCGCTAACTGCAGCCTCCGCCTCCAGGGTTCAAACAATGCCTCAGCCTCCTGAGTAGGTGGCATTACAGGTGCCTGCCACCACACCCAGCTAATTTTTGTATTTTTAGTAGAGATAGGGTTTCACCGTGTTGGCCAGGCTGGTTTCGAACTCCTGACCTCTAGTGGTCCACCTGTCTTGGCCTCCCAAAGTGCTGGGATTACAGGCACGAGCCACTGTGCCCAGCCCATGTCAATACTTTAAAGGGGATTGTCCTTGGCAACTTGTCCAAGGAAAAGTTAATACAGAATAATTTGCTGATATGGTTTGGTGGTGACCCCACCCAAATCTCATCTTGAATTGTAATTCTCATAATTCCCACATGTTGTGGGAGGGACCCAGTGGGAGATGATTGAATTACGAGGGCGGTTTCCTCCATACTGTTCTTATGGTAGTGAATACGTCTCATGAGCTCTGGTGGTTTTATAAGGGGTTTCCCCTTTCACTTGGCTCTCATTCTTTCTTGCCTGCTACCATGACTGTGAGGCCTCCTCAGGCATGTGGAACTGTGAGTCCATTAAACCTCTTTTTCTTTGTAAATTACCCAGTCTTGGGTATGTCTTTATCAGCAGCATAAAAACTGACTAATATTGTTACCATGGGACATATCCTAGTGAAATAACTTGAACTTGAAAGAAATAATGAAACAGGGAGGGGAAGAGGGGGAGGGAGGGGAGAAGAGAGGGAGGGACAAAGAGAGGGAGCTGGAGAGGGTAAGAGGAAAGGAAAGAGGGAGGACAGATTCTATTGGAGATACATGATGTCTTGCCCATCCAGAGACATAGATTGCCTGCAAAGTAGAAACAAAAGTTACCTACAAAGCAAAAAAATAGGGTTGGCCCCAGGATTCTCTAAAGCTCTATTCACTATGAGAACATAGTAGCAGTCCATAAAGGATCTGAGAGAAAGAAACCAAGACTTAAGAATGTTATATGCATTCATGAATTTTATATCCCGGTAATCTCAGTGGAAAAGATATGCTCACAGTAAGAAGAAAAAGACATTTAAATAGTGTCTGCACTGTGAAACTGAAACAACAAACATTTAAAATGCACATCTAAATAAACAAGTAATTGAACAGTATCTTAAGACTTAGAGTAAGTGACACTGTAGCCATGAGCATTAATAGATAACTATGAAAAATAATCAAATAGGGACTTTATGAATGAGGCATATGGTTGCTGAATGATAACAAGAGATGGGCTAACAAATCTAATGGGCACGGTTGGCGAATAAACTGGTAAGTGAAATGTTGGGCCAAGGATTTCACTTATTATGCAATAACGAAAGAGTTATAGGCCAGATTCTCTTAAAACAGGGATTCAGGCTACTATTTAATCATAAAGAAAAAGATCCAAAATACACTGTGACATTTTTTAAGCCCATTGCAGAATGCTATCTGTATTAATTTTGTATTGCTACATAACAAGTGACTATAAACTTAGTAACTTAACTAACACATGTTTATGATCTCATAGTTTCTGTTCGTCAGGAGTCTGGATATGGCTTAACTGAATTTTCTGTTTAGGGTCTCAAGACTGCACTCAAGGTGTTGGCCAGGCTGCATTCTCATCTGAAAGCTTGCCTGGAAAAAGAATACCTCCAAATACACTCGTTATTGGCAGAGTTTCATCTCCTTGCAGTTATGGAACATAAGGCTTTGGCTTCTTATTACCTCTTAGCTGGAGGCTGCCCTCAGCTCCTAAAGGCTGTTTTCAGTTCCTTGCAATGTTGAGTTTTCACAACATGGCAGCTTAATTTATCAAGCCTCTAGATGAATTAGGAGAGTCAAGGAGTCTCTAGAGTGAGTCTGCTAGAAGATCAAGTCTTAAATAACGTAATGTAATTATGAGAGTGACATCCCATCACCATTGCCATATCTTATTGTTTAGAAGCAAGTCACTGGATTCTACATACACTCACAGAGTGGAAATTTCATGGAGGTATGAAATCAGGATACAGTAATGATAGGGGAGACATCTTAGAGGCTGCCCATCACAGAATCTGTACTATTATCATGATCATATATAAAAAGATAATTATTATTCCATTTTAAGTGACAAATAATTGTACATAGTCATGGGATGTAGAGTGGTATTTTGATACATGTTTATAATGTGTAATGATCAAATCAGGATAATTAGTATATTTATCACCTTGAATATTTATCATTTCTTTGTGTTGTGAACATTCAAAATCCTGTCTTCTAGGATTTTTAACACATACACTAAATTATTGTTAATCATATTCTCCCTACAGCGTTACAGAACACTAAAACTTATTCCTCCCATTTAGCTATAACTTTGTAGCCATTAACCAACCTCCCTGTTTCCTTTCACCCCGTTATCCTTCCCAGGCTCTAATAACCACAATTCTATTCTCTAGTTCTATCTCATTTTTTAAATTGCAACATATGAGTGAAAACGTGGCATTTGTCTTTCTCTGCCTGGCTTATTTCACTTAATGTACTCCAGTCTCATCCATGTTGCCATGAATGACAGGATTTCATTTTTTATAGCTGAATAGTATTCCATTATGTATATATACCACATTTTCTTTATCAGTTCATCTGTAGATGGTCATTTAGGTTGGTTCCATATCTTGTCTATTGTCAATTGTGCTGCGATAAACATGGGGGTGCAGGTATCTCTTTGATATACTAATTACCTTTCCTTTGGATATGTACCCAGTAGTCTAGTAGTAGGATTCTTGGAAAATATAATAGTTCGATTTTTATTTATTTATCTGTTTATTTATTTAGGGACAGGTGTGTCACATTCTGACCCCAGGCTAGAGTGCAGTGGCACCATCATAACTCACTGTAGCTTTGAACTCTTGGGCTCAAGTGATTTTCCCACCTCGGACTCCTGAGTAGCTGAGACTGCAGGCAAGTGCAAACATGCCAGGCTAATTTTTTTTAAATGTTTTTGTAGAGACAGGATCTCACTTAGCCTTTACTTGTCTTGAACTTCTGGCTTCAAGTAATCCTCCTGCCTCAGCCTCCCAAAGTGCTGGGATTACAGTCATGAGCCACCACATCTGGCATATTTTTGTTTTTTGATGATAGTTATCCTAACTGGGGGGAGATGATATCTCACTGTGGTTTGAATTTCCTGGTGATTAGTAATGTTGAACATTTTAAAATATACTTGTTGATCATTTATATGTCTTCTTTTGAGAAATGTTTATTCAGATCTTTTTCCATTTTAAAATCAGATTTTTGTTTGTTTGTTTGCTCTTCAGTTTTTTGTATATTCTGGATATTGATAATCTCTTGTCAAATGAATAGTTTGCAAATATTTTCTCCCATTCTACAAGTTGTCTCTTCATGCCATAAATTGCTTTCTTTGCTGTACAGAGCTTTATAGTGTGATATAGTCCTATATGTCTATTTGTGTGTGTGTGTGTGTGTGTGTGTGCTTCTGAAGTCTCACCCATAAAATCTTTGCCTACAACAATATTCTAAAGCATTTTCCTTTTGTTTTCTTCTGGTAGTTTTATAGTTTCAGGTCTTATCTTTAATTCTTTAATTCACCCTGAGTTGATTTTTGTATACGGTTAGAAATAGGGGTCTAGTTTCATTCTTATACATGTGGATATCCAGCTTTCCCAACATGATTTATTGAAGACACTGTCCTTTTCCCAATGTATGTCAATGATACCTTTGTCCAAAATGAGGTGACTCTACAAACATGGATTTATTTAGGGGTTCTCCATGCTGTTCCATTAGTCAATGTATCTTTTTTTATACTAATGCCATGATCTTTTGGTTACTATAGTTCTTGATATGGTTTGGATGTGTGCCCCCTGCAAATCTCATGTTGAAACATGATCCCCAATGTTGGAGGTGGGATCTAGTGTGAGGTGTTGACTCATGGCGATGGATTCCTCATGAATGGCTTAGTGCCATCCCTTTTGTGATGGGTGAGTTCTTGCTGTTAGTTTACATGACAGCAGGTTGTTTAAAGGAGCCTAGCTGGCCCCCTCTTTTCTCTTGCTCCTGCTCTTGCTATGTGATATGCAGCTCCTTGTTTGCCTTGTACCATGCTTGTAAGTTTCCTGAGGTTCTCACCAGAAGCAGATGCTAGCACCATGCTTCCTGTACAGCCTGCAGAACCATGAGTCAAAATAAACCTTTTTTTCTTTATAAATTACCCAATGTATTAGTACATTTTCATGCTGCTGATAAAGACATACCTGAGACTGGGCAATTTACAAAAGAAAGAGATTTATTGGACTTACAGTTCCACATGGCTGGGGAGGCCTCACAATCATGTCGGAAGGCAAGGAGGAGTAAGTCATATCTTACATGGATGACAGCAGGCAAAGAGAAGGCTTGTGCAGAGAAACTCCCATTTTTCAAACCATCGGATCTCATGAGACCCATTCACTATTCCAAGGACAGCACAGGAAAGACCCGCCCCCATGATTCAATCATTTCCTACCTGCTCCCTCCCACAACACATCGGAATGCGAGCTACAGGATTAGATTTGGGTGAGGATGCAGAGCCAAACTATATCACCCATTTTTAGGTATTTCTTTATACTAATGCAAATGTACTAACACAGTTTTGTAGTATACTTTAAAGTCAGATAGTATGATGCCTCCAGTTTTATTCTTTTTGTTCAATATTGCTTTGGCTATTCAGGCTCTGTTTTGGTTCTATATAAATTTTAGGATTTTTTTTTACTTTTGTGAAGAATGCATTGACTCTCTAGATTACTTTGGGCAGGAACTGCACTGAATCTGTAGATTGCTTTGGTAGTATGATCATCTTAACAATGTTGATTCTTCTAGTCCATGATCATGGGAAATTTTTTTTTCACTTTTTTTGTGCTCTTAATTTATTTCCTCAGTGTTTCACAGTTTTCGTTGTAGAGATCTTTCACCTCTTTAGTTAAGTCTATTTCTTGGTATTTTTTAAAGCTATTACTAATGAGATTCCCTTTTTGATTTCTATAGCTAATTTTTTAGAGTTTTTAACGTGAAAAGGTATTGAATTTTATGAAATGCTTTTTTATATATATATTAAGATGATTATGTGGGTTTTGGCCTTCATCCTGTTGATGTGATTTATCATATTTATTGAATTGCATACATTGAAACATCCTTGCATTCATGGGATATATTCCACTTGGTCCTGATGTATTATTTTTTTGATGTTATTGGGTTTCGTTTGCTAGTAATTTATTGAGGATTTTTACAGCTATGTTCCTCAGGAATATTGACTTGTAGGCTTTTTTTTTTTTTTTTTTTTTTTTTTTTTTTTTTTTTTTTTTTTGTGCCTGTCTGGTTTTGGTATTAGGATAATGCTGGCCTCCTAAAATGATTTAGGAAGAATTCTCTCCTTTTCAATTTTTGGGAATAATTTGAGAAAAATTGATATTAGTTCTCCTTTAAAAGTTTGGTAGAATTCATCAGTAAAGCCATCTAGTCTTGGACTTTTGCAGGGAGAAGGGAAATTTTTTATTACTGATTCAACCTTGTTATTCATTATTGTTCAGTTCAGAATTTCTATTTCTACCTGGCTCATTCTTGGTAGGTTATATGTATCCAGGAATTTATCTATTTTTTTTCTAGGTTTTCTTATTTGTTGGTGTGGTTTTTCATAATACTCTCTAATGATCCTTTGTATTTCTCTGGTATCAAGTTATAATCCCTCCTTTTTCATTTCTGATTTTATTTGTGTCTTCTCTTTCCTTTCTCAGTCAAGCTAATGGTTTGTCAATTTTCTTTATCTTACCAAAATCCAGATTTTCATTTTGTTTATCATTTGTGTTGTGTTTTAAAGTCCCTGTTTTGTTTAGCTCTGCTCTGAACTTACTATTTCTTTTCTTCTACAAATTTTGGGGTTGGCTGCTGCTTGCTTTTCTAATTTCTTGAGGTGCCTTGTTTATTTGAAATCTTTCAGTTTTTTTGATGTAGTTGTTTAGTGCTATAAACTTTCCTCTTAGGACTGCTTTTGCTATGTCCCATAGGTTTTGATATGTGTGCTTTTATTTTCATTTGTTTCAATACATTTTTTAAATTTTCTTTTTAATCTCTTAATTGACTCAATTGTTGTTCAGGAGCATTTTTTTTATGTTTCTATTATTTGTACAGTTTCCAGAGTTCCTCTTTTTATTGACTTCTAGTTTTATTCCATTGTGATCCAAGAAGATATTTGATATTATTTCAGTTTTTTATATTTGTTAATATTTGTTTGGTGACCTAACATGGTCTTTCCCGTAGAATGTTCCATGTGATGATGAGAAAGATGTGTATTCTGCAACTGTTGGATGAAGAGTTCTATAAATGTCTACTAAATTTATTTGGTCTATAGTAGACTTTAATGTTTCTTTGTTGATCTTCTGTCTAGATCATCTGTCAAATGCTGAAAGTGGGCTGTTGAAGTCCCCAATTATTGTTGTATTAGGGTCTAGGTCTGTCTTTAGCTCTAATAATATTTGCTTTATATCTCTGGATGCAGGTATTTACAATGTTATAGCCTCTTGCTGAATTACTCCCTTTATTATTATATAGTGACCTTCTTTGTCCCTTTTAACCTGAAGTTTATTTTATCTGGTATAAGTATGGCCACTGCTGGGTGTTTTGGGTTTACATTTGCATGCCATGTTTTTTTCTATTTCTTCACTTTCAGTCTATGTGCATATTTACAAGAGAAGTGAGTTTCTTGTAGGCAGCATATATTTGAGTTTTGTTTTTTAATTCACTTAGCCAGACTATCTTTTAATTGGAGAATTTAAACCACTTACATTCCAGGTTGTTATTGATAGGTGAGGACTTACTCCTATCACTTTATTAACTTGTGTCTAATTGATTTATTTCTTATTCCTTTCTTACTCTCTAATTTTTTGTCTTTGTGATTTGGTAGTGATAACATTTGATTTTTTACCCTCCTTTCATTTGTGTATCTGCTTTACTAGTGAGTTAATACTTTTGTGTTTTCATGATAATAGAGATCATTCTTTTATTTTCAGGTCCTGAAAATGATCTTCCTTGAGCATTTTTCGTGGCCAGTCTAATGATGAATGTTCTCGGTTTTTACTTGTCTGAGAAAGATTGTATTTCTCCATTTTTGAAGGATAGATTTGTTGGGTATAGTATTTTTTTCCAGCAGTTTTCTCTTTCAGCACTTTTCACAGCCTGTAAGGTGAGAAATCTGTTAGTCTGATAGAGATCCCCTTATATGTAACTTAATGTTTTTCTCTTGCTGTTTTTAGAATTTTATCTTTGTCTTTGACTTTTGACTATAATGTGCCTCAGACAGGACCTTTTTGGATTTAATCTATTTGGGAATTTTTAAGCTTCCTGTATGTGGATGTCTATATTTTTTGCAAGACTCAGAAAGTTTTCTGCTATTATTTTATTAAATGGGTTTTCTATGTCCTTTTCCATCTCTTTTTCTGAAATTTTAAACATTTGCATGTTTTTTTGCAAATGTTTAAAATTTCAGAATGTAGGCTTTCTCTATTATTTTTGTTTTTTTCTTTTTGTCTGGGTTATTTCAAAAGACCTCTCTTCAAGTTTAGAAATTCTTTCTATTGCTTGATCTAGTCTATTGTTGAAGCTCTCAATTGTATTTTTAATTTCATTTATTGAATTTTTCAGTTCCAGGATTTCTGATTGGTTTTTTAGTGATATCTATCTTTTCATTGAATTCTCATTTGGATCATGAATTGTTTCCTTGATTTCTTTGAATTATCCATTTGTGTTCCTCTCATGTTGGACCCCTGTTGATTCTAATAGGGATGGCACCATGTCAGAGAGGCCAAAGAAGAGACCCAGAGACAACAAATGAGACACAAGACTTAATAAGTTGGACTTTATTGAAGGTGCAGTGGTTATGGGCTTGGCAGAAGAACCATTACCATTTGTAAAAATCATCCAGTTTATGTAGCATTTTCACTTAGCTTTCTTCACCCTGCAACACCCATTTAACCCAAAACAAAAAGCCTTAATCCTCTGTATGTCCTACATTTTAAAGGATGAGCCAGGGGTTTAGTTGTCATTCATTGTGTGAACCAAAAAGTATCTGACACAAGTATCAATCAATTTAGAAAGTTTATTTTGGCAAGGTTAAGGATGCACTTGTGACACAGCCTTCAGGAGGTCCTGACATGTGCCTAAGGTGGTTGGGGCACTGCTTGCTTTTATGCATTTTAGAGAGACATAATGCATCAGTCAATACATGTAAAATGTACATTGGTTTTATCTGGAAGGGTGGGACAACTCCAAGCAGGAGGTTCCAGGTCATAGATAGATTTAAAGATTTTCTGATTGGCAATTGGTTGAAAGAGTTAAGTTATTATCTAAAGACCTGGAATCAATAGAAAGGAATGTCTGGATTAAGGTAAGCAGTTATGGAGACCAAAGAGACCAAAGTTTATCATGCAGATGAAGCCTCCTGGTAGCAGAATTCAGAGAGAATAGATTGTAAATGTTTCTTATCAGACTAAAGGTCTTCGTTGATGTTAATCCTGGTCAGCTTTTTCTGAATTCCAAAAGGGAGCAGGATATAATGAAGCATGTCTGACTCCAATTCCTGTCATGACCTGTGTGTACTAGTTTCTTAGGTTAATTTTGGAATGCCCTTGGCCGAGAGGAGGGGTAGGTTCAAAAAGCTGGAATTTTATTCTTGGTTTACAGTCTTCCCCTTCTGGCCAAGATTTGCCAGAGTCAACATTAATGGCCACCACATTTTTATTTTGTCCCATAGCATTGCCAGGGTGGCATAGCTGCTGGCTTCAGGTTCATCTTGTCCCTTGTTGGGATGCTTATGGCCAAGAGACTTAGAGTCAAAAGATAGCCAATTTAAATGTTCTAGGTCAGACAGGAATGGACATGGACAGCCATTCATTAACCTTTAAAAATGTGTAAGTAATATAAAAACCAACAAACAAAAGTCAAAGCAAAGCTATAAAATTGACTTATCTTTAACTTCTATTTGTTGAGCTACTATAATCTTGGTTTTAGTTACAGACTTATAGCAATTAGATATGCAAACATAAACATCATTATGAAAAAAAATTTTTAATATGTATTTATCTGCACAACTCATAACTGGGAGTATTATACCCAGTAAGTATTGTCATGAGTATCTTTATCCTCTCAGTAATTATTTTTTTAAATTCTACAGGAAGGAGGAAATTATTTATGGCTGAGATGGATAAAAATGTGCCTCATAGCCAGGTGTGGTGGCTCACACCTGTAATCCCAGCACTTTGGGAGGCCTAGGCAGGTGGATCACCTGAGGTTGGGAGTTTGAGACCAGCATGACCAACATGGAGAAACCCTGTCTTTACTAAAAATACAAAATTAGCCAGGCATAGTGGCACATGCCTGTAGTCCCAGCTACTCTGGAGGCTGAGGTAAGAGAATCACTTGAACCTGGGAGGTGGAGGTTGCAGTGAGCCAAGATTGCGCCATTGCACTCCAGCCTGGACAACAAGAGTGAAACTCCAAAAAAGAATGTACCACATAATAATGCAGGAGGTAGACTCTTATTTTACCAGCTATTTAGGCATCTGTGTACCCATTCTTGATTTAGAGGATTTGGAGGCTCTGAAGGGCCTGAACTAATTCTATCCCTCAGAACCAGCCCTTACAATTTCCATACATATGGTTTGAAAATTGTACTTATTTCTTTCCTTACTTCCTTTCTTCCTCCCTCCCTTACTTATTATATATCCTGAGCATCTATTTTCTTTAAAGTAATCTTTATTCAAATTAGCCCTATTTCTGCCATGATGTAGTGAGAAGATTAACATCCTCTCCTGAAAAAGCAATTATAAAGCTAAAAAGAAATGTAAAAAAATAACCATTTCAGTTCTCTGGAAGTAACCCAAGTTTCCAATAAACTGAATAACATTTAGTCTTGACATTTATTCTTGAAAATTACTATATCAGCTTTGTTGGTATAGTAATTCAACCAGAGTAGGACAGGCTGTGAAAATCAACAACTTAGCTGCCACTGCTAGAAGGTGTCCCCCCTTAATCTGGACTTTACTATTTAAAGTGTTGATCTCATACAATCTCATATTCATAAGAGTGAACAGGATGAGCCAGCATCTTCACTAGGCTGATGTTATAGCCCTGTTTGGGGACCATGCGATGGAGGAGCAGATTTGCCAGACATTTAACAGTGAAATCTTGGACATGAGCTAAACATGGGGACACTAAGAAGATTTATTGCATGTCGTAGGTTGATCGGAGGCCATGGGTAGCAGGGACTGGAATGGGCTCAAGCCTACCATACATCCCTAGAAGACAGAGCCATGCACACAGAGGAGATGTGTGAAAAGTTAGGGGTTTATAAAAACCAGAGAAGACTTGAGAACAGCCTAAACTTTTTTGGTTTTGTACTTGAGACAGGGTTTTGCTCTGTCTCACAAGCTGGAGTGCAGTGGCATGATCACAGCTCACTGCAGCCTCAAACTCCCAGGCTCAAGTGATCTTCCCAACTCAGCCTCCTGAGTAGCTGGGACTACAGGTGTGCACTACCATGCCCCGCTAACTATTTGTTGTAGAGATGGAGTTTCCCTATGTTGCCTAGACTGGTCTTAAACTCCTTGGCTCAAGCAATACTTCCACCTTGGCCTCCAAAAATGTTGGGATTACAAGTGTGAGCCACCATACCAGGCCACCTTGAACTTTGAATGCATCCCTAGCTCTGAGGTGTTTTTTAACACTAACCAATCAATTATCTTATTCTCACAACAACTTGATATCCAACAATTCAATTCAATTCGGACACTATCTACCTGGAGCTAGCTTCAGATCCTTCACTTAAAGGGCTCAGTCCCACAAGAGTGCCCCCAATTCAAATGCCAGTTGCAAGTTTCAGGCCAGGTGTCCTGACAAACAAGTTATAAGTTGAGAGTTCCCACATCCATCCCCAGGTTCAATAATTTGCTGTAACAGCTCACAGAGCTCAGGAAAACACTCTACTTACATTTGCCTGCCAGTTTATTAAAAATAATACAAATGAATAAGCAGATGAAAAGGTGCACAGGACAGGGTCTGAAAGGGATCCTGGCACAGGAGCTTCTTTTCCCTAAACTTGGGGTCTACTACCCTTTTGGCATATGAATGCATTCACCAACATAGAAGCTCTCTGTGTCTTATTGCTCAAGAGTTTTATAGATTCAATCTCCAGCTCCCTTCTCTTTTCCCAGGAGGTCAGTGGGTGGAGTTGAAAGTTTCAACCCTCTAATTTCTTGTCTCTCTGGTAATCAGCCCTATTCTGAGGCTATTTGGTAGTCTCACTCTGTCACCTGATTAGCATACACTCAGGTGTCATTATCAAAATGGGCTCCTTATGATAACAAAGGCACTTCTATCACTCAGGAAATTTTACGGGTTTAGGAGCTCTGTGTCAGGAACCAGGGGCCAAGACCAAACATATTTTTATTTCCATGCCAATTCACACACAAATCCATCAGCAGAGACTAGACACCTTACTGGCTCTGACCAATCTTTGGCTAAACATTAAGCTATGCAGACACAATGGTGACCTTAGTAAGCCAGGCTTAACTATAAAAACAAGAAAAAACCCAAAGACATTATCAACCATACATTCCAGAGAATCAGATTTCCCAAATTTAATCCAGGCAAGTTACTAAATGAGCAAAACATTAACTACAAATCTCAGAGGAGAAAATAAAGATCCCAAGATACTGGTATACAATATATTATCTGAAATGTCTTGTATTCAATAAACAAGACAGATGGAAAGAAGCAAGAAAGTGTGGCACATACTCTGGAAAAAATAACAGTTCATATGAACTGTCTCTGAGTGGTCCTATATGTTAGATTTAGAAGAAAAAGTCTTCAAAGAAACTATTCAAAGAACTAATGAAAATGATGTTTAAATAATTAAAGGAAAGTATGATAGCAATGACCCCAATGATCGAATGAAGAGAAAATTTCAGCAGAGATAAAAATCATATAAAAGAACCAACTGGAAGTTCTGAAGTTAAAATATTACTAGAATATTTCATAAAAATAAAAAGTCAAAGAATCAGGAAGATATAATAATTTTAAGTGTATTTCACCTAAAAACAGTGTCCCAGAATATGTGAAGCCAAAAAACTAAGAATTGAAAGTATAGACAGCAATAATAGCTGGAGATTTCAATACGCACTCTTAATAATTGAGAGAATGCCTAGACTGTAAATTGGCTCGCGTAAAGAAAATTTGAGCAATGCTATCAACCAACTTAATATAACTGACATTTACAGAACGCTCCACCCAAATAGTTCAGAAACATATTCTTTTCAAGTTTATTTGGAAAATTCTGCAGATAGATGACATACTGGGCCACTAAATACATCTCAATGCATTTTTTTGAAGAAAATTAATCATATAAAGTATGTTATCTGACCACAACAAAATTGAATTGGAGATCCATAATAGAAACAAATCTGGGAAAATGTCAAATATATGGAAATCAAGTGACATACTTATGAAAAAAATAACCCTCATGATTCAAAAAAGAAATCACAATGAAATATTTTAAAATATTGTGAATGAATGGAAACAAAACCACAGCACATCAAAATTTATAAGATGCAGTTCAAGCCATATTGAGAGGGAAATTTATAGCTTTCAAAAACTGTATCAGAAAGTAATGATTTGAATGTGCCCCCTAAATTCCATGTGTTGAAAACTTGATTCCAAAATTCATATGTTGATAGTATTTGGAGGTGGAGCCCTTGGGAGATAATTAGGATTAGATAAATTCATCAGGGTGGGTCCCCCATGATGGGACTAATGTCTTTTTTTTTTTTTTTTTTTTGAGACAGAGTCTTGCTCTGTCACCCAAGCTGATGTGCAGTGGTGCAATCACTGCTCACTGCAGTGTCGACTTCCCAGGCTCAGGTGACCCTCCTACCTCAGCCTCCCAAGTAGCTGGGACTTCAGGTATGCGTCACCACACCTGGCTATTTGTTTGTTTATTTTGTATTTTTGTAGAGATGAAGTTTCACCATGTTGTCCAGGCTGGTGGCCTCCCAAAGTGCTGGGATTACAGATGTTAGCCACTGTGCTTAGCCTGGGACTGCTGTCTTTAGAAGGAGAGGAAGAGCGACCTGAGCTGACAGGCTCTTGCCCTTCTGCCTATCCACAAGATGGCCCTTACTAGATGCTGGCATCATGCTGTTGGGCTTCCCAGATTCCAGAACCATGAGCTAAATGCACTTTAAAAAATAAAAATTACCCAGTCTTTGGTATTCTGTTACAGAAACAGAAAATTGATTAAGACAGTATCATGTCAAAAGCTTAAACTCTTACCCTAAAAATTAGAAAGGTGGAATCAAATGCAAAGGAAATAATAAAGATCTGAGAAAAAAAAATCAATAGTTTTTAAAAATAAAGAAAAACAGTAAAACCAAAAATGTATTCTTCAAAAGACCCACAAAATTGACAAATTCCTAGCTAGAATGAAGAAGATAATAAGAGAGAAGCACAATTTACCAAAGTCAGGAGTGAAAGATCAGCATCACTACTGATCCTAAAAAAATCACCTGTACAGTAAGGAAAAAAATTCAAAAGAAGGGAATTTAGAATAGCAAGCACGAAGTAAAAACTGCCTTTCTCACAGATGATATAATCTTATATGTACAAAATTCTAATGAACACACGCACACACACACACACAACTGTAACAAATTAAGAAGTATAATAAGGTTACAGGATACAAAAGCAACATAAAAATTGGCATATTCCCTATGTCAGCAAAAAAATCTGAAAATGAATTTTTAAAAGCTTATTTACAATTGCATCAGAAAGGATACAATACTTAGGAATAAATTGAAGAAAATAAGTACATTATTTATACACTGAAAAAGATTGCTGAGAGAAATTAAGGGCGATATATATATATGAAGAAACATTCTGTCTTCAAGGATTGACTATCTCAGTACTGTTAAAATGCCAATTTTCAATAAATTGACCTACAGATTCAACACAATCCCTTACAGAATCCCAGCAGTCTTTTTGTTGTTGTTGTTTTAGAAAATTTCTGGCTGATCCTAAAATTTATATGGAAATGCAAAAGACCTACAAAAGTCAGATCTTTTTTTTTTTTTTCTGGTGTTGTGGGGGTGGGGTTAACATTTGGTGTGTCCAAACAACAGAATATTACTCAGGAATGAAAAGTAAAAGAGTGACACATGCTACAACATGGATGTCATTTGGGGCTGATTTAATAAGACACCATAGACTGGGTGACTTAAACAACAGAAATTTATTTCTCATAGTTCTATAGGCTGCAAAGTTCAAGATCAGGATGCCAGCAAATTCTCTATCGGGTGAGGGCCTTCTTACTGGTTTGCAGATGGCCATCAACTAGTATCCTTACATGGCAGAGACAGCAAGCTCCAGTCTCTTTCTCTTTTTCATTATTAAGAATACTAATTCCATCATGCAGGCTCTACCTTCATGACATCATCTAAATCTAAGTAGCTGCCAAAGGCCCCACCTTCTAGTACCATTCCATTGGGGGTTAGTTTGCAGGAAACACAAACATGCAGTCCAAAACAATTAGTTAACTTTAAAAATATTATGTCAAGGGTGCCAGATACAAAAGACTATGTATTCTATGGTTCCATTTTTATAAAATGGCCAGAAAAAGCAAATTTATAGAGGCAGGAAGAAGTGCTTGACTGGAGACAGAGGGTATGGTGCACTGCAAATGGGCTTTAGGAAAATCTGGAGGCAATAACAAATGTTCTAAACTGGATAGTAGTGATAACGCAAAACTATAACTCTACTAAAAATCATTGCATTGTATACTTAGAGTAGATAAAATATTTATACTTCAAAAAAGCTGTATGTATTTTAAAAAGCTTTAAAAAACCCCAAGGAATGGGAAAGACCAAGGCCTCTGGTCAGGTCTGGCTCTGCATATTTAGATAAAGACTGAGCTGTACAGTGATTATTTTTCTTTCTCATTGTCTGACTTGATTAACTCTACTTTCAGAAGGAAAAGTTCATGGGAAATTTAGATGCCTAACTCCCTAGAGAATTTTGAATTTTCTGTTATGTTGGAGGAGAAACATCCAAATAACAGATGCATGAATTTCATTAATAATGAAAACTGTAGAATTGGAAAAAAAACTTTTGTAGAACAGATTTTCAGTAATTTTATTTAATTTCCCAATAATCTGTCTTCTCAACAGGTAAGTTCATTTTGCTTCCACAAATTGAATTAACTACTGATTTATAAGGTCCGTGTGTACTCTTCCCCCCCCGCCCCCCCCCCCCACCTTTTTAAAGAGAGGGTCACTCTCTTGCCCAGGCTGGAGTGCAGTGGTGCAATTGTGGCTCCTTGCAGCCTTGACCTTCTGGGGTTCAAGCAATACTCCCACCTCAGCCTCCCAAGTAACTGGGATTATAGATGTGCACCACCAGGCCTGGCCTTTTTTTTTTTTTTTTTTTTTTTTTTTTTTTTCCCCAATAGAGATGAGTTCTGCCTATGTTGCTTAGGTTAGTCTCTAACTCTTGGGCTCAAGCAAGACTCCTGCTTCAGTCTCCCAAAGTGCTGGGATTACAGGTGTGAGCCACCATGCCCAGCCCCTTGCGAACTCTTCAGGCAAAGAAAAAGAACTGTGTCAAGAATTCAAACATCTCTGAGCGATTAGGTGAAGTGACCCCAAGTACATACATGCTGACTCTACATTCATGAAGTTATAAATAGTTATATACTACTTACGTAAGGAGGTCAAGGCTGCAGTGAACTGTGATCATGCCACTGCACTCTAGCCTGAGTGACAGTGAGACTCAGTCTTAGGAAAAAAAATGAGTTAACAGGAGCTGTGAATTCTTTAGAGTTTAATAATAGAGATCTTCTATTTAATTGCTGTGTTTAAGTTTATGTCTGCCTTTTCAGTTAGATTTGACAGGTTCTGTATAATGTCAGAATAAATGGTTTATTCATTGAGTTTATTGAGGGAAAGAGATCATTCTAGAAAAGACAGTCAATTCAATTTTATATGCATGCAGATTGGTGGTTATTCTTTTGTCTTCCAAATAGTAGTTTAAAAACAAAACCACATGAGGCAAATAACAGATCAGAAGTCAGAAAACTGAAGCTTGTTTTGTTAGTAATAACTGTGATTTTTAAATTCTAGGCATTTAAAATCTTTAATTCCCTTTTTCTCTTCATATATTAAATGGATTTAGTAACGTAATAGTTGCATGGTCCTACTTTGATGATAAGACAAGAAAACTAATATGTAGCCAATCTCAAATAACATGTCTCCTGGTCCTATAACCAACCCTAGAGTGCATAAAAATAAACATAGAACTTTCTTTGATTGTCCCAACCAGAATTTTTTTTTCCCCACTGAATCCTGTTGTGTCTTTTCACTTAAACCCCTCTGGCCCTGCTATGTTGGAGAGATGCATATGTGTTATCTAAACTGAAAGCTCCCATAGAAAATAACTGGGCCCAGTGACCTTCTGTTTGCAGCTATGCTTAGCACCATGCCTACACAGATACCCATTAGCTAAGAAATAAACACAGATGGGCAAACTGAGGTGCCCTTCTCTAGCACCAGCCCAATTTTATATTAACCCCTTTTCATATATGTGTACACTCATAAATATTTCCTAGATTTCTTTAGATGGCCCCACAAACAATTGTAATATACTATATTTGCATAGAACTTTAAAAATTATTTTCCAAGAGCGATTTATCTTTGTAAGCAAATTTGGTTCTCTCCAGAGATGCAATCCCTGGTCTTTATTCCTTTCAGGACTGCAGGAGAAGATACTACATGGGAGTAGTCGATAGTACAGAGGTCTAGCAATCTGTAGTCTCTGGTCATAGCCATTTAACTTTTACAACTAACGTATTTTACCTCATTCAAAATGTACCTAAGATTTGTTTTAATCAGGTGTGGTAAAACAGCAGACATAGAAATGATTGTCATGAGAAAGAAGTGTACTAACAAATTCCTAAAAATAAGAGATAAACCATGCCATGCAGGGTCACAAGCGACAACACCCAGACCAGTCAGAAGGCAGAAGGAAGAGGGGAGAGCATTACCCAGAGGCTTTATTAGTGTTTTCTTAGGAAGGAATGGGCAAGGAAACACTTTAAGATTGGATAGTTTGAGTAATTTTGGTAAGTTGTGGGCTGTAGTAGTGGTGCCTAGCTGTCAGGTAGGTGACCCTGAGGTGATTTAGGACAGGGGGAATATTGGTTTGGCATGTGAGAGTTTGATAAAACATAGAGTTGGGGATGTGGATTCTGGATTGGTAGGTTTAAATATCCAAGACACACATGCTGGGGAGTTTGCTTTCTCTAGGAATTAGCTAGCCCTGTGTGGGGCAGTCGCTCCAGGATCAATGCCTTAAATGCCAGAGCATCAAGAATACAGAAAACAAGACATAGTCAACACAGATTTTAGTCAAATCACTTCAACTCTCACACCTTTTTTCTAGTCTGTAAAATGAAAATATTGAATGAAGTCACCTCTAATGTATGTCTCTGACTGTAGGGAAAAATCCCATGGCTCTGGGTTCTGTGCTTCATGCTACTTCTTATGCCAGTGAGTAATTGCTACAGTTAAAATACTGCTCTGTCCCGATAAGGAGGGTATTGTTTTTGTCTGGAAAAACTGTGTATTTTTAAAAGGAGATGGGCTAATAACCCAACCACCAAAATATTTAGTGTCTCATTTACATGTGTTTTTCCTTATTAGGAGCTGAGCAGATAAAACGTTTTAGTTACCTAGTAAAGCCACAGAAACCTTAGGAGGTGGGGAAAGTGTCAGCCAAATCTCATTCATATTTGCTAAAAGAATGCAAACCAATTGGGTCAGATACGGTATAGTTATTTATATATAAATCACCTGGGAGCAAGCTATTATTTTAATTGGAGAAAATTTATTATTCAACTCCTTGAATAATTTGCCAAATATGGTTACAAGCATGTCTGTGAATGAATGAAATTTATGAAGGGTAGGCATCACTTAGGTAACTTAAGAAGTATTCTTTTCAGACTACCATCCACGACACAGAAAAAAAAGTTCAGAAAATGTCATTTTCACTTCATGATTTCTATGTATGATCTATGCCCCTGAATTTGTATTCCCACTCTCTAACCCTTATAAAACTCGAATGATCTCCCAATGACACTAACCTGGCTGTATATATTGCAACTGTGGAACAGATTCACAATAGGAGTGCCATTTGTGGTATATGGATTGTCAACTGCTCAACTCTAGGGGGCACAATTTATAATCAGACTCAATCCTGGGCCTCCAGATGCTTTCAATTTGGATGACATATAAATGTGAGGGGAAAAGCATGAGAGAATTGCATAGGATGGATATAGGCAAGAAGATGAGATGCCAGAAAAGGAAATGGTTATTAAGGTAGGCATGATTATGTGGAAGAGTTCTATAGAAACAGTGAGGATAAGTGAATTGAAACCTGAAAGATCCTTTCAGTTTGAAATGAGTCACAGTTTCCGAAGGGTAATGGGAACAGAACCCTGAAGAGTAACTGAGAGGTTGAAATGCATTGACAAAAGAATATATAATCTTTTGAACAGTTGAGTAAAAGGAAGGAGAGATACAGGGGTTTAGTTAGAGAAGTATGCAAAGTTCAAAAAGAAGATTTATTGTTATTACTACTACTATTATTTATAGCCTGCTTGAAAGGAGTTTAAAAAGAAAATAGTAAATGCAGGTTAGAAGAGGATGATAAAGGTATAAGTTGCCTTACAAGACTAGGAGATCAGATGTAGGAAATATGAAAATAAACTAGCATTGAAGTGAAAAGAGAAACCTCTTCCTTTGATATAGAATTGAAAATAGTGGGGATGAATATATATTTAAGTAAATGTTAAGATTGTAGGATCAAAGGTAAGATGGTAAGGGGGTTCATATCTACTGGCCTTTTTTTCCCTGTGAACTTAAGGGATATGATCATCACTGAAGTTGCAGCAGAGATGGAGTAGGGATCCATCTTTACACTTAACAGTTTATGAAGTTTAAAGAAACTATGAACTAACCTTTGTGGGAGACAGAAGAGACACTGGAGCAGTGATGGTGAAAGGTTTGTCAAACATTACAGGGCATACTACTGAGTTGGAGTCCACAAATTTCTAGGGGCAGTAATATACACAAGTATGTAATGTGCTTTTGCAATGTTCAGCATTCCAAGTGCACAAGTGGTGAAGCCATGTGTCTGGGTTTACTATGGAGGTAAATTCACAAGGTGGATTCAGAGGGGTAAGGGTCTATGGATTTTGGAGTGCTGGTGAGTATAAGAGATACACCATGGATCTAGATTGGTTAGGAAAAAAAGAGAAGTCATCAGGAGAGTGATGAACTTGGAGAAGATAGGAAGATTTAAAGAACTATGTCTCAATGAGGTTAAAGAGCAAGTTGACATAGGGAAATATAGTGACTCTAAGGATAAGAGATCATAATCCGATATTGAAGTATTGGAATTTACCATTTCAGAGATGAGGGTACTCCAAGGTGAAGATTCAGCCGTGTGTTTAAATTATTAAAGTGGAAGAAGGACTTTGAAGTCAAAAAGTTTAAGATAAGTTTGTTGGATAATCATGCATGTGCATGATACAATCATGAGTGATCTTGGCAAGAGTTTGGACAGAAATGCAAATTGAGTCACACCAGAATGCTCAAGGATGAAATGTGTGGGGTATAGGATAGAGGGTAAATAATGAACAAAAGAGCTTTTATTCAACTTAGAGTTTACAGCGTGGTATTCACATATATTATTTCACTTAATTTTCACAATCTATCAAGTAGACATGACTATTAGTCTAATTTTATAGACAAGGAAACTGAGATAGAAGTTGGGACTTGCCAAACAAACATCACTCAAGTTAGTAAGTGACAGAGCTGGAATTCAAGCCCATACTTTCTGACTGCAGATCTCATGTTCTTTCCAGGATAACACACTATCTTAGCTGAGATGAAATCGTACCCCTTGGGGCACACATTTAACAGAGGGTACTCTTTAGAGTACCCTTAAACCAAACAAAAAATAATACAAATGTGAAATTTAAGACCTCTTACTAGGTAAGGGTTGCTTTCCCGGAAGCAATGGTTGAAGAAAAGAATTTCCCCCAGTTTGTGCCAAAGAAAATGAAAGGCTTACATACATACATCAGTCAAAACCTGTCCTCAGCTGCTCCAAGGTAAAGAGCAGAACCGACTCTCAGCCATACAGCATAAGGGCTTCTTAATATTCAGTTTAACTCAATTACACCTGGGCAAAAATGTCAGGTGAAGGGATCAGGAAATAAGGCATGGAGCATTTAATATCCTACTTAAAAACAACATAAAAAATGGACGGTTCAGGTCTTATTGTTCATATCTTTCATGATTCTCATTTCCTCTCAAAGACAAAAGTACTGATAATAATTTAAACAAAATATTCCTGAAGCACCAAATCTTTCTGGGAACAAGAATCAGAGTCCCTGCTTTTAGACAACGTTATGGTAAGTTCTTTCTTCTGTTTGATTTAACATAACTATTAAGGCAGGAAAACAAGATTTAATACTCTTTCCCACTTTCCTATAATTTTTGCTACTAGAGTTCATACATTACAAAAACAGTGAAGGAATGAGATTGGTCTTTGGGAGATGTTGGGGCTCCTTTCCTACCCAGTAATAGTAGTTAAAATATGGCAGGTGTTAACAAATGGTAAGTAAGTTATACTTAGCCTAATAATTAATTGAGGGCATTGACCATTAGGAGAGAAAACATTCCAACTGTGGGAGATTCAAATACTCAAAAAAACATTTTTAGAGAGCTTTGAAAGGGAAAAGAGCCTAGTTCAAGAATCTGAAGAAGCAACATTCCTTCTTGAATATGGACAGAGGTGAGTATTTGGAAGAATCAGGAAAGGGTCCTCTTTTAGGGAAATGCCTAGTGGGCATATTACCATGAGTTTAGAGTGGGCCCATAGATGGCAAGCCAGGAGAAAATTGAAATTACAGAAGATCTTTTATAAGATCCAAAAATGTTAAGCAAGTTACAGCTGCCCAGATTGCTTGAAAAGGGTTTAAGCTGTAAAGCCCAAGCAATGAAGTCCCTGAAGTTCTTTATTTCATAAGATGTGGGTTTGGGTGTGGGTAGGAAGTGACTTAGCTGAGAGCTGAACTTCAGTCAGATGCTGCCCGACCAGTTTATGAAATTAATTTCACCTCCATGCCCAGTAGAGAATTTACCACTACTCAAATAGATGCAGGAATCTCCAGCCCATGGAGATGCCTAGGGTCAGAAAGAACTTTGATGGAATAACAGTAATGCAAAAAGTTTCAAAACTCAGTGTGATCAGCTCTTCTTCCGGGATATAGACTGGTTTCTCAATTCCAGTACTAAGCATGTCAGCCAGTTTGACTACTGCCTCATTGCCTCTAGATTGTTGCCTCCATTATGGAGTAGATTATCTGATACTGTGTGGATTGCTTTGCTCAAGAATATCATTGTCCTAGATGCCAATTTGTGACACAGACCTAGATCATCTCACCTTGAGGAGGGAGGATAGGTTGAACAACTGAATGAGAAATACTTTTTTAAAAAAATAGGAATGCAAAGATTTACTAAAAGAAGAATATAATAAAATAACGTTTTTTGAAATATTATCCTTCCCCTCCATCATGTGTCGCCATTTTCTTTACAAGTTAATAGTTCTATATAAGCCAACAGTTGTCAGTGTTTGTCATTCTAGGAATGGACAAAAAGCTTGTGAGCCTCTTTATCCTGGTTTGTTTTTCAAAGACCTTTCAGGAAAGAATGGAGAGGATCCAAAATGTTTGGGAAATGTATAGATTGAGGGGTGAGGCATTTCCCACTGCACACTAGAAAAATATTCCTCCAGGTTTGGGAAGGGAAAGAGTACTAGAAGGGAGTTGTTGAGAACAGAGAGTTCTGTGGACCCAAGAAAGAGAAAGACCCTCTTCCTTTATTAATCTGATATAAGCCCAGGAAGGTGGTTTGAGGTCTGTGGTGGTCTCGAGATCAGAGGATGGACCTAGTTTCCTAAATGAGGATGTTTAGACTATGCAGGGAGGACCAAAGGCAATCTTTAGAAGATGGCTGAAAAGTAGCACAAGAATTCTTGTGTCGTTATGTATGAGAAGGAAGGGGCAGAGAAAACTACCATACCTAGAAGAGCCACGGAGAGAGGACCATGGGCATCACAGTGATGACTGGTGTGGATGGATGCATGAGGTCCAGACAGCATCCCTACCAGTCTTGGCCGATATAAGCTCCCCAACTAATCTTAGATTCAAACTGGGGAAAGGAGAGGAAGCCCACAAATTTTGTACCATCCCAGTGGAATGTGAGCTTGAAATCCAGTTTAAGTCAAAGCACAAAAGTTAAATTTCAATCACATCTGAATTTGAGGCCTCAGATTTATGCAAGCTTAACTGCCGCTGTGTTGTAAACTTCATTCATTTGTATCTTGAGTTTCCAATTAGATGCATACCCTGAGACCAAATGCCTTACACATTCTTTCATTCCTTTCAGCACTTCATGGTCACACAGCCATTTAAACAGATACTTGTAGAGAAACTATAAGTTTCCAGGACTACTTAGTTTTTGAAGACACATCTTTGAACAAAACTGAGACTGTTCTTGATCTCATAGAGCTCACAGTCTAGTACAGGAAACAGACAATAATCAAAAGAACAAATACATGACATGTTAGGTAGTGGTTAAGTGCAGTAAAAAATATGAATCAAAGCAAGTGGAATATCTAGATTGTTCATTAATATTGGTTTTTTTTTCATTTTTATTTCAATAGCTTTTGAGGTACTAGTGTTTTTTTGTTATATGTATAAATTATATAGTGGTGAATTCTGAGATTTTAGTACACCCATTACATTATGGTAATGTCTACCTTATACCTAATATGCAATTTTTTATCTCTATGCTACCTCCCACCCTCCCCGTGCTGAGTCTACAAAGTTCTTTATACCACTCTGTATGACTTTGGGTTAGAGTGTGCATTCATTCTGAATCCATGATATTTGCTCAATAAAACTGTGGAACTGAATTGACTGGAAGTCATACTCTTTAAAGCACTGGCGATAATTTCAATAAACTAAGACCATTTTCTAAAGAAAGCCAAAATAGGCAAATGAGAGAAACAAATATTTATATAGGATTAAAAAATGATGCAAACCATCCAAGGATTTCATCAATTAACTGCAAAGCAAGAGAAGTAAAAACAAAAATCACTCAAGAACTAAATTTATTTTTATTACTTCAAATTCAAATTAATTTCAAACTCAAGGTTCATGCAGTGTTATGGCATCATGAGAAAAAAGCATAGGCTTTGAAGCTGAATTCTGTATCCCTGTATTACATACAACACTGAAGATGGAAATGATTTATATGGATTATCATCGCTTATGATCATAGTGGAGCATGGGATATTTTGAATATCTAGAGGGTGCCCTGAGGGTTCTCTTTTGGAATTTGTGTGTGGCCTTCTTTTTCCAGCACTTAACTTCTGAACCTTGCCTTCCTGGAGGAGGATACAGTCAGTATGTTACTTCAGTACCCAGTGCTCAGAACTCCTGCTCCACCTGCAGTCCTCTCTAGCAAGTCTCTGCCCCTGCTGCCAGCCACTCTGGATTTTCTGATGCCATGTTCTTTCCCCTTTCCAACTCTTGAGACTTGCTTTTCCTAATGTCTTTTCTTCTAATCAGGCTACTTGAAGTTTCTTAATAGATTCCTAGCAAATTATGTAATACTAGTGAGTGATGAAAAACTTCTGTAGCACCCAAAAATCATGTGATAATAACCCCTTCTGGCTTTTAGGAGTTACATATCATATGGTCCCTCCCTGTCTCCAGCTGTACTGATGTTCTTTCAACATACCTGTGGTTCCTTCCATTAAAATTGTTTACCATACTGTATTGTGAGTTTGTTTATGGATCTGTCTTTCCTCAGGGACTGTGAGGTCTTTAAAGACTAAGACTGTGTAGCTGGGTGTGGTGGCTCACGCCTGTAATCCCAGCACTTTGGGAGTCAGAGGCAGGCGGAGCATGAGGTCAGGAGATGGAGACCATCCTGGCTAACACGGTGAAACCCCATCTCTACTAAAAAAAAAAAAAAAAAAAAAAAAGATTAAAAAAAAAATTAGCTGGGCATGGTGGTGGGCACCTGTAGTCCCAGCTACTTGGGAGGCTGAGGCAGGAGAATGGCGTGAACCTGGAAAGTGGAGCTTGCAGTGAGCTGAGATCACATCACTGCACTCCAGCCTGAGCAAGAGAGTGAGACTCCGTCTCAAAAAAAAAAAAATAAATAAATAAGACTGTGTCTTATTTTATCTTTTAACTACAAGCTTGATGTAAACTGGGAGGTCAGGTACCTTGTTCAACAAAATGAAGAAATAAACTAGCATCATAGTCATATTATGTACATGGAACACCTTGGCTCTTTGCCTAGCATTATGTTAGTGATCTTACATGTATTAAAATATTCATTTTGGTGGAGCATGGTGGCTCACGCCTGTAATCCCAGCACTTTGGGAAGCCGACATGGGAGGATCACAAAAGCTTAGGATTTCAAGACCAGCCTGCACAACATAATGAGACTTTGTCTTTACTAAAAGTTAAAAAAAAAAAACTAGCCAAGCATGGTGGCACACCTGTTGTCACAGCTACTAGGGAGGCTGAAGCAAGAGGACTGAGGCTTGCTTGAATTTGGTAGA
Organism: Macaca nemestrina; assembly: GCF_043159975.1. Taxonomy (NCBI): domain Eukaryota; kingdom Metazoa; phylum Chordata; class Mammalia; order Primates; family Cercopithecidae; genus Macaca; species Macaca nemestrina. The sequence goes on along the minus strand of NC_092125.1, from coordinate 21,315,123 downwards.
TCAAGGCTACAGTGAGCTATCATTGCACCACTGCACTCCACCCCAGGCAACAGAGAGAGAGACTGGCTCAAAAAAAATTGTACACACACACATTTTAGCATTTTCCTCTTGAAGATAAGGGAGTGGATGTTTCGGTTAAATAACTTATGGTGAACATCTAATAGACAAACTTACCAGGCCAAGCCACAGGAAGCTTCAGTGGAAAGAGAAACTTTTTAGCAGATTTTTTTTTAGCTTTTAGCTTTCCCAAATCACATGTAAATGTTTCCGCCTCTGTGTACAATACCAGTTTTGGCTCTGGGATCCTGAATGAGTCATTGTACAAAGGCAAAGACACAGAAGGGGCAAGGGCTTTGCCACATTTAAGCATTTCTATTTACTCTAGATTTATATCCATATTCCATCCACCCACAACTAAAGTCTGAAAAGGGCATTGTTTTGACAAGTTGTTTCCTTGAGACGATGTGGAATACTATCTTCATTAAGCTGCAGTTTTCCCAGAAGAATGCCTTGAGAAACTAGTTGGGGTTCTTCTCTAATAACATTCAAAACCATCAACTAATTCTTCTATGAACAGATTCAAACCACAAAGGTTGTAAACGACATTGGAAGAAACCAGACCAGCTACAGGCATTCATATTTTTTTAATGTAGGATGAAACTTGCTTGCATCCTAGCCGTGCTGAGAGGGCCTGAGCTGGTGGGAACGCAGCAGCTGAGGCCCAGCAATCCTGAGCCCTTCATCTCCCGAGGGAGCAGTGTCTTTTAAGGTGCCATAGGGATCAGTTAATTAGGCCAGACTGAGGTTCTTGGGTCATGTCTGAAAGAGGAAACGACAATATCTTCATGGGAAAATTATGCAGAAATGAAAATAGCTGGAATATACAAGTATTATCTGGCACCCTAGGGAGATTGTAAGTATAGCCTGAAAAAGAAGTAGGCGGCAGAGATAATGGAAAAAAGAAAAAAGAACTGGATTAGAAGTTTAGACCCAGCTGTGTTACAATATTCCAGTGTGTGTTGGTCTCTTTCTCTAGGCCTCAGTTTCCTTCTAGGAAATGTCATTTCTAGTTACATTCTGTGAGATACTTTCTAGTGTTGAAATTCTGTGGTGCTGTTTTCAACTAAAGTCCCCTGGATTAAAAGCAAAATAGATACAAAAGAGAACATAAAACAAGATTAATTTTAAATGTGTGAAAAAGTAGTAACATGGAAATAGAAAGAGGGAAAAATTTGCGGGCTCGGAGTCTGGGCTTCTCTATCCACCTCACTTCTCACCCTACATCCAAACTTTGTGTCTCAGAGAGAACAAAACTGGTGATGTTAGATCCTCAAATGGGACCCTTAAAATCCTCTTTGACTATGAAGAACCCAAAGAGAACCCTAGACTTAAAGAATCCTCTTTGACTATGAAACCTTTTCTGATCCCACCCTCCCCAACCCCAGGTACCCCTCCTGTGGGTTTTTCACTTGCCCAGATAGAAATAAGTATTCTTCCTTTTTGCTTTAAATCACCCTTAGTACATATCTGCAAAAAACCACATCTTATTCTTTAATAACTACTTCTTTAGTTGTCCTAACTAGACTAGCCTGGACTAGAATGTCAACTACTTGATGAAAAGAATGCTGTCTGAATCACCTTGGTGTTCTCCAGACCCATGACAGTACTAAGCCCATAATAAAACCTCAAAAAATATACGTGCTAAGTAAATGGGAAAGTGAATGATTATGATGAAAAAGAAATTTGAGCACAGATAAAAGGGAAAGGTGGTTGACAATAGATTACCTTTCAAATCCTTTGCAAATCTGAGATTGTTAAACTTTTATCGATTCACTTAACCAAGTGGTTTTCTAAATATCTGTGATTTTGTGACTATCCTCTTCCCTACCCACCCTCACCACTGTGTTCTCAGACACGCTTACCTCTTTCTTGCACTTACACTTCTGCCTCTCTCTCCAGCACCCAGGATATCAGCATTCTTTGGCTGACTACTACATTCATCCTTCTCTTCCCTCTGTATCTATAAATGATTGCTTGTTCCCTAGTCTTAGGATGACAGGTTAGGAGAAAAGCATCTTTTAAACTGATTTCCAAATTGCCTAGGAGATGTACTTTTCTTTGTGAAGTTCCTTTTAAGCAAGGGTGCTGTTGCAATTAATTATAACCCAGTTTTAATGATATTCTTCTTACTGGATGAATGTGTATCTGCCAATTGATTAATAAATCATCACAAGTCTATTCATCAGCTTCTTCCTCCTTCTTTCTCACTCCTCCTCCCTTCCTACCTCCAAACCCCACTTAACTTTAAGAAAAATGGTCTTGGCCGGGTATGATGGCTCAGGTCTGTAATCCCAGCACTTTGGCAGGCCGAGCTGGGTGGATTGTCCGAGGTCAGGGGTTCAAGACCAGGCTGGCCAACATGGTGAAACCTGGTCTCTACTAAAAATACAAAAAAAAAAAAAAAATTAGTCGGGCATGGTGGTATGTACCTGTAATCCCAATTACATGGGAAGCTGAGGCAAGAGAATTGCCTGAACCTGGGAGGCGGAGGGTGCAGTGAGCTGAGATCATACCACTTCTCTTCAGCCTGGGCAATGGAGTGAGACTCTGTCTCAAAAAAAAAAAAAAAGAATAAAAATGGTCTTGTCTGTCTTAGTTTATTCCTGATCATGATCACAGATTTTCAGTTTTGATTGAGATTAGAAAGAAATGATCAGAGAACTGATATGTAGATTTCAGAGTACTCTGACACAGGAAACCTGGAGCAGTGGAGGACTGCTTCAACACTTTGATTCTAGAAAAAGCAGAAAACACCTTGTGTTTTTATTAGGAAGGTGTTGCAAAACATTGGTTCATCCTAGTGAAATTTTCAGGATCATGTAAACACACTCAGTGCTCAAATCATACTTATTGTTTGGTGTTCCCAATCAGAATCATGCAACACTTTCATCACAGATGAGATTCCCATCTGCAACTGGATAGAGTACTGATATGAGTTAGAATTATAGGATGTCAAATGTGCTCCAGATTCTTCATTTTTACAGATGATGAAATTCGGGCTCAGGATAGAGTGGCCTATCCAAAGTTACACAAACAATTAATGGTAAATCCAAGGCTAGAATCCAATGTCTAGTGGCCATGTGTTAGCAATATAATGGTGTTTTCCAAACAGCTCCTATGAAGACTAAAATTCACACCCTTAAATTCATTTCTTATTTGTTTTACATTTGCCCCCAGAAAACCCCAAGCAAAGCATCAATATGCAAGTCGGAAGAATTGTACATTCTTATAGCATTCATTGCCATAAATTTGGTTCTTAGAGTAGTTTCTGATCCTTAGTAGAAAGTAGAATTCTGAGAGAATTGAGAACACTTGGATGTTGGGAGTGAAAGGAACTTCCTAGAACAATATTTTCAGGTATGTGTTTTGCAGAACATTTGTGATCTATAAGATGTGAATTATGGACCAAAAAAAGAGATAATCTTGGTCAAATCAATTGAGAAATGTTGAAATGTAGTTAAATTAATTTTTTAAAGACTTTTGCTCCACAAAAGACCCTGTAAAGAGGATGAAAGAACAAGATCAGATGGAGAAAATCTTTGCAAACCAAATACCTAACAAAAGACTTTTATGTAGAATATATAAAGAACTCTCAAAATTCAACAGTAAAATTTGGAAAATGAGCAAAAGACAGGAAAGACATTTCATCAAGAATATATGAATGCAAAATTATTAATGATGTTCAACATGCCCACTAGAATGGCTATAATCAGAGAGACATGCAATACCAAGTGTTGGGAAGGATGTGGAGAAACTAGATATTTCATACATTGCTGATGGGACTGTAAAATGGTACAGCTACTCAGGAAGATAATTTGGCAGTTACTTAGTAAACTAATATATATTTAAGATACAACCCAGCAATCATGTTCCTGGGTGTTAATCTCAGAAAAATGAAAACGTACATCCACAAAAATACATGTATATGAATATTCGTAGAAGCTTCATTTGTAATAGCCAAGAATTGGAAACAACTCAAATGCTTTTCAATGAATGAATGTTTAAATAAATGGCAGTATATACATAGCACAGAAAATGCGTCAATTGATACATGTAGCAACATGGATGGATCTCAAAGGAATTACGCTGAGTGAAAATAAGTCAATCTCGAAAGATTATACATGATCATATGTATGATTCCATTTATATAACATTCTCAAAGCGACAAAATTGTAAAGCTAGAGATAGTGGTTGCTGAAGACCAAGGGCACAGCTCAGTGTAACTATAGGAGTAGCACAATATCTAGGTTGGAGTTATAAATCTGGGAGTCATCAGCATACAGATAGCATTTAAAGCTATGAGACTGGATGAGATCACTTTGGGATAAGTGAAGATAGAAAAGATGAGAAGTCCAAGGACCAAACTGTGGGTTCTGATACATTAAGAATCCACAAGAAAAGGAGGGATCAGCATAAGATATTAAAAGACATGGCCAGAGAGTGTTAGAGTGGTGAGATTTGGGGTGATATTTCTCTTTACATTTTCTTTACTGTGGCTTTATTACTTGAAAAATTTTTTAAAAGATCCAAATATATCTCTCTTCTTTGATGTGTTTGTAAACTCCTTGAAGACAGAGCAAATCTATGTCTTTATTTGGGATTGTTTATATACTTCACCTCCACTGAGAAACCAATATTCTTCACAGAGAAAAAGATTGTTAATTTAAGGAATACATTAGCTAAGGCATTCAGTAGGCATGATAGAGGATCGAGTTCATCTCGTATAGGTTTGCATTGTCTTACATAAATGTAACTTGAGGAAAAAAGAAAAATTATAAAATGTGTTACTAGATAACCTTCAGGGTTGAATTTTCCCTCTTCCAGATTCTAAGCTTCATAAGGTCAGGAACAGTATCTATCCAGTTCTTTGCACAACGCTTTCCATTTAGTAAAGTTCCATAAAATTTGAAACATGTTTGTCTGCTAAAATCCCCCAAAACCCAAATGCTACATTTAGGAAAAACTCTTTTGCCAGTAACTGAGCTCTGTGCAGAACTTGCTTATAATTTTTATATGTTCAAATTTTTTCCCTTTTATGGATGGAGTTTTATAGATCATAAATTCAGCTGCTCAGACAACCCTAGAAGTTATTTATTCTTACTCTCTCTACCAATCCTCTTATGTTGAATTACTGACTCAACAGAGCTTAGCTGAAACTGGCACTTTTCTAACACTAATAATATTTTCTATTTTTTGGGAGTTTTTCTGCCAAGAACTTAAAAAAGTAATGAGGTAGGCAGTAAAAGGCATTTCCTCTCCGAAGGCCAAATCTTGAAAGCTCACATCAAGATTTGCATCAGCCAATGTAAGACTTTCTCCATTCCCACCATACCTGACTTTAGTAGCTTTTCTTTAGCAGAGATTTAGGGAATGTGGGTTCTGCTCGTAGACAAATCATTTAATCTCAAAGCTGTAATGACTCGATTATAATGCTATAATCACCACATCACCTTCGCATCTCATAATTTTGCTGTGGGAACATCTGAGACAATATTCACAAGTGGGTTCAAGACATATTGATGGTTAAAGGCCACTGCCCTAAATACAGATGTTCTTTACATATTTGTCTTTGGCTCTCTTTTTTCTTTGCACTCATTTATGATCATTGCAGTGATTGCTTCCAAAAGATTAAATCTGCTACTTGTATCCCCAGTCTTCCTCTCTCTCTAATGCTCAGTTCTGGATAATCAGTAAGTAGCTCTGTACCAACAAAGCCTAGGCTATGTTTTAAGAAAAGCTCAGGGACCAACTGGAGAACCCAATGATCATCTTTGGGGCCTTGTGTCCTGAGTCCGCCCAGATTCATTAGGTGGTATTAAGTTAAATGAATTAGCTGAGTACTTCCAGCCTCAAGCCCATATTAATCTAAGAACTGTGGCAGTGATGTACCTAACAACAGGAATACCACGTACTGAGCCAGGGCAGCTGAGAGAAGGCAGAGAAAGATAAATAGATGAGAATCATAACTAGCAATTATTAGTGCTTTATGATGTTAACTCATCTATCACCAAAAGCTTGCATGGCAATTACCATCTTCCCCATTTTATTTTATTTTATTATTTATTTTGAGATGGAGCCTTGCTCTGTCGCTCAGGTTGGAGTGCAGTGGCATGATCTCAGCTCACTGCAACCTCTGCCTCCTGGCTTTAAGCGATTCTCCTGCATCAGCCTCCCAAGTAGCTGGGACTACAGGCGACTGCCACAATGCCCGGCTAACTTTTGTATTTTTAGTAGAGACAGGATTTTGCCATGCTGGCCACGCTGGTCTCCAACTCCTGACCTCAGGTGATCCACCCGCCTTGGCCTCCCGAAATGCTGGGATTACAGGGGTGAGCCACCGTGCCTGACGTTCCTCATTTTATTAAAAAGGAAACAGCAGCATGGAAAGAGTGAGTGATTTTCTCAAATAAATATTAAGGGTTTGGCAGAAGGTTGGAGTCACAGTTTAATCATCTTTCATTTTGTGAAAAACATAAATAGAATGATAACAAACACACTAATTAAGAGACTATTGCCATAGCGCAGGTGGGAAGATGATGGAGACTTAAAAGCTTCTATATGGAAGAACTTATTCTTTCTTCCTTACATTTCCATAAAGGAGACACTTCTACTGTACTCCTCATAGAGAAGATAATATTGAAGTGAATACTTCCAGTCTCTCCATCTTCACCTATATTTATTCCAACTCGGGGAGCAGAGATAGCTGATTTGACATTTAAGCACCTCATGCCCTATAGGGTGACTTCACTTAAGGAAAGTTTATTCAGTTGAATGGCAATATGAACACATTTCTCTTGTACCTTTTTGTGTTTTCTGCCCTGGGTTTAAGAGGGAACAGGGCTTTCTCACCTCTTCCTCCCATTATGAAGCAGGCAGAGGGGCAGTTGTTCTCCCACTTGGTTGAGGTGGGCTATTCTTCAACTTCCTCCTTGACTTTTGGATGAGTAAATTGGGCTCAAATGTTCCCACCCATTGGTGCCGATGTCCACATTTAGGGTGAGGTATAAAGATGGTCACAAGTCAACCCCAGTTACAATCTCAAATCCAGCTTCACCAAGAAGCTGTCTATTTTGTTTTACTGACAGCCAACAATAAAGCTGACTCTTTCTTCCGTCTATCTTTCTAGACCTGTTAGGGTGCTAAGGAGAAGACGAGTTATTAGCACCCAAGAGAAGCACCAGTGGGGATGGAAATACAAGGTTCACATTCACTGAGCTGTGGTTTTTTATTTTTTATTTTTTTATTTTTCCAGGGAAATGGGTATTCTTGATATTTAGAGCAAACTCTGCTTCTCTGTTTAATCAGTGCCCAGAACAAGGAAATGGGTTAGTCTCTCTGAGCCTTAGATTCCTGATCTGTAAAATAAGGATTAAGGATAGCTCATTTTAAACAAGAGTAATGCTATTTTCTACCCCCTTAGGCTCATAAGAGGATATGTACAGAGCCTGGTGAGTTTTATATCATCTCATCTTGAATGACAATCAAAACTCCTTCTGGGCCTCCAGGACACCCTGATGGAGTGTCAGCAGTTATTAAAGTAAAAGAGCAAAGATAAACAACAGGAGTCTTTGATCCCGGGGCCTGGTAATAGTCCATTAAAAAAAACAGAAGATGAGATCCAGTTATGCTCTCTAACCCTATTAAAACCTAGGCAGATCTGACTCTGCATGTTTCCTGGGCCTGCTGACCTTACCCAGATCTAATAAAGAAAGTGGTTTTATCTTTGCTTTTACTAACACTGTCACTCTCTGTACTAAGGGAGGTAATAAGGGTGAGAAGAGAGTGGGATCTGGAAAGTTGAGCACCAGCTATCCTAACTACGTATTTATGAGATACCCTTTGTGTCTAATGTCTCTTTTCCATGGAAGAAACAGTCAAGGCCCATAGAGATTGATGATATGCTCAAAGTTACCGAGCAAGTTGGAGTAGGAAAAACTAAGAAAATGAGTTAATTGATTGAAAGAACATTCATTGATCATCCACCATGGGCCAACATTGTACTAGGCTGTAAGAGTGGGATTAAAAATATGAATAAACATGAGTCCTTTCTCATCCTTTAGGAGCAATAAAATATTGATGGTTCTATTAGAGAACATTGTAAAAGATGTAACAAGATCACTGAGTGGGGAGTGCCCATTTTTCTAGAAGAAAAGATTCAGAACATCACTATCAAAAAGTTATATGTAATATAAATTATATATCAAAAAGGTTATATATAAAACCTATATATATTCATATATGTCATTCATATATATACATATATATATATATATATATATATATCAACTTTTACCCAATTCAATTGCAATGTAATTTCCATAACTGGAATATGGCATATATAGGTGATTTAAAGTGGCATATATAGGTGATTTAAAAATATTTTTAGTAGAGTTAAATGCAATTTAATTGGATTTGTTTGCCTGATAGTGAATCTTAATAGTTACTGATTGCATATTAAATTGATCTAAATTAGCAGGTTACCCCTGTCACAGATAATATGCTTAGAAACATACAGCTTAAGAATGGCACCATCACTGGGCTGAGAAAAACCTTGAAAGCTCAACAATTCATTTGACTAGAACAAAACTCACATTTTCTTATCAGTTCTTTTCTTATAATTATTCAGATGATTATTTTCTTTCCAGCTTTTATTTTAGATTTAGGGGGGACATGTGCAGATTTGTTACATGGGTAAATTATGTGTTGCTGGGGTTTGGTATACAGATTATTTTCTCACCTAGGTAATGAGCATAGTAGTATTCAATAGGTAGGCTTTCAATCCTCGTAGGCTTTCAATCCTCACCCTTCTCCCACAGTTCACCCTCTAGTAGGCCCTGGTGTCTATTATTCCCTTCTTTGTGTCTATGTGTACTTAATGTTTAGCTCTCACTTATAAGTGAGAACATGCAGTATTTGGCTTTCTGTTCCTGCATTAAATCACTTAGGGTAATGGCCCCCAGCTGCATCCATGTTGCTGCAAAGGACATGATTTCATTCTTTTTATGGCTATGTAGTATTCCATAACGTATATGTACCACATTTTCTTTATCCGGTCCACTGTGGATGAGAATCTAGGTTGATTCCATGCAGATGACTATTTTATGTATATTGGAATGACTTTCTAATTTTTGGAAAGTTTATCATTGCAATAAATTCCAGAGGAATCAGCAGGTAAAACTAGACTCATCATAGATTGCTCGCAGACACAAGTGGGTTTTGTAACAATATATCACTGTAAGAAGAACTGTTCTTCCCAGTGATAAGAGTTGTAGTAAAGTGCTTGGGGTTTTTTTGTTTGTTTGTTTGTTTGTTTGTTTTCTGAGAGTTTGACTCTGTCACCCAGGCTGGAGTGCAGCAGCACGCAATCTCGGCTCACTGCAACCTCCACCTCCTGGGTTCAAGCGATTCTCCTGCCTCAGCATCCTGAGTAGCTGAGCCTACAGGTGCGCGCCACCATGCCCAGCTAATTTTTTGTATTTTTTAGTAGAGATGGGGTTTCATCGTGTTAGCCAGGATGGTCTCGATCTCCTTACCTCGTGATCCGCCCTCCTTGGCCTCCCAAAGTGCTGGGATTATAGGCGTGAGGCACCACACCTGGCCCTGTGCTTGGGTATCCTTTCTCACAAATGGCTGCTTGTTTTTAACTGATGGCCAACTTGAAGGCATAATCTGAGTGATGTATCTGAAGAAGATTATTATACCTCAACTCCACAGAGCGAAGTGGAGTTATTTTTCAAGCTACTTTATTTTTTAAGCTACTATTTATTGAGCACACACAATGGATCAAGTGCCATTTTAGATGCTTTTTATGTATTATCATAAGTAATCCTCGGCCGGGCGCGGTGGCTCACGCCTGTAATCCCAGCACTTTGGGAGGCCGAGGCGGGCGGATCACAAGGTCAGGAGATCGAGACCACGGTGAAACCCCGTCTCTACTAAAAATACAAAAAATTAGCCGGGCGCGGTGGCGGGCGCCTGTAGTCCCAGCTACTCAGGAGGCTGAGGCAGGAGAATGGCGTAAACCCAGGAGGCGGAGCTTGCAGTGAGCCGAGATCACGCCACTGCACTCCAGCCTGGGCGACAGAGCGAGACTCCGTCTCAAAAAACAAAACAAAAAAAAAAAATAAGTAATCCTCATAAACCTTTGAAATTGGTATTATTATACCCATTTTTACAGATGCATAATCAGAAATTCCAAGAGGTAAAATAATACATCTAAATTTACACAGGTACTAAGTGGTAAAACTAGGATTTGCTTTTGCATTCTCAATTGTGATACAGTAATCACTATGCCAGGCATTTCGGATGATGAGGCAATACAAAAGCCTTGATTCCTGATTTTTAAGATCTTACAATATGCTTGGAGAATCAGATATTTATGAAAGCAAAATGATGTCAATGCTAAAGTTTTAGAAGCAAAATCTTACAGCAATATTTAAAAAGAAAAAATATAGATAGGTTTCTTGGAATTTTGTGAAACTTCAAAAGAAAATATTTTCAACAAGTTATCATGGGGAAAAGAGAACTCCAGGCAAGTGTTCTGGTACAAGTATGTGAGCTTTGCTCAGATATCCATGGGTAGGTGTCTGAATAGAGTTCATGGTGCAGTACATGAGGGATATAGGAGAGGATTAAGCTGGAAAAGTGGAAGTAAATGAAAAGAGCAAGACCACAGACTACCTATCCTGCAACACACACAAAAGGAAGAATTTTAAAGCTATGAATATTCTGGTGTATTTCAGGATTTCTTAGTGGGAAAAAATCTTTTTCATTGTTGTTTTGAGGAAATTTACTCAGCAGACTATATTCAATAATGTAACCTAAGATTTTATTTCTCAGACCTTCTCTTTCCAGTACCTCCTATCTATCTAGATAATATGGAAGCCAGGGAGAAGAATGGAAACCCAAGATCTATGAGCCCTTGTGGCATATGAAAAGTGGGTGTTATCTGAAAAGTAGAACTCTAGATGAAACCAGGCCTTTCCCAACAATGGAGCCCAGGACAATGCTGTCTTCAATGTCCATGCCATTAGACTTGTTATAGATGAGCTTCTATAATGATGGCTTTCTGGTTAATTAAACCCTCTGAATGATTCTGTGTAACACTGACTTCTGTGATTCATCACAGAACAAGTCTTCATTCTTTCGTGGATTATTACTGTTTTCGGTGACTATATTTGGTTGTTTACTCTTTTTGGCACCAATCACCCAGTGAGTCAACAACCATTGTGAACAAATTACCCTCATTGTCTTTTCTGAGTCCCTTAATTTACTTTATTTTTCATTTGTTGCAAATGTCATTGTTTCTGCTAATGTTGTTTTTAAACATCTGTCAAGATAAAAAATTAAAAACATCACTTGTAATCCTTGTAGCTTGTTTTCTTCATGAGTTGTAGACGCTACTGTATGATAAACCTCAAGCAGTTGGGAAAAATATGTTTGATAAACTACTGTGTTAAATGCTTTGGAGATCATTCCTGAGCAGGAGTAGCATAATGCATTAGTAAGTATATAGTGAAACTTCAGGAGAGATGGAAAGTGTTTACTCATTGAAGTAATTTCTGGGAAAGAAACTTGGAACAGACTTTAGAGGATTCTGTGTTCTGTTTCTGGGTCTTCTTTTGTTAAAATGGCAAAATTATAGCTTTGGAGATGATGGGCTTTATCTTCTTGACTCTAGACCTCAAGCTGTTTCCAGTAAATGCTATTACCAAATTACTCATTGACTTGAAGTACATCTCAAATTGACAACAATAGTGAAAATGGCAATAGTAGTAATGTTAGCTCTCAGCTATTGTGTGCATACAGTAGGTCAGAACTATACTAAATCCTTTTCATAGGTTATTACATTTAGTGTTTAACAAAACTTAAAACTAAACATTTTAACTCCATTTTATATTAGAGTTTAATTATCTTAAGCAAAGTTACACAGTGAAGGAGCCAGTCTTTTGTTTGATTCTAAGGCCTGTGTCCTTAACCAATACAATATTCTATCTCTCAGATTCAGAGTCTTTTTCAAACCAACACGTGTATATGTGTGTGTGTTGTGTGAATGTGTGTAAATGTCTCCTCCTTCTTTTTTTTAAATATTACTTTAAGTTCTGGGATACATATGCTGAATGTGCAGGCTTGTTACAAAGGTATACATGTGCCATGGTGGTTTGCTGCACCTATCAACCTGTCATCTAGGTTTTAAGCCCTGCATGCATTAGGTATTTGTCCTAATACTCTCCCTCCCCTTTACTCCCAACCCCGAACAGGTCCCAGTGTGTGATGTTCCCCTCCCTGTGTCCATGTGTTCTCACTGTTCATCTCCTGCTTATGAGTGAGAACATGCAGTGTTTGGTTTTCTGTTTCTGTGTTAGTTTGCTAAGGATGATGGTTTCCAGCTTCATCCATGTCCCTGCAAAGGACATGAACTCATTCATTTTCATGGCTGCATAGTATTCCATGGTGTATATGCACCACATTTTCTTTATCCAGTCTATCATTGATGGGCAGTAAATGCATCCTTCTATGTATAAAGACACCTATACAAATGTATCTTTGCACTTCTGAGTATAGAATGTTTGCAAACATGTAGTAGAACTATTACCACTCACAGTGAGCTGCAGCTATAGAGACTCCTTTTATTCTCTCTTCCCTACAGTCCAACCAATACAGCTTTGCAGAAGTAACTTTATTTTAAATAGATCTGATGATGTCACTACTGCCCTCAGAAAACTTTAGAAGTTCCCTATAGAAAATGTAATAAACCCTAAACTCCTCAGCCCTCTGTAAACATCTCCCCTGCTGAACTTTCTAATCCTATATTTCATTACATCTTCCCTCCAATTCTAAGCTCTTCTTATAGTAGGCTACCATCATTCCCACCAGTATACACACAGTTTCCTGACTGTGTATCTTTTTTTCATGCTGTCCCTTCTGCCTGACATTCAATACTTGTCCTAAGTCTTAAACATCTTTTAAGACCCAGATGAAAACACTTAAGAACAGAATCTGCCTTATTTTCTCATTAAATATTACATTTGATTATGGTGTGTTTTAAAGTTTGCCTTAGAGCATAATACTCACTTGTGTATGCATCTATCTTATCTCACAACTCTCTTCCACCTGTGCTCCTTTCAAGCACGAGAACACCTGGTTTTTTTGTATTTAGAATTTCTTGCATAATGCTTAACACATGCTCAGAAAATGTTGGTTAACTTGAAGCAAATATTCACTAATGTTATTTATTTTTATAACTACTTCATTCCACCAGTGCAAAGAATGTACCTATGCTATGAAATGGCCAAAATGTAAATATTTTTCTGACATATTTAAAAATATGCCATGTTTGATCCATTATCTCTCTATCCTCAAGGAGCCACTAACTCAGATGTTTATGTCAAAACTTTTATATATCTCATCTATAAGACATGAATCAAAAATTTTTAAAAAGTTATTATTTTAAGAAAGCTCTTTCTATACAAGGAAGAGGTTTAATTCAATGCCTCACTTCCTTTATTCCAGTGCTAGCTGTGAAATGTGAAGAAGTAGCCTGAGGTGCTTGAGATTAATACTCTATGGACAATTAATCTAGTTCAATCTTGAACATAGAATACTTAATACAAGTACTATACTTATGTAGCCATTCATTTTCCTAACAAAGACTGATTATATCCCCAGGAAGTCAACCACAGCTCTCCATCACTTACAGTCACTGGCCAAAACTTCATTACCAGTGAAAATAGTGTGTCTTTTTCTATTTTAAATATTTATATATTATTTTTATGCATGAATATCTGTGTATGTCACTGTTCTCTATCTTAAACTAAACATTTAAGAATGGAATGGCCATGCCAAAGTCTGGTCAGCCTGATCATTTCAGTCATTTTAATTTAAAGAATGAATTGGATCAGCAACTTAATGATCTGAGTTAAGCTGGTTTGGAAATCAGATAATGTGAGAATAAACGACCGTGGGTTGCATAAGTGTGATCCATACCTACCTGGAAGGAAACCGCAAACCAGAATAACCATAGTCTGAAACATGGGGTGGAAAAATAGTTTCATCACAAGAAAATATTTTACTCCCAGTTTCTTCAGGCAGGGGAGGCCCTTCTAGAGAGAGACAAAATGCAACTATACCTAACAAGAGTTTAGAGCAGTGGAAGGGAATCTCCCAGCTATGTTCAGACCAGAAGATAATATTTCAAGTAAGCCACAGAGGTCTTCATTCATTCATTTAACAAGGCCTGCTCTGTGCCAGGCACCATTTTAAGAACTGGGGATACAGTTAAGAACAACAACAAAAATCTGCCATTATTAAACTTACATTCTAATCTGAGAAGAAAATAATCAAATGAACACATAATACAATATCAGTTATTATAGAAGAAAAGTAAAGTAGGGTCAAGACATCTAGCATTTGGGGATAAGTCAGATAACAGATAGAATTTCAGAGGGAGTGGTCGGGGTCTCTTACCTGAAGACAAGTGAGCAGAAACCCAAAGGAGGCAAGGAAGCAAGCCATGAAGAGATCTTAGGAAGAGTGTTTCAGGCAAAGAGAACAACAAGTACAAAGACTGGGTGAGAGTGGTTGGTGGGTTTGAGGAACAACCAATAAAGTCATAGTGCCTGGGGCACTGTGAGCTAGGGGTAGAGTGACTGAACATAAGATCAGAGAGGTAGCCAGGAAGAAGATCATGTTAGACCCAAGCACAGATACTTTTATAATTGAGGTAAAATTTACATACAGTGAAATGCATAGATTTTAGGATTAGATAACTTTTTTAAAATTTAGGAATAGGATCTCACATTGTTGCCCAGGCCAGAGTGCAATGGCTTTTCCTAGGAATAATTGTAGAGAACTATTGCCTCGATCTCTTGGGCTCAGTAGATCCTCCTGCCTCAGCCTGCTGAGTAGCTGGGGCTATAGGTATGTGCCATTACACCTGGCTGAGATACATTTTGACAAGTATATTCATTCATGTAACCATCACCTCAAACAAGGCACAGAATATTTCTATTTTGGCCTGGTGCAGTGGCTCACCACCTGTAACCTCAGCACTTTCAAAGGCAGAGGCTAGAGGATCACTTGAGTCCAGAAGTTCAAGATCAGCCTGGGCAGCATAGCAAGACTCTGTCTTGACAAAACATTTAAAAATTAGCCAGATGCAGTGGAATGCATCTGTGGTCCCAGCTGCTTGAGAGACTGAGGTGGGAGGATCACTTGAGCCCTAGAGTTTGAGGCTACAGTGAGCTGTGATCACAACACTGCAGCCTGGGTGAGAGAGTGAAACCCTCTCTCTAATTTTTTTTTTCCAATTATCCCTAAGAGTTCCTTCATCTCCACTTCCAGTCAATCTCCACCCTGTCTCCTGATGCATATGGTCTAGTTTTTCTTTTTCCCACCACGAATTAGTTCCACCCATTCTAGAACTTCATATGAATGAAACCATAGAGTATACATTCTTTTGATAAGGCTCTGTTTGTTCAATATGTTTTTAGATTTATTTATGTTTTTGCGTACACTATTAGTCAATTCTTTTTTTAACTGCTGATTAGTTAGTATTCCAATATATGACCATTCCACAATTATTTATCTATTTTTCTGTTGATATTCATTTGAATGTATTCTAATTTCTGACTATTAGGAATAAAGATATTATTTTAATAACTCACTGTGTTGACATATCTTTGTATTTCTCTTGGGTAAATACTTAGAGTGGAATTGCTGGGGCATAGGGCAAGTGTATTTTTTCCTTTTAATGAAAAAAAAACCTGCTGAACAGTTTTCTAAAATAGTTGTACCTTTTTTCAAGTTCTTTTGAGGCACTCATTTATTTATTTTGGAATTCAGATAAGAACAAACACATCATAGACAGTCATTGTACAAAGTAATTCAGTTATCTCAATTGCAATTAATAAACATTTTTTCTTCAAGACAGTTAACACTTTTTCAGATCAATCTGAGTGCCACCTTATGCAAAAACTAAATTTAAAAAAAAAGTCTAAATAGATTAAGAGAGTAGAAGCCAATTATGCTTTTCTCAGTTGGAAGTATTTCAACAAAACTGTTTCAGTAATATAAATCAGATCAAGAGGAGGTGAACTTCAGTTTAATTCCTGAAATACAATTCATAAAATAAGACCTTTATGTTTAAGAGGTCCTTTAAACTGGCTTTTATTGTACTGTCATTTCCAAAATCTCACTAAGAGGGAGAAGGAAAAAAAAACCTTATTTAAGATGTTCTGACTTTTAGTAGCCACTAGTTTTATGTCTTCTTTATGCCATTTAGAAGGCAATCTTTTTCCATTTGGTAACCACTTTTCTTTTTCTTTTTTTTTTTTTTTTTTAGAGACGGATTCTTGCTCTGTCACTCAGGCTGGAGTGCAGTGGCGCAATCTTAGCTCACTGCAACCTCTGCCTCCCAGGTTCTAGCAATTCTCCTGCCTCAGCCTTCCAAGTAGCTGGGATTACAGGCACAGGCCGCCACCGCCGGCTAATTTTTTTTTTGGGGGGGATATTAATAGGGATAGGGGTTCACCGTGTTGCCCAGGCTGGTCTTGAACTCCTGAGCTTAGGCGATCCACCCACCTCGGGCTCCCAAAGTGCTAGGGTTATAGGCATGAGCCACCGTGCCCGGCCGGTAACCGTTTTTTTCCCACTGTTCTCCCAGCTGTGGTAACAGAACCCCAATTTCTTTCCCTGAAGAGATCCCCACTTTCCTGACGTCGTGACACTTGCAGGAAATGGGATTCACCACTGCTGCATTTCCTTTCAGAGACAGTGCTCTCCTTGGTACCTCAGTAGCTCACATACACGAGTAGTTGCATCACAAGTAGTTGCATCACGTTCCCTAGAACCTATAATGAAGTCTTCATCGAGTTTTAATGGTTCTGAACTATCCGTTGCTTTAA
Organism: Macaca nemestrina; assembly: GCF_043159975.1. Classification (NCBI taxonomy): domain Eukaryota; kingdom Metazoa; phylum Chordata; class Mammalia; order Primates; family Cercopithecidae; genus Macaca; species Macaca nemestrina. Next base: position 21,298,159 of record NC_092125.1, on the reverse strand, counting down.
CTAAATTTTTCATATTTTTAACGATAAAAAATCCAAGGCTTTTCTCTTTTGGTGCAGTCTTCGACCTCAAATCCACTTTTGCAACATCATCCTATCATTTCAATAATGAGGCAAAAAGAGTCATTGACTTTGGTGAAAAACTTTCAATATTTTTACTGACCTTATTAAACTCTTCTAAACTTTAATTAGCAGGTAAACCTACATAAGGAGCCACATCAAGATCACAGATAAGGGGAATCAAATGATTTACATGGTTACCAACAAATTTTTTTTCAGTTCCACCCAAATCGTCATTCCTGATATTCCAGCCAAGCGTTTTGCATTTTCTGCAATTGTTTACAAAGTCTCAGGACCGTGGTCACCAGGTTGCTCTACAATTGTCCCATAAAAGTGTAGGAAGGTCTAGCTAAGTTGGGAAGAATATTAAGAGGAAAGTTCAACCTGTGCTAAGTGGAAGCTCATGAGTTTCTTATTTTAATTTAGCAATCAACACTGTGAGAGTTTCTGCAACTCCTGGAGCATTTTGGAAATTTGAACTTGAATATTGCTGCAATTTTCATGTTTAGTTAAAAGAAAACATTTGGATTTTGTTCTAACTTATCCTGTTCAGATTGTGGCAATTAATATGATTTTGACACTGAATTCTCTAAGGTGTTTGAACCTTTCCAAATAATGTTATTTGCAGTTCCTGTTATTATTTTCAAGGATATACGTAAATAATTATAAGATTTAATTAGTAAGAGTATTTATCAGCCAGTCATGATCCGTACAAGTATTTTTAAAAAGCCAGTACTCTTATAAAACCTGAAATATCTTAAAAGTATAAGATAATCCTCTTTTATTTCTGTTTGGCATGTCCAACAAATCTAACTTTCTTATTTTTTAAATCATGACCATTAAAGTCATCAAATAAGGTATCATTAAAATCTTAAAACAGAATTTACAGGGACAGCCTTGTGTTCAGCATCTTTCTGCCGGTCAGTTGTGACTTCGACTTCAGCATATCATCCATCAGTGGCAACATCAATCTCTAGTGTAGTAATCTTAACATTTTCTTTGTGAAGCCTGGCAGTAATTGTTCTGCGCTCTTCTCCTTTGTTGTTTATCATCCAAATCCTGGCTGCCTGAAACATCATCTTCATCTGAGTAGGAGTGGCAGTGTTGGCAAAGTCTACATTTCCAGGCTTTAGTCCATTGAATAAACCCCTCACTGTTCCTGCCCTCCTGCTTTTTTCTTTTTTCTTTTTTCTTTTTTCTTCTTCTTTGAGATAGGGTCTCTGTCACCCAGACTGGAGTACAGGGTTGCTATCTCAGCTCACTGCAACCTCCACCTCCTGGGCTCAAGTGATTCTCTTGCCTCAGCCTCCTGAGTAGCTGGGACTACAGGTGCGTGCCACCGTGCCTGGTTAATTTTTGTAGAGACAGGGTCTTGCCATGTTGCCCAGACTGGTCTTGAACTCCTCAGCTCAAGCAATTTGTCCATCATGTCAGCCTCCCGAAGTGCCAGGATTACAGGGTGAGCCACCACACCTGCCCCCTCTGCTATTCTTAATTCATGATTCTCTTTCACAAGTAAATTGTCAAACTCTTCAATCCTTCTGAGAAAAGTGACTGGAATTATGGAGACTGCCACTTCATTGTAAATAGACATTGCTTCGGAAGGCAGACTACTACAACTACAGCTCAACGCTGGCCTGTGCCAAGGATACACGGGTCTCAGCATCGGGAGAGAACGTCAGCAGCCTTACAGGGACCCCGCCGATGCCGCACCCGTGTTTCATTCCCTTCAGCAATGTTCCAGAGTTCTGGTTCTTCCACATCCTACCCAACATTTAGTGTCATCAGTCATTTTAAATTTTAATCTTTTTTTGTAAGTGCATAGAACCATCTCATTGTGGTTTCAATGTGCCTTTTTTTTTTTTTTTTTTTTTTTTTTTTTGACACGGTCTCAATCTGCCGCCCAGGCTGAAGTGCAGTGGCACGATCTCAGGTCACTGCCACCTCCGCCTCCTGGTTTCAAGTGATTCTCCTGCCTCAGCCTCCCAAGTAGCTGGGATTACAGGCATGTGACACCACGCCCAGCTAGTTTTTGTATTTTTAGTAGAGACGGAGTTTCACCATGTTGTCCAGGATGGTCTCGATCTCTTGACCTCGTGAGCCACCCTCTGAGCATCCCAATGTGCTAAGATTATAGGCATGAGCCACTGCCCCTGGCCCATTGGCCATTTTTATATCATTCTTTGTAGAGAGTCTGTTCAAGGGTTTTGCCTATTATATTACTGGTTTGTAGGAGGTATTTATATATTCTTTATAGATCCATATAGGTTATACAATTTTCTAACTGTGAAGGAAAGCCATCAGAAGGTTCAGAACAAGGCAAAGCCAGTAGTTTAGTTATGCAGAATTTGCTCTGTGCAATTTTAGGGGCTGCCATTCACATTTATAGTCATCATAGGTATGTATATTTGTTACAGTTTTCCTTGATATAACAGTATATTTTGAGGAAGAAACAATTTTTTTTCTACTTTGCTCAGAAACACCACTTGAGGTAATGGTGGACCACTGCCGTAGATCTTGATAAGGATTATTTTGTCGTTTGTATGGATAATTAACTGTGAGGAGGCAAGGAGAAGGGGTCATGCAAGCAGAAGGTTGAAAGTGTCAATGAGGTGTTTTGGGAAATTTTGTTGTACTTTTTGCTTTTGACTGAATAAGGTATGAGAAGAAAGAGGCAATTTAAAGTAGTAGCTATTCAATTTATAAACAAAATTTAGAAGAAATATGAGGGGCCCCAATTATGCTGGATTGGAAGATGAAACTTTTTCACATCTCGTATCTCTCTAACTGATGTAATGTTCTCAAAGTAAGAAATGGCCTCAGAATCTAGATCAAATCAAGGGCAAGACTATAAACCTGTTGTTAAAATCCTTGAAAAGATTTATGGCTATGCTTGCTAGACTCTCTTAGCTTGGCAAAAAAGCTCCTGAGAATTTTAAAGGCATTATCCTGACACGATGTCTAAAGTGGAGAGAAACCTGTCCAAAAAATGAATTGTTGGAATGGATTTTGTCTTGTAAAATGAACTATAACCTGATAGATAATAGAACCCCCACAAAGTTTTAAGAGAGATGCATTACATTAAACTAAAAACATCAGAGATACTACAAAATCAGAGAGACTTCTCGGCTTCTAACTTTCCACAGGCTGAAAGTTTGCTGAGAGAGCTACTCAGCTGCCAACACAGCCATTGCTTATGAAAAAAGATGTTCCAGAGGGTAGAACCAAGACCCGGAGCAAGAAAGACCCAGATAGGGAAAAACAAGAGATGAGAAGAACCATGGGTTAGGGAACTATTAATACTTTCAGGGATTAGAACTGGGCCCTAATCGAGAAATAGTCCCTACTGTGGAAGGTGAAATGAGCAACGTGTCCATGGCTGGAGGTAAGAATTGCTACAGACCAGTTCTTCCATGAGTTTCTTGTCCTTCACCTTTTGAATGGGAGTGTTTGTAGCCAATATCCTACTACTTTTTCAACATTACATATTGTAGGTATTGGAGGAGATGATGTCATTTTTGTTCAGAGGTATCTAGATTAAGAGGAGTGGTATCAAAGATGTGCTTGAGAAACTACATCCAAAGTGCCTCATCAGTATCTGGACCAGATTTATATGATGAGATCAAGAATTTTAAGCCTGATGCTCTGATTGAATGAGAATGTAGAGGGAATATGAATTACTCTGGCCTGAATTGGCTGTGGTAGATTGTTTTCAAAGATGGTTGCAACAACTCCGCATATTCTGCATGCCCCTCCTCCTGTTTGGAGGCAGAATTTGTACCCCTGTCCTGAATCTGGGATGTCTCTGTGACTCGTTTTGATCAACAAAATGTGGCAGAAGTGATGGTGTACAATTTCTGAAGCCTGGCACGGTGATATCTTGTATCTTCTACCTCCAATCTTTTTGAACAGTTTCCTGAGGTTTCCTAGGATGAAAGAAAACACAGAGAGAAAGCCTGAGCCATTAGCCAGAGCCAACTGACAGACTTGGGAGTGGGGGCATCTTGGGGCTCACAGCTCAGCCAACCCTCCAGGTGAAGGCAGCCCAGACAAAACCAGCCAATTCATAGAAGTGTGAAAAGATCATAGATTGTTATTGTTTTAGGCCACTAAGTTTTTGTGTGTTTTATTACACAATAATAGATAACGAAAGCAGAGATTGACTTCGTTATAAAAAATCTTTCATCAAAGAAAACTGGTTCGATGGCTTTACAAACAAATTCTATTATCTTTATGGAGGAATAAAACCATTCCATGAATACTCCCCAAGACAAAAGAGGAAGGAACACTTAAAGTCTAGTTTTATGAGATCAGCAAAACTGTGATGTAAATAATAAACAAGTACATTTCTTATAAGAAAAAAAAGCATTAGTTCACTATTCCTCATAATTATAGGTACAAATATCCCTAAGAAAATATTGAAAAATTGAATCAGGCAATATATAAAATGGAAAATATTTCAGTACTAAGTGGATTGTATTCTAAGAATGGAAGATTTTTCCAGGGGAAAAAATATAATCATCTCAATAGATGTGTAAAAATTTGAAAATCCAGTGCCCACTGATGATTAAGAAGTACTAAGAAAAATAGAAATAGAAAGAAATTTTCTCTGGTAAAGAACATCTATAAAAATTCTACAGCCAATAGAATGCATTCTCTCTAAAATCAAAAACAAGGAAAGGATATGTGATCTTATCTCTTCTATTCAGCATTGTGTTTGAAGTCGTAGCCAGCAGTAGGTCAAGAATCAGAAACAAAGGTTCAGGGACTGGAAATGAATAAGTTCTGATTGTCAGGCCTCTGAGCCCAAGCTAAGCCATCATATCCCCTGTGACCTGCACGTATACATCCAGATGGCCTGAAGCAACTGAAGATCCACAAAAGAAGTGAAAATAGCCAGTTCCTGCCTTAACTGATGACATTCCACCATTGTGATCTGTTCCTGCCCCACCCTAACTGATCAATTGACTTTGTGAAAATATACTGTCCCTGCCCTTGCAATAATGTACGTTGTGATATTCCCCTGCCCTTGTGAATGTACTTTGTACAATACACCCTCCCCAACCTTGAGAAGGTACTTTTTAATATCCTTCCCTGCCTTTAAGAAGGTACTTTGTAATATTCTCCCCGCCCTTGAGAATGTACTTTGTAAGATCCACCCCCTGCCCGCAAAAACTGCTCCTAACTCCACCGCCTATCCCAAATATATAAGAACTAATGATAATCCCACCACCCTTTGCTGACTCTCTTTTTGGACTCAGCCCACCTGCACCCAGGCGATTAAAAAGTTTTATTGCTCACACAAAGCCTGTTTGTTGGTCTCTTAACATGGATGCATGTGACACTGATTATTGATTTAAACATTTATTTTAAAATAATGTGTCTGTTTAGATTGAAATTTCCAAAGAATCCTACTCCCACTGGAAATTTTTAAAGCAAAGGAATAGCCTGCTCAATGAATGGGAAAGCTATTTGGGGAAAGTTTAATGAGGAACAGGATGCTTACATCATTTTAAAACATCTCCTATTACAGATCACATTAATTACAAAGAGAAAAATGGGAAAACCCCATAGATCTCATTTTAATCAGGTGGTCAAAGTAATGTCATCAATGACTAGACACACAATGACACAAAGTTAATGTCATTAATCATGTACCTCCTGATATGATGCACAGAGAAGAAAAAATATCACTGAAGTAGTGCTCCTGTTCAAGATTCATAATTAGATCTAACCATGGAGAAATATTTTTTAAAAATCCAAATTAAAGGAAATCCTAAAAATTGACCTTTGGTCTCCAAAAATGTCAGCATCATAAAGGTTGAGGAATTAGAGTCATGACAATAATGAAATTGATTTTGGATTGGATCTTGAATAAGAGGAAAAAAATGATACAGAAGACATAAAATTTGAACATAGGCTGAATGGTAAATAATATTCTCTTGATGTTAAATTTTCTAAATTTGATCAATATACAATGGTTTTAAAAGAGATACTCTGTTTTTTAAAATTTTGGTCTATACTATCCTTCATACTGGAAAAATCATTCTTATTTTCTCTGTCTATGCATTTTCTGCTTATCTTCAAATTCCTTGTAGAATTATCTCTTCTCTGAAACCTGTTCTGATGACCCTAGCCCACATGCACATCTCCCGCTGCAGAATTCTTACAATATTTAATGTATGTAACACACTATTATATTGATTGATAAGTTAATGAAATAGAAGGCACATCATATTAACAGATTGAAAAGACAGGGTTCTGTACCTGGGTGTGTCTTCTGTTTAATAACATTCATTTCTACCTGTTACTTGACTCCCTTTCCTCCTTGAGACATTTCCTCCTTGAGAGATTTCCTAATCTCTGAAGAAGCAATCTACACTAATATATATGCAAACTTCAAACCACAGCCAATATTTCACCCAGACTTACTGTGTATATAACTACATCTCCTACAAAAAGTTTATACTTATCTTTAAGAGTGCGGTGAACGGAATGCCAGAAATGTATCAGATATACATTATTTGCTTCAGAAGGCACAGGAAACTCATTGACTATGAACGATGAATGAAGAGACACTAAGGTTGTGTGTCTCTGCTCATCACAAATAAGCAATTCAGAAAATTGCTTCTACTTTAAATGGACAATTGACCAATCTTCATCCCATAGCCTTCTAGCAAAAAAACTCTCGAAGAATTAGAGTGCTATATCAAGTATAAGCAATCACTTAGTTCAGTGCCCATCCTTCCCCACCCCCGCCATCTTTACATTTCACAAGAAAACAAAACAAAGCAATGGAGTACTAATAAAAGTAAATTAATCACCCAAGGGTATACAATTAGAGGGAAAAAATGTCTCTATAGTCCAGGTCTCATAACTTCTAGGTTTTTTTGGTTTATTTTCTTTGCATATCAGCCTCTCCGATTTTACTCTTAAATACAGAAACTACATTATTTGGGTTCTAGCAACTACTGTAGTAGTGGGAGTACTTTACTTCTGCACATATAGTGATAACAAGGAAAGGTGAAAGGCCTGCTATTTCCCAATTGTTTTGAATGAAGTAACAATTTTAACCCTGAAGATAAGAACATGTCCTATTTAGCCTTTTTTTTTTTTTTTTTTTTTTTTTTTTTTTAATTTTTACCACTTGTTTCTTCCCAGGGCACCAGATAAAGGAGGACTAATAAGCATAAATGGTCCTGGGGACTCTAGGACAAGGGCTTGGACAAAAGGCAACAGCACCAAATAAGTTCAGTTTATTCTCCATCACACAAAACATTCCTTCAGGCTTACTCTAGCCTTGTGCATACCACTGGACTAAAAATAGACCCAATGTTTATTCCTGGAACATTGTTTAGTTTACTATTGTTAAATTCTCCAGGCAAAGTGTTTTTCCTAGGAGATTACTTCTGGGGATCACAAAAGCTAAGTTTCTCCTGGGTTACTCCCCCAAAACATACTGCTCTCCGAGTCCCTCCTAACATAAACACAAACTCTTGTCTTTTTCCAATACACAAATTTAACCAGCCAACTGTCATTTCCATGCCTCTGTTTTCTTGCCTGTAAAATGGGAATAATAACTGCTCTGGTTATTTCATGGGTTTTGTGCAGCTCTAAGTACATAAATGTGTGCAAATGCACAGGATTATTACAGTTGTCAGAGTCTGCTAAGAGGTAATTTTTTTCATTTTTTAATTGTAATTTAATATTAAAAAGATAAAAATGTGGGAAAAGTTTCTCTAAATGTTATCTTTGTACTTTTAGCCTGTCCCTCTGGTCTCCCACAGCTTCTGACATTTATGCAGTTTCTCTCACTCCACCTCCACTCTGCTGTATTGGCCAGAGAATGGAGACCGACTTGACTTTGCCAGACAAACAAATGTCAATCACTTGTGCAAAGTGCATTGAAAGTCTACTGTTGCCATCTTATAATCAATAATGGGAAAAGTGACTACAAATGGAATTGAATTTTTTGTAATGTGTCTTTATGGATTTTTTTAAAAGGACATCTGATTAACATATCCTGTTGTGCCTCTTATGTGGCTTATAGAAACTTGTTACAAATAATCAGCTAACTGTCTTAAGAGGACCCTATTCTAATTAGTCAATGTATTATGCACTTCTTTTTATATAAATCCAATATGCTATGAGCTCCCGAAGGTTAATGATCAAGTATTGTAAATCTTTTAGCCTTTACAGAGTTAATTAATGGTAAAAGTAATTTAGTGGCAGAATAGTATCACTGAATGAATTGTCATCAGATACTGAACTTTAGACTGCTTTTAAAAGTAGTACGAGAAAGGCATGAGTTGACACAGCCTTCATTGATAGTCAGGTATGGCCAAGGTGTGGGTAGAGTCAATGAAGATGAAACTGAGTTGAACAAATCAGCCTATGTGTACTACATCCACCAAAAGCTTAGTATCTTACAACTAAGGTAACCACCCAGAGACAAAGTAAGAATAGCTCCTCTTGATGTTGTTAGCATTATCACTATAACATTTTTTCTCTTTTTGGCCTGGCTAATAGGGGAGAAAATAGGATTTAAACAAATATTGACTGTATACTTACTATGTTCCCTGCTCTCCTTCAAAGTTCACAAAAATCTTATGAGGTAGAAAGGGAAATTATGGTTATGTTAATATGAAATGCAAAGATCTCTTTTCCATGTCTTCAACCCAGGTCTTTTGACTCCCAGATCAAAATTTTGAATTTTTTCTCTATAAACATCTCCTCTCTCAATGCTTTTGATTAAGAAATGTCATGAATTCACAATCAATGGTGAAAGCCATGAGTTTGATGGAGTATTATGACCTTAGTTTACAGAGGAATAAATCAAGTAAAAAGAGATGAAGAGAGGCTTGTTTCTAATCAGCCAACAATTAGATATAAAGTCCAGGTTTATTTTATTTATAACATTCATTCATGTAGCTATTAATTTGGTGAATATTTGTTAATGACCTACTATGAATCAGGTATCTGGAAGATGCTGGGAATCTAGAAATGAATAAAAGGAATGGAAAGCTCTGCCCTTAAGGAACCCAAATGTTAGTGGTAGGAATTAGACAATAAAGTAGGAAGGACATAAGGAGAATATCGTGTATGTGTTGAAATTTTAATTAGAACCATAGGAAAAGTCTCATTGAAAAGACAATATTTGAGTAAAAGTCTGAAGGAGGTGAGAGAGACAGCCATGTAGCTGTCTGAGGAGAGCATTCCAGGGAGATGGAACTGCAAGGGCAAATGCCCTGAATTACAGCAAAGAAACTAGTGTGGTGAGGACAGAGTGAGAGGAAGGGGAGTAGAAGACAGAGTCAGAGAGGTAGCAGTCTTTGGACCTAGGGATGGAGGGAACATATGTCAGTCTTGAGACCTTGAATGTTATTACTCCAACTTTGCCTGATGGTATGGTTTGGCTGTGTGTCCCCACCCACATCTCATCTTGAATTGTAATAATCCCCACTTGTCAAGGGCAGGACCAGGTGGAGGTAATTGGATCACAGGGGAGGTTTCTCCCATGCTGTTCTCATGATAATGAGTAAGTCTGAAGAGATCTGGTGGTTCTATAAAAATCTGGCATTCTCTCTCCTGCCGCCCTGTGAAGAGATGCCTTCCACCATGATTGTAAGTTTCATGAGGCCTCCCCAGCGATATGGAACTGTGTGTCAATTAAACCTCTTTCCTTTATATATTACCCAGTCTTGGGCACTTTTTTATAGTGGCGTGAGAATGGACTAATACGGTAAATTGGTATCCATAGAATGGGGCGCTGCTGTAAAAATACTAACAAATTTGGAAGCGACTTTGGAACTGGGTAACAGGCAGAGGTTGGAACAATTTCGAGGGCTCAGAAGAAGACAGAAAGATGTGGGAAAATTGAAAGTTCCTAGAAACTTGTTGAATGATTTTGACCAAAATACTGATGGTAATATGGACAATAAGGTCCAGGCTGAGGTGGTCTCAGATAGAGATGAGGAACTTCTTGGGAATGGGGGCAAAGGTGGTTCTTGCTATGCTTTAGCAAAGAGACTGATGGCATTTCGCCCTTGCCCTAGAGATCTGTGGAACTTTGAACTTGAAACAGATGATTTAGGGTAGCTGGTGGAAGAAATTTCAAAGTGGCAAAGCATTGAAGAGGAAGCAGAGGAGGAAAGTTTGGAAAATTTGCAGCCGGACGATGCAATGGAAAAGAAAAACCTATTATCTGAGGAGAAATTCAAGCCTGCTGCGGAAATTTACATAAGTAAACAGGAGCCAAATGTTAATCATCAAGACAATGGGGAAAATGTCTCCAGGGCATGCCAGAGATTTTCACGGCAGCCCCTCCCATCACAGGCCCAGAGCCCTAGGAGGGAAAAATCGTGTCCTGGGCTGGGTCCAGGGCCCCCTTGCTGTGTGCAGCCTTGGGACTTGGTGCCCTGCATACCAGCCACTCTAACCACACCACAGCTAAAAGGGGTCAGAGTACAGCTCAGTCCATTGCTTCAGAGGGTGAAAGCTCCAAGCCCTGGCAGCTTCCATGTAATGTTGGGCCTGTCGATGCACAGAAGTCAAGAACTGAGGTTTGGGAACCTCCACCTAAATTTTAAAGCATGGGTGGAAATGCCTGGATGTACAGACAGAAGTCTGCTGCAGAGACAGAGCCATCATGGAGAACCTCTGCTATGGCAGTGAGGATGGGAGATGCAGGGTTGCAGACCCCGCAGAGAGTCCCCACGGGGGCACTGCCTATTAGAGCTGTGAGAAGAGAGCCACCATCCTCCAGACCCCAGACCCCAGACCCCTGAATGGTAGATCCACCAATAGCTTGCACTGTGCACCTAGAAAAGCCACAGGCACCTAGTGCCCCCTGTGAAAGCAACCTGGAATAGGGCTGTGCCCTGCATGGCCACAGGGGTGGAGCTGCCCAAGGTTGTGGGAGCTCACCTCTTGCATCATGGTGACCTGGATGTGAGACATGCAGTCAAAGGAGATCATTTTGGAATTTTAAGTTTTAATGACTGCCCTATTGGATTTTGGACTTACATGGGGGCTGTAGCCTCTTTGTTTCAGCCTATTTCTCCCATTTGGAGTGGGAACATTTACCCAGTGCCTTTACCCCCATTGTATCTTGGAATAAACTAACTTGCTTTTGATTTTACAGGCTCATAAGTGGAAAGGACTTGCCTTGTCTCAGATGAGACTTTGAACTTGGACTTTTGAGTAAATGCTAGAATGAGTTAAGATTTTGGGGGACTGTTGGAAGGGCATGATTGTGTTTTGAAATGTGAAGACATGAGATTTGGGAGGGGCGGGGGTGGAATGATATGGTTTGGCTATGTGTCCCCATCCAGGTTTCACCTTGAATTGTAATAATCCCCATGTTTTAAGAATGGTACCAGCTAAAAAAAAAAAAAAAAAAAAAAAAAAAAAAAAAAAAAAAGAATGGTACCAGCTAGATGTAATTGAATCATGGGGGTGGTTTCCCCCATGCTGTTCTCACAATAATGAATAAGTCTCACAAGATCTGATGGTTGTATAAGCATTTGGTATTCCCTGCCTTGCACTCATTCTCTCCTGCCACCCTGTGAAGAGGTGCCTTGTGCCACGACTATAAGTTTCCTGATGCCTCCCCAACCATGCGGAACTGTTAGTCAATTAAACCTCTTTTCTTTATAAATTACTCACTCTTGTGTATTTCTTCACAGAAGCATGAGAACAGCAAATACACCTTATATTCTGCAAGATGGAAAGCCATCAGGAAGTTTTGAGCAAAGATGTGACCATACAGTGACTTAGCTCTTCCCATAACATGATCACTCTGATGGGTGTGTTAAGAATAGACTAAAAAAGACAAGTGTGTAGGAATGGTAAACATTTAAGAGGCTAAATCATTAACTCAAAGGAAAGATGGTGAAATCTTGGGCCATGCTATCAAGCATTGGAGGTTGTGAGAGTAGTTTTTTCTAATTGTCACTTAGGGCTATTACTCCTCTTACTTTGTTATATCACTTTTAAAAATGCCCAACATTTAGAATGATAATCCTTAAAAACTCAAGTGGACGAGAAATGCAAAACAACTTTTGGTCTTTAAGGGTACTTATGGAGTAAAGAAGTTATGCATAGATAAAAATAAAATGCTAATTACTTGAAACACTTTTTTCCCACTGGATAAAATAGCAATCATCTCCAAAGACTCACACATCACATAAAACTTAGCCCTATTTGTAATCATGCTTCTATTGTTGATTAGAAAAGATAATTCTCTAGTTAGTTCTTCTTTGTACCCATAGTTGGCATTTGCTTTATGAACAAATTCGAGTTCTGGAACATTCTTTGGTTAATATATTGAGCATCCTTATTAGGGTGGTGGTGCATCTCAAAAACCACAACAGATTTATGGAACAGGTTTGTTCTTCAGAAGTCTTAGTCCCAATCCCAACATGCTCCTTTTTGGAGACTAGAGACTCTAGCATCAGTTGAGCTGTGCTTCCTCCTCAAAGGTGTGGGCTACAGGTCCAAGGGGCCACTCATTCAAACTTTTAAGTTTAACTCCAACCAGATACCTTATTCCCCCAACCCTAGAGGTGGTAGCTGCTTCCTGCAGTTTCTACCCTAGTGATACTTTTGTGTTTACTTTTTTGCTTTTAAATGTACCCAGTGAACAATTTTTATACCTAATTGACAGTTTTTCATATTGAATCTTTTCTGTTAAAATTACTTGTGATTTTGACCTCTGGCCAGGCACGGTGGCTCATGCCTGTAATACCAGCACTTTGGGAGGCCAAGACGGGCGGATCACCTGAGGTCGAGAGTTCAAGACCAGCCTGACCAACATGGAGAAACTCCATCTCTACCAAAAATACAAAATTAGCTGGGCATAGTGGTGCATGCCTGTAATCCCAGCTACTCGGGAGGCTGAGACAGGAGAATCATTTGAACCGGGGAGGCGGAGGTTGCAGTGAGCCAAGATTGTGCCATTGCACTCCATCCTGGTCAACCAGAGCAAAACTCCATATCAAAAAAAAAAAAAATTACTTGTGATTTTGACCTTCTGACTGAATTGAATCAGAAATTGGAATCAATATTGTCTCAGGACATAGTCCTTTGAAGATGGAATTTTGGCATTGGTTTGGTAATTCCTTGGACTTGAATTCAGTGCTGAGATTCTGACCTTGGGAAATGAGATGCTGGTAATTTATGAAATTCAGTGTCATCATAGTAAAATTATTATTTGTGATTGATTGGACTGGTGTGTCTAGTGCAGCAAGTGCCTCAGGGTACCAAGTGTCTCATACACTTAACTCTATGGCAGTTACTTAGTAGTAAGTTCTGCAAGCTATGATATGTGTGCGTGGGGGGTGGGTAGGGGGTGTGGGTGGGTGTATTCAAGCAGTTCAAGAGAATGACAAACTCAGATGTTTAAACACTAAGCTTGAATCATGGTGAGAGAGCCCTAAAAAAGTCTCTAATTTTGTAGCCAGAAGGTCAATATTTTCAAAAACCAAACACAAGATTTAATTTTATAGGTTGCAGAAGTGTCATAGCCTCCCCAAGTTTCTCATGTGAAACTTTGAGCCCCCATGGATCCATTGGAAAGTAATGGATCCATGAGGATGGCTAAATCTGGATGGACTCAGCTATCTCAGCATATTGAACCCTGACTCACTGTGACTCTTCCTTGATAGTGGGAACAGTCTTCCCTTTTGTATCTGAGGAAGCTAGTCTTCTCTTGCTTGAAGAAATTTTAATAACCTTAATTAGATGCTCATTATCCTCAAAACCCACCCCAATGGAAACTATGAAACATAGAGGAAAAAAACATAGGGGAAACACTTCATTATTTTGATCGAGGCAAGGATATTTTGAACAAGACCCCAAAAGCATAGGCAACAAAAGTAAGAATAGACAAATGGGATTTCATCAAACTAAAAAGCTTCTGCACAGCAAAGAAAGCAATCAACAGAGTGAAGAGACAACCTATAGAATGGGAGAAAATATTTACAAACTATGTATCTTATAAGGGCTTAGTATCCAGAATATATAAGAAACTCAAAAAACTCAATAACAAAAAAATAAATCTGATGGGCAAAATATCTGAATATATATTTCTCAAAAGAAGACACATAAGGCTAAAGAATATATGAAAAAGGGTCCCACATCACTAATCATCATGGAAATGTAAATCAAAAGCAGAATGAAATATCACCTCACTTCAGTTAGAATGACTGTTGTCAAAAATAAAAAATAAATGCTGGTGAGGATATGGAGAAAGGAGAACTCTTATATACTGTTGGTGGAAATGTAAATTAGTACAGCCATTACAAACAACAGTATGGAGGTTCCTTTTTATAGAACTACCATATGACTCAGCAATTCCACTATTGAGTATATATCCAAAGGAAATGAAATCAGCATGTCAAAGAGATATCTGCACTCCCATCTTTATTACAGCACTATTTGTAACAGCCAAGATATGGAACCAATGTAAGTGTCCATCAACAGATGAATGGATACAAAAAATGTGGTATATATGCACAATGGAATACTATTCAGCAATTAAAAAGATGAACTCCTGTCATTTGCAACAACATGGATGAACATAGAGGACATTATGTTAAGTGAAATAAGCCAAACACAGAAAAACAAATACCACATGGTCTCATACATGTGGAATCTAATAAGTTGATCTCATAGAAGTAGAGAGGAAACCAGTGGTTACTGGAGGCTGGGGAGGGGAGGGAGGAGGAGGGCATGGAAAGAGGTTGGTTAACAGTTAGATAGGAGGGATAAGTTCTGGTGTTCTATTGCACAGTAGGGTGACTGTATTTCACAATAATGTATTGCATATTTCAAAACAGTTAAAAGAAAGGATTTTGAATGTTTTCACCACAAGGAAATGTCAAGTGTTTGAGGTGACGGACATGCTAATTACCATGATTTGATCAACGTATACATGTACCAAAACATTACACTATACCATATAAATATGTGAGATTATTATGTATTCATTAAAAACAAAATAAAACTCAAAAAGTCTTACCACCATGACCTTATGTTGCTCCCAGACCCATAAATAGACTTCAATCTCAGCAAATTTGGATGGCGGCAAGTGTGAAGTCTGACCTGGGAGGAAATAGCTTATACGCCAAGATAATTGCAAGGTTTTGCTAATTTATGTAATTCAAATTGGCAGAATGTGTAGATCAAGGAGTATGGAATATAACCTTGGGTTGTGTCTAATTTATTGATGAGTTCTCCTGCCAGATACTCTACAGTACAGCTGGAAGTAGTGATAAAAGTGTATTTGGTGGGTTGATTAAAACTTGGGCTATGTCTTATGAGGGTGAGATATTAGATCTTTCCCAGCTTAAAGAGAAAGGAAGCCAAAGGTTTGGAGATATAGGAATGCTGAAAAAGATTTATCATTTGTGCCTTACACACCCACCAACCCCTATACTTCATCCCTTAATGGGGTTCAGATAGCAATTTCTTCTTCCCCATGGCATTAATACATTAGTGGGAGGAGCAGCAGCATCCTTAACAGCTTGAACTATATCTGTACCCTATCACCCTGTGATTGCAGTGGGAGATGCCACCATTAAGATGGACTCTCTGATTTCATTGAGATTGTTAAGAGTCCTGGGATAGAAGTGGTCAACTGGCAATGCTTTATCACATATGACAAAGTGGGTACTTTTATTGTAATAGGCAACAGGGACACAGTGGTGGTCAGAATTCTTCTGACTCAGAAGACTTTGTAGTGGCCAGTTAATCTTGAAGAAATCAATAGAGGCTGGGCGCAGTGACTCACATCTGTATTCCCAGCACTTTGAGAGGCTGAGGCAGGAGGATCACCTGAGGTCAGGAGTTTGAGACCAGCCTGGCCAACATGGTAAAACCCCATCTCTATTAAAAATACAAAAATTAGTATATTGGTGTGTATAGTGCACATCTGTAATCACAGCTACTTGGGAGGCTGAGGCACCTGGGAGGCGGAGGTTGCAGTGAGTCAAGATCATGCCACTGCACTCTAGCCTGGGTGACAGAGTGAGGCCGTCTCAAAAAATAAATAAATAAATAAAAATATAAATAGAGAAGCAGCTCACTAAAATTTTGCTTTACATAATAGGAAAAATTCCAGTTCTGTTGGTCGGAAACCTGACTTTGGTCATCTCAACAAAGACAGGGGTCTTTAACCTAGTCTCCACACCTAAGCCAGTTCACAGTCCAAGTCCTTTGAGTGCTGAGAGGTCAGGTCTCCTTGAGAATCTTCTCTGTTGCTCTGTCACAAGTATACACCGTAAAGATTCTTCTAAGCTTTCTGTAAAGGGACCTGTGGCTATTTAATAAGATAGCTATACATGGAGAAAAGGAGAACCCAGATCTTTTAGGAATTACTAAATACTGCCTGTTGAGGATCCAATCACCACTTTGGTTCACCAGTCATGGTAGTGGCTTATGGAGGTCGGGTGATACAATGGTCCCCAATCTTTTTGGCACTAGGGACCGGTTTCATGGAAGACAATTTTTCCATGTAAGTGGGGTGGGGGGTTGGTGGTTTGGGGATGAAACTGTTCCTCCTCATATCATGAGGCATTAGATTATCATAAAGAGTGTGCAACCTAGATTCCTCGCATGCACAGTTCACAATAGGGTTCATGATCCTATGAGAATCTAACACTGCTGTTGATCTGACAGGAGGTGGAGCTTTGGTGATAATGCTCACTCATCAGCCACTCATCTTCTACTCTGTGGCCCGGTTCCTAACAGGTCACAAACTGGTACTGATCAGGCGGCCTGGGGGTTGGGGACCCCTGAGGTAATATATTGAATTTTGGCCAAGTAAGTCCATCATTATTTCTCTGGTTCCTGAATAAAAAACTGAAAAAAAAGATGTATTGGCAACTGGCAGATACCCCACATTGGATATCTGATCATTTGAGTAAAGATCATTATTATAGGAAGGGCCAAGTGAAAACCTATGGAATCTCTATTTTCTACTATGTTAGTAAATCATAAAAATACTGGGTTTCTGAGAGAACTGTAGAGGTTAACCTCATCATAAAAATCTTAAAAGATGTAGAGATGTTGACAGCTCTGTTATTCTAATTTAAGTCACATGATTGGCATTTGCAAAAGGATCTTAGAGAATGGCTGTAGATTATAAACTTGATCAGGAAGCAACTCCAATTGCAGCTGCTCTTCTAGATATAGTAACTTTACTAAAATAAATCAGCACAACTCTCTGATAAGTGGCATGCAGCTAGTGAGCTGGCAAATATTTTTTCTCTACACTAATTTGCAACAAACATCAGAAGCAAATTCTTTTTATCTGGTATGACTAAGAGTAAAACTTCACAATCTTGCCTCAAGGCTATATCAGTTTGACTGCCTTCGGCCATAATACACTCTACGGAGATTTTATTTATTTATTTATTTATTTATTTATTTATTTATTTATGAGACATAGTCTTGATCTGTTGCCCAGGCTAGTGTGATCTTGGCTCACTGCAGCCTCTGCCTCCTGGGTTCAAGCCGTTCTTCTACTTTGGCCTCCCAAGTAGCTAGGACTACAGGGACACACCACCACTCCCAGTTAATTTTTGTATTGTAGTAGAGTGGAGTTTCACCACGTTGGCCAAGCAGGTCTCGAACTCCTAACATCAAGTGATCCTCTCGCCTTGGCCTCTCAAAGTGTTGGGATTATAGGTGTGAGCCACCGTACCCAGTCTCTACAGAGATCTTAATAGTCTTCTTGTTCCCTACAGCATTACACTGAGGAAAGAAGTTGGCTGATAGCCATAAAAGGTATCATTTTGCATACATATGTACAAATGGTGGGAAGGGCTGACACAGAGCATCTCCTGATGTAATTCACTAAAAAGAACCTATTAGTTTCCTACTAGTGCTGTAACAAATTACCACAAACTTAGTGCCTGAAAAAGCACAGATTTATTCTCAGAAGTCTAAAGTGAATGTCACAACAGGGCCGTGTTCCTTTCAGAGACATCGGGAAGAGTGATTACTGGACTGTTTCAGCTTCTAAAGGCTCCTTGCTTTCCATGACCACTTCCTTGCACCACTCCAAACTTTTACTTCCATCATCAGATCTCCTTCTACTAATTCTGATCCTCCTGCCTTCCTCTTGTAAAGACCTTGTGATGACATTGGACCCACTGAGATAATCCAGGTTAATTTCCCCGTCTCAAGATTCTTATTCTTAACTTAATCACCTTTGCAAAATCCCTTTTACCATATAAGGTGACATGTTTACAGGTTCTTAGAACTAGGACATGGACATCTTTGAGGGAGGAGGGCATCATTCAGACTACCACAAGAGCACAGCATCAATTTTGTGGCTTGTTATAGAATTGGTGGTGTTGAAATATCGGATGGACTAAGTTTGAAAGTCATCATAAAGAATTAAAGAGCTGGACTTTTTGAAACTGTCAAACACGTAAAAGAGAGGAAAAGAGGAGCTATTGCAGATTGAAGGAGATTCATAAAATATGATGACTAAATGCAACACACACGTGATTCTGAAATAGAAAGTTTGGATACTTAGTGAAATTTGAATGGAGTCTGTGGATTGAATGAGTGTTATATCAATATTGAGAGAAAAACATATGATTATTTTAATGGATGCAGAAAAAGACATTTAAAAAGGAAAAGAACTCCTACAACTCAGTAAGAAAAAGGTACACAACCCAGTAGAAAAATAGAATAACAGAACAATTTACAAAAGAATATTTAAATGGTTAATATGCACATATAAAGGTGCTCAATTCACTTGTTTCAGAGAAATGCAAATTAAAACCCTGATATAATACCACTTAACAAGCAAAAGAATAGCTAAAAGTATAAACAGTATCTAGTGTTGATTAGAATGTAGAACAAGTGAAAGTTTTATAGATTGCTGATGGGAGTGTAAATTGGTACAGACATTCTGAAAAACTGGTGGTATCTACTAGAAACTAAATATATACTCCATGTCCCAGCAATACCAATCCTAGGTATATATAGCCAACAGAAAGGAGTCCATATGTTCACCAAAAGACACATTCATAGAAGCAGAATTCATAATAGCCAAAAATTAGAAAAACCCAATGCTTATCAACAATGTAATGAAGAATAAATTGTGGTATAGTCACAAAATTACAGTAATGATTTTCAAGCTTTTTGGTCTCAGGACATGTTTTTAAAAAATTTTTGCAGAACACAAGGAACTTTTGTTTATATATTTTATATTTTGTTGCATCTATGGCATTTATCATATTGGAAATTAAAACTGAGAAAATTTTGAAAACAGGAATGCATGAACACCATCTACATATCATGTAGCCTCTGGACAACTCCACTGTACACTCATGAGAGAATGAGAATGAAGAGACATATTATATAGTACCATTTTATAAAAATGGTTTAGATCTTGTGAACACACTGGAAAAGGTTGCAGGAATCTCAGGAGTCCCCAGATCACATTTTCTAAAATCTCTGCTTATACAACAATGAAAATGAAAAAACTACAAGATGCAAAAGTATGGATTAGTTTCCCAAGCTTCATGAAGAGGCCTGATACAAAAGAGTACACACTATACAATACCATTTATATGAAAATAACCAAGACCAGCAAAACTAAACTGTGCTTTTTACCGTCAACATACTACAGGAATAGGACAAAGAGGGAGAACAGGCAGGGCTTCTGGGGTGCTCTTAGTGCTGTTTCTTAATCTGGGTGCTGGTTGTACGAGTGTGTTAAATTTGTGAAAATCCATAGAGCTCTACACTTGTAATACATTTCTGTATGCATATTACACCTCAATAAAGAGTAAGACAAATAAATAAAATATAATAAAAATGTAGTGAGCTGCTGATCTATTTACTTTACTGAGAGCCATAAATTCTTTCCAGATAAGAGTCATTGAGTTTGAGAATTCCAGTCTCCCAGCAACAAGCTTTGACTCCAGCCCATCCCTCTGGTCCTCACACAATTATAGACAATAGTTTGGGTGTAGAAGCACTACCATAATCTGCTTCTTGATCCCCAGCTGTTTCCCAATTACATCTTCACAATAGATACATTTGGTCCTTTTGTCAGGTAGAGAACACTTCTTAGGAAATGCTGGAGAATATCCTGAGGCAATCTGTTTGTCTTTTACCATAATCTCATTCCTACATCTCCTATTTTCCCATAGTTTCTCTCACTCTCTCACTAATTTTACCTTGGGTAAAGATTCTTAAACGTTTTTATGCCACAGACACCTGTGGAATGTAGGTGAAGCTTATAGACTCTTTCTCAGAATAATATTTTTACATAAATTTTTTTACTATCTTCTATATTTTTTATTTTTATTTTTACATATTTTATTTTGCATAAAATAAAATACATAATGCACAGAAAAAAATAAATTGAAATATAGTTGTGAAACTATTAAAAACATATGATATAATATAGGTGTCTATAATTCATGTAAATTAATATTTAAGATATGCAAAATTAATATGTAGCCATGTAACTACTAAAATTTAAAACATAGTTTTGAATGTAAATGATATTTTAAGATATTTGTGACAACTATAATGTGACATGAAAATATCTGTGAATTCTGTTGGTGACAAATTACAAATATCCATCTGTGGGTTTGTTGGTTCCACATTTATAATTATAGGAAATGCTAAATTTCAGTTAGAGGTTAATGAAAAGAAAGATATCACTTTTCGCTCATTCAGGTTCACATATGCTTTCAGTTTTATCAACAGGCTCTCAAAGCACCCAACACACGTGGAGTCCTGATGAAGAACTCCATGGGTCACGCTCAGCTTTTCAAACCTGCATAGCTCCAAATTATCAAACGCTTAGTTCACTTGGCTGCAGGTGGACTAAGTATGGCAAAACCATATTTCTCACATTTTTTTTTTTGTAGACAGGTCACTTTTAGCCCAAGCTTTTCTCTATTCCAGGCATGATAAATCGTCAACACAAATCAACATTATAAATAGAGGGTTCCTCATGGCTCCATATCTTACCTCTTGCATCCAATCACTTCTGCAATTTACAATCTGTTACTCACAGTACCCTAATCTGTGTACCAATTTTCTCTTTGTTAGTTTATGTTCCAAATAACATAAATCCCAATTCAAACAGTGTTAACCAATAAGAAGATTTAATAAACCACGTATCAGAAGTTTCATGCAATGGTAGAATTCAGGTTCAGGATACTTTTAATCAGTAGCTCAACAATGTCATCAAGGTTCCAGGTTCTCTGCTCTTCTCTCAGCATTATTTCCCAAATAAAGTCTAAGGAACACTAGCCCAGGAAAGAAGTGTCTGACAAAACAAAGTAACAAAACCTCAGTGAAAAATATCCTCAGGAAACATTTCACAGGGTATTCTCACCTTACAGATGCACAGTGTTCATTGGCATATCAATATATGTACAAATATTAGTCTTAAATAATGGTTTTGTTTAATGTTATAATTTATAGGAAAGAATGTGCATAGTCATTTTGTGGAAGGATGCCAATAGTGCTCTGTTTTAGGGCCCAAATACCTTCTCTTTGATGGGAGGGAAAGTGCCAGTGCTGATGTCTTTCAGGGACCATTCTTCAACAGTGTTCCTTCATGCAAAAAACTCAGAGTAAAGGCATGATTGTTTTGGTTCTGTTCCATAGGGGAGGTGAACTGAACAGTTGAGTCTTTTTATTTTTTTAACTGTTATTTTAGATTCAGGGATACATGTGCAGGTTTGTGATATACGTAAACTTGTGTCATTGAGGTTTGTTGTACAAATAATTTCACCACCCAGGTACTAAGCCTAGTACTCAATAGTTATTTTTTTTAATCCTCTCTCTCCTTCCACCCTCCTCCCTCAAGTAGGCCCCTGTGTCTGTTGTTCCCCTCTTTGTGTTCATGCATTCTCATTATTTATCCTCCACGTACATGTGAGAACATGTGGTATTTGGTTTTCTGTTTCTGCATTAGTTAGCTAAGGACCACACTTTGAGTGGACATTAAAAACCCAGTGGAGTTTATGAAGCCAACTGTAATGTGAATACTTGGGGGTTGTGAAGTTTAGTTGGCAAGGTCACTGTGAATCAAAATTTATTTCAAATTGAATTTCATCTAGGATGACTTTAAAGTAACTTTATCTACCCTTTCTCAGGGCCAATCACAAGCTGAGAACCCTGGAGCCCATAGCATGCTCACAATGGTCCTACAAAGTTATCTGCAAAATACTTGACACTTATTTGACTCTTACATGATAATATCTTCAGTGAATTCAGTATTAGAGTTAACTGTTTTTATATTCAGCACAGTTTTTGTGATTGCAAATGACGACCTATAAAAAATCTCCTAAAAGCAGTTTGCTGGCAGGTTATAAATCTCCACCGTGCTATCTATAGCTGAAGTCAATCTGCCTAGTTATTACACACCATAGAGTTGATCTGTAATGAGACAAAGTAAAAAATGTTTATTTATGGATCTTATTGATTTGTTTCCTTCACAAGACAGTGAGGGAAATCTGTGAGGGCTAGAGCCCATCTGCTTTGTGAGTCTTTGCACTGTCACTTTTCACATGGTTCAAATTTCCCAGCCCAAGGGGTTTCACTAGGCCCACTAGGCTGCAAGAGAGTTGAAGCTCAAATGGTGCCTCATGTCCCCCTCTCCTGACTTTGCAAGTCTTCAGGATAGCAAATCCTCCCTGCCCCCCGTGCATTTGGCAACCTTCGACAAGGGGATGTGATGGGTAAGGAGCGCTCTTCATGGGTTTCTTCCTGACTCCCACATTAGCACAGGTAAAGCTCTAAGAAGTCCTGGTGAAAAAAAATGTTTAATTTTCTTTTAAACACTGTTTATAAGCTTATTTGGCAAGAAACCCACTAACATCCTACAGAATCAGTGCTCTACTGAACATGCCTTTGGGAGGCCTTCATTACATGACTTCTGCCTGGCTCTGGCAACCTTTTTCTCTAAAAAGGTTTAGGTGTCTGCATGTAGGAGTGTGTATAAAATTTGTATTTTATTTTAATTAATTATTATTACTTAAATGAATAGACATAGGGTCTCACTATGTTTACCAGGCTGTTCTCTAACTTCCGGCCTCTAGTGATCCTCCCACCTCGACCTTCCACGGTGCTGGGATTACAGGTGTGAGCCACTGTGCCTGGCCTAAAAACTTTTAAATGTAGTTTGGATATAACCCAAATGCCTAATAATTCCCTTAGGAAAGTGGGGGAAAGAAGACTGGGGAAGAGATTTCAATTTATTTATAGGATTAATTTGTTTTCTAATGTTTGCTTTCATTCTGGCATAGAAATGTTAACAGCTCCCTCTTGCAGCTGCTGTCATGGGTAAAGGTACTATTCTTTGTGTTCCTCCTATTCTCTAACTACACTTTTGTAATTTGCTCCTTTATAAGTAAACCCTCTTCCAATTATCCTAATTTGAGTGTGCCATCTGTTTTCCCACTGACACACCAGTATTGCATGTTTACTATGAGACAGAAAGATTCTAGGTACTTTAGATGAGTTAAATCATTTAATCCCAAAATGTAGCTACATCTATTAACTATATTTTATAGATGAAGTGACTGACATCAGAGAGTTTGGATGACTTGCCTAAGGTCACATAGCTAGTTAGCAACATGGGTTTGGAGTAAACCCAAGCAGCATGGCTCCAGAATACTTGCTTTCAACCATTATATGATGCAGTCTTTCAAATAAATGATTTTGACCATATGAGATGAAATACATACAGCATTTACAATGAATGACATAGATCAATATGAACCAACATGGGTAGATCTCAAGAATCTAAGGTTAAGGCAAAAAGAAAGCTTCAGAATCATTCCATTTTATGTATATTTTAAAATAAATATGCAAAACTAACTTTAGATTGTTTGTGGATATATGTGTGTGTGTTTGTAGTAAATTATAAAAGGTTATTTGAAAGCAAACTAAATGCATCATAATGGTTTTCTTGATAATGGAAGAAAGTGTGTCTAGGGTAGAGAACAAAGGAGATTTCAACTTCACCTGTAATGATTTCTTTGTTTAAAACCACAAAGTAATGAAGAATCTGGGAAAAAAAAAAAACAGACAAAATTTGGCAATTTTTGATTCTAGGTCATGAGTACATGAATGTTTGCTATATTACCAACTGCACTAAAGCAAACACTTTTTAAAGCTCAATTCCAAAAAGCAAATAGCAACAATAACACAAAAATTAAAGAAAAAGAAATATGAATAGTAAATAGAAGGCGAAGGCATGGAGATTAGATATGGAAGAATTCTTAAAAGACCTTTGGCCATAATGGGGAGGAGAGAGATATAGGGAGCTGTGGTTGGTGGTAGGGGTGAGATTAAGGGTAGGTTCTTGAAGAGAGACTGGAGCATGGTTATGTGATCATGGAGAATGAGCCAAAAGGAAGGGAAAAACTGATGATGAAGATAGAGGGAGATTATATAGAAAGGAGCAAAGCCCTGTATCTGGGAGCAAGGGTACATGTATGCAGTAATAGAAATGTGAAGGTGTTTGTTTCTGAAGGATTCACCCTGAAGTGAAGTATGGATGCGGTGCAAGGCCTTGAGGAGAAGGTATGAGATAGTCATTTCAGCAAGTGGGAAACTGAACTTAGTAGAGCAAACTAGTAGAATTTCTGGGGAGGGCCAAGTACCCATTTGAAGTTACTGATCACAGATTTAACATGAAATCTGTCTCTCCTGTGTGAGAACCTATATGATTCTCTTCAAGAACGTTTAGTTGCTTGGTGAAATTAGAATTAGGTTTTGCTATAAGAATACATTGGAGAAATCGGGAGTCGAGAGAGTGTTTGCAAGAGTAATCATAGTTTAGTCCCATGGAGCCCAACCATGGGACTAAAGTAGGAAAATAAATAGAAGAGCGATTTGAAGACTGATGAGAAAGTAGAGTTCAATCAATTGATTATCTGATGAGGTCAAAAGATTATTTTAATGGGATTGCTTGATCAGTTAATCTCAAACAATAGGAGATGGTGTCAGAAAACGGAAGGTTTGGATTTGAGATCTTGCAGGTGGAGAAGTTTCTGGTAATGATGAAATTCTGAGTGAATCATTGGTGGAGTGACTGACGCAAAGCTAATTATAAATGAGTGTTTTTAAATCCCTGGTGGAAATGTCAACTGAAGGGAGATTCAGGGGGGCTTTCCCCTGAATACAGATGACACAATGAATGGAAGATTGTGATCTTGCAGTTGAAGTTCTTGGAGCATAGGAGGAAAAGCCAGGAGGGAGAAGACAGTTTTGTTTTATTTAGCTTCAAACATGGATTAAATAAAGAAAGAGTTTTGTTTTCATTGCATAACCAGAAGCCTGGATGTAAGCTCTCCAGGCTGATAACAGTAGCCACATTATGCCAATAGCCTCCTTTTATCCTTCCTTTAAACCATCTTTAGCTTGTGGTTTTTGCCTCCACACCTGCTGCCTCATGGTTATCAAGATCCATCATCAAGTTAGCATTACACTCAGCAAGAACAGAGAGGAGGGGTACAAAATGAGAGAGCCAGCTGACTCTTCCCCCATTTCAAGTGAGTTCTTGCGAATTCTGTCCAGTATTTTCTGTTTTCACCACATTAACTAAAACCATGTGACATAGCTAATCTTAGCTTCAATTTAAATTTTAATTTTTCCTTTAAACCTGGGCATATTTTTGCTCCATTCAAAATCAGTTTTCTTTCTTTTGGAGAAAAGCAAGGAATGCGTAGCAACTAATAGTATCTGCCATGTGTTATATCCAGGACATGAGTTTTAATGGATAAATTAATTTTGTGAAACCAAGGAGGCTTGTTAATCTGAAAATAACTATGTATAGCAAAAGGGAAGACTAAATTACTTTTTGATCCTGATATCCACAGGATACAAGTAAAGAAAACTATATTTATTTTTTCTTATTTGAGGTACAGTTCAATTTCATTGCAGTCCAGGAAGTGGTAGAAATGAAAAGAGAAGAAGAAAAAGGGAGAGTAAGCTAATTCATAAAGACATAGATATAGGAGGACCAGTGATATGGATATAAGATAAAAAGGAATTGGAACAAAATAGTGTGAGATTAATAGTTGAGGAATGGTGAGGCTTCTGCCGGTGTCTGAGGTAAACAGAGACATAATATAGGGTGGTGTTGATCCCTAACAGTATATTGGAGGAGGTTGTATATCATTTTGTGGCTGTGGTCTAGATACTTAGGTTAGTGGTGTAGTGGCTCCCAGGACAGCTGTCCCCTTGACTTACATGCAGAACCATGAGGGAGCTATGAGGAAGCCTGCTCCTCAGGCTTCACTGGAGCTAAGATGCTGTGTGTCAGTGGCAGGCATGCCCAGCACAGTTATGGAGGTTGGGTTCTGCACAAAAGCACACGGCCAGAAGAGTTTGGTTATCTGATGAGCCAGTGCCTCTGCCTTGGTGCTTTGAGAATCAAACCATGTACTTAGGTGTTTTGTCCACCTGGAAGAGCCTTTCTTTTCTACTTCTCATTAAGAAAATATTTCTAGGCTATGCTATGATATTTGTGGGTATTCCTATTTATTTAATTAACTTACATTTTTTTTTCAGTAACAGAGATTTACTTATACAGGCTCTCCAGCCTACATGTTTTGGGGGACCCAAAGACAAATAAAACATGTTCCCTATTTATCCTCAAGAAGCTTAGTGTATACCAAGGAAATAAGACACAATAGCTGTAATCACCCAGACTCAAAGAGTCAGCATGTTAGAAATGGAAGGGAACTTAGAGGCCATCTATTCAAATCCCTCATTCAGACACGGGGACCAAAACTAAATAAAAACATCTGTGAAGAAGGAGATTAGGAATTGCAAGACTAATCCTCAATCCAAAAGATGTTTCTTATTTTGTGGAAAAGGAATTAAGTCTAAGACATTTTGGCTCAGAGAGATCGAAAAGGACTTTGTTTTTAAAACGTCCTTCAGTGCTACACTGGATAATATTTGTAGTGAGAACATGGACTTACAGAATGTTCTTCCAACAGAAATTATTTGTCGGGGGAGGATGCTGTTCTCCAGGGAAAGGGACAGCTTTTTTAATGGCCACTACTGACCTTGAGGATAAATACAACATTAGAGTAATTATACCAGAAAAGCAGCTCTCATAAAACTATGTTGACTGTTCTTTTTAGAGACAGAGTAGGACTCCTTGTTTATAAATATTATCCAGAGGCAAAAAGCATGGAGCCTGAACCCAACTCCATCCTACTTCTCATATATCGTATGTGGTGAGAGATTCCTGGAATTTCCATTAGAATTATCTTATTCTATAGTTGAGTGGGGTTTAGATACAGTGAGGCCACCCCCCAGAGAAAATTCTATCAAAACATTTAATAATGTAACAAAATATGAGTTTTCCAGTCACAATTCTTTCATGAACCAAGCAAAGACAGCCAGTGAGAATCCTTCTAAAGCTTCTATACCTTCACCACCTCCTCAACTAAGGAGTTACCAAAAAAACCCCCAGCCCCCTCACCTTTTGTTCCCGTAATAAGTTTTCTTAGAATAATCATTTTATTAATTTTCTTTTCACTTTGTCTCAGAATGGACCTACACATTTCCAAACCTCAGCCTTCCCACTCCATTCACTCTGCTCACATCTCATTCTCCTATTAAAAATAATTAACCTTATGGCTCCTTTAGTTAACATCATTTCTCTCCTTCCAATCACCCTTAACCTCCTGAAAAAAGAAATCTTTGCTCATTGCTTTAACTACCTCTACTCCCATTCACTAGCAAATTTCTTACAAATGGAGTTCTGCACCCACAACTTCTCCGACATCATAATCTTCAAGATACTTTTTCAGTCAACCAGCTTAGATAAACCTGAATCAAACCGTACCCATCTCACCCCTGTTTACTCCTGGCTTAATTTAGGATTCCTAAATGCTCCTAGCTTGGGTCTTCCATATGCATAATCCAGATTTAAGCTATTCATTCCCCTACTCCATTCTCCAGATTCCAACCAAGACACCGACATACGACCAGGTTTAAAAAGCCAGTGTACACAGTAGAGTCAGGCATAGCCAATGTAGAGACCTGACCTTCATGTAGTCTATCTTGGGAGAAAACTCTTACAGGAGGTAGTTCCACAAAAGATAAAATCCTAGACAGAAATTAACAGCCATGAGTAAATTCAGTGTCATGGAAAAAATTTTCAATAGCACGATGGTAATTTCAATAGCAAATCTTCATTGAGTGCTCATTGTGTGTAAGGCACTGTTATAAACGCTTTTAGGCATTGTCTCCTTTAATTTCACTTTATAGAAAATACTGAGGTGCTCAAATGTTAAGTAATTTGCCCAGTGTCACAGTTAGAAAGTGATAGAACTATAGTTTGAATTGGACACTTTTTCTCTTTCTTCAGTCCGTACTCTTAACCACTATATTATACTGCCTCCTAAAAAGTCACTGGAATCCTTTAAAAGTGTTTTTTAAAAATTCAAGGCAACTAAGCCAGGCCATTATATTCATAAAACTAGAACAAGAACAGTTTTTCAAAAGAGCCAAATAGAAATCTTAGAAATAAAATGTATAGTCATTAAAATGTTTAATTCAGAAATAATTGATAATTCTTTACTAAGAATGAAGACATACAGCCTGGTGTGGTGGGTGGCTCATGCCTGTAAGCCCAGCACTTTGACAGGACGAGGCACGTGGATTGCCTGAGCCCAGGAGCTTGAGACCAGCATGGGCAACATGGTGAAACCCTATCGGTACCCCAAAAAATACAACAACAACAAAATAAAGAAAATTAGTTGGGCATGGCGATGCATACCTGTAGTCCCAGCAACTTGGGAAGTTGAGGTGGGAGGATGACTTGAGCCTGACAGGTAAAGGTTGTAGTGAACTGAGATTGCACCACTGCACTACAGCCTGGCTGATAGAGCCAGACCATGTCTCTAAATAAATAAATAAAATAAAGACATACCAAAACAAAAGAAAGAAAAGAAAAAGAAAATTACAGTTGTAATTTTAAAATAAATATCATACTTAACAAGGAAACACTAGAAAATGTTCACTAATATCAGGAATAAGGCAAAAACATGCCCTTCTCAATATTGTACTATAGATATTAGATAACATAATCAAAGAAAATCAATTAGAGTCATACGATTCGGTAAAGAAAAAGAAAACCATCCCTTTTTGCAGAAGGCATGACAGCAGGCCTCAAATACCATAGAGAATTGACAATAAAACTACCTTGAACAATAATATAATTCAGTGAGGTATCATAATATACAATTAATAGGCTAGGCACAGTGGCTCACACCTGTAATCCCAGCACTTTGGGAGGCTGAGGCAGGCAGATCATGAGGTCAGGAGTTTGAGACCAGCCTGGCCAATATGGTGAAACTCCGTCTCTACTAAAAACACAAAAGTTAGCCAAGCATGGTGCCATGTGCCTGTAGTCCCAGCCACTTGGGAGGCTGAAGCAGAAGAATTGCTTGAACCTGGGAG
This sequence comes from Macaca nemestrina, assembly GCF_043159975.1. Lineage (NCBI taxonomy): Eukaryota > Metazoa > Chordata > Mammalia > Primates > Cercopithecidae > Macaca > Macaca nemestrina. The sequence continues at coordinate 21,268,621 of NC_092125.1, read as the reverse complement.
GCGAAGGTTGCAGTGAGCCAAGATCATGCCACTGCACTTCAGTCTGGGCAACAGAGTGAGACTCTGTCTCAAAATATATATATATTGTTAGATAGATATATCTATATATATACACACACACACGATTAATACACACAATTAATAAGAAATTAATTAGATGACATAATGGTAGAGAAAATTCCAATTATAATAGAAGCAAAGAAGATTAAATACTTAGGGATAAACTTAGCAAGAAACATATAAAACCAACAAAAGGAAAATTATAAAACACTCTTGGCAGATACATAAGTAGACTCAAACAAATGGTAAGATATTCCTGTCTTTGGATAGGCTCACTCAATGTTATAAAGATGTCAGCTCTCACTAAATTCATTTATAAATTTAACACAGTCCTAATAAAAATTTCAACAAGCGTTTTTTAGGGAGTAAAATGACTTGATACTAAGGTTCAACTTGAAAAGAATGAACATACATGAATGCCTAGACAGTAAACACACTACCAATCTTGCATAATTAAAACAGTATTCTACTGGTATATGAAAGGACAAATATACTGGTGGAAAAGAATAGTCCAGGAATAGACTTAAGTACACATGGAAATTTAGCGTAAGATAAAGATATTCTGTAATTTCAATTTGTATTTCTTCTTTTCACTCAGTTATTTAACAGAAAGTTTTTGAATTTCCAGGAGGAAGGGGCTTTTAAGTTTTGTTAATCACAGCTAATTTTATTTCATTGCAATCACAGAACATTGTTTGTAATATTTCTACTTAATTGGACTTACTAATTTTCTTTTTGAATTATTATACCCTAATTTTCTGTGAATATTTCACAGGTATTTGAGAAGAAGTTAGATTCTCTATTAGCAGGGTGTGGAGTTTGATATATATCCATAAGAACTACGTGTGTGTGTGTGTGTGTGTGTGTGTGTGTACTTATTTTTTGTTCTCTTTCTTGTACTAAGAATAAGGCAGGCCAGTCTCTGATTATTAGTGTGTTTCTATGTACCAGAAAGGTAGTCGCTGTGTTATTTTGTGCAAAAATATTTATATTTAATATTTCCATTTTAAGTTGTGGCTTTTAAGCCTTAAAAAGTATTTGCCTTTGTTATGTTCAGTACATTTTGGCTTGGATTTATCTTCTGTCAGGTTTACTTCTCTTGCTTTCTTGTTGTTTATGTCAGTTATACCCTTGTCCATTTCTTTATGTTTAATCTTTCTAAATAACTTTGTTTTAGGTATGTCCTTTGTATGCAGAACATAGTTAGGTCTTACTTCTTACTTTTTTTTTTAAATGGAGATGGAGTCTTGCTCTGTTACCCAAGGTTGGAGTGTGCACTATCATGGCTCACTGCAGCCTTGAACTCCTGGGCTCAAGTAATCCTCCTGCCTCAGCCTACTGAGTAGCTGGCACTACAGGCATCCACCACCATGCCTGGCTACCTTTCTTAAAAATTACTTTTGTAGAGATGGGGTCTCACTTTGTTACCCAGGCTGGGTTTTATTTGTAAGCCTAACTAAAACTTTTCTTTTAATGGAAAATTTATGAACATTTACATTTACTGATAAATGTTTCCTCCAAAATTCTATCACACAATATTGTATAATTGTGTGTCTTTTATGATATTTTCTATATTTCATTCTCTATGAACTATTTATTCTTTGTCTTTTAATCTTTCTTTTTTATTTTTTGATATTTAGGAGGATTTATATTTCTGTTCTAACGGTTACCTTTGTATATATACTTTTCTTAGTGCCTTTCATCTCCTGTTTTCTTATTTAGCCTGTTATCTGGTTTATCCAATTTTATTGGTATTCTTTAACAGCTTCTACAACAATCAATGATCTATTTCTACTTTTCTTTTCTCCTTTCTTCCATATTTAGTTTCATTATTTTTATACAGAATTCTTGCACACCAATATTAAAAAGTCAGATAATTAAATTGTTTAAAGCATGGGCATATACAACTAATGGAAGAAAAAATTAAAATGGCCAATATGTATGTGAATGGAAGCTCAAATTCCCTAGTAATTAGAAATGTACAAATGAAAAATACTTGGTATTTTTTGCTTGTCACTGGAAAAAATTAAAGCCTGGCAAGTGTTGTATATTGGGGAAAATGAGGCTCTCATACATTTCTGGTAGGAGTCTAAATTGGTCTGATTGCGTGATAATTTTGCATGTTACACCTCTCAGCAGTTTCATTTTATGAACTACATTATAGATAAATGCACCAGGAGACATATATAGGAATATTAATTTAAGTAGTTTTGCCAGAAGCAATTAGAAATGACCTATTTAACAATGGGTCTATAAAGAAATGCAATTATATTTAGATTCTTTGATTCTAATGATTCTTAGATTCATATGACAGAATTCTTTCCAGCAATTAAAAAGCATAAACTAGAGGTATAGACTTTATACTTCCCATGTTAATACTGATGGTTTTTAATCCTAAACAATTTCATCCATTTATATGATCAGGTGTTTTCTCTTTGAAATAGCAAAAATTATACCACTTACCTCGTGCTTTTGTTGTGATTGTGGAAATATATGAAGTGTTTTAAAAGGTGATTAATACATAGAAATTATTCAATAATGTAATTGTCATTATAATCTAAAAACAAAAACAAAAATTCATAATTTTAAATAATAAAATATGCAGATTATATTTATATAAATCAAAATACATACCAATAATTACTATATACTTTTTATGAATCCATATTGTCTTAGTTTGTGTGGCTATAACAAAATACCTGAGACTGGGTGCTTTATAAATAAAGAAATTTATTTATTGCCGTTTTGCAAGCTGGGAAGTTCAAGATCAAGATGCCAGCAGGTTCAGTGTCTGATGAGAGCTGCTCTCTGCTTCTCCAAGATGGTGCCTTGTTGCTGTCTCCTAACATGGCAGAAAATCAGAAGAAAATGAACCCCCTCCCTCAAGCCCTTTTATAAAGCCTCTAATCTCATCCATGAGAGCTCTGACCTCATGGCTTAATCACCTCCTAAAGGCCCCACCTCTGAATATTATCACATTGATGATTATTAAGTTTCAACACATGAGTTTTGGGGGAAGCATTCAGATCATAGTACATATGTATATGAGGACATTAAAAAATGATCTGGAAGACCATACACGAAAATCTTAACAGGTCCTGAGTGTGATGAAAGGGGGAAAATAATGGACATGAGAGTCCTCTTTTTTTCATTAAAAAAAAAAAAGGCAAAATAAACTATATACTTTTAATGAACCCATATTGTCTTAGTTTGTGCTGTTATAACAAAATACCTGAGACTGGATACTTTATAAACAGTGGACATTTATTTCTCACAGTTCTGGAAGCTGGGAAGTTCAAGATCAAGGTGCCAGCAGGTTCAGTAGGACTATATTTAATATAAAGTCCAGGGACTTTAGTTTTATCCATTGCCTCTTTATTTCTTTAAATAAAAAAAGGCATGGAAGCAATATCACAACCTATTGACAGTATATATTTCTGAGTGGTAGAATTATAAATTGAGCTTGCATGCGGTTTAAAACATTTATCAGAAAGAAAGAGAAATCAAGCAACATGAAGGTGAAGACCTTGCCTCTGTTTACTCCATGTGCTCCCAGCTGGCTTTAGGGCGAGACTCTTACTGAGAGTAGGGAGATTAGTGAGGAGACGCTTGTTCACAATGGATGACATAGTCCCAGAGGTCCCCAAATTGGAAGTGATAAAATGCATCTCAATAAATATATTGCTAATAATAGTTAAAATAAAGACACTTACACACGATTTAAGGAAATGAATTAGAGCTGAATCAGAGCAGTTGTATGGGCAGGAGATTCTTTCATCTGATGAAAATGTTCAGTGTCTCTCACTGCTTCCACTTGTACAGCTAACTCCTGCCCTCTGTAGAACTGTAATATCGAGCGCTTTGGAGCCCAAACCCCTGTGGCATCCTCCAGGGCAGATGGGTATCTCTTTGAAGCACCCCCTGAATTCCTTTCCCTGTTTCATTAGGTACCAGTCCTAATCACCTCTTTTCACATTCCATGAAGAAGTGGTTGAAATCACTCAGAATACGATGGCTTGTTTCTCTTTTTCTTCGCTATTACAGATTTATACCTTTTTCATGTATTTACTGTCATTTCTGAAGGATTCTCAGGAGGGAAAGGAGATTTCAAAATAGTTCAATTTATTTTTTCAAAGACTTCAAATTTATTTTACATAGAATACTCTCTTTTTTTTTTTTTTTACTGTGGTTAAAAAAACAATACAAACTATTCTCTTCACAGATTTTTAAGTGTACAGTACATTTTTGCTAACTATGGGCACACTGTTGTACAGCAGATTCCTAGAAATTTTTCATTTTGCATAACTGAAACTTTATACCTATTGAAACTTGATCGAATAGCAACTCCTCCATTTGTCCCATTTCTAACCTCTAGCAATCACTATTTTACTTTCTGCTTCTAGAGCACACGCTTTTACATACTCTCTGGCTATCCCATCCTTACAAAGTTTTAAAAACAAGTAAGTGTTGGATTTAATATTATTTCTATAGAATTTTACATTTTGGGTTCTACTCCATGTTTTAGTAAATCGAGATAACTTTTATGCTTGAATAGTCCATCACATGATCTCCTTTGCGACAATCAGAAACACGCTTTGATTTTTAGCCCTCGCCAAGACATCACCCTCCATTGCTTTACATTAAACTTGGGGTTTTTCTTTTCCATATTGTTATCTCCGCAAGGTCCCTTGGTATCAAATAGTGATTTAGACTCTTGTCCCAGGGAGTCTCTTCTACTGGTTTTATATTCCCATTATTAGATTTAATGGTCAACAACAGTGTCCCTATCTCTCAAAAATGTTAAATAATTGATTTGCCGATGTTTACTCAGTCGGTAGATGGCAGAACTTGGACAGTTTGTTTAACTCATTCAGTATTTACAGATGTCTATGTGCCTGACATTGTGCTTAGTGTTTGGAAGGCGGAGGCAGGAGCATTGCTCGAAACAAAAAGCTCAAGACCAGCCTGGACAACAAAGCTAGACCCTGTCTATACAAAAAATTTTAAAACTAACTAGGTATGGTAGCATGAGCCTTTAGTCCCAGCTACTTAGGAGGCTAAGGTGGGAGGATCGCTTGTGCCCAAGAGTTTGATGATGCAGTGAGCTATGATCATGCCACTGCACTCCAGTCTCTGGTCTGGGTAACAGAGCTAGACTGTGTCTCAAAAACATATGTGTGTGTGTGTGTGTGTGTGTGTGTGTGTGTGTGTGTGTGTGTGTGTTTGTGTGTGTGTGTGTGTGGTTTAGAGTTACAACTTTCAAACTTTTTTGATTATGATCCATAGTAAGAAATATAGTTTACCTGATGACCCTGTGCACAAATACGTCTTGATAAAGTCAAAATTTCAGAAGACAATACTAACCTTCTACATCCAATGCACTTGGATATTTGTCTATTCGATTTGTTTCATTAAAAGCATCAGGTCATAATACACTGCATTGACTTTACAAGCCAGTAACAGCCATTGATCAACCATTGCAAAAAGGGTAAAGAGGGAGTCATTTAAAACAACTAATTTCAGATAACAGAGAAAATTATGAGAATAATCTTTAATTGCAAATTCAGAGCTGTTCTTATGGATTATGCAGTGCCACTTGTTTTTAGCTTGGACTCATGCCTACCTCAGATATTTACATTTACAGATTAACTTATGAGCACCTTGGGCCCCGACAGGATGAGACACAATTCAGGTAAATATTGGTAAATATTCAAGTAAATATTCCTTAAGTGATAGGAGGTTGGAAAAGTTTGAAGGGGAAGGGAAGACAAGCCTAGGCAAGGATGGCTAGGGTGGGGAGGTCCAAAGAATTACAAAGCATTAGTCATCCAAGCAAAGAATAATCAGAAGACCACTGACAGAATTAACAGAGTTCAGGGATAATATCATTATACTCAATCCCTATTAAGATTTTGGTGTTTGGTCTCTCAGGTCACTTTTTTAGTAACTTCACAGACATATGGATTCATAAAGAATGTATAGTAATTATTCATATTTGTTTTGATTTATATAAACAGTGATCTTGTCTCTCAGCTCCAGAAAACCTTGCCTGGTGCTCCCTGAAGGCTCACAACATCCCAGCCTGGCCTCCATCACTCACTTATAATGTGTTTTGGGGTCTTGAGGGCAGGGAGCTTTCTCTTTCTTCTCTGAATTCCTAGGATCCAGCTGAGTGCCTGGCACATGGTAAGTACTCACGTACACATTCCTTGAATTCCCTAGATTTCAATTTCCTTCACTGTGAAACAAGTTGGGCTAAACGATCTCCAGGAGCCCTTACAGTCCTCAGAATCTATGACTTTGACAGATCTGAAGTGGTCCAAGGCACTTTGCTTCACAGGAAGCTCACATCTTCCCTGTGATTGGCCTGAGATTAGGAGTTCAAACGACCAATGACCTGTGCACAGTTTAGGGCCTAACCCCGCCCTGGCCGGTCAGCAAGAGTGTGTTGTGATACGAGCAGATGAAAGCCTTATGCCACAGCAGTGCCTGCAGCAGAGAAAGGATTCCCTCCTCCACCTCAGGCCCCACTGCTGCTGCTCTCCAGCCTGCAGTTTCCTCTAAGGCTCTGGATTGGCTGGAAGAGCAACAGAGGGCTGGGAAAGAGCTTCTATATATACCTCAGAAGGAAAGGCGTCCCGGACAGTTTTGAAGTTTTCAAAGACTGGCTCTGCTGTTAAGAAGTTGTACTTAAAGCGGAGGAGCTAAGCCACCTGCCAAAATGTGCAAAGGACTTGCAGCTTTGCCCCACTCATGCCTGGAAAGGTGAGAACCAAGTTATTTTGGTTTAAGAGATGCAGATTTGGAGAAGCTTTACTCAAGGGAGGCTGTCCAGAGGTAATAGAGGTATTGTAGTTTGTGGCTGAGCTGAGGTGAAACAGGTGCTTGACTGTAGACTGGGTATTATCTCTTCTCTGTAAACAATATAGAGACTTTGGAAGATCCAAGCTAGGAGATTAATACAATGTAGAGTATTTCATACATCATTTAATATCCAGAACATCATTTCCTTCAAGGAGACGCCTATTCTATAAGTGCTTATTTAGAGTAAAAACTGTATGGTTAAGGGTATAGATTCCAACATCAAACTGTCTAGATTAGAATCCTGGCTCTACTACTTACTATTTGTGTGGCTTGGGGCAATTTATTTAACCTTGATATAGCTCAGTTTCCTTATCTGTAAAATGGAGATACTAAGCGTTCTCTACCTCACAGGCTGGTTATGAGGATTGAATGAATTAATTGTATATGAAGCACTCAGAACCATGTCTGGCACCTAGTAGGACTGTATAAATGTTAGTTTTTATTAATGTACAGGGACTGGGAGAGGGAGGCAAGTTTGCAGTGAGGAAGAGGAAATTTCCCATTGTTCTTTGTTCTCTGACCTCATTAGATAGAAGTAGCTAGATGGCTAGACAGAGAAAAAGCCCTTGGGACACAGGGGTTATTTATTAGCTAGCATTCTTTTTCAGATAAATGCATCAAAATCTTTGAGGCACCCTGGTTTCCCCTAGGCTGGACAATATTCTGGAGAATCCTAGATATCTAGGCTAAGCAAATAGAAGAACAAATATCTTACTTGTTAGAAAACTTAACCAAGTAGGGATGCTTCTCTTTTTATTAAGAATGTATTTGGTTAAATTGGGTTTGATCCCTTGTTATTTAAAGTAAATAAAGAAGATCCTTGCACAGATGTTCATCCCTAAAGCCATTAGCAATGTTTGTCTCAGAAGATTTTATTGTTTACTGGGCCATCTATGACTTCTGTCTCGTACAAGTTCAGGTCTTCTTTTTGATGACTTCCACTCTAGAAATAACCTAAAAATAATTTTTAAGGACATAACATTGTAGCATATAATTTTTTCTCCCAACAATACTATCTAGTAACTGAATATGAAACCTCCAGGGAGACTTACTCTTTGAATTAATGACTTTAAAACTTTATTTAAATTATGATTGATAGTAAGAAATATAGTTTACCTAATGACCTTGTGCATACTTACATATTGATAATTAAATAAAAGCATAGAATGTTATTATTGTTTTTAAATTTACATAAAAGAAACTTGTAGCTGTTAAGTTGTAGTAGTTAGATTGTAACTAGGGGATCAATATTGTCCATTGTACCAATCCCGGGGAAGAGGATAGGTTTTAAGGGTGGATACTATTTATTGCTATTAGCCTGTTCTTTCCTCTTACTTACTATATAGAAAGCCTAAAAAATAGGGAGCATTTTCTGTGCCTTCTGTGCCTACTTATTGTTTGAAATTGTGTACTCTTATGTAGTGAATAAATCTTACCTTATTAATTGGCAAACAATTGACTTTAGAATGATTGTAACATCAGTTTGCCAAGCATTTTGTGATTCTATGACACATTGCTTGGCATTTGGTGAGAAATCAATAACATTTCTGTTGAAATTTGCCATGTTCATTATTTTGCTTTATGTGTTCTCATAAATGTACATAATATTCACTGAGATATATGGATGGTACATTTCTTTCAATGATTCCTATTACTATGTTATATCTGATTCACTAGCAATATTAATATTGGATCACTTTATCTTTTAATGCACAGTAAATTCTAATGCACCAGGATATAACTAATGTTCATGTAGAATATTAAAGAGTGGTGAGTGGTAAAGGAGTGAGCTTTTTTCCTCATAGATTCACTGAGTCTTTTATTTATTGGAATGTGGTAGAATACTGCAATTATTGTGCGCTGTTACATGTTATTTCATAATCTGTTCTGAATGTAGACAGGGTCATTGTAATTTCTAATTACAATGCTGCCTGAGAAGAATGTTTTGGAGAAATGGAATTGTGGAGCTGTGAAGCTGTTAGCATGTACCCATGGAAAGGGTTTAACACTGTCTATTCTAAGGGGAAGATGATACTTGAATAAATGCTTCCAAATCTGCCTTCCATGGCTCTATTCTCTGACTCCCACCTTCCTCCCCCACACAGGCTCCTGCCTTTGCATTTCTTCTCTCCAAGCCACAAAAGGAACATGGATATGCTTCAATGCTTAGGCAAAAATATTTTAAAATTCATAAAAAATAAATTAGGGCAAAAAACACGCATTATGAAAAATCTGTTTTAAATGAAAAGCTCTGCTGAAGAGTTCAGTTCTAACTTCTATATGGCATTAGAAACGAAATTCAGTTTACAAAAATCTGAATAGCATATCATTATTTATCATAGTGGAAACAGTACTAGTTAAGGAGTAAGGTGCAGACTCAGTTTTGTCGTTATCTGAATTTGTGTCCCTGAGCAAGTTATTTCACTTTCCCAGGACTCAATTTGCTAATTTAATAGGTAAAAGTTGGATTCATTGTTCTCTAATATGTTTTCCAGTTCTAACATAATGTAAACGAAGTGAGGTACGCTTAGTCTCAATGACTACTAAGAGATGTGATTAAAGGAAAATTTTCCTATGTTTCTATAAAAGTTTGAGACCAGGTGGGGTATGGTGGCTCATGCCTATAATCCTCACACTTTGGGAGGCTAAGGCAGGAGGATCCCTTGAGGACAGAAGTTTGAGGCTGCAGTGAGTCATACTGCACCACTGTACTCCAACCTGGGTAACAGAGCAAGAGCCTATCTCTAAAAATCAATTAATTAATTAATGTAAAATAAAAATAAAGTTTGGGAGGAATGAAGAATCAAATAATGAAAAATAATCAAGGACCCAGCCCTGTGCTGAAACCACTGGGCCATGGCAGAAGCAACCTGCTCAGTGATTCTAATGCTGATTTGTAAGAAAGCAATTATGAGAATAATTTGCTTCCTGTAAAGGGAATTGTTTTTGACAGCAACTCTTTATCAGCAAAGAATACAAAATAAACTTTTTTTTAACAACAAAAAGAGAAGTTTTTTTCCATAAGATTAAAAGGTGGAATATATATAATGGGTGAGGATATCCAAAATCTGCCACATAAGGTAAGAACATTTTAACAATTAACAAAGACTCACTTTTTCATGACATGTAAGGAGAAATCTAATCCTAAAAAATATTCCTTTCTGCATGTTTAGGGAAACTTTCAGCCAAAGTCAACTTTGATATATTTGAATAAAATATTCTTTATTTATTTAGATTTTAAGACTATTGCTTATTGAAATTTTAAGCAGGCCTCACATACTTTTATATGTTTGAAGAGGCAAATAATCCAAACATTTGGGCAATGAATAACCATAAGCACACATTTTCTGCCCTCGGCATATTGAAACCTGTACTACATGGGTGAGAATCTTATACTGTCAATGAAAAAGAAAAGAGTTGCATCAATTGAAGATCTTATTTTTGCCCATGATTTTCAAGTTTGAATTTTAGGCTTCTTTTGAAATTTTATTTTATTTTCAGAGTCTGTTGAATTTCTCTAAACAAGTTTACATTTTAAAGTAAATAGTCCTCTTTGGGAAAAGATGAATGTATTATGAAACAAAAAGTGTTACTATTGGCCAGGCACATTACTCCTGCCTGTAATCCCAGCACTTTGGGAGGCCAAGGTGGGAGGATCACTTGAGGCCAGGAGTTTAAGGCCGGCCTGGGCAACACAGGGAGACCCTGTCTCTAAAAAAACAAAAAGCAAAAAGACAGACAACCACAACAACAAAAACACCACAAATATTAGCCAGGCACAGTGGATAGCACCTGTAGTGCCAGCTATTCAGGAGCTGAGGTGAGAGAATTGCTTGAGCCGAGGAGTCTGAGGCTATAGTGAGCTGTGATTGCCACCATTGCACTCCAGCCTGGGTGATGGAGTGAGACCCCGTCTCTGAAAAAAGAGGGTTATTTAAAAAACTGAAAATACTAATAATTGAACTGGTTGCTTTATGTTATGATTACAGCTTTGAATGTTAGGCTTAAAACTGTGTGCTTATAGTTATTCATTGCCCAAAAGTTTTTTGTCTCTTTAAATATATAAAAGTATGTGAGGCCTACTTAAAATTTTAATGAACAATAGGTCTCAAAAATCTAAATATCATCATCATATAAAGGAACCAGTGCAGTTATTCATATTTTAAAGAGCTACAAGCCCTTTGCTACTCTGGGTGACTGGCACAGATCTGCTTTCTGTTTCAGACTAAAAAGGTTGCTAAGGGTATAATGTGCTTAATCCACAGTTCACACAGGGGCTTTTGGCCATCTCAAGGGTGTGTCAATGCTAGGAATTTCAGAAGCAATAGGAAGTAAATGGGAAAGGTAGTTTTCAAACATTTATTATTTTTAAATTTATTTTAAATTTTTCGTTTTAAAAAATTTTGGTTTTAAAATGTATTTTTATTTTACAAAACAATCATTTTTCCCCATGTTCTCTGATTTATGTGGGTCAAGTGTGGACAATTTAGAATAGAAAGGCAGCTAATAAGCAGGACTACTAATGAACTAATCTTCTGAGGCTATTCAACCTTTAAAAGCACTAGAGTGAGTCAAGGTTTCTGGGTTTTCAGGATTAATAAATACAGCCTTTTCCAAAGGCATGAGCACATCCTTGGGCTAATTGTAGAGAAAAGGCAAGCACCAAGTGAATTAAAGACTGGCAATTAATTTGAACAACTGATAGCTCAATTGGAGTGAATTGAGGACCATCAAAGAAGCCTGAGAGAGGTCCTAGCAGAGCCTTTGGTTGGGTTTAGGATCATGCTTGCTGAGAATAAGTATGAATTTCAAGCTTACTGTAGCTGATATTCTAGAGACGTCTTGAAAACATTGCAGTGAAACTTTAGAATGTTAAGAAAGTGAATGAACTATTTCATAAAATGTGGAGGGAGATCACTAAGAAACCCATTTATTTTGATTCCTACTGATGAAACAATATCAATGATTTCTCTAGATTGCCTTTCAAACCTGTATACTTGCCTTAGGCATATGGATGAAAGACCCATGCCCTGCTCCCATGGAAATTGAAGCCCAGTTAGGGAAATAAATAAGAAAAAAATTAATGCTCAGTGTTGCAATCCACTATGAAGGAATATATCCATAAAGTGCTAAGAAGCACAGAAGTTGGGGTAGTAGGCGGGGCCCCTAGAGCTTTTGGTGGGCAGGGAAGAATTTATAAGGTTCAAGGATGATGCTTGAACAAAGTCTAAGAGGACAGAGGAGTTAACCAGGTCTAGACAGGAAGAGGAGAGAGAAGGAAGGCCATGTAGGACAAGGGGACAGGCCTGTATGTGCAGAGACCCAGAGATGGGAGGGTGTAGCCAAACTGGCTGATGTTATGACGTCTATGTACAACCTATATTATCTCTCAGAGGCCAGCAAGGAGGGAAACCACTGAGTTTCTAACCAGTTAACCTCCTGGGCAGCACGCCCTGCATATGGTTCTCTGGGAACTTCCCCAGTGCTCATCTGTTCCCAACTCTGAGGATGGAAGAGATTTATTCAGGGGTAAGATGGTCATCCCCTTTGCCTGAATGATTCAATTACTAAAAAGATAGACTTTATTTGGCATGGTGGGCACCAAATAAACATTTTGTTGAAGGAATGCATGAATGAATTTACAGCAAATAGAGACAGGAGCACTTCCAGGACAGCTTGGTGTTTTCTCTGCTTTCCTGGGGTATTGGGGAGACCAAGAACAGTATCAGTAGTGACATTTTAGGCCATAATGGGAAAAAGAGTGTGTGTTGCTAGATACAGACAGGTGTCTGCTATGGGAGAAGGGGAGTGGGGATTAGGAGAAAAAGAAAAGTGAAGGAGACTGTCTGCATGTCTATAAGGAGGAAAGCCTTGTTAAAGAGGTGAGTCTTCTTTTAGCTGTAATGATGGTATCCCGTAGGTGAGCTCTAGGAAATTGTACTGCCTGGGCTGTTCCTCATGCAGTTACTGTGGAAGCTTCTTTAGTGAATTACATTCTGTATTCCAGCTAGTTGCCCCTTTCTATTCTTTCTTTCATTTAGTCTGGGTTATGCTGAATCACCACATATCAATTCATAACACTTTTAGATCCCAGAATCTTACATTTTGAAACATCCCTGAAAGGTTATCTAATTTGTTTCTCCTTCTCTAGCAAGGACTACACAATATTATGGGATAGATGATATCTAGGGAGAGAGTTTATTTATGTCTCCGGAGCCAGTGTTAATGGTTTTTGTCTGTACTGCTGACCAGAGAGCAAAGGGGCTAAATTTTAATTAATTCAGTCAGGATCAATAATTAGTAACAGGAACCAGAATATGGCTGGAGGCCAGAAGATAACAGTTTCCTATCTCTTTCCTCCTTTAAAGTTCTAATCAGTTCTCAGATAACATTGTATCTGCACTACTTTGAAGGCTGAGTCACCCAGAGGATAAAGACCGTAAAAGCATGATTGTTTCTAAACATTGGAGAAAGTTACTCTTACGATTACAGGATTCAGGAACAGGAAAGAACATGTGCAGAGTAAGGAAGGATGTGAGCTCACAATTTCACCCCGACCTCAAGACCAGCCCTTGAACTGTAATGTGTGGGGTAGAAAGAACAGTGGTCATAACTTCACTTCTATTTCTTCCTTACTGTGTGAACTTTGGGAAGTCACCAAACCTCTCTGAACTTCATTTTCTCATTTGTGAATGAGGATATTGATCTTGTGCTAAAAGAAATAAATGAAATATTATATGTAAGGTGACTAGTTTTTAGTAGAAGGACCCCTGTTAAATAATTATTTTCCTTTTATCTTTCTTTTCCCCTTTGTAGGCAGTGAAGAAAACATAATTAAGTCAGTCAATTATGTGCCAAAGCCTTTGATAAAACTTACTTCTTTTTATCCTTCCTCATCATAACCTCATCTTTTTAAAAATAATAAAGATAAATTTATAAAATAGTACAGTATTTTAAAAATACTTTACCCGTATTTTTTCAACATATATAGTCTTAAAATTATTATTGTTACTTTTGTTTCCGTAGTTTTTGGGGTACAGTTGGTGTTTGGTTACATGAATAAGTTCTTTAGTGGTGATTTCTGAGATTGCAGTGCACCCTTCACCCAAGCACTGCTTACTGTAGCCTATAGGCAGTCTTTTATCCCTCATCCCCTTTCACCCTTACCCCTTGATTCCCCACAGTCCATTATATCACTCTTATTCCTTTGCATCCTAATAGCTTAGCTCCCACTTATAAGTGAGAATATACAATATCTGGTTTTCCATTCCTGAGTTACTTCACTTAGAATGATAGCCTCCAGCTCCACCCAAATTGCTGCAAAAGACATTATTCCATTCTAATATACAACATGGTGTATGTATAGCACATTTTCTTTATCCACTTGCTGGTTGATGGGCATGTAGGTTAGTTCTATATCTTTGCAACTGCAAATTGTGTTGCTGTAAACATGCATGTGCATATGTCTTCATATAATGACTTCTTTTCCTTTGGGCGGACACTGGATTGGGATTGCTGGATCAAATGGTAGTTCTACTTTTAGTTCTTTTTTTTTTTTTTTTTTTTTTTTTTTTTTTTGAGACGGAGTCTCGCTCTGTCGCCCAGGCTGGAGTGCAGTGGCGGGATCTTCGCTCACTGCAAGCTCCGCCTCCCGGGTTCACGCCATTCTCCTGCCTCAGCCTCCCGAGTAGCTGGGACTACAGGCGCCCGCCGCCTCGCCCGGCTAGTTTTTTGTATTTTTTAGTAGAGACGGGGTTTCACCGTGTTAGCCAGGATGGTCTTGATCTCCTGACCTCGTGATCCGCCCGTCTCGGCCTCCCAAAGTGCTGGGATTACAGGCTTGAGGCACCGCGCCCAGCCTTCTACTTTTAGTTCTTTAAGGACTCCCCATACTGTTTTCCATAGAGGTTGTACTAATTTATATTCCCACCAGCAGTGTAAAAGTGTTCCCTTTTTACCACATCTGTGCCAACATCTACTGTTTTTTGACTTTTTTTTTTTTTTTAATGGAGTCTCACTCTGTCGCCCAGGCTGGAGTGCAGTGGCCGGATCTCGGCTCACTGCAAACTTCACCTCCCGGGTTCACGCCATTCTCCTGCCTCAGCCTCCCCAGTAGCTGGCACTACAGGCGCCCGCCACCACGCCCAGCTAATTTTTTTGTATTTTTAGTAGAGACGAGGTTTCACCGTGTTAGCCAGGATTGTCTGGATATCCTGACCTCGTGATCCGCCCACCTTGGCCTCCCAAAGTGCTGGGATCACAGGCGTGAGCCACCGCGCCCAGCCTGTTTTTTGTCTTTTTAATTATCAACATATATTTCTTCTTACAAAACATATCAACTCTTTACAAAACAATAAAGACTCATTAAAAACCATGATCATACTTAAAAATTAACAATAATTCTATAATTCACTGAATATCCAGTAAGAATCAAAATATTTTCAATGCTCTTTTCTCAATTGGATTTTTTGTATTATGACCCCAAAATGTTCACACATTGAGACTTCTTAATCTTATATCTCTCTTGGTCAATAGCCTTCCTGTTTATTCTTTTTTTTTTTAATTTATTTATTTATTTATTTTTATTATTATTATACTTTAAGTTCTAGGGTACATGTGCATAACGTGCAGGTTTGTTACATATGTATACTTGTGCCACGTTGCTGTGCTGCACCCATCAACTCATCAGCACCCAACGACTCGTCATTTACATCACGTATAACTCCCAATGCAATCCCTCCCCCCTCCCCCCTCCCCATGATAGGCCCCGGTGTGTGATGTCCCCCTTCCCGAGTCCAAGTGATCTCATTGTTCTTTCTTTGCAATTTATTCGTAAAACACAGTCTTTTTAGACACAAGCCTAAGAGGCTATATAACATGTGGGAAAGGTACTAGATGGGGAATACAGGCATCTGAGCTGTAACACTGGCTTCTACTACCCGGTGGAGGATAAGTCATGTGCCAGTTCCCCTCTCCAAGTATCACTATTACATTTGTAATAAGACGTGATCAATTATATGGTCCTTTATACTCCTTCTAGCTCCAACACCTACTTATTCTGAATTGGGACACCATGAATTTTGAGAAATAATCCATTTTTATTCTAAATTCGTATCTCATCTAAGTCATATAGGAAGGCCTGGGAAACAAACTTCCAAATGTAGCTTAAAAGAAGCAATCGGCCGGGCACAGTCGCTCATGCCTGTAATCTCAGCACTTTGGGAGGCCGAGGCAGGCGGATCACCTGAGGTCAGGAGTTCGAGAGCAGCCTGGCCAATATAGTGAAACCCCGTCTCTACTAAAATATGCAAAAATTATCCGGGCGTGTTGGCAGGCGACTTAATCCCCCCTACTTGTGAGGCAGAGGCAGGAGAATAATTTGAACCCGGGAGGAAGAGATTGCAATGAGCTGAGATTGAGCCATTGCACTCAAACTTGGGGGATAAGAGTGAGACTTCTCTCAAAACAAAACAAAAAAAAAGCAATCAATTAAATATGTGCAATTTTCTTCCCATAATTTTTAAAAATCTCAATGGACTCAATTAAGAACCCCATATTTCTTTAAAAGACTTGTGATAAGTTCAGAATATACTCCCAATTTGTGAAAAGTATATATTAATATGCAGTGGAAAGTGATTCTGTTTTATTTTGGTGAATTCTATGAAGAAAAAGTTTCTTGTACAATTTGAGGATGAATTAGAATCTGAATCTAACAGTGTATGATGCTTGAACTTCATTTACAGTAACTTCATTTTTTCTTCTTCAAGTGTGTAAGGTCATTGAGGGCAAGATAAAAAAGTAAACACAGACGCATCTGACTTCGGGGGTGTGACACCACTGACTACATTTATACAACACTACATTTTCTCCAGTGGGAAAGGGTGGCCCACTCCTGCCCTTATGCTGCTTAGAGGTAAACTTGTCATTTGCCTTAACAGTGGAAAAGTTTTCATCTTAGAGGATGGGATGAGAAGGGTATGTCAGGGTTTCTAGGCCTTTACATAATTAACCAATTTTCATCTGCCATCTGGGTAGATCATGGAGTACTGACAATTCTTGGAAGTGCTATGAAGACTGCTGACTGCATAAATCCATGTCAGGCGTGTATATGCTCAGCAACTGCAAATTCCAACCAGGTTAGGCACATATAGTTTGCCTCCAGACTAGGCATTAGAAATTGGGTCTTTCCTGGAAAATCTGTAGGTGTGGTCAACCTAATTATAGGATGCATGCATTATCAACACAGCTAATCCATGTGTGTTTTTAGGCTTATTTACCCTGACTGTAGAGCTCCTGAAAAGTCCAGAGTATTTATTTGCAAGGCGTTCCATTCAGTTGCCATGCCTAGGTAAAATAACAACCTGATTTTTTTTTCTCCTTCAAAAAGAAAATATTTCAATGTTTAAAGGAATTGGCCAAGCAGCTTTTGAATACTTTGGACAGTAGATACTTGATGATCATGTTGGTTTCATGAATAGTAAGTGAGGCTAAGACCTTTATTCTATATTCTCCATGTTTTCCTTCCTGTTTCCCCAGGCACTGCTCAAAACAGCACCTAGCCCATCTGAACAGATCATTTAGAGACTTAAAACTCTACATTCTAGAAAGACATTGGAACTATCATATTAGAGTCAGAAGAAGAAAAGCAACACAAAATAAAGTACTTGTAAAAATGTGAAGGGCTCTCCTTCGCAAGTGTTTGTTATTATTAGCAAAGTGTGTGGAGCTGTTTTGGTCAAGCTTCCACTTCTTGATATTTTCTTGTGCCGAACATCTGTTTCTTGATGAGGCACTTGTCTATGGGATTCAGGAAGTTTAGAAAGAATCAAGATGTTCCATTAAAAAATAGCTTCCTGTATTTTGGCAAGTTATTTTAAATGATAGTTTATGAGAGATATCCAGTGAATGGGAGTGTGAGACCACATAACCTGTGTACTTGGGACAAGGTCAACAATGCAGGTCACACTGAAGACTTTCCCAGAGGATCTGGTGGTCTGATGCTTTCTGGATGACAAGCTTCCAGAGTCTTAAATCTTGCTTCTGAATCACCGAAGTGCAAAACAAGATGTCATTTGAACACACACATGCATGTGCATGCACACACACTTACACACATGTACCCTCAATATTGTTTATGACTTGGATAAAAGATGCATTTTTTGTTGAAATCAGAGATTTGTGCACACAAACTGAAAGTGTAGCTGGGCCTGGTAGGAAGAAACATTTTTTCTTTCACAAAGATGAATGTAGATTGATGGGAAGTTTTTCCACCTTAGGCAAATAGGTATTTTCTATCTTCATAGTTTGGATTTTACAGTAAGTGGGAAAAACAAACTTTTTTTCTCTCCTCACACAACACTTCACTTCTGACACCCAATGTGTGGATTTTCCCCACCAAGAAATTCTCCAGCTTTTTGTAGGCACCTTGTGTTCTACAATTCAATTCAACTCTGACGCTATCTACTTGGAGTTAACATCATATCCCACAGGTTAAGGGCTCAGCCCCACAAGACTGCCCCCTACTTCAGATGCCAGTTGCAAGTTCAGCTATAAATTGGGGTTTCCTGTAATCCCTTCTTTAGCTTCAATAATTTATATAATGTCTCATAAGACACAGGAAAACATTTTTACTTTTACTGATTTATCATAAGGGCTATTGCAAAAGATACAATTGCAAAGGATACAGTTGAACAACCAGATGAGGAGGTACACAGAGCAAGGTATATGGGAAGGGGCACAGAGCCTCTGTGACTTCTTCGGGTACAGCACCCTCCCAGCCCCTTGATGCATTCTTGTTCACCAACCCAGAAGCTCTCTGAACCCTGCATTTTAGAGATTTTTATGGGGGCTTCATTACTTAGTATAATTGATTATTAACTCAATCTCCAGCCCCTCTTTTCTCCCCAGAGGAAGCTTTGTTGAAAGCTCCAAGCTTCTAATCATGGTTTGTTTTTTTCTAGTGACCAACCCTTATCCAGGAGGCCACCAAGAGTTGCCTCATTAGAGCAAAACACAGTCCTCTTACCCAGGAATTTCCAAGGGATTTAGGAGCTCTGTGTAAAGAACCAAGGTCAAAAACCAAGTATTAGAACAAAAGACGTTCCTAGCACCCTTATCAGTCAGGAAATTAGAAGAGTTTTAGCAACTTTGTGCCAGGAGTTTATGGCCAGAGACCGGGGTTAGACTATGGCATAGTAAGAAACGCACTCATGAAGGTAGTAAGCCAGCCCTTCACGCCTTCACTGCTCCCATTTTAGACAACCAATGTTTCAGTTACTTGTTTCACTTCTCCATTAAACTGTTACTCTGAGGAGGATATCTATCTGCTCATTGTTGGACATTACAGGCTATACAGTGTGTTCCTTGGTCTGAATAAATGATGGCTGGCTACCCAAATTGCTGCACTATCTTCTTTTTTTTTTTTTTTAATAGCATTTTGAGCATTTGCATCTGACACTTCATAAGTGAAACGCTCTCTAGGGTCAGTGGCTATTCCTGTCAAGACCCATTTGTAGCCCTCCAAGGCTACTGGCATCAGTCTCACTTGCCAGCTATGTCCATGCCCTTACCACCAGGGAATCCGCCACAGCCATTGGCAGTCTCTGTCTCTTTTGCTGACAAACCGGACAGTTCTTACTGGCATTTTGTTTTTCAGAGTGTGCAAGAAGAGTATGTCCAGATTTAGTCCATCTCTGCCTTGCTGTAGTACTCCCACATCCACTCATTTCATGGACCCAGGTGGCCACCACAGGAGAGCACACAGGGATATATATATGTATTGATCCAATCACCTTTCAAACCTGAAAGGGACTTCTGATGGCCATCAGCATGTTGTACTTTAATGAACCCCTTGAATTCCCATAGTAGTTTCCATAGAGCTGTGCCCCATGTGGGCATCCCTTTAATGGGCTAGGCTTCCACTGACCATATGGCCAGGCAATTGGCCACTGCCCATGAGTCAGTAAAAACTGAAACACAGAGGCTTTAATCATTGTTAAATTATTCCATCATTGCTAGGAAAACAACATGCAATTCAGCCCACTGGGCTCACCTATTTTTATCTTCTTTGATAGGAGTGACAGTTTTCCAACAGGATGCTGTCCATACACCTTGGAACTACTGTCCACAAACCAAATAACTCTGTTAGTATTTTGGGTTAGTTATAGGGTATTGTCTAAATGATGATAGAGTTTGGCAGCTCCTCACACAGTTCCACAGTCAGTCCTAGGGTAAAAGGGGCTCCCTGCTGGTATCTTCTCCTTGCATTCTCCAGGTAGTATGATCCTGTGTAAGATCCTGTTCATTTTACTATGGAACTTTTCCAGGCATTTCCATCCCTGTTAGAGTGTTTCTCTGATATCACCAAGACACCATGGGTATTTCAGGTTTCAAGATTATTTTATGCCCTTCAGTTATAGAGGCAGTTTCAATTAATGTCCAATAGCAAGCTAATAATTGACCCTCAAATGGAAATTCTGTAGTCCAAAGTCCTCATAGTTGTCATGGGGAGGCACTCAAAGGCTTTTGCTATAAGCCTTAGTCTATGCTCTGTATAGGGCTTTCAAACAAAGTCTCTGTGCATTCAGCCTCTACTCTATATTGCTTGGGCTTGAGCAATCTTATTGGTTCTAATTTAGCATGTTCAATTAGCATTGTTTGGAAAGCAGATTTACATGTCTTCTGTGTTACAATACTAGGTAGGGGAAATACTCTCCAGTCAGATACAATGTTGATCCCCATAATATAACCACTTCACACAGAGCCTGCTTAAACATTCCAACTTTCCTAATTCTATCGCATTCAAATATTCTCATAATTCTATCAAATTTCAATTCTATCAAATCTCAAATTTTTCTGTTCTCTCAATTTCATTGTAGCCTAAGTGAGGACATTACCAGTGGGTTTTGGTACCACGGTGCATAAGACTCCTGTTTCTAGGAGCTCTGGAAACTTTCTTCTCCACTCTCTGACCATTTACCCACTCATAGCAAAAGGCTTTGGGTTCCCACAAGGGGGTCGAGCCTGGAGACCCTGACCCCTTTGTCAATCTTTATCTCAATTGAGTGGTCTCACTTTTGCTCCAAGCAATTGGAGGTCATATTTCTCCTTGTAATCTTAGTCTTCTGGCTTTTTAAACTTCTCCTAACTGGGGTAGATGGAAGGACTTGGTTAGGGCTCTTTAATCACCAGAGATCACTTTGACTCCCACAAACTTTGACAGTGTTGTATTAAGACCCTTGTTTTAACCCCATCAATGTTTGCTGTATTCATTGCACTTCATAATAACCATCTAAAGATTTTATCATGCTTTCATGAGTCCCATTTTACATCTCTTTATTTTTCTGTTTGTTTTGCTCCATTTAATCACCTAATGTCTTAATATTTTAAACATTTTTACCTTGTTGGGAAGAGTTGGGATGAGTTCCTTGACTCTTCCTTCTGCCCTTTGCCGTCCTCTTGTTAACTACTCATATCATTTTTATTAGTATATGTACAACCCATGAGGGAAAGCCAAGATAGCAAATTCAATAAATCTTCCTAGATTGTCGTTTACTTTTGCCACAGTAAGATTATATGGAGTGCCCATGCAAATGGTGCTTTCTTACCCACAGCATTTACCATGTCCTGGGAACCCAGGCATATTCAGTGAGTGAATAACCTGATTATCACCAGACAGTCCCACATGGCTCTCACTCTAAGCAGAGCAGCTGCTTCATCTGGGCTGTTCTAGATGTCATTTATGTGGGGAAAGGAACAGTTCATTTTCTTGGGACAGACAGACCTTACAACCTTACAGTAGCTTTTTTCTTTTTTGTTTGACACGGAGTCTTGCTCTGTTGCCAGGCTGGTATGCAGTTGTGTGATCTCGGCTCACTGCAACCTCTGCCTCCCGGGTTTAAGTGATTCTCCTGCCTCAGCCTCCCAACTAACTGAGACTATGGGCGTGTGTCACCATGCCCAGCTAATTTTTGAATTTTTAATAGAGACAGGGTTTCACCTCATTGGCCAGGATGGTCTTGATCTCTTGACCTCATGATCTGCCCAGCTCGGCCTCCCAAAGTGCTGGGATTACAGGCGTGAGCCACCACGCCCAGCCACAGTAGCTTTTCTCTAGTTCACCAGGTTGCCTCTTCCCTCAGGAATAACCACCTGTGTCTCTGGATCCTGTTTTACCTTTTGTGATTATCTCATCATGAGCTGTGGGTCCAGAATCGACCCCAAATCCATTTTAGTAAAGGTTCTTCAGGAAGCTGATGATACCAATCTACAAAATGAAGGAACTCCTTCACACTATATTCCCTGGTTTCAGTAGTTCCTGGGTTGTGCCCTCTCCCTGTTGACTATCTTTTGGGTTACCAGAGGGCTCACAGGTAGTTCTGTTGTTCTGCATAATTTTTCCTTTTGTGGGTGCCTTTCAGGATAGTGGCTAAAGCACAGACAAACTCATACCTAAACTTGGTCCAACACTGAGATCTAACCCAGCACTTTGAATTTAGTTATTAAAGATAACAATGACCAGGGGATTGTATGCTTAGCATACCTCTTCTTAGTTTGTATTTCCTTACATATCCAATGAACCAGCTCCTCAGGAGTCAGATCTACCACCATTTCTAAACTCCATTGATAACTCTGGCTTTTAGCAACTGAGTGCAGTGCAGCTGCAGTTTCATACTATGTCAGAAAAACTCTCCTCAAGCTGTGTTTTCCGTCTGCTCTCACACCACCACAACAATCATCAAGACGACTCCTGCGACTTCTGGAAAAACTCCCACACATCAAGCACTGGACACCAGCTGAGTGTCCTCCAGTTCAATTCCAGCACTATCTACGCAGAGATAGTGTCAAATCCCAGGTTGAGGGCTCAGTCCCACAAGACCGCTCCCCCTACCAGTGGTAAGTTTGCACCTCTGGAACTTCTGACAAACTGACTTCAAGTTAAGGTTCTCAGGACCCCTCTTTGGGTTCGACTAATTTGCTGGAGTGGCTCACAGAACTCAGGGGAACACTTAACGTTTACTGGTTTATTATAAAGGATATTGGAAGGGATACAGAGGAAGAGACTCTAGGGTGAGGCATGGGGGAGGGGGCGCGGAGTTCCCATGCCCTCCCTGGTGTGCCACCCTCTGGGAACCTCCAGGTGTCCAGCTATCCGGAAGCTCCCTGAACCCACTTCTCTTGGGCTTTTATAAGAAGTGTTTCTTATGCCAGGGTATGAGGCGGGACCTCTCAGGGGAGTGTCTTAAGACCCACAGTCACAAAGGTGGGAGAAGACTAGAGTCCTGCCTGTGGTAGGTGAAAGGAAGGCTGGAAAGAGATTCTGTTTCCTAAGGCCTAACACACCCATTATCACAAAAGACTGTAACAAGGGCTATGGGAATTATGAACCGGGAACCTTGGACAAAAAACCAATATAGGTGACTAGGGGGCCATAGCCGTTCTCATTTAGCTGGCAAGATTGAGAAAAATGCAAATAAGGTTTTCTCAAATGCTAATCTAAGAGTTAAAATAACTTTTATTTTATTTTTAAAAATTTCCCTCTAATCCGTTATCTTCTGGATCCACTAAGTATAGCTCAGTTTTTATCTCCCTTCCTGGTCCAGATGGGGCCCTGATGTTTGTAATTATGCTGAAATGTGAGTGCAGATGGCTGGAGTGCAGCTGAGGGAAAGGGATACGTAACTGCCATTAGCTACTTATGGAAAAGATTTTATTAAATGGATTCTGGCTCAAGAGCATGAAAAAGAAAAGAATACCAAAGACAGTTGACAATTATGACAGACTAGGAATGAGTGCCTAGCACAATTTTGATCACACAGAGGCATGTAATAAAAGTCTATTGAATGGAATTGATAGATTCTGCTCCTTATATGGGATGTGAATTTTTTCCCCTTTCTCTAATATGACCAGTTTAGAATCACAGACTGAGAATTGATTCAGGGTAACAAACCAATTCCTTCCTTTTTTTTTTTTTTTTTTCTTCTGAGACGGAGTCTCCATCTGTCGCCCAGGCTGGAGTCCAGTGGCGCAATCTCGTCTCACTGCAAGCTCCGCCTCCTGGGTTCATGCCATTCTCCTGCCTCAACCTCCCGAGTAGCTGGGACTACAGGTGCCCGCCACCATGCCCGCCTAATTTTTTTTTTTGCATTTTTAGCAGAAACGGGGTTTTACCCTATTAGCCGGGATAGTCTCGATCTTCTGACCTCGTGATCCGCCCACCTCGGCCTCCCAAAGTGCTGGGATTACAGGCGGGAGCCACCACGCCCAGCCCAATTTCTTCTTGTCTAGATGAGAAAACAAGTCCAAACTGTTTTGGGGACTTGTCCAAGGTCACATAGTTGTGAGTTTGAGCTTATGCAAGGCCTCTAGATTTACATTTAATCTTCATTTTATTTTATCAGATAAACTTTTATTTAGGAATTTTGGTCATATATTCATAATTTTGTCTGTCTTTGCTTTTAAGATATTTATTCTTCCGTTAGCACATCTTTCACAAAGTTTTGGTTACTACACTGCAATCTTTAAAAAGAAATGGGGCTGGGCACAGTGGCTCATGCCTGTAATCCCAGCACTTTGGGAGGCCGAGGTGGGCAGATCATGAGGCAAGGAGTCCGAGACCAGCCTGACCAACATGGTGAAACCCCGCCTCTACTGAAAATACAAAAATCAGCCAGGTGTGGTGGTAGGCACCTGTAATCCCAGCTACTCAGGAGGCTGAGGCAGGATAACTGCTTGAACGTGGAGGTAGAGGTTGCACGCTACTGCACTCTAGCCTGGGTGACAGAGCGAGACTCTGTCTCAGAAAAAAAAAAAAAAAAGACTTTTTTTTTCTCTATTTCTATTTGCCAGATGCATATAACTGCCAGTTAGAATACCTGAGCAACATGAGAGAGGTGATATTGCATGATAATAATTAAAAGCCCATATGCTGACATGAGACCTCAGGTTGAATTATACCTCTATCCTTTACTTGGTGAATTTGAGCAAATCATCTAAGTTCTCTATGAGGTCACAGTAATACCTCCCTCACAGGATTATTGTGAGCACTAAATAAGTTTATGCATTGCATGTGTTGAGTGAACCATGCAGTTAACTGAGAAATGTGTGGTTTCTCTTAATGTTTGCTTTTCCTTAGTTATCTTCAGGTTGCGACAGCCTTGCAGCCCAACCTCAGAATGGATCTAGAACAGGGGACTGGAAAGCATCAGGAGTTATCTTCAGTTCCCTACAGAGGTGTAAGAATGGGACTCCCATGAAAGGGCCCCTTGCAAGGAACATAAGAAAGTAAATGAGACAACTGGATGACAGGAGGAAGGAGAGAAGGGAGGATCACAGATAACCAAGTTGAGCCTGGGGGGTTGAGAGGATAACTGGACGCTTGATGGAATATGATTATGTGAAAGGGAAGGTATTTGTAGCCAGTGATGGGTTCATTCTTCTGAACTCTCACCTTGTCTTGTAGGAATTTTTAGATGATTTCAAGTCAAAAGCCCTGATCTTCCTGGACAATTTTATAGTTGTTAGTTATTAATTTGATTTCAAAAACAGCTATGACTCCAATATGCAAGACTCCAGGGAATAATTCATAGGTAACATGGCCATAAAAATGAAGCCCACCCACACCCCTCTGCGTGTGTGTGTGTGTGTGTGTGTGCGTGTGTGTGTGTGTGTGCATGCGTGTGTGTGTGTGTGCATGCGTGTGTGTGTGTGTGCATGCGTGTGTGTGTGTGTGTGCATGCGTGTGTGTGTGTGTGTGCGTGCGTGTGTGTGTGTGTGTATAAAGACTAGGACACTGTCTTGTCTGGTTTGAGCTTTTGGGTTTAGTAGAGAAGGAGCAATATTGGAACAAATAGCTGGTTCAGGAGAGGAAGATTAGATAAGGCTGGGAAACAGATAATTCAAAAGAAGTTAAAAGAATTAGGATTATCTATTAACTGAAAACAGAATGGTAGAATGAGGATCAGAGAACAGTCTGACTGGTTTTAAGTCTATTTTCTATAGTTAACTAAGTTTAAAAAACAAAAGCTAAGTGAGGTGTAGTAGTTTCATATTTGCTGCTATAACAGTTGTCACAAGCTTAGTCACTTAAAGCAACATGAATTCATTCTCATACAGTTCTGAAAGTCAGAAATCGAGAATGGATCCCTAGGGCTGCATTCTTCCTGGAGGTTCTGGGGAAAATTGATTTATTTGCCTTTTCTAACATCTAGAAGCCACTTGCATTCCTTGACTCATGTTACAGCCAGCAGTATAGCATTTTTAAATCTTTCTTTCTGCTTTCATTGTCACATTGCCTTCAGACTTGACCCTGCTGCCTTCTTCTTACAAGGATTCTTGTAATTACTTTGGGACAACTTAGATAATCCAGGATAAATTCCCACTTCAAGATCCTTAACTTTATCACTTCTGAGAAGTCCCTTCTGCCACCACGGAGGGCGATGTGGGGATGTAACTTTGACCATCTGACTTGTTCCCCTTTCTCCTTTTATTTCTGTTTCTATGCCTTGCTAACCCTTCTTCTGTGACCTAGATACTTTTTCATTTAACAGACATTGTTCTTCCCCTATTTTTTTGGAGGGATGGGGTGGTCAGTAAAGGTTCCTAGCACTCTCTGTGGCTTCTCCAAGTTCTCAGGGCTCTTTTTTTCCCCCTTGGTGATATGTTTTATAACTGATGATCTCCTGTCACCTGTGACTTGCATTTGAAGTACATAAAATTACATTTCTATCTGTTTAAAATGATTCATGTCTACAGTCTAGAAAAGTGTACTCAGCCCAAAGACACCCTGTTGTCTTGTGGCAACAGGGTGACCTTTTGCTTGGTTCCTAGACTTTGTTGCTCCATTAAGCCCAGATCTCTAACTTAGTGACTCCTGTTCCAGTAACTACACAATTTAGGGGAGTTTCTATTCTTTAGTCCTCAATGTGCAAGAACAACGGGGCAGACTGCATGGCTCATCGGGATGAAAAGGAAGGAATATTCTAAGAATGCTGAGGAGAAGTTTCCGGGAATGTGGTTTGCATGGAACCCGAAAACTTATTTGAAAGTTTCAGAAAACTTATTAGGGAAATGTGAACTTCCATATTAAACATTGGAAGGAATCTCTGGAGAGATGGGAGAAAGACAGGAAGAGGGTGTCTGCTTTGGGATGCAAACCAATACCATTTCCTTCTCTGACATGCAAGGTGCCAGCAAGATCTCCCTCAGAGAGAAACTATCCCTTCATTCTATAAACTCTTAAAGAACTTTTCAATTATTCTTGTATTTTATATCACTTTTACTCAATTTTCCTCAGAGTCAACTTGTCTGTGTATTTGATATTATCTAATTTAATTCTTAGCATAGTCTTCCAAGGTAGGTATTATCAACATTATTATTTTACCAGCAAATAAGTTAAATGTCTGGCCCAAGGACAGAAAATACACTCCATAACCCTGAGCTTAACTTCAGGTGTGTTAATTCAAAAACCAAGGGCTCTACCATATCACAGCTGCATCTCAATAAAAGCATCTATACATGTCTCCTTTGTAAAATGAAAGCAATGTGAGGTCAGGAATAATTGCTTATTAATTTTGTAAAACAACCCCATAGCATCTAGTACAGTGCCTGACAAATTTGGTGGTTGCTTTGTTAAAATCTGACAAGTAAATGAATACAGAAATGAATTGAATGCATGAATCAGTAAACAGATTGTTCCTGAAAATAGAAATCTTGGGAATAATAAGTGGCTGTTAAATTTTGGGGGGAGAAAGAAGAAATGGTTTGAGATCTAATTCTATGTTTCAGAAACAGTCCTCTTATTCCTCATTGTTATGTTATTATTTTCCTCAGCAAACTCTTTTAAAAAGCTGGCAAAGATAAATGTTGACTAAGTATTGTTGTTTGCAGTAATGAATTTGTATCTTTTATGTAAATGTATTGTGAGAGGACACATTAAAGTTCTGGGAACTGTAGTTT
The DNA here is from genome assembly GCF_043159975.1 of Macaca nemestrina. Classification (NCBI taxonomy): domain Eukaryota; kingdom Metazoa; phylum Chordata; class Mammalia; order Primates; family Cercopithecidae; genus Macaca; species Macaca nemestrina. The sequence continues at coordinate 21,240,742 of NC_092125.1, read as the reverse complement.
TATTAAGTGATGTAATACATGTTAATGTTTATTAAGATCTCAATTAACTTTACCTTTCTCTTCTTTCCCTCCCTCCTTCTCCAATACCTTTTACTACCACTTTCATTTACATTTTCATGATATATAAAATGAGTTTAAAATAGAGCCATGTACAATAAGAAACTTTCAGTCTATAAAGCCCCTCTGTATAATTCAAAGCAGAAGGACATGGAGACACTCCAAGGCTTTGGATGACTGCAGGGTTCAGAGGAGCTCTCGTGGGAATCCCTTCTGACCCCTCCACCTTTGGAAACCAAAATAAACCATAAATGCCTGTCTTCCTTGACTTGAGGACAATTTTCCCACTATTCATTATCTGGCTTCCAAAATGAATTGCCAGAAGTCCGGCCATCCTGCCAACAACATTTGGAATAAGATGGGGGAATTTAAGGTCAAAGGGAAATAAACTGTTTCTGTCCTATTGGTCTTGTCCCTCCACTGTCTCCTTCCTTACCCCCAGTAGCCTACTCTGAGGGATGAGCATGTCAGAGACAGCCCAGAAAAGCATGGGAAATATCTCAATTTCCACGGGAATCCTTGAGTAGGGAATGGCCAGTGCTTGGGAAAAACAATACTCTTTTTAAAACTAAAGTAAAATTACAGCACCAGGGGGGTGATATTACAATGTAATTGAGCTGAACTAGGCAGCAGTGGAGGTCTCCACACTGGCTTTCTTTGTCACTCCACAGGAGTTCCCAATGAAGAGGCCAGCAGTGTATCTTCTCTTTGCTATCAGAATTGGTTGCATTATGAGGTGGAGATCTTCTGAAAGGAGTTTACCTTGAATATTAGTCAAATAGACCTTTGTTGAGCCTATCCTATCCCATCCTGTCCTAGGCTAGCCTATCCATTCATCAATTCAATTAACATATATTAATCAACACATATATGCGAGATACGATGATAGGGATAGGAGAAATATGATAGTGACAATAATAAAAATAGGTAACATTTATTGAGTATTGATAATACTATACACCAAGTTCCATGTTAAACCTCTTAATGCATACTTTAACATCACAACATATCTATGAGTTAGAAATTCTATTATCACCATTTTTACATAGAAAAATGAAGGGTTGGAATTTTAGTAATTTGCCCAGTGTCACTCTGTTGGTAAGTAAGAGCTGGAATATAAACCCAAGCAGTGTGGACCTGTGGTCTTATCATCTATGTCATCCTGAGAATTAAAGCAACTTTACAATACTTAGTTATTTTTAAGATGCTTTGGGGAGACCAAGGAAGTAAGACATGGCGCCCATCCTCATGGAGCTTGCTATCTCACTGGAAGTACATACATATGGGACTCTTAGGTATACATTACAAAAAGCTAGAGTCATTGCTTGAAAACGTGCTATCCATAACTTTAGAAGAAGAAATGCGTTCTGTTCTTTGCTCTGTAACTTATTGGCCATGAGAACTTGGCAACGTCTTTTAATTTCTGTAAATCTCAGTTTTTCCACTTTTAAAATGGGGAGGTGCAAATTAAAAGCTCTCTGAGGTCCCTTAAATTTGCCTCTGTTTTGTGATTTTATAATAGAAAAGTGATAAAACAGTCTGGGATGGAGTAGTTACAGAGGTTTCAAGAAAAGAGTGAGACTTGTTCTGGTCCTGGAGTATTAAACTGGCATAGAGGTGGAGGGAGAAAAAGATGGTGTGCTTGGGAGATACTGAGGAGGCCAACAGGAGTAGGTGTACACGTGGTTGTGGAGAATAATGGGAAATAAGGTTAGCAATGGAGGATATTAGAAGGAAGAAAGTGATGTTTGAAGTAGATACGGTAGATCAGCGGTTCTCAAAGTGTGGTCCTGAAACAGAGATGTGAATCCTCCAGCCCCACCTCAGACCTCCTGAATGAAGAAAAGCCAGAGGCAAAGGTTGCATACCATATGATCTTATGTATATGAGAAAAAACAAAACTGTAAGGACGGAGAGCAGATCAGTGGTTGCTAGGGATAAGGACAGGGTAAGGGCTTTGTTATAAAGGGGCAGCATGAGGGAATTTCTGGGGGTAACAGAACTGTTCGGTATCCTAACTGTAGCAATAATCCATGTGTTAAAACTCATACATTTATACACCCAAAAACGATGGGAAAAAAGAAACTTTGGGGTGAAGCCCAGTGTCTGTGTTTTAACCAGACCTCCAAGTGATTTGGGTGCACACTGAAGTTGAGAACTACTGTGGTTAATACAGAGAACCATTAGAGGTGAGGAGGAAATTGTCTCTGCAAGGCTGGTCTGATAGGGAGTGCTGAAGGCACTGCAGTAGGAAGAAGGAAATGGGCAGGTGGGATGTTACAGTAATTCAGACCTGGAGAAAGGTGGTAAATGTAGGTATGAAGAAGCAAGGGCACATTTAACAGGATTTCCTTGGCTGGGTGCAGTGGTTCACGCCTGTAATCCCAGCACTTTAGGAGGCGGAGGTGGGTGGATCATCTGAGTTCAGGCGTTTGAGACCAGACTGGGAAACATGGTGAAATGCCATATCTACAAAAAATATTCATACAAAAGTTGGAAGAATTGGTTGAGCCCAGGAGGTGGAGGCTGCAGTGAGCCAAGATCATGCCACCGCACTCCAGCCTGGGCGACAGAGTGAGACCGTCTCAAAAAATAAAAATAAAAGGATTTTCTGGGAAGACAGAAAAACACTTGTGAGAGATTAGCTATTGACAATAAAGAAGACAGTCTAAATAATGTAGATTGGAGAGTTTATAAATTGTGAGAGTAAGGAGAATATTATAGTTACATAAAATGGGATATTGGGAAGAAGGGTTGAGTAAAAAGGAATACATGGTGCCATTCACAAGGCATTGAACACCTCAGGTCCTTGATTGTTCTCATTTATATAGTAAATATATTAAATGTGATACTCTTGAAATCGTAATTTTTTATAGCTGGAGGAGCTATTAGAGGTTTTCTCACTAAACTGATTTCCTTCCTCCCTTTCTCTTTCTTTTCCTTTTCTTTTTTGACAGAAAACAAGAGAGCTCAAATAACATATTCAAGATCACCCAGAAAAGTACTGACTGAGTTGATAATAGGGTTTAGTCAAGGGCAAATCTTTTGCTGTTGTACTGTTGTGGTTTTTTCCCTCTATTTCCAATTGTTATGCTCTATGTTACGTTCTATGTTGACAGCTGTCATTTTTTTTCTGATAATAAGCTGGATATTTTCCTTTGTTGGCACAGGACTTTCTGTAAGTAATAATAATAATAAACCTTGCCCCTTATGGAGTGCCGTAGTACATGTGCTAGGCACTAATATTAGTGTTTCATATATAGTAACTCACTTAATCACAAGAACTTTATGATATAGATACCATTATTATCTTCATTTTACAGATGAGAAAACTAAGGCAAGGTAAGGTTTTAAAACTTGCCAAAAGTCACACATGTAGTAAGATGAATCTGGGCAGTTTGGCTCCAATATCCATGCCCTTTACCACTATGTTATTCTGTCTCTTGCTTTAAGAAAACAGAGTTTAGTTTTGGTATTAAATGGATTTTCTAAGAGTTCAATATTTCACTTGACTTTCTCTCTAGGAACAGTCTTTTTAACATGTATAGTATTTGCTTTACAAACTTCCAGTTATATAATCTGAGGCAGGATTTTTGCTATGGTTGGGAGTTGGACACTTTCTCTGCCAAGTGTGGGAAAGATTTAACACAATTCAACATGTCACTTGTGACTGTAGTAATGGAATGGGGATCTGGAAAGTATCTTATGATATTGCTTGGACAGATCCAGGTGGTCATATGACTTAGTTATCCAAAACAACTGGTTGCTAGTCTTTTCTTGATGACTTTTCTTCTGTAGTGGAAACTTCACCACATTTATTGTTCACAATTTCCATGGTTTCATCATCATTTTATGGTAAATTCTCCTGAACACTTCCTGTTTAAGTTTAAGCAATCTTCGTGTGTGTGTATATACGTGTGTTGGGGTAGGGGCCTTTCACACTTATAGCTGGCTGGGTTTTGAAAATTTGTAAATGCATCATTATTCATCAGTTTCTTGTTTGAAGCTTCATAATCTCTTGAAGCTAGAGCTCCTTGTGTGGGTTTAGGTATCATCTTGGCTAAGGGTAGGAATCTTGGTGCTTAGGATCAAGTCTCATTAGGGGTACCACATAGTTGTCCCCTTCTGTGTGCCTACCACCTCCATGGACTCCTGAAAAGGTGTATGTGGCTAGAGAAGATGAGGATTTGATTAGTTACTGAACCCTAAATCCCTGTCCTCTGACATTTTATCAGGGATTCTCTCTCTTTTCCCTATTTTTCTACTTCTTTTACTTATTTATTTACTTATTTTTAAATTTTTAGGTTTTTTAAAAATTTTTTTGAGACAAGAGTCTCCCTTTTGTTTTCTAGGCCCAAGTGCAGTGGCACCATCTCAGTTCACTGCAACCTCCGCCTCCTGAGTTCAAGCTATTCCTGTGCCTCAGCTTCCCCAGTAGCTGGGACTACAGGCATGTACCATCACGCCTGGCTTTTTTTTTTTTTTTTGTATTTTTAAAAGAAACGTGGGGTTTCACCATGTTGTCCAGGCTGGTCTTGAATTCCTGACCTCAGGTGATTCACCTGCCTCGGCCTCCTAAAGTGCTGGGATTACAGGCATGAGCCACCACGCTCAGGCTTTCTGTTTCTTTCTTTACCACTCATCAAATACAGTAGTCTTTCAGTCTTTCTCTCTGGAAACAAGCTGGCGTATCTCAGTGATTTGGGGGTTCTGGAAAACAAATACGAAAATGGGATACTCTTGTCAATTATCATTTGCCTTTGACGTCACAACACAACTCCCTCAGGGGCAAGAAAGCATGAAATGCCTGGCTACAGTCTTTAAAGAGGAAAAATTACATGTGGAGAAACACATGAATTAACACCTGATACATTAATATGTATTTCAGCTATTATTATTATCTTTAGGAGTTGCTACAGATCGCTTGTTTTCTGCCTGTTTGCCATTGAGAGGGGTGACTGCGTGATCATGGGTGGAGTCCTTGCACCTGGATTCAGGAACTGTATGATTAAATGAAAGTCTGGTGACCTCATGTGGTCCTCCACACTTGGATATATCAGGGATCTGGGGAGATAAAGTCTGTTTCTCCCCCAGGTGACTGAGCAAGAGGATGCCCAACGAGTAGGGCCAGGTTTATGAAAGCAAGACCACCCTACGTATAATGAAATCCAACTGTGCCATACTTTTTGGACAAATACTTATTAATAAGCTCATGTAAAATGTTTGTGTGACTTATTCTATAATCTCAATAAAGTCCTAGTTATTTCTGCCCTGACTACACCTTGTATGAAAGGTTTGCTCAGATACAATAATATTCTAAGCTGGGATTCTTTAGTTGGTATCAGGCAACAAGAAATCTTAGCATCAATGTCTGGATAGAGGACTATGTGGGAATCAAGCCACAGGTGCCATCTCTAAGGGTTAAGAGCAAATTACATTTTTAAAACCTTTCTATGGAATAGGTGAGGGTTTCCACAATAGTGTCACCAGTCCCAATGACTTGAATATTATTATTGTGACTGGAGAGAGCCCATTATCTAATGAAGAAGCCTACGTGTAAACACTCACTTCTAGCACGCGTTCTGCTAGTTGGCAGAGCATCTGATGTCGATCTCGATAGGGATAGCTGAGGCAGCTACAGCAGCCGCCTTTGGAGCATGGTCTTTCTAAAGAGCTTGCTGACCACCATTGAGATGTGAATGCTTGATTAGGGCAAGTAGCTGAATTAACTATGACGTACATAATGTCATACTGTAGTGATTACAACCAGCTAAAATGTCTTATTTCATTGTTTTTCATTTCTTGTTTTGTATCTGTCTTGCCCAATTTAAACATAAAGTCAATGAGAGGACCTTATCTTTTTTTATTTCATTGAAAATATCAAAACATAGTGTACAGCATGTGGTAGGCGTTCAGTAAACATACTTTAAATTTGTTGAATAAATAAATGAACAAAAGGAGAAGCTGCACAGGGTTTTCTTTTTCTTTTCTTTTCTTTCTTTCTTTCTTTTTTTTTTTTGAGATGGAGTTTCTCTCTTCTTGCCCAGACTGGGGTGCAATGGCATGATCTCGGCTCACTGCAACCTCCGTCTCCTGGGTTCAAGGGATTCTCCTGCCTCGGACTCCTGAGTAGCTGGGATTGCAGGCATGCACCACCACACATGGCTAATTTTGTATTTTTAGTAGAGACAGAGTTTCACCATATTGGTCAGGCTGGTCTCGAACTCCCGACCTCAGGTGATCCACCTGCCTTGCCCTCCCAAAGTTTTGGGATTACAGGCGTGAGCCACCGCACCCGGCCTGCACAGGCTTTTCCGTGTCCACCATGGTCCTAAGAAATTAAGTCAGCTTATTTAAACAAGAACCCTGGGAGACTTCCTAGTCTGTTACTGCAGGTTACTTGTGATGGTCCCTTACTGACAATGAGTTAACCTGGGGCAGTTGAGGTAACAGCTTGAACACAAAAATGAAAAGAGTTGTTATTAAGACAATCTGCTGAAGGGAAACGTTCGAACATATCAAGAGTTGAAAGGGTATAATAGATAAACGTTTTTTCTGTGAATATATTTGACACAAATGACATTGTCAGTTTCATCTTTTCAGCCATCTTATAGTTTGAAGGGGCTTATTATGTAATTACTAGTATGAGCGAAAGCCTAAAACACTGCTAGGGAATGACTCACTTGTGTTTAGAAACAGAGCTGTCATTTCTGAAGTCATATCATAACAAATTAATACTACTACTACCATACATTCGTTAGCATTTTTCTTCACCTTTTTATCATTTGGAGCACCTGAGGAGTATTTCATATTAACTAACCATAGAGTCATTTTCCATCATGTATTATATATTAATTATATAAATCAAGTAAGAAAATAAATATGTTTAACATGATATCACACTGCATTACTAAACTCTTTCATATGCTGTTAAAGCACAAACAATGAGTGAATTTTCTGTAGTTCAAATTGAAATAGGTTAATTCAGAAAAAGGGTAGATGGTAGATGCCAAAACGATAGATTCTTTCCACCACAATCACCCGGCACTGCCTTTCCCTGCAGTTAAGAGTCCATCTTGATTTTCGGGGCCATGCTGAGGTTCCTGGGAAGTTGAAGATTTCAGTCCCAGAACTGAGCTGACTTTCCACTATCATACTCTTATACTTCCCCTAAGGGTTTTCAAGATCATCCATTACCCTGTCTCGGAGCCACCTACGAGGAGCAAACTCCACTGATCTAAAGTTTTAAATGAGCAGCCAGGGAGAAGGCTTTTCCAGCTTTCAACAAAATGCATCCCTCTTGACGGGCCCGCGCAGGGACCCTCTGGGCCCCTTTCTCTCTGTCAGTTTCTGCTGGGTTCTGCCTCTGAGATTAGTTCTCAGCTGCAGGGAACTCAGAGGAGCTCCTCTCCTCTGGTCTCCAATCCGGCAAATGCCTTACTCTCGGCTGTAGACATCGACGACTAGTGAGTGTTTTAGAAGCTTGTGTTTATCTTTCCTGGGTATCTGTTCCAGACATGTTCTTTTTAGTCCGTGGAAAGAAGCTTCGTTGTGTTTCTTCAGAAGGAACCGATCTGCTCTCTGCTTAGTTCTTTGCTAAAGCTCACGCCTTCCCACGGCCAGCAGGGGGCATCTGAGACGCGGATTTAAATTGCACTGAATTTAAAAGGGATTATCCCCTGTTAGGACACCTCTTTTGGAAATGTGTTGTAAAAATCTTGCCTTATGCTTCTCAACTTTCCTCCGTCTCTTCTTCCTTCTCTTTCCTGACATATGTCTGGCGTCTACAGCGAAACCTGTTTGTGATTGCTAAAAGTCTTTCAACCACAGGAATAACCTATGCCCCAGGGCTACTTCTGTTTCTTTTATATCCTGAAAAATTATGGTCTCATAATTGATTCTTTTCAGATTGCTAGTGATTGCAATTATCCTCCCTGCCTCTTCTCATTAGCATATGTCCTATATAATATGAGGAACTAAATGCCCCACTTGACCATTCTCAATCTCTTTCAAGGACAGAAATTGAATTCACTTACTTTATAGTGCTTATAGTCACTTAATGGTGTTACCTCTGTCCAGTTAGCAAATTAGAGACATCTTAGTCCTCAGTGACTCATTCTAAGCTGCACTCCAATATTTCACCTACTCCACCCCAAAATGCAGCTTTACTATAACCTAGCAATTCAGTTCATTCATTCATTTGCTCAATCATCAATTTACATGGCAAATCTTTATTGAATGCTATTAAATGCCAGGCTCTGTGCTAAGTGCTGAAGCTGTAATTGTGAACTAAACAGATGTTCACTCTGCTCTTGGGGACCTGACACTTTAATGGGAACGATAGACAATATTCGCATATACATATACATATGGAGATAGAAATGCAAATCAAAAAATGCCATGAATGAAAAATTCAGAGGGCTCTGAGAATATATTAGGAGCAGTTTTTAGGTATATAGTGTCTCCCATTGCACATTGGGAAGTTAGGGCTCCTTGAGGTTAGAGTCTATGTTCTTTTATTTATTCATTTAGAGACAGAGTCTCACTCTGTTGTCCAGGCTGGAGTGCAGTGGCACGATCTTGGCTTACTGCAACCTCCGCCTCCTGGGTTCAAGCAATTCTCTGCCTCAGCTTCCCGAGTAGCTGGGATTACAGGCACCTGCCACCACGCTTGGCTACTTTTTTTGTATTTTCAGTAGAGATGGGGTTTCACTGTCTTGGCCAGGCTGGTCTTGAATGCCTGACCTCATGATCCAACCTCAGCCTCCCAAAGTGCTGGGATTACAGGCATGAGTGACTGTGCCCGGCCTGTGTTCTTTTGTTTTTATACTCCACCTACCTTCATCAATGACTGGAAAAATATCTGCTATACAGTTTACATGTATGTGTTTTATATTCAATTGTTCCAAGTGGCTCTGAAGTGAGAAACAACTCGGTAACCCTTGAAACACCTAGTATAAGACTTTATATATAATTGGTTCTTCACACATTCTGGTGGAATATATTTCTCAAAATTTAACTATGTTTCTGTTTTTAGTGATTGCTTGTGCCTGTTTTCCACACTTATGCATCTTAAGGTGATAACCCACTAAATTCACGCACTAGCAGGAAGGACTGAGGTGGTCCGTGGCCTTTTGAATTTTGACTTCCCAGCCAGGCAGCATACCCACACAGGGAGCAGATTTAAAATTGCACAGCCCCACAATTATTCAAATAATTTTCAGTTTGAAATCACTAGTGTGAGTCATCTAGACAAAGAATTATCTTCCTCTGAGCCTTTAATTAAACTTTTACTCAAGCATTTTCAATTGATTTTATTTCAAAACAAGTTTTTCTTTGTAAAACAACAGAATAACAGGAGGAGGAGAGATGAGAGGAGATAAAAATAGCTTCTTGTTAACTAGCATTAACGTAATGTGGCCAGGAAAAAATGTCTAGGGTGCAGTCAAAGAGAGCCTGAGACCGAGCATGAAATTGTAAACAAGTTAGAAAATTATCTTCTCTGGATAGTGTTGTTTTTGATGTTAAGTTAATGTCAGATACATTCAAGTTTATCTATAAAGGGAAAATAGTTTGGTAGGCTGGCGCTATTGTTTTGTTTGAATTTTTCATTTGGTTTGTTTCATTTTCATATGTTTGTGAGGCTATGGTAGGGAGGAAAGGGAAAGGGGAATGAAATAATATTCCAGGAATTCTTGAGAAGAGAAACAAATCTAACATTATTTAGTCTTGTGAAAAGAGTGCAATGTTTAAAGTGGTTTGAACTTCAGCATTTGTTAACTCCTCGGCCTTTAAACTTTACTGTTGTATGAGCAGAAATGCAATAATACTATTCATTCCCTGAATAACGAACTCTTAATTAAATTTAATGGACTTCACAACTTAAATACTCTTAACTTTGTAATGCTCTATACTTGAGCCTATACCAAGCCAGAAATTGAAGCCGTAGAAAGAAGTGTTTTCCAAAGCACTGAATATCTTTTCTCCCTTACATCTCCAGGGCAAATATGAGGAAAAGAGTAACCTGATGTTCTGGTATGTTTGTCTGCTCTGAGGAAATGGAATATGATTTTCTCTAGGCAATGTTGTAAATGATAGTTGATTTCTAGATCATTCCACAGAAATACTCTATTTAAGCAGTGATATAGATAAAATAGTAGTAGGGCTCTGATTCATCCTGGTTTTAAAAGGATTTTGTGGCATGTCTTGAGCATGTAACTACCATTTATAAATGGTGTTTTCACAGAAGGTGCATCCTGAAATAGTAAAAGAAAATGTGAGATACATTGAGTTCATATGATAGGATGCCACTTCTTTACATACAGAGTCTTTGAAAGGCACCTTTCTATAGTTTTATCTCTTGTTTGTTTTCATACCAACTTTACTGCAAGCTAGGTCCTGTATAGAGGTCCCACCAACATCCATCCCTCTATCTAGAAGGGAGACAGAGTAAGTTCATTTAATTGGCTTTCTGCTCTCTCACATTTCACCCTTTTGCAGTACAGACTACTTTTACATCCCTTCAAATAACACGCACCCACCCTTCTGTCTGGAAAGGTCATTCTTTTCTAGCTCAACTGACTGACTGCTACTCATTCTCTAGTTCCACCTTTGCCTCCTCTGAGAAGTTCCCCTGATTTGCCCTTGTGGACACTGGTGCTCCTCCACCAGAGCTCTGCTGCTCTCTGGACAGTCTGTCCTTAAGTACCTGTTTGTGATTGTTTCCACATGTAAGACCTCTCCAGGTTAAAAGCACCTTGAAAGCAAGGAGCAAACCTAATGATGTTTGTATATTTACTGCATACTGCCAGACACAGTAAACATGACCAATGAGTAAATCAGTAAGGAATCAATGAATTAAGTAACTAATAACTCTTTTACATACTTTCAATTTCTTTGTTCTAATTATCCCTTAATCTCCAATTATTATTCTTGCATCAGGAAATCAAACACAAATATGTTTCTGCCTTTTACAAAAGCAAAAAGTTCAAATGGAGCAAGAGATAGAAAAAAAATGTAAATAAAGTTGAGAGGGGGGATAAAGTTAAAACCAAAAGGACCAACCGAACAGAAACCTAAACATGAGAGACTTTCATTACATCATTGTCATCTAAATATTGGTGAGTGGACTATTGGGTCAAGGCTGAAACTGCAAAGAGTTGCAGCATGCATTCCACAGATGTACAGGAAGGGAGGGACCTATGGAGCCAGGAGGACGTGATTATGGCTGAAGTTTTTCACGGACTGGGTGGAATATTGTGTCCTAGTGCACCTTGTATCTCTGACTGTAATACTGCACGTTAGCCAGCAGAGGGCAGCCAAAAATATTGCATGCATTTCTCCTCCCCACTTAATGTTTTCTTCATTTTTCAGATAAATATAAAATTGGCAATTCTTGTCCCCAGAGGTAGAATATAGAAGGTTGTGGGTGTAGTAACTCCTTAGTAACTTGCAGGGAATTTTTTGTATGTTTCAATGTAATGTTCGAAGCTAGGGAACATGGGTGGTGGGTTGGAAAAATGATTGTGTAGTTAGAACTAACTTTGAAGAAGCCGTATTCTATGCCAAATGCTGTGCTAAGTGACTCATATGCATTCATATATTTAATCATCTCAACAAGTCTTAGGATATACTATTTTATCAGTCCCAATTTCTAGGCAAAAGAACTAAACATTAGATAATTTAAGTAATTTGCGACGCCTGGAATTAAAGTGACACTTAATCTAATTCACAGTGTTATATAAGCTCCCTCTGCAGAACAGTCCCAATTTTTACCCTGATGTCATGCTGAGCTTGATCTGAGGTACTGTGGGACCTGAGTTGGCTTTAGTCAGTGAGAGGGTCTTAGGGAAAGAATGAAAGCAGAATGAAATGAAAAGGAAATGACGCTGTAGAGATGACTACTCCTAAAACATAGTTTTCAAAACCATATTTACTAGCCTAAAGGAAAATATGTTATGATAATTAGGTATTTGTGGGGTTTTTATAAGTTACCAAAGTAGGTCTCCTTACATTTTTCTTCCTAATATCCATAACTGCGAATCTTAGGCATTTACTTAAATTGCCTCATCACTGCCTCCTCTTTTGCCTCCTTTGCCTCCTCTGAGAAGTTCCCCCTGATTTGCCCTTGTGGACACTTGTGCTCCTCTGCCAGAGCCCTGCTGCTTTCTGGACAGTCTGTCTTTAAGCACCTGTTTGTGACTGTTTCCACATCTAAGACCTCTCCAGGCTAAAAGTACCTTGAAAGCAAGGAGCAAACCTAATGGTGTTTGTATATTTACTGCATACTGCCCGACACAGTAAACATGACCAATGAGTAAATCAGTAAGTGAACAATCCCTGTGAACAAATGAGGAAAGTATGTATACAATAGTAAAATCCTATTTGGCCACCATGTGAACTTCACCACATCTTTTTAAGACTTTGGTTATGATTAGCATTGACTGAGAGGTAAATGTTAGCAGATTTGTAAGGAACAAAATCAAGATGTTTTAGTTCACTTTGGCAAATATTTTTAAATGTCTACTATGTTGCCAAGCATTGTGCTAGGCACAGGGGTTAAAAGGTATTTAAGACTAAATTCCTACCATCAAAAAGTTCTCATATCCAAGTTGAGAAATAGAAATGTAAGTCAATGACCATAATGCAATATGATGAACCATCTCTTAAAAGCATGGGTAAGCAAGTGCTAAGGTGACCGGGAAAGGGTAGCTTTTTGGGTCTCCCAATATTCAACAGCTTGTCCTATGGATTAATATTTAAGATTTGCCTGGTGCTTTTCCAGTTTAGAATTATGATAAAGTGATGGATAGATTAGGTTAGTTTTAAAGCTGAGCATGAAAATAGTTGCATCCTGTGATGGAGGAGTACCCAGAATTCTGACCATATCTACTCACTAAAATACTGAAGATACAAAGAAGTAGTAAATTCTGCTGTAGTTTGTCGTTTGGCAATTAGAACTCATTTATCAAGGTTCACTGCACATAAGATAGACAGCCATAGGGAACAATGGATAAGGAGTTGGAAACAAAAATTTTATGGAGAAATAAATAATCAAGTAGAATTATTTAATCTTATAGCTGGAAATGGCTCAAAAAACATCTAAAATGATGAATAACTTCATTATTTTACAGATGAGGGAACTGAAGTCTGGCAGTAAAAAGTGATGATTTTTTCCAAATGTCATATATCTAATAATAGTGAGGACCAGAGCCCTCAGAAGACTAGCAGGCAATGCATGAGGAGTTCTACCTGGGAACTCTAGCATCAGACAGCTTGGGCTCACATCTGTCTCCACCAAATACTGGCTGGTTATCTTAAGTTATTTAAACTCCTTTCATTCGGTGACCTCATCTACAAAATGGAAATAATACTATAGTATCTGCAGATATAAAATGAGAGAACACATATAAAGCAATAATGAGGATTAAAATGTAGTGCAAATTAATGAAGGACATACTAAGAGCTTGGTAAATGCTATTTATTAGAACTTACATATTCTAATTTCTGCATTAGTATTCTTTCTGCCACAAGAAAAACACAAGTGAAATGGGATTTTGTTCATTTTTGTTTCTCTGACACAGGAAGAAATCTTTTTTTAAAATCTGTATGCACATGTGGTGTCCTCATTTCCCCTGTGTCTCTTCTTTCAGGGCCAAGGAGATTAAGATCAAGTTGGGAATTCTCCTCCAGAAGCCAGACTCAGTTGGTGACATTGTCATTCCCTACAATGAGAAGCCGGAGAAACCAGCCAAGACCCATAAGTGAGTCATGAATATGGATTCCACTCATTTCCTCCAGAGGATGGCTATTTTTCAAGTGTTTAGCACCATTCCTCATCTGTAGAATTACCCCCATTCAATTACTCATTGAGGATCATAAGAGCCCTCAGAGCATTGGTTTACAAATAAGCTCTTTTTTTTTCTTAACTATCTCATGTCTGGAGCATCTTATTGAATACAGGCAGAATACTTAAAAAATAAAAGATAAGACTCTGCCTTATTTTTGAGAGACAGACATACTTATAAAACAGACAGACCATACTTATAAAATGATACCAGCCACTACTGCAGTGTGGTAAAAATACCTGCTCATTTACTGCCTTGGTAACCACTCCTGATCCAGTTAATTATGAGCCCTGGATGCTTACCTGCTGATGAACCATCTAAAGCTGCTTCCTCAGCAGGAGGATGTGAGAACATTTCCCTCAGGAAGATATAAGGACAAGGCAGACAATTTCAGCCTTATCATTTCTTCTCCAAGATGGTGCCCCTCAAGGTCTAACAGAGGAACAAAGTCTGTTACTTACGTGAAGAATGAACACTTGACTAGCTATTTCTATTTAATGTACACCAGGTATTTTTCCCAATTCATAAATTCATATTCTTGATTGGATTTCTGCAGTCCTCCCTCATCCCCATTCTCCTCTCCCTACATATTCCTCCTGTCAATTCAGGCATCCTAGGGAGCTATTACTTCTAAAGAGTCATGATGCTATGGCAGTGAATCCAGGTCTTACGGTGTGCGTTGGCCCTGTTTTCACTCAGGAACATGACTCCCAGCATTCCCATTGTTCGTTATCATCCCTGCTAGCTGCAGAGGCTGTCGCTACCTAGACAGATACACTCCATCTTCCCATTAAAACAGAGATACCCAGGAAAATCAAGAAAGGAAAATGGGAAGAAGAAAAGGCCAAGGCATTCAAATTCCTTCACTCTGCTATCTTAGAGCTTTGAGGATATCACAGAAGTGTGGTAAAAATATATTAGTCTCTTTAACCTCCATTTCTCTTTTTAAATGGAATATTTGTGTAAATTGGCCAGCCTATCCTTTGTCCAAATGACCTCAACTTAATGTAGCTGGATTGATTGGGAGATAAAGAGATGAGTTATTCTTTTTCTTTTTTTAATCTTTTTCCATTTGTTTTTATTACTTCAAAGTGATTCTAAACAGGAAATGAGGCATAATTGAGTTTTCTGCATTTGAAAAGGAGAAGGTAATTCAGTGTGGAGCAGCAGGCACCGAGCGGTAGTGGAGAATAAGAACCACATTTCATAGCAGCAACAGATCAAAACATCTATTTTGAAGTAAACAACGTGACAATTTATTGATCTGTTGGAATTAACTTTAAAAAAATAGAGTACTACATTTCCTGCTTTAAATCTCTACTTTATCATTCACGTAGACCCTTAAACTGTTGGGGTTAAAAGGGATTCAGAGAGAAGCTGTTTTGGAAGAAACCCTGGGGCTGACCATTTATTGGATTATTTACTTCTCTTGTCTTCCATCCTCTTTCTTCCTCCAGAAGCCTAAATTGTTTTGGAAAATTCCTTCATCTCCCTAGAGAATAATTCTGTGTCCATTGCATTTTCAACAGTGACCAGTAAAAAAGTTTCCCACTCTTTTCTGAATCCATAAACCCCATCCCACCTCCTCATGTTTGGCAACTTTCTATGCCATTTATCTGACAGGAAATACTGTGTTCCGCATCAGCTCCATCTCTCTGTCTCTTCTCTCACTTTAAAATTTCTCTGTATTTTTAACTCACGTTCTTCTTTCAGAGGGGAAAATAATTCTTCTCTTGATTGGAGGTATTTTTAACCCCTCTCATATTCTTTGGGTTACTGACATCAGTATAATCTGTTTTTTAAAAAGCATTTTCTATTTTTTAACATGTAGTTTTGAGTTCTCATTTTTTTAAAAAAATGGACCATTGAGAAAAACAGAAATAAGTGCTTATATTCCTAGCCCCTAAAGACAGCTCTGTTCCCCTTTTTGCACTTTTAGTTGCCCTTTTGCTCTGTGGACCCTTTTTCCCTAGGAGCAAACAGGTACCCACGTCCCATGCTGAAAAATTCTCTCCCCGCCTTTCTCTCTTTCTGCTTCTCTACCTTTCTCTTACTTTTATTGGTTAACTGTAGAAAGAGAAGTCTGTACTCATGGCTTTCAGTCTTTTCTGTATCTCCTTATTATCCAGCTTTGACCTTACTACCTCACCCGAACTAAGGCCCCATCTGTGACTTGTCTGCAGCATTTGATGGCTCACCAGTTGACCTACTCTTTTTTTTTTTTTTTTTTTTTGAGACGGAGTTCACTGTTTCACCCAGGCTGGAGTGCAATGGCGCGATCTCGGCTCACTGCAACCTCTGCCTCCTGGGTTCAAGCGATTCTCCTGCCTCAGCCTTCCGAGTAGCTGGGATTACAGACATGCGCCACCACACCCGGCTAATTTTGTACTTTTTACCAGAGACGGGTTTCTCCATGTTGGTCAGGCTGGTCTCGAACTCCCAACCTCAGGTGATCCACCCGCCTCAGCCTCACAAAGTGCTGGGATTACAGGCGTGAGCCACCGCGCCCGGCCCAGTTGACCTACTCTTAAAACTCTCTTCTTTGACTTCTAGTCTTGCATTCCCCTCCTGCCTTCTCTTTCTCTAAGTGCTCCCACTGTTGCTCACCCTCTGGATGTGAGCATTCTTTAAGGCTCTGCTGTAGGTCCTCCCAAGAAACAATAGAGAACATTAATCAACCACATAGGTTTAGTTTGTGATAACTGTTATCATGGCTTACAATATCATCAATTGTAAAATGTTAGGAGCTGATATAGATATTCATGTAGTTTATTTTATATTATAAATGTCCCCCTTTCCCCTGCCTATGTCAGCAGTTTTTAACCCCTTTTTCTGGTTTATTGTTGTAGTGATCATTTTATACTAAAGAATGACCTCCACACATAAACAGTACCTAGCCTGTGCTAGTGGCAAACAGTTACAGAAAGTTGTCCTGCATACGCTCACCTGGTTAGAGTGAGCCTAGTTGTGAAGACTAAGGATCTATGCACAATTTTAGGTCTGCATATGGATGTCAAAAAGTGACATGTTTTACTTGTTCTTAAGTCTGTATGCCCAACCATGGTGGCCAGGTCACCACTGGGTATCAGGTAAGGGCTCAATAAATGCTCATAAACTTGAGCCTGGTCATGAGCAGCCTGCACTGTCAGGCAGGAAGGGAGAGGGGACATCTAATTCACAGTAAATAACTTGAATTTTCTTTTCCTTGTTAAGAGCATCAATGTGTAAGAACATTTTTAAGACATTTAAGTATGTGCCAGGCACTGCACAGATTAAAAATCAAAACAAAACAAAAACCAAAAACAAACAAAAAACCCACCACAGGCACTTGAGGTTATAGCTAGTAAGTGCCAGCATTGCCAATAGCAGTAATAATGGTTCATGGGACTGGTCATTAAAATCTGAGTTTGGGGTTATTTGTGGCTTTCATAAACCAGGCTAACTCAGGACAAAACCGTCATTCATTTACTTATTAGTCTGACACACATTTATTGCAAGGTGGATTGATACACCATGGGATAGGGTGGAATGGGAAAAGTTCTCTGTGCATGACAACCTATACCCTTTCACAGTGAGTGCATCATTGCCATGTGAGAGATTCAGTGAGTAAAAGCAGTAAGAGTAGAGCAAAAAGAGAGACAGTGCTTCCAGCAGAGATGGCCACTTCCTGGGCCAGGTGGCATTTACACTAGGCATTATAAAACATGTGGTTAATCATCTCTATAAATGTTTATTTTGAGTTTCATTTGAAATAGCTTCCTCTCTCTCCCCCACACTCCCACACACAGAAACTCCATACCCATCCTCTGTGGTCAGCTATGACCTTGCAAACCAGGACATTTATTGGCCATTTAGATCTGCATCTATCTTGTTTCCAATGAAGTCAGACCTAATGAGGACTCGCAAATTCTGAGAATAAGGACAGGATGAACCTCTGTTAACTCCTAGGCTGGTAATCAAAACACTGGGCTTCATGCTGTGGGGGATGTGTCCTACTTGACTGTGCCCTTAAATCAATTTGAACCAATTTCACCCCTAAGCAGGCTCTGCACATTTCCTTTTCAGGAATTTAATCTTGGCTGTGATGTGCTGCTGTTATTGACCATTAGCCTGGTTCCAACAAGACCATTTGGGACAAATCAGATTGGATAACATGCTTAAGTTTGGTGCACCTGCTCATGTCATTTCTTCTTCCTTTGCTCCTCTATACTAACCAGAGGAAAAGTGGGGCAGGAAAGTGATTTCATTTAATGAGAATATTTATAAAATCAGGAGATCCTGTGAGTAAACCAGCCTTCCTCTTGCTCTGAGCTACTTTCTTTCGTCTAATAATTTAATATCCTGCCGCTTCTGTGAACAATGAATAGGGACTTGGTGGGTGTCTATTATGTGCAAAACATTGAACCTACTATAGTGAAGAATATAAGATGTGTAAGACCTTGTGCTAAACATGTAGGTATGAAATAATATGCACATAAAACAGTTCTCCACCTGCAGTAATATAAAAGAGCCAAGATGAGTTATTGACCTCTAGTAGACAGGTCCTCTTCTGGTTAGAAATACAATGAACCAGAATGCTATAGAGACATACTTATAATCACCCTGTTCCTGCCATTTTTTTTCTTCGTGTGATTCTTTATACTAGCCAGAGGAAATGGGAAGAGGGATGGGTAGCTCATGTGTCAGAAATAAATTTCTGAGGCATTAGTATGTTTTCCATCTATGATGCCTGTGTTTCTAGCCAGGAAAACAGAAACCACCCAAGATTATTTCACCAGGTTTGTTACCCTCAATTTGGCAAGTTTAACTTGCAAAGAGTGAACACATAAAATTTTATGAAAAATCATATAATCAGGACTCAAAACCTATGCATGTTCTGCAGTGAGGAATAGAGAAGTAAAGGGATTATTCATAATACTTTAGCCCAAACCTACTGCCGTCTTGGATTCCTTACATAAATAAAGTGAGGCTGATTCTGCATCTGGGACAGCAAAATGAAAAGTAGAACAAGCAACTGTCATATCAACCAAAGCTACTAATCTGAATAACTAACCCGCCCCGAAATATCATTGTATAAAAACTAGAAGTAGGAATTTTTTTTGATTGCCTGGCCAATTGATAAACAAATTAAGAGCTAAGGAAATTCCAGTTTAGGAAAAACACCTGAATTGGCCTTACTATTCTAGTAAATGCTTTGTCAGTCTGTTTTGCTTTGACAACGAAGAATTCACATCATAATGCAAGAGTTCGAGCCGGGTGAGCCGAAGAGTGTGCAGTCAGCCATTTTTCCCAGACAATACCAGCTCCACTTGACACATCCTGCTGTGAGAGAAAAATTGGTGGTTGAGATGAAATAGCTGCAGGGTTTCTGCATACATAAATGTTAAAATAGAAACAGCCTAAGGAGAAATTATATGTTGGCTATAACCTTCTCCTTTTGAGTCAGCATCTCGAACATTTGTGTGTAACATTCCAATTCAGGATATATTAACCACTTTTTTTTAATTAGACAGAGTAAATCTTTTTTAAAAAGTCTGATCCTGTTCTAAGTGGGTAGGAAAAATGCACCTACGTTTTTTAACATATAAATTTGCTATGATCACAATCCCAACATAAGGAAAGTATTATACACTCATATCTTCCACTAGCCTTAATTAGACGGCTTTGGGATGTGGATATGGAACCCCAATGCCCCCTGCTGATTCAGTTAGTTGGTTAACATGCAGTATTGGTGAGGCAGAAAACAGGAGTTCAATCTCTGTAATGGGACAACTAGATTTCATGAAGTTATATTTGGAAAAAAGACCACAATTGTAACAACTTTCATGGGATATATAAGAATATCAATTCAAGAAAACCAGGAGAAAATAGGAATGAATCAAAATAGAAAGAAAACCAAAAAAAAAAAAAGAGAGAATATTTTAAAAAAGAATGTCAAGACACAACTTAATGTCAAACAAACTCTACTTTTAAAAAGGGAAAGACCTAACCAAAATGTTCAAAGAAGATGAAGATATGCAATAAAGATGTATGAAAGCAAACCCAGCTCATCAAACCCAATTGTTAGAGAGAAAATAACTCAAACTTCCTTATCCTGAGGATAGACCAGCAGTCATGTCATTTCCATCTGAGAGAAACAGGAAGTAGTTATTGCTGGTACATGTGCTTCAATGCCTACTTATGCCATACCCCTTTTCTCTCCTTATAATTGATGTAGACCCTCGCTGGACGAGGCCCTGCAGTGGCGTGATTCCCTGGACAAACTCCTGCAGAACAACTGTAAGTTTCCTTTTTTTTTTTAAATAAAGGTCAAGTTTGGGACAGAAACAAAAAACACTTTTGTGTTACCTGTGTTCTTCTTCCCCAATTTTGACACTTCTTCAATTTTTGAAGGTGGTATCAATAAGGGAAGGGGGCTGCGGGTATGTGATTATCCAGTTCACAAGAAAAGGAGGGTCTGTGGCACTATGGGGGAATGTGAACATAAGGTGTTCTGAAGACTCATGATTGCAATTGTGTTCCCATCTGTCCTGCTTACTTGCGTGAGCCGGAACACATGGCTTGACCTCCTCAACATTCTCATCAGTAAAATAGAGAAACTACGTTTTCTGACTTAGCTTCATAATAAATTAATAAAGATCAGATATAGCAGTATAAAGATCGCTAACAAGTCATGAGTTCAAGTCATCCTAGTTCAAACTATTATACAGTCAACTGCTCTTGTGACCTGACATGGGTTGTTATCTCCCCCAGTCTCAGTTTCCTCTTCTGGCACCATGCTTCTTACATCTTCATTCAAGAAATGACAAAGGTGATGATCAGTGCAGACTCTTTTCCAAGCTAATACCAGTGCATCAATAAGAACTAGGTGCCTTTCCCCAATCCAAAATCCTTACTGATTCCCATGACTTACAGTACCAAGTTCAAATTTCTGATGTTCAAGATCACCACGACTATATGGCTGGTTTGTAGGCAAATTGAACAGTTCTCTGTTCCATACAGGATTTCTCCATATAGTCCCCTTGACTGGAATATCTTTTACTCATATCTCTCTCTCTTCAAATTCTCCCTCTCCTATAATAGATAATTCAAATAAGAAATGCCTAGTGTTCCTTGACCATCCAGAACAATTTATCCACCCTCTGAACTTCCAAAGTCATTTGTCCACACATCTTTTATGCCACTTAATACTTGTTGCCTTGTGTTCTGTTCATAGTTGGCTCCCTTCTATGATAGGTTATAAACTCACCAACGGGCAAGAGTTAGTCTTTTTCATGTAGATAGTTTCACAACAGGAAGTATATAGTATAGGGAAAACAAATATTTGTTGAATAATTCACTCTAAAAGTATGAGTCAATTTAAAATACCCCACCTATATTTCTCCATCTTTATAACAAGAATGGAATATAGAACTTTGTTACATGCTTTGCAAAAATAAGGATTTACAAAATATTTTTCACAAGACCATTATGATTAGTGGGCACAGAATAGATGACAAAGAATATATGTTGAATTGTATATGAACATTCCTTATGTCTTGCTTTTGGTGTCATAAGCTTTTTTGCTTACCTGCAATACAATTAATCTTTTATTTTTGGAGACAGAACACCACAGTCTCTAATTTGGAACTTTCTCTAGCTTATTCATTTCTGATTATCTCTCTTTTTTTCTTATGCTAAACAAAGTACCCTGCCCTGACACATGTAAGAGGTTTGGTGAATATTTATGTAGTGAATAAGTGAATGAACTAATTCATTTTGCTTCTTGGACCTAGAAATCCCACAAGGTCAACTAGTAGAATAATATTTATGTTTATTAATGGACTTATTATCTTGTCCCAGTGGTTTCTTGGCCAATAGCAGATTGACAGTTGACCTATTGATAAATTATGAATACTAGTACTCTGAGCACAGGTATTTATTGCTATTGTCAATAAACCTGAGAGTTAGCAGACAAATCAGTTCTTATGGGAAGTTCTTATTTGAATCCACAAAAACTAGTAGTCTATAATCAGAAATTACCCAACATTAGCTGTGGCTGATGCAAAACAGGTAATGAAGAAAGATACATTTGGGACATATATGTATCTAAAACTGCACAATTGGGGCCAAGTGCAGTGGCTCATACCTGTAATCCTAGCACTTTGGAAGACTGCAGCAGGAGGATTGCTTGAAGCCAGGAGTTTGAGACCAGTTTGGGCAACATAAAAAGACCCCATCTCAAAAAGAAAAGAAATGAAAAGAAAAGAAAATTAGCCAGGTGTGAGACAGGAAGATGGCTTGAGCCCAGGATCATACCACTGCACTCCAGCCTGGGCCACAGAGAGAGACCCTGTTGCTATAAAAACAAATAAAGACAAACCACTTCACAATCTGTTTTTGCATGTTTGATTTGATAAATTTAAACCATTTAACCTTGAGGAGTAGTAGCATCTTTGTCAATTTATAAGGGAAATTTGGCATTGTGATGTTAATGTACGATATTGACTTTCACAGTTGGTATGTTAAATAGTTCACCAAGAATTCCTTATTTTCACATCTTTCTTAATTTTTACTGAGTGAAAATGAAGTTAATTGGTACCAAGCTTCTAAAAATTATAAGACAGTTAAGTTGCTACTCAATCTCTTCTAACAAGATTCTTCTCACCTTCCTTCATTTTTAAAGTAAATTTTAGTCATCCAGTATATGTGAGTATGTTCTGAAAGTACATCAACTTCCTACATGTTTTGCCTTCAATTCTTTAGGTGGCACCATCTGTTTTCATTTTGTAGGCACGTGGGGTGTATAAACAGTGTGTTGTTCTTCAAACACAAAAATAGATTGCACATGGGAGTTTAAATAAGACAGTGACATTTAATAGTTCCCCACATAACCATTTTTAAGAGCAGAGAAGAATGAAACAAGCCAAAGGCAGCAAAGTTTTTATGTGAATCTCCCTTCCCGAGGAGTTCCAGAAGGTCAGAGCTCTCCCTGAGACACCCTTGCGATTTATTTGTCCATGGGGATTGAAGGAGCCTGGATCCAGACACATCTTTTTGTTTCTATCTTTGCACTACCCTTTTGCTTCTTTCTCTTTGGTTTTCTTCCTTCTCATTTCTGGCTCATTTTTGTCATTATCTTCCTCATGGGCAACCATAATTTCCTTGAAAGTAATTATTATAATAATAAAAGCAATAGCTAACACTTATTATTCATCATGTGCCAAGCACTGTTCTAAGCACTTTGCATATGTTAGTTAATTTAATGATTGCAATAATTTTAGGATTTGAGTGCCATCACAATCCCTAGTTTTCAGAAAATGAAATTGAGATTAAGGGGGATTAGGCAACTTGCCCATGAAATAAAATGCTATAATAACAGCAAAATCCATAAATTACTTTTTTTAAAGTTAGTGTTGTTTGACTCTGTCACTTGGAAGGAAATGCTTCCCTGAATGTGTCTTATTTCTGTGGGAACCTCTATTAAATGTTAGGTGTGCAGATTTAGACTGGGAGGTGGGATGCAAAAGAGGAGCAAACAGGTGAAACTCAAACCTTGAACTCGAAGAATGAACAGCCTCATGGAAAAGATATAGAAGCAAACAATCCCAACAAAAGAACAGAAAGTGACTGATTCTCTCATAATGATAAAAATCCTCAAGAGCAAGTCAATGGTATTAGGTAAAGACTACCTCACAGATGAGGCAACATTGGAGTTGGGCTTTTAATTAATTAAAATATTAATTTTAAATTTGTAATGAATAACGATAATGAACGCCAACATGTATTGAGCTACATAATGATAATTATGTCGGGTACCATGTAAAAACTTTATATGAATCATTTATTTCTTAGCACAACCCCATCAGATAGGTTGCATTAGTATCTCTATTTCACAGATGATGCAACAGAGTCTCAGAGAGATTTGATGACTTGCTCAAGTTATTGCAATAATATAATTTTGAACCAATAAGTTAGAAATGGTGCTTATCAACTATCAATGACTTCATTTTTATTCCCCCTGGTTGAAGAGATTTGCATTAATCTAGTTTTTAATTTTTTTTTCCTTTATAGCAAACTGACTTGGATTTGTCTAATGCTCCTTTAATTTTCAAAGGGATTTTATAGGTATTTTCATCTTGTTCTTAGGTAGAGCTGGCTGCTAGTTTACATGGATGTCAAAAGTGACACCATTCATTAGGGCAAACTCTGGAATTGCAATGTAGATTACAACCCAGAGCGTTTCCCTAAGACCAGATAATCATGTGGGTTTCATTGGCTTTCTAGATAGTGGATGCCTGGAGAGGTGGGTTGAGAGGTTCCGTGCAAGCCTAGCAGGGAAGAATGTGGTGATCTGTCGGGGAGGTGTGCTGAGGCTTTACTGGAGTGGGTAGAGGAATGGTGGTAGGGCAAAGAAGAAATGGGTGTTCTTTGCAGAATAGAGACATTTGGCCTGGATTGTGTTTGACTTTGACCCAATAGGATGTCCGCAGGGGTGATAGGAACTAAACACAGAGAATGGCTGAGGAAGGAACTGACAGACAACCAGAGGCTAAAGAGGAGAAGGTGTCTCAGGGGTGGCTTTAGAGGGACCCTCTAGAGAGTGCCCAAAAGCCAGGGGCACAGATTTAGAGAAGGAATAGCTTTACACATCTTACAGACCAACGCAATGTAAAGCTATTTTATGAGTCATACATGAACAAAAAGGTTAAAGGAATATTGTGGAATTTAATGAAAGTTATGAAATTAGTATCCAGGAAATGGACTTGCTGCACAGGAAAGTTATTTTGCAAGCTTATTCCCTGGAAAGACAGTAAATGTGAACATTTCTGCGGAATCCCGACATACATCCCCGGGTCACAAATAAGAATGTTTGGGAGGACTGAGATTTTGTCTCTACGCTTTCCAAAGATGCAGAATGGGTGATTCAGAGAGAAGTTGTGGGGATATGGGGCTAATGAGAATAAATTTGTCACAGAGTTAGTCTGTGGAATTATTTTTGCCTCCACCGTCTTAGACCTTATTGTGTGGGAGCTCGTAAGACTTCATTTCCTGGAAGCTAAAACGTGCCTGAGAATGTTTTCATTTTAACAGAGACTATCTGACACCTTTTGTTTAAGAAACAATGGACATTTTACCATGACAGAGAGAGAAACAAGTCTTATATTTTTCTTTTAGCACTTACATTAACTCTCGTGTCACTAAGTTAAGACAAATAGTGCTGGAAATATAGTAGGAAATATTAGAAGAGAGAGAAAATACACCTGATTTTATCCAGTTAACAGGTTATCAAATGGTTTTAAAGTAATTCTTAAGGCCAAGTTTCTAGAAAAAAAATTGTGGTTTTTTCTTTTTTTTTCTTTTCCTTTCTTTTCACAAGTGTTGAAAATTGTTTTTTATACCTACCATTGCTCCTAGATATATTTGTATTGTTAATCGATTGAAAATGTATTTAAGGTAAGTACAGGAAGAAGGGATCAAATTGCAAAGTATCTTGTTTGGATCCTGAAATTGATGGTGACCCTAATACAAGTTAATGATCATCCTAGCCATTTCTTTTCTTTAAAATTGGGTATGGTTTCAGGGTACTGTGAAGGGTATGAGAACAGTAAAATTATACAGGAGGTAAATTGAAAATGGAAAACTATATATAGTGTCTTTGTTTTTATCATTGCATACATTTTATGCTTGTGTGAAATCAATGTATTGGCAATGACTAATAAATACAAATTTAGAGCCTATAAAAAGAATAGGGAAAAAGAATAAATGGAAATTAGGCCAAAGGAAATGAATTCAGAATGTAAATATGATCCCTAAGCACAACTAATGTATTGCAGAAGTGTCTCCAGGTGGGGGCAAATTAGAGAAAACTAGACTTTAAAGTACTGGTGACAATAATCCTGCCTTCTGCCCGGGGGGGCAAAGCGACATTCGAAACGTGTTACTGAGGGTAGGTCTGTGATTTTGACACAGCCTCTGGAAAATTAGAGTATTTTCTCTCATTTGAAATCTTTACTTTTCTTAGATATTAAATGAACATGAATTCTCTCCCTATACATTGTTTAGAATTTTGGTGTGTGTGTGTGTATATATATATATATACATATATATATAAATATATATATATATTTTTTATGTGTGTGTGTGTGTAATATATGCTGAATAATACGTATATATATTCAGCATTAAGGAGAAGGAAATATTGGATCAGGCCCAAGAATGCTTACATATACATAGTTTTATAATTTTATAATTTTAGTCTTATAGTTTTAGTTTACAACTAAAAACTATATCTATATATAATAGGCTATATCTATATGGACTATATCTATATATTATATATAGATATAGTTTTAAAATTATAAACTAAAGTCTATCCTACATGAGCAATTGTACACCGGAAACAGAATCATAATAGCTATAATCATATTAAGTTCAACATGTTAAAAAAACCTGATGTATAATTGATGGACATGGTAAGTACACTACATGGGGTAACTTCATCTGGCCCTTTCCCACTCATCCTTTGGGTCTCAAATTGAATGTTACTTCCTTGCTTTCCCTTAGCCTAAAATAAAGCCAGGACTCTCCTTTGACTCTGTTGCTACCTTTCATACAGTTTTCCTTTCATTGTGTAAATGTTTCTTCTGTTTCTTCATTTTCTTTCTACTTTTTCCAGAATCTATAATCTCCATTAGGACAGGAACCATGTCTATTTTACTTATCATTGTGACTTATCATAGTGCTTGGAACATAATAGTTAAACAAAAATCATCTGTACAAAGAGAAAATAAAGAATTGTAAGTAGTTCATAGTGATACTTAACATTAACATTACTTATATAGACCAGCCAAGTTTTAAATGTATTATTTTCTCCTTGGTAGTTTGTTAAGTATCCAGAATGGCATTAGTGTTAATAGTGTTCCTTGATACGTAAATAGGTAAACATTTGTCACTTAAATAGACATTGCATTTGACTGTTTGGAAAGACAATGTGGTAAATCTCTCTATCTAGTTCTAGAGTTCCATATGGCTCTGCATGATGAGCAGGGCTTGAGCTCTGTATTCTCTGCTGTCTGTCTTCCATCTCTATCTCATTCCTTCTGCATTCGAATGAAGGAGTAAAGGAAGCTAGACATGAATGAGCTAAAACTTTGTTCATAGAATAGTATTGGTAAGCCCTTTCCCTTTCTCTCGCGGATATAACATTTGTGTTGGCCTTGTATTTTTCTCCCAGTCCAAGTGCAGTAGAAAGCGGGCAGTCATTACTGGACAGTTTCTTTTCCAAGAAGCTGAATTATGCACCTCTTGAGAAGTAGCTTAGAATAATGGAAAAAATGCACGAACTCTTGAGTCAGACTTTCCTGGGTTTGAATTCTGGCTCTGCCACTTAGCAGCTGGTTATTTATGGGAAAGTCATTTGATCTTTCTGACCTCATTTAGGGAATGGGATATTGATAGCACCTGCCTCTTAGGTTTTTAAGGAAAATTAAATGAGTTAACATTTGTAAGATTCTTACGTAAATGACAGAACAACGTTAAGTAAGACTAGGCTATATAGAAGGGTATGCCATTTGTTAAGTAAATTTTTTTTTTTTTTTTTTTTTTTTTTTTTTTTTTTTTGAGACAGAGTCTCGCTCTGTCGCCCAAGCTGGAGTGCAGTGGTGCTATCCTGGCTCACTGCAAGCTCCGCCTCCCGGGTTCACGCCATTCTCCTGCCTCAGCCTCCCGAGTAGCTGGAACTACAGGCGCCCGCCACCGCGCCCGGCTCATTTTTTGTATTTTTAGCAGAGACGGGGTTTCACCATGGTCTCGATCTCCTGACCTTGTGATCCGCCCGCCTCGGCCTCCCAAAGTGCTGGGATTACAGGCGTGAGCCACCGCGCCCGGCCTTGTTAAGTAAATTAATACATTTCTCCAACTGACTTTTTTTTCTTTCTAGATGGACTTGCCAGTTTCAAAAGTTTCCTGAAGTCTGAATTCAGTGAGGAAAACCTTGAGTTCTGGATTGCCTGTGAGGATTACAAGAAGATCAAGTCCCCTGCCAAGATGGCTGAGAAGGCAAAGCAAATATATGAAGAATTCATTCAAACGGAGGCTCCTAAAGAGGTTGGTCTGTGGGTAGGTGGGTCAGTTAAGGGCAGCTCATTAGCTCTCAGGAAGGATTTACATCTGAGACACAGACCTCCCGTTGGGAGCCAAAGGCTAGTCCTATTTGTGAGTCAGCCACCTTATTAAGCACCCACTGAGTACAAAGACAGAGCAATATGGTCAAGTATATATGAACATGAATCCTGTTCAGACCGCTTTCCAGTTTTATGGGTCTCACCTCACTAGCATGTAACCTCCAGTGGGGATCATACCAATGTGAAATCTTGCATGAGTTGTTGAGTCTCATTTCTTCCTTTGTGAAAATAAGAATAATGGAGACTACTTTATGGAGATGTTGTCAGGATTAAATTAAATAGTGGGTATAAAAATTTATACAGGTTGAACGTCTCTGATCTGAAAATTCAAAATCCAAAATGCCTCAAAGTTTGAAACTTTTTCAGCACCATGATGTCACAAGTGGAAAATTCCACTGACCTCATGTGATAGGTCTCAGTCAAAATACAGCCAGAACTTTTTTATGAACAAAATTATTAAAAATATCACATAAAATTATCTTCACGTTATATTTATAGGTATATATGACACATAAATGAACTTTGTGTTTAGACTTGGGTCTCATATTAAGATATCTTATCTCATTATGTATATGCAAATATTTCAAAATCTCAAAAAAATTCAAGATCTGAAACATTTCTGGTCCCAAGCATTCCGTGATATTCATCCAGTGTATTATTCCTTTCTCACACTGCTGTGAAGAAATACCTAAGACTTGGTAAGTTATAAAGGAAAGATGTTTAATTGACTCACAGTTGTGCATGGCTGGGGAGGTCTCAGGAAGCTTACAATCAAGATAGAAGGCACCACTTAACAGGGTGGCAGGAGAGAGGATAAGAGTGGAGTGAAGGGGAAAGCCCCTTATAAAACCATCAGCTCTTTTGAGAACTCACTCACTATCACGAGAACAGTGTAAGGGAAACTACCCCCATGATTCAATTATTGCAACCTGTTCCTGCCCTTGACATGTGGGAATTATTACGATTTAAGGTGAGATTTGGGTGGGGACACAGCCAAACTATATCAACCAGTATCTCAGTGTCTGAACTCATTAATGCCTAATGAGTATTTCTACAACTTTTCTTTGTTCCTTTTTCTTTTCCCATTCCTATTCTTTCCTTTAAACACCTCTCTTTTTTGCCCTCTCTACTCTTCTTTATCCTTTATTTTCCCACTTGGACTTTGTCATTTACACTGTAGTTGGGACAATGGTACATTTACTCATGAAAATCAAAATATAACAAGAAAGCGGTGCTAGAGATGTTGAAAGCCAATATACCACTGACAGACTACTAAAGCCCAGATTTTTGTTGATTTCAAAGAAACTTTGGGGAAGTTGATCTGCTTTTTTCTTTGTTATTTATAAAACCACATTGAAAGCCTATTGTGGAATTCAGGATGGCCACAGCAAGCCCTGTTCATCAGAGTTTGGTCAGGTTGCTCTAATTTCACTTGTTTCTTTTAATCCAGTCAGGAAATTGAATGTTTCATCAAGGTTTGGAGTCAAGCACAGAGGTGATCTGGGCAAGCCTTGTGAGTAGGCAGCAATCTACTTAAGATGTTTGAGAGAAAAAAACTCCCAAATATCCCTTTTCTACCGCAGACACTCTAGATTCCTGGAGTTCCACCATTAGATATGTATTTCTTTAGTTATGAGTTACCCTAAATGTGTTTGAGTGGATGGACAAATTATGTACCTTGGTACTAGTAGATGTGCCTCCTCCGTGACACAGGGTTGGAGGTTAGGAGTATGCGAATGTAGAGTACTGTGGGTCAAAGCCACAAAAATGAAAAGGTCCTAGAAAGAAGCTAGATTTAGCTTTGATGTGGATATTGATCTTGAAATTCTCTCCAGATCACCCCTTCTTCTCCTCAACCTCCACCCTAAGCACATATGTTAGCTCTACCCTACTTCTGTTATCATTTGTGCTGGGCCATCCTTTCTTCTGTCAGCATGTTATTTCTCTGTATATACTGACAAGAAGATTAATTTAATATTAAATTGGACATGCATTTCCCCATTTCAAAGGATTCTCCAACTTACCTTCCTATCACTTGACTTCCTCTTCACAGAATTCTAGGATTTGCCGAAATACCTACAAATGGTAGAAACCCCACTCAGATAACTGTTAGTTACTCTGAGCTCTGGGAAGACATTATTGGTTATTATGAAAATATGAGACATTAATCTAAAATATAATTTTAAAATAAATAATACCATGGCTCGCTGAGTTACAAATAAATTGTGGTGACTAGTGGCAAGACTATAATTAAAATAGCCTCGCCCTTCATTCTAAATGATCTATGCTTATGCAAGGTTACAATAGGATACATTAGACCCCAAATACAGGCATCCCAGGATTATGTAGAATAATGATCCTGAGCTGGGCATTAGAGAGAATGTGAATCCTACTCCTAGCACATGAAAAGCATTCAAGAAATATTTTTGAGAGGAAAGCATGAAA
Source organism: Macaca nemestrina (assembly GCF_043159975.1). Lineage (NCBI taxonomy): Eukaryota > Metazoa > Chordata > Mammalia > Primates > Cercopithecidae > Macaca > Macaca nemestrina. Next base: position 21,210,228 of record NC_092125.1, on the reverse strand, counting down.
ATATCCAACTTCAGACATTCTTAGATGTGGGACTTCGGGCAAGTCTCTAGCTATAGCTCTCTAATCCTCAGTTCTTCTAACTGTAAACATCTTGTATATATGTACGTGCACCTGAAGTATGTTAAATCATAGCCTTTATTACTTAAAAAATTCTCCAAATTTTGTATTTTGACGTAAATATTTACTATTTAATTTTGGTGAAATTGACCTATATAAGACCTAGATTAATTACCCAGGCAAATAGTAATCTGAGTTTTGTTTCTCTGAATACTCACCTCAACTCTTTAATACAAGACACTGACTGAGAGATACAATGATAAGAACTGGAACTAAATTTAAACAAGAGAAATGGCCATGTGGAGGTCAATAAGTAGATAATTTATACATTGCAAATTATCATTTGACTATATTTCAAATTAATGAAATAATATTTTTTCTGGATAACTAAACAGATAAATATGTATCAGAATGACTCATTAAAGAAGGCTTAAGCACATAAAAATAATAAGAGAAATAGCTGCTATTTGCCGGTGGATACTATGTCCTAGAGGTTTTAAAATGCATCACTCCTTTAAAAAATAAGATTAGGAGCTACTTTTATAATTTTTAGAACCTCAATCATTTGGAATAAGCCTGTTTACTCAGCTCAATGCAGATATATATTTAATATAAGAGAAGGAAGAAGCATTGCTTTCAGTGTGGTGGGAAGAAAATAGACTGAGAACAGAGAAATCTATGTTACAGTCTCACCTCTAATTCGCACTAGCTGTTTGTGGGCATGTAATCTGAGCTCTTTGAGGTCTTCACATTTAAAGGCAGACATTGGACTTCATCGGCTCTGACGCTGATCCCAATTCTGACAGTCTGGTCTTCCACCAGGCCTACATAAAGTACACTGACCCCTTTCACCTCTGGAAAATCTTACTGTAGCTCAACGCCCTTCATCCTGGACTTTGAAGCACAGTTCATTCCTGCTGTCTGTTCTGTCCTGGCTCCTCAGGGAATCATGCATTTTGTCTCCAACTCTAACTAATAGCTGCTTCATAATTCTCTGAGCCCAAAGAACTCTATTCAGTACCAAGAACCTCTAACAGCCCAGGAGAGACCCATAACCTTTATCAACATTTCAATTCACAACCATAGGCTGATTTGGATTCTATTTCTGTCTCTTTTACACTCAAAATCCTTAAGAATCATTAAATCTTACAACTTGGAGTATAAAGATTCCTTTAAACTCATAGTTAGCCAAGTTCAAACAGGCTGTACCTTGCACAACTCCAGGGGAACCATTCACATAGACCCTAGTATGGTTGCAATGTACAGGCCCTGCACTCAGGACATGTAAGCCACAGCGCATCCCAGTGCTGGAGTCTACTAGAGCCACATCACTGGGTTTCTGAATCTTCTCTCTACCATTGATGAACCTTGAGTAAATCATGTAACATTTCTGTGCATCTGTTTCCTCAACTGTAAAACGTAGATGACAGCATCTATTATACCTCATAGAGTTATAAGATTAAATGAGTTCATCCTTGCAAAGTGCCTGGCACAGACCGAGCACTCAATAAATGTTAATTGCTCTTAGCTGTTTTCATTCTTATTCTGTCAGAATGACTGTTTCCTGGTTTGTTTTTGGAAAGAACAAGTTTTCTTGTTCTTCTGGAGCCATGAAAAAGGTCCTGGATCCCCAGTGAGAATTTACTTCTCTCTGTTCAATTCCTCCACTAGATGTGAAACCCAATATTGTGTTAGAATTTTAAAATTAGGCACCAGGGCCGGATGCGGTGGCTCACACCTGTAATCCCAGCACTCTGGGAGGCCGAGGCAGGCAGATCACCTGAGGTCAGAAGTTCGAGACCAGCCTGGCCAACATGGCAAACCCCGTCTCTACCAAAAATACAAAAATTAACCCAGTGTGGTGGCACATGCCTGTAATCCCAGCTACTCGGGAGGCTCTGGCAGGAAAATCAGTTGAACCCGGAAGGCAGGGGTTGCAGTTAGCCAAGATGGCACCACTGCACTCCAGCCTGAGTGACAGAGCTAGACTCTATCTGAAAAAAAAAGAAAAGAAAAGAAAAAAAAAAAGGCACCAGGATACCTGGATTCAAATTCTGATTCTCTAGATTCAAATACACATATCAGTTCTGTGATCTTGGGGAAGCCTCTTAACCTTCTGCATACACGTATTTTTTTCTATAAAAGAGAAGAATCATTCTCAGGATTGTTGTCAAGGATTAAATAAGTAATGTGTGTGTTAGCTTCTATGGGAGGTCTGACACCTGGTGGGTGTCTAATACCGGTTGGATGCATCTGTTGGAACATCAGCTGTCTTAACCCATTGCCTATGAAGTGAGAAGTGACATGTCTCACTTTTTAATGACTTTCCTCCCCTCTTATGTTTTATTGACAAGAAATTCTACCTCCTTCTTCATGCCTCGTCAAATTCTATAACCTAGGCTTATGTAGTGACCCTGTTTCCTGGCCCACAGGTGAATATTGACCACTTCACTAAGGACATCACAATGAAGAACCTGGTGGAACCTTCCCTGAGCAGCTTTGACATGGCCCAGAAAAGAATCCATGCCCTGATGGAAAAGGATTCTCTGCCTCGCTTTGTGCGCTCTGAGTTTTATCAGGAGTTAATCAAGTAGTAATCTAGCCAGGCTATGAAATCATCCTGTGAGTTATTTCCTCCATAATAACCCTGCATTTCCCATTAATCTACATATCTTCCCACAGCAGCTTTGCTCAATGATACCCACATGGAAAAATCCCAGGGGACGTTGCTTACTCTTTTTGCCCACATAGATTTGGATACTTATCTACCGTCCAAAGGCCTTGTTTCCCTACTCAATTCTTCCTGCCCTGTTATTAATTAAGATATCTTCAGTTTGTAGTCAGACCCAGTCAGAATCACAGACAAATCCTGCCTAAGGCAAAGAAATATAAGACAAGAATATGATATCAGTGAATGTGGGTTTAGGTAATAGATTTCCACCTAAATTGGTCTAAAACAGAATATAAGTGTGGACAGACCTATTTCAAAGGAGCTTAATTGATCTCACTTGTTTCAGTTCTGATCCAGGGAGATCACCCCTCTAATTATTTCTGAACTTGGTTAATAAAAGATTATAAGATTTTTATGAAGCAGCCACTGTATGGTATTTTAAGCAAATACGTTATTTAAAATATTGATCCTTCCCTGGCACCACCTTCATGTTAGCTGGGTATTATTAATAAGAGATACAACCATGAATATACTGTGTTTATACAAAATCAATCTGAGCACAATTCATATAGATTTCTCTTTTATACCTTCCTCACTGGCCCCCTCCGCCTGCCCATAGTTACCAAATTCTGTTTTAAATCAATGACCTAAGGTGAACAATGAAGTATTTTATAAATGTATTTATGCTCCTAGACTATAGGTCAAATGTTTCCATTTTCAAATTATTTAAAATTCTTATGTGTTTAAAATTCATGAATTTCTAAATCCAATCATATAAAATGATTGGAGCAGTCTCCCACCTAAATATCAAGACGGCTATACACTAACAAGAGAAAATATGGTCAAGTTTAAAATGGCTAATTGTCCTATCATGCTATTATCATAGACTAATGACATTTATCTTCAAAACACAAAATTGTCTTTAGAAAAATAAATGTGACTACAGGTAGAGGCCTTCTAAGTGAGACACTTTTAAGGTACACTGCATTTTGCAAAAAAAAAAAAAAAAAAAAGTAACCTTTTAGCAACCCCAGTATTCCCTCACTGTTTTGCTTCCTGCATTAGTAAATTTTACTTACAGTCAAAAGTGCAGATTTATACTCCTGATATGCCTCATTCACAGCTAAATGATAGGCCATAGGAGTTTTGGTAGGTTTAAACTTTTAATTCTGTATTTCATGATTATAAGTCTTGCTAGAATTTTTTCTAATATTTAGTAGATTTGCTTAAATAATGATTCACAGAATTTAGTAACAGAATCAAACTAAACCATGTATGATGGTAGTCGAGATGAGGATATTAACTCAAAAGAAAGAGGGTGATTTTTAAAGGATTAATAAAATTCTGAAATGTTAAGTAGAAGACTACATTGTCTAGTCTTGTATTTCCTCCTTCTGTTGCTCTTTTTCATTCACACACTCTTAGTTTCCCATATTTGTAGCTCATTTATTTGGTTATTTCCTAAGAATGTTGAAAGTGAAGCAACTATGAGACTGTATTCTTCAGGTAAACACTGACTGTGCTTGTTGGATTTTCCCTATTTTTGTGACTTCAAGGATAATTTGCCCTGCTGAATACTTGCCATTTCACATTCTGAAAATGGGTAGAGTGGCTGGGTGTTCTGCCAACAATTGCTAGTGGTATGAATTCATTCATATTTGCCAGTATTGCTCACTTTAGAGAAACTCCTTCATCAAGCAGTCCAGAGCTAGGCCAGATCAACATTGCAGTCATGACGTTCTCATTGCATGCAATTCTGTAGGATTGATGAGAAACTCAGACAAAAATTTCCAGAGTGCACTTCCAGTACCAGCTTCAACATCTGTCTACATTGCCCCCAAGTTAATAAAGTGCCAACCCTTTACTCTCTCATACAGCTAGAAATCCAAAATCTTGGTGCATTATTTTTTCATTAATGTGAAAACATTTGAAGAAACAATTATTTAAAATTCAAGTATTTTATTCACATTATTTGAAATATCCAAATGTTTGAAAATTCCCAGATAATTAACTAGCTATTACAGATCTCACCTAGAGGGCTGATGTTATGAAGACTCCAATGGACTGTACTCACAAATTGACTGGACACCCTATGAAAGTGGGTAGACTTTTCAGTGGAAAATAAGAAGGGCTTTTACCTTTTAATAAGCTGAATGTGGGAGGTAGAGGGCAGGAAAGGGCACCATGAGAGCAGTTCTGTGGAGATATAGAAAGAATAGAAGAAGGAATGCCTTATAGTGATATTGTGACATTATATCTATATATCTACATATATCTATCTATCTGTATCTACATCTATATAATCTTACATTTAAAATTGTATTCATACACATATTAGAAACTCTTCTAATATATGAAGTAATAAAATTAAAAAGCATACAAACATTCCAGCCCCAAATGAGAAATCCAACATATTAAAATTGTTCTAGAAAATTTCTTTGAACACTTTTGAAAGTTTTTGGAAACTTAGAAAAGAGAAAAAAAAAATCCCGTTACTAGTAATTTCCATGGTAATAGAGATAAAATACATTTTTTAAATTCTGGGAAATTAGAAAAAGTGGGGTGATCTTTCCAGGAAAAACATGTGTAACATCTACTTATCACTCCATCTCCCTCCTCCTCTTCCTCTCCACGTTCCCTTGAGTAAATAAATGTCTGGGAAAGCATGAAGCTTGATGCAAGAACACTGTTGTGCTGGAGTTTTCCTCCCCTGTGAAAATGTAACTACAGTTGGGAGTGCATTGAGGATGTAGAAAGGTGGTGGAACCAAATTGTGGTCAATGGAAATAGGAGAATATGGTTCTCACTGTTGAGAAAAAAACTAAGATTAGCCCAGGTGATTGCCTGTAACTTCAGTTTTTCTGCCTGGGTTTGATATAGTTTAGAGTTGGGGTTAGATTAAGATCTAAATTACATCAGGACAAGGAGACAGACTATTAACTCTACAGTTAATTAGGAGGTATGTTCCATGTTTATTTGTTAAAGCAGTGTGAATAGCCTTCAAGCATGTGAATAACCTTCCATCTTCCCCGCCACACACACACACACACACACACACACACACACACACACGCACACACGTACACATTTTTTTTTTGTTTCTTCCAGGTATACACCTTTTAAAATGCAGAACTAACTGAGGCATTTCAGTGACTTTGCTTTCAAATCAATAAAGTCAAATGTATGGAAACATTTTGTGCCCTACTCTCCATACCCCATGTACTCCAATTCCCTACTGTATGAATTATGCTTTAAGTAGAATTCAGTGCCAAGGAGAACTTGGTGAAAGAAATTATTTTTATTTTTATCCTTTACAAAGCCATGGATTTTATTTGGTTGATGTGTGCTCTGTACACAAGCCATTTGAATAGGATGGAGCTGTTAATTATTTTCTAAAGAGTAACAGACATGCAAACATTTCAATAAAAACTGGGCCATTAACAAATAAATAGATAAACTAATAAGCATTCCCTTCTAGGTTTACCAAACTGCCTATCCAATAACAAATTTGAGAATCATTGAAAAAGCCAGTTATATTTCAGAGAAATGATTTCATTATTGAAACTGTTCCCCCTAGCAGGTCATTTCTCCTTTTTCCTGGGAATTTAGCAAGTTTAGGAGGGAATGGTCATGAAAAGAAAAGGAAAGGGAGAAGGGAAGTGGTTAAAAAGTAAGTGCCCAGACCTATGAAATTAATCCCTTTGCTAGGAAATATTTAAGAGCAGCTCATCTTGGTTGAAACTGGCTTTTGTCATCTTCCATATTTGCAGGAAAGTACTTCCTGACTTGCAATGCAGCTAGATGTAAAATTTGATTTTAACATCCTAGAAAGCCTTGACCAGAAAAGTGGATAAATATTGAGGGTCTCCTGTCCATATTTGGCTGCATGTGCCAGAAAGCAGAGAATGGAAAATGCAATTTCCAACATCCAAGCATCCAAATGCAAGGACTAGGCAACTCTATGTAGGTTTTGGACATAAAGTTTGGTGCATCTTGGTTTATCCTGGCTCAATTGCTATTAAACCTCTCTGGTTTATAGTCTCTTCATTCTATCAGACAAGGATGTATTGAACACTTGCTTTGCACAAGGCTCTTTAGTTAACAATTTAGCAGCTACTGTTATGTTAAACACACTTTTCACCAAATAGATTCTAAGGCAAACAAGAGCAATTAATATTTAAAGAAAGGCTTTCCCAGCATCACTTACCCATCCCGAATCTAAAAAGATCAACTCTTCCAATTGAGAAAACACTCTTGGCTTTGAATGGAAACTTACAGCAGAGAGTAATAGGCAACAACAACAACGACAACAACAAACATTTGGAATATTATTCTCAACTCACGGTTTAATAATAGATCTTATTATTTTTCTAGTAGAGAAACTACAAATCAGCCTCGTCAACATTTACATACAGTTTAATAAGCCTCTTGCAAGTTACTTGTTCTCTCACCTGAGGTATTTTTTCCTCCCCACCTTACCCCTGTTTCTCCATTCCTCTTCTCCCTTTGCAAGAGGAAATATTTAACATATTTGGGTCTAACTTCAATTATGTAATAATTAATACATTAAAAGCATTTAACTTCCTTTCTAGAAAAACGTACAGGCTAAGGCATAGACAAAACAAAGAGAAATGCTGAGAAATTTGCCACTGGAGACAAGTAAGCTGAATAAATATTTGCCAAAAGTTCTTTCTGTGTCATATAGTGTCAGGATTTGAAGGAGCTATCTTCTTAATGTTGCACCTAGCAACTCATCTTCAGAAGACACAGCCAGGAGAATGAAGTAGAAGTGAAAGGTTTATAAATCCATTTGTAAGCATTTATCCCATACATTTTAAATTCAACAACAATTGTGTTTATCTTTAGAATTTTGTATTCAATACATTATGTACTTATGTGACTCATGCTTCTGGATAAATAAAGCACCAAATATGTATCTGTAACCACAATCACACATATTATATTAAATATATATCTATATAACAGCCTCATGTGAGTCCTTCTTGACTCCCAAGTATTTTCTATATGAAACATTATTCCTTAAGATAGACTTGTGCTTTCACCATGCTTCTTACACCAGGTGAGCTCTTGATGAATTAGGAAGATGCTTACTAATAAAGGATAACTGTAATACAGCCTGACATGCAAAACTCAGGGAAATACAAAGTGCCCCATTTTCATAAACTCTGTTGACTACTTTCCCTTGGATTTAGGTGACAATAATTTATTGACTCAGCTGCCATCACTGTTAGAAACTGGCTGAACATATTATATCACTTGGATCCTGCAATATTCAGTGAGTATAGTAGTTCCTTTCTCTTCCTCCCCTGGTGAAAGATCTGAAAGATTTGAAATCCAAATGCCACTGTAAGCAGCTTAATTCTATGACCATAGATTTGGTGCTCAGGTAGTTAAGATAATGTGGGACTGAGACTGGGTAAAAGGGGATCATACAACTAGTGGGATTGGGACTGGGTAAAAGGGGAAAGTTTATATTCAGAAAGAAGCATTAGAAGAAGATTTACAAGGAGAAACCATGGAAAGAGAGAGAGAGAGACAGACAGACAAAGAGAGATTAAAGAGAGTGTCTGTCTTGGTCTCTGGTAAGTTTCTTAATTTTTATTCCCTGGTCCCATGAGGCCTAGCTGTATTTAATATAGATATAATGCCCCTGAATCATTTCAATACCACCTACTCTCTCTTTATTTTAATTATCTTGAATGAGTTTCCAAGAGTTTTCACCAAGAACTATTATTAGAGCAAAGATCATCAACACCTCTTTGTTTCCCCTACAGAGAAGTGACATTCTCGCGGTCGCTCTGCCAATCAGTAGCAGAACAGAACAGAGATTAGAGATCAGTTTGACTGTCTCTCAGATGCCCGTTTGGTCTGATAAACAAAAGTAACCCCTTATAATCCCTCACGACATTAGGGTTATTGGCTCTAACTTGAGCAAAAGAGGCTAAATTAACCACTCTCCAAGCAGGAAACCATTCTACCATCTGTCAAAGTCAGGTAGGCCAAGCTCTCCAAGTTATCAGATTTCTAAAGCATATTGTACCAGTTTTACATTTTCTAAATCAGTAGTACCTTGAAAATTATTTTGCCCATAAACCACTTACCAAGTTCATTACCTTTTCAGATGGCTTCCCAATGCCTCCACTGCATTCTGCTGTTGAATTAGTCTCATCTGGCAAGTTCCTAGAACACTTTCCACGCCTTTCCACTTTTTGGTCAAATCTTGCCCTCTTTTAACAGTTTAACTTGTTAAAGCAATAAAAGATATCCATGAAAATTTTATTTAAAAGCAAACCTTTTTGTTCGATCTTTGGCAGCCAGTCTTCATGGCCAGGTTAGCCTGGTCTCTGTTAATGAGGTCACATTTTCAAGTCACTTTCACCATAGAAAAATGCTGTTGATGACAGGGGTACAGGGGTGGGTATGCCCATAGGCAGTTTTGAAGGTCAGTTATGCTTTGAAAAAGTGATGCCTTGTGACTGCCCCTAGATGGAACTGTCTGTGACAAGTGAGAAATAGATGCCTGCCTCAGATTTTGCTGCTAAATGCCCTAAGCCTCTTTGCTTCCAAGCAGAATTCTTGGAAAACAGAAGAGACACTTAAACAAAAATTGGAGCCTAGACGCTTTCATGAAGAAGTATGAAGATTAATGTTCCCTTATTTCTTTTAACTGAACATTTATTTTGACTATTTTAATTTCACTAAACAAAAGCCTTAACGTCTATACTATTCGAGTTTCTCAAGCAATTCAACTAACAATGAGCAAGGAAGGTGATAAAGAAAAAGTCTAGGCTGGGTGCAGTGGATCACGCCTGTAATCCTAGCACTTTGGGAGGCCGAGGCGGGCAGATCATGAGGTCAGGAGATTGAGACCATCCTGGCCAACATAGTGAAATCCCATCTCTACTAACAATACAGAAATTAGCTGGGAGTGGTGGTACGTGCCTGTAATCCCAGCTACTTGGGAGGCTGAGGCAGGAGAATTGCTTGAACCAGGGAGTCGGAGGTTGCAGTGAGCTGACTTCGCACCACTGCACTCCAGCCTGGGCAACAGAGCGAGCGAGACTCCATCTCAAAAAAAAAAAAAAAAAGGAAAGAAAAGAAAAGAAAAAGTCCAGTCCAGATACAGAAAATGTCAGAGTTGGAATAGACATTACAAATGCTCTCATTTGCCCAGGATGAAAGTTCACTCCTCCTCTCTGTGCAGATTCTTTTCAGCTTAGATGCCAGCAGCTTGGCAGGCACAGACACTTAGAGTCCAGGGAACAAAGGAGGAACCTACTCGCCTGCACAGTCATATTAGCCAAATTACTAATAGTGATCAGTCAGGAAATGGTCATCACACATGAAAAACCACTCTGCCCTCCTACAATGGCACCGTACCCAGTCCAATCTCCATTTTATATATGAGGAAATTGAGGCCCATAGAAGTGAAACGTTTGTCCAGATTTACACATCTGTATAATGCCATAATATTTACAATATGATCTGATTCCTACTGTGGGTGGTTTTTTTTCTCTGGAATAAAATTCATTTTATGTCACATTTACATATCTATAACCATAATAATGGACATTCTTAAAGTTGATATCAAAGAACTATAAGACACTAGAGAAATGATAGGATAGAGTTGACCCCAAAACACTCTGCTTCTCAAAATAGACTCCTCTCCTATATCTCTGTAATAATTTTCCCAACTAACTATCCTTTTGGGTTAGCAAACTACTCCTTTAAGTGTAAAATGTTCTATTAGGAAGTTAACAGCCATTCATTCTTTAATGTAAATAATTCCAACAGGATGACACATATTGCTTGCTTCTTAAAATCTTTCTGAAGACAGCCCAGAAACAAAGCGTGTTCTGATTGAGAAGACTGGTTTGATTGAGGAAGAGAGAGGTCTGTCTATCGTAGTGTTACTTTATGAAAATTGGTAATTCATATACATTATATACATCCCCATTCTCTGACACCACCAGGTCATAAATAAAGATTTATGCACACATAAGTCTTTTATCCTAAATATTACTCTAGCAACGATCATGTATTTGCTTTATTCTTTACTGAGATTCGACGAACTGGCAGAGTTCTCATACTAAATTTCCCAACTACCCATTGCAAATTGTCATCTGCAATTTATTCCACTTTGTTAAGCATTGTCCATCACTTAAGAATTCTCCCTTAAATGAAAATCCTTATAAAAAGGTAACATTAATTTTATATATCTAATTTTATATATAATCTTATATATATAATTTTATATATAATATATAATTATATATATAAAATCTAATTTTATATATAATCTTTAACTGCTTTTTGTGACAAGGGAGGAAATAAGTTAGAGCATTTATCTGATTATATTATTCTTCTGTTTCAAACCTTTCAATAGTTTTCCATGCTTTACAGCCTCCTGTAGTCTTCAGACACAGAGGACAGAGAAAGACTTGTCTAGTCTATAAATCCCTGTGGGTACTCTTCACTATCCATTGATTGAATAACACCTCACGTATCTATATGTTATTATTATTGTTGTTATTATTATTAAGACAGAGTCTCACTGTGTCACCCAGGGTGTAGTACAGTGGTGCAATCTTGGCTCACAGCAACCTCTGCCTCCCAGGTTCAAGTGATTCTCCTGCCTCAGTCTCCCAAGTAGCTGGAACTATAGGCATGCACCACCACATCTGACTAATTTTTGTATTTTTAGTAGAGATGGGTTTCATCATGTTGGCTAAGCTGGTCTTGAACTCCTGATCTCAGGTGATCCTCTCACCTTGGCCTCCCAAAGTGCTGGGATTACAGGCGTGAGCCACCATGCCCAGCCCATATATTATTTTAAACTCACTCAGGTTCAATTGTTGATAGTAAAATACAAATTCACTTTAGAAACTTCTGAATTTCTGTCAGCTTGCATTTTGAATATTTTAAGTGAACAGATAATGATATTATAGCCAATCATATATGGATGCCCTCAAAAACCACTCTTAGTCTTAAAATGTTGTTATAATTCTAAAATTTTGATTACCATTGCTGTGGAGAATGGTGTCTTGAATCCTCAGCCTGAGAGATAAAGTTCTCTAAACCAGCCAGTTGTCAGCAACTTCTTGCAGCTCTCCAAATGCACCAAGCTTTCTCACGCTGTAGGCTATACACAGGCCAGTACTATTCACTATATTCCCTCTATTTCACCTAGCCAACACCTACATATTTTTTAAGACTTAGCACACAGATGTCATTTTCCCCAGGAAGACTTCCTTCACACCCATCAGACCCCAACTAGCCAAAATGGGTGATATTCCTCTAGTTTGGCATACCTTCACTAAAGATATGTCTCTATGAATTAGATAAGATAAATGTTTGAGATGGTTAGAGAATTCTCTTTGAAGTGTGTATTGAAAGAGTCAATGTCTAGTATTTTAACTTCTGAAAAAAAAATCTGGACATGTAAACTTTCAGTAACCCATCTCCTCCTAAGTTCCTAGGAAGATAAGCCAAGAAAAGAAATTAAAATTACTATGTCTTTTAACTGCCCTCAGGAAACAACATCCCTCCCACATCCCAGTGTTATCCAATGTGATGAATACCAAGTCAGAGAGGAGGGAAGGCTGGTACCAAGACACACAGGAAGCTGTTGGGACCATTGATAACCCCAAACCACTCCAGGCAGATAGTTACCTACTCTGTCTCCTTCAAAGTAGCTGTGTATCAAATTTCCTTGACTCTGTGGCTTTGCTCCTTTTCTGGATAAGTAGATTAGATACCTATTGGATTCTTTATCCCTGCACATCCCCAGCCAATTTGCTAACCATTAAAAAAATAGAGAAAATAAATGAGCTATTTATTATTACTTTATAGCAGGTAGCTATTGTGACTTTCCATTTTAATATCATTCTGTTGCACTTAAGGGGGTGAGCAGTTATAGGGGGATCATCTTACTCCTTTGAAACTGCACTTTATTTCTCTAAAAAGGTTTAATGATATTTAGGAATTGTGTCTCTCATTTTGCCACATTTTCCCAGTCCAGTCTTTCTAGAATGACTAAATATAGGTAGAGGAAACAAAATAACATGTATTTTTAGCTTGTGTGAAGGGCCTTGTGTTTTATTAATTAGCAGCCTGTAGGCTTGTGAAGTGTTTGCTTGTGAAGATAAAGGCAATTGAAATCCAAATGAATGAATTTACTCAGAACCTACTTCCTCAAGATAGGCAACAGACTTAAAAGAGATTCCAAAGATATAGATGGCATATTTTAGTAAAAACTAAATCAGTGACTCTTTGAACTGTAGGTACAGACATCAGAAAATGGTGTATATGCTATGCAACTTCAAATTATACTACAAGGCTACAGTAACCAAAACAGCATGGTACTGGTACAAAAACAGACACACAGACCAATGGAACAGAATAGAGAACTCAGAAATAAGACCACAGATTTACAATTATCTGATCTTCAAACCTGACAAGAACAAGCATTGGGGAAAGGATTCCCTATTTAATAAATGGTGCTGGGAGAACTGGCTAGCCATATGCAGAAAATTGAAAGTGGACCCCTTCCTTATGCCTTATACAAAAATTAACTCAAGATGAATTAAACACTTAAATGTAAAACCCCAAACTATAAAAACGTTAGAAGAAAATCTAGGCAATATAATTCAAGACATAGGCATGGACAAAGATTGCAATAACAAAATCACCAAAAGCAATTGTAACAAAAGCAAAAATTGACAAATGGGGTCTAATTAAACTAAAGAGTTTCTGCACAGCAAAACAAACTCTCATCAGAGCAAACAGGCAACCTACAGACTGGGAGAAGAATTTTGCAATCTATCCATCTGACAAAGTTCTAATATCCAGATTCTATAAGGAACTTAAACATATTGACAAGAAGAAAAACAATCAACCCCATTAGAAAGTAGGCAAATGACATGAACAGATACTTCTCAAAAGAAGACATTTGTGCAGCCAACAAACACATGAAAAAAAGCTCAACATCACTGATCATTAGATAAATACAAATCAAAACCACAATGAAATACCATCTCATGCTAGTCAGAATGATGATTATTAAAAAGTCAAGAAACAACAGATGCTGGTGACGTTATAGAGAAATAGGAATGCTTTTATGCTGTTGGTGGGAATGTAAATTAGTTCAACCATTGTGGAAGATGGTGTGGTGATTCCTTAAAGATCTAGAACCAGAAATACCTTTTGACCTAGCAATCCCATTACTAGGTATGCACCCAAAGGAATATAAATCATTCTATTACAAAGATGCTTGCACATATATGTTCATTGCAGTGCTATTCACAATAGCAAAGACATAGAATCAACCCAAATGCCCACTAATAATAGACTGGATAAAGAAAATGAGGTACATATACACCGTGGAATATGCAGCCTTAAAAAGGAATGAGATCATATCCTTTGCGGGGACATGGATAGAGCTGGAAGCCATTATCCTCAGCAAACCAAGGCAGGAACAGAAAACCAAACTCTGGGTGTTCTCACTTATAAATGGGAGCTGAACAATGAGAACACATGGACACAGGGAGGGGAACAACACACTGGGGGCCTGTCAGGGGTTGGGGTTGGGGGAAGGGAGTTCATTAGGAAAAATAACGAATGCATGCTGGGCTTGATACCTAGGTGATGGGTTAATAGGTTCAGCAAACCATCATGGGACACGTTTACCTATGTAACAAACCTGCACAACCTGCACATGTACCCCAGATCTTAAAATAAAACTAAAAAAAAATTTTTTTTTAAATGGCGTATAGGTAATATGAGGCTTTAAGGATGAAAGAATGGCTTTTCTAATTACCACCATCATCTCCCTCTAGTTGGATTAGTATTATGTGGCTCAGAGTCACAAAATTTTAGTTGTAGGGTAGATTCTTTCTCTATGTGATCTTGGGCAGCACAAGTAACTTAACTCCCGAACCTCTTTTTTTTCTTGCAAAAATGAAACTACCTAGATTTCTATAACACAGTGAGGTGATGAGGAGTAAATGAGATACAACAGATAAAAAGGTTTTATAACCTATAGAATAAGGCTATTTTCTCAGATCCTCGTCCAGGCCAATTTGCTTCCTTTTTTATCTTCCTGGTGTAAATCATTAGGACATGATCAGAGAAAGTAAGCAGCAGGTATCACCAGGAGAGACAGCAGTAATATGTCCTTATTTCCATGCCACCACCCCCTTCCCTCCGCCATTTCCTAAGTGTGAGCTAGAAAAAGACATAGAACCATGCCTTATTCCTGGTGTTCTTGTGCTCTGAAAGCCTAGAACATAACTTAGCCAGTTGACACATAATTATGGACAGTTAGCTGGTCTACCGGACATCTACTGCAGATGCTTTGGCCTCCTCAGTGCCACAGTCTACTCGATGACCTAATAATAACTACTATTTGTGTAACTTTTCCCTATGGTATTTCACTTGATCGTCATCACAACACTGTGATGTGGTTAAATTAGGTAGGATTCAAGTGTTCATCTCACATGTAAGAAGTCTGAAGCTCAGAAAATTTAAGGGACTTGGCAAAGTCACACGGATAGTACTGGCAGAGCTGAGCCTAGAGCATGGGTCTCCACCTCCAGCTCTGGAGTTCCTTCCTTATACCAGGTTCTGTAGCATGCTGCTAACAAACTCAGCATTATAGCATCTTTTCAGGGCTGGGAATAGAGACACAAAAAATCTTGGATGACATCTGTGTGCTCTGTATTGGAGATCTGTGGTATAAATGTGTGTGTATGTATACTATACATACAGTATCTCATTGTGGTTTTGATTTGCATTTCTCTAATATGCATATATTAGATAATATATATTTTATATATGATATATATATACACACACATATATACATATATATAATCTTTTAGAGTTATTCTCGCTGGGCACAGTTTCTCATTCCTGTAATCCCAGCATTCTGGGAGGCTGAGGTGGGAGGGATGCTTGAGGCCAGGAGTTTGAAACCAGCCTGGGAAACATAGCAAGACCCTATCTCTATAAAAAATAAAAATTAACTGGGTGTGGTGGTGTGTGCCTGTAGTCCTAGCTGTTCAAGAGGCTGAGGCAGGAGGACTACTTGAGCCCAGATGTTCAAGGCTGCAGTAAGCTATTATTGTACCACCGCATTCCAGTGTGGGTGACAGAGCAAAACTCCAGCTCTAAAAACAATAATAATAGTAATAACAATAATAAATCCTTCTCATTAGAGATTAACACTAACAGGTTCAAAGTTTATCTAAGTGGTCAAGAAAAAAGAGAAAGATATAGTAGCACATAAGTGAAGGACTGTCCTTTAGTCTGCCATTCAGGCTTGCATACAAAGCCTTTGCCTAGCTTTCTTTGTTTAAAAAAGGTGTTTGATCTCAGATTACAGCCAGCTGGACCATCTGTCACTCTTGTTTCCCCAAAGTCTGGAACTTTTTACTAACATTTGAGGTTATGCTTTAATGTCCACTTATGGAAGCCTAATATTGGCTCATTTTGTTCATGGTTGTCTCGCTTTAGTATTTAATGACTTCATACATCTGGATGTTTCCTTTACATTTCCAAGTCATTTCTACATTTTTTATTACATTGGCTTCCAAAGTCCAGTTTCTCTTCCTTCAGAGTCTTTGTAGCTACTCTGTCTCTGATGATCCACAATTCTATGTTTTTGATATGTTTATATCATTTATTCTTGGGCTTAATCTTTCCCATCTTTTTCTGAACTTCCTCTTTTTACTACTTGAGTCCTTTCTACTACTTATTTTTAATTTCTATGGTAGAAATTCCTTCTTACTTCAAATTTAATTTGCTTATATTCTTGTTGGATACTATGCCAGATATCTTGCACATGTGATTTTATGAGACTAGAATTTTTACTCCATTTTTCTTATGAGAAACTGTATTAGTCCATTTTTGCATTACTGTAAATTAATACCTGAGACTGAGTAATTTATAAAGAAAAGAGCTTTAATTGGCTCATGGTTCTGCAGGCTGTACAAGCATGGCACCAACATCTGCTCAGTTTCTGGTGAGAGCCTCAGGAAGCTTCCAACCATGGCTGAAGTTGAAGTATGAGCAGGCACATAACATGGCAAGATCAGGAGCAAGAAGAGGAGAAGGGAGGAAGTGCTACGCTCTTTAAACAACCAGCTATCGTGTGAACTAATGGAATAAGAACTCATTCATTACCATGAGGAGGGCAGCACACCATTCATGAAGTATTCCCTGACCCAAACACCACTCACCACACCTCACCTTCCACACTACGGATTACATTTCATCATGAGGTTTGGAGAAGACAGACATCCAAACCATATCATCCTGCCCTTGGCCCTCCAAATCTCACATCTGCCTCCCATTGCAAAATATAGTAATATCTTCCCAACAGTCCCCTAAAGTCTTAATTCAGGCCAACATCAAGTCCAAAGTCTCATCTGAAACTCAAGGCAAGCTCAAGCTCCTTCCACATATGAACCTGCAAAATAAAATCCAAGTTATTTACTTCCAAGATACAATGGTGGTACAGGCATTGAATATACATTCTCTTCCAAAAGAGAGAAATTCACCAAAAGAAGGTGTAGTAGGCCCCATACAAGTCTGGAACTCTGCAGGGTAGTCATTACATCTTTAAGCTCCAAAATCATTTCCTTTGACTCTATGTCCACATCCAGGGCACATTGGTGCAAGAAGTGGACACCCAAACACTTGGGTAGCTCTGCCCCTTTAGTTTTGCAGGGTGCAGGCCCCATATCTGCTCTCTCAGGTTGTAATTGAATGTCTAAGGCTTTTGTAGATTCCGGATGCAAGATGCTGATGGCTCTATCATTCTGAAGCGTTGTTGCCCACTTCCCACAGCTCAAATAGGGAGTGTTCTTGTGGGAACTCTATTTAGGGACTACCCCACAGGTCCTCTTAGTGCTGTCCTAGTAGAGTCTCTCCATGGGGACTCTGCTTCTGTGGCAGGGTTTCTGATACAGACTCTGAAATTTAGATGGAAGCTGCTAAGCCTCCTTCACTCTTGGCATTCTGCAAACCAGCAGATATAACACCATGCGAAAGATGCCAAGGCTTATGGTGGCTTTCAATCTGTAAAGCTGCAGCCCAAGCTGTATCAGTGCCCCTTTGACCCATAGTGGGAGCTGGAGTAGCCAGGATGAGGGAACAGCATCCTGTAGCTGAGCAGTGAAGTGGCCCCCTATGCCTGGCCGGCAAAACCATTCTTTTCTCCAAGGCTTCTAGGCCTGTGATGGGAGGGCATTTCCTGTAGACTTCTAAATTGGCTTCAAGGCCTTTTTTCCATTGTCTTGGATATTAGAAACGGCTCTCTTTTAGTCATGCTAATCTTTCTAGCAAGTGGGTGCTTTGAAACCAACTTTTATTTTCCTCCTGAAAATGCTTTTTCTTTCTCTTCCATGTGATCAGGCTTCAAATTTTCCAAAGTTTTATGGTCGGCTTCACTTTAAATATAAATCTTAACTTTAAGTTACTTCCTCACTCCCATATATGATTGTAGGCTGTTAGAAGCAGCCAGGTCACTTCTTGAATGATTTACTACTTATAAATTTCTTTTGCCAGATATCCTAGGTCATCACTCTTAAGTTTGAACTTCCACAAATCCCTAAGATGTGGACAGAATTCAGTTAAGTTCTTTGCTAGGGCATAACAAGGGAGACCTTTGCTCTGGTTACCAATAACTTCTTCATTGCTATCTGAGACCTCCTCAGCCTGTCCGTACTTCACTGTCCATACTTCTATCAGCATTTTGGTCACAATCATTGAAAAAGTCTCTAAGAAATCCCAAACTTTCCTTGGTTTTTCCGTCTTCTTCTGAGCCCTCCAAACTCTTCCAATTTCTGCCTGTTACCCAGTTCCACAGCTGCTTCCACATTTTTAGGTATCTTTATAGCAATGCCCCACTTCTCAGTACCAATTTTCTGTATTAGTCTGCTTTTTGCACTACTGTAAATACCTGAGATTGGGTAATTTATAAGGGAAAGAGGTTTAATTGGCTCACAGTTCTGCAGGCTACACAGCATGGCACCAACATCTGCTCAGTTTCTGATGAGAGCCTCAGGAAGCTTTCAATCATGGCAGAAGATGAAGCAGGAGCAGACACATAACACGGCAAAATCAGGAGAAAGAGAGAGAGAAGGGAGGAGATGCCAGGCTCTTTAAACAACCTTCTCTCACATGAACTAATAGAATGAGAACTCACTCATTACCCTAAGGAGGGCAACATGCCATTCATGAGATGTCTTTCCCCTGACCCAAACACCTCCCACCAGGTCTTATCCCCAATATCAATGATTAAATTTCAACATGAGAGTTGGAGGAGACAAACATCAAGACCTATATCAGGAACTAAACCTCAGAGAGAGTCAGTGATAATTCCATGTTCATGCAGCTAGAAAACAGCCAAACTGGATACATGGGAGCTATCAACACTGAGTTTATTGTTTTCCATTCTTTCCTCTCTTAATTTTATTACTCCTTTTTTTGATCTTCAAACAAGATTATTTTACACTGAAGAAGCCCTATATTTTCTCCTTTACTTATTTCAGAAACATGTAATTTTTATGAGCAGAGTACCTGTTCTTTTTTCCCTTCCTATCCACTTTTTGTTGATCTTCCTCATTTATTCACATTCCACTGAATCCTATCCAGCTCCAATTTCACTCTTATCAACCGCAGACTATATCCTATAGGAATCGAAGGGATTCACACATTCTTAGGCACAAGCAAGTAACAGGCTATGCTAATAGCAACTGGAGGTTACAGAGATTTTCCAAGACAGTTGCCATTTTAAATATCTTACTCTGTTTTTTTTCTAGAAATACACATGTCAGACTATGTATTCTAATTTTGAGTTTTGAAAATATATTTCTTCCAGCCCAGCTGTAACTCAACCCAGAGAGACCAAGTTCATACGACCCTAATAATGTTAACAAGTCAGCAGCTGTAGAAACATGCATTCCTAAGCTTCAAGAGACAAGCAGCTGAATTTTCTAGATCCTGAGGCATCAATGCAATAAGTCACATTATGCCTAAAATGTTTTATTTTAGAAAGTTGCAGTCTAGTAGGATAAACAAAAAGATTTTGATCTGATCATTATGGATATTACTGCTTAGGAAACCTTTGCTAACACTCAGCAAAGCCAGTAACTTCCTGCTTTTCAGCACCTTAAGACTTTGTTCTGAACTCAAGTATAGAATTCATCACAGTTGTTTAATATACATGCCTTTATTGAATGCCAACCATGTGCCAAGTCCTATGCAAGTTAGGAATACAAATATGAAGTAAATCCAATCCCTGATTACCAAGGAGCTTGGAATTTATTTGGAAAGATATATGTATAAACAGTTCCAACATAATGTGATAAGTGACATGCTAGAGCTCATGATTGTGGAATCCTCAAGGAGGGGGCCCCAAATGGCACTCCCTGTATAGTGCAGCACAGCAGACGAATTTGATTGTATATCCATACCACATTGTCACTACCATTTACCTCCTACTTGAATGAGTTAAACAGGTGCTGCACTGCACACAATCACTCTTACTCTCCTCATTCTTCATGCAATGCATTCTCCTTACCTGCATGAACTTTCTCCATCCTCTCCCAGATGAGCCATTCTTTAAAGGCTCAACTGAAGGGTCACTGATTA
This sequence comes from Macaca nemestrina, assembly GCF_043159975.1. Lineage (NCBI taxonomy): Eukaryota > Metazoa > Chordata > Mammalia > Primates > Cercopithecidae > Macaca > Macaca nemestrina. Next base: position 21,189,821 of record NC_092125.1, on the reverse strand, counting down.
ATGGAGATATTCTGACAATACCCTTCCAAATTAAGATTGATTCCTTTTATCTAGTGCATTATCTGTAAAATAATAACATATATTTTTCCATTTCAACGGTTGCCTTTTAATTTTGTTGACTGAGTCCTTTGCTGTGCAGGAACTTTTTAGTTTGATGTGGTCTCATTTGTTTATTTTTGCTTTTGTTGCCTGTGCTTTTGGTGTCACGTCCAATAAGTCATTGTCAAGACCAAAGTCCTGGAGCTTTTTTCTTAGTTTTCTTTTAGGAGTTTTACAATTTAAGTTCTTATATTTAAATCTTTAATTCATTGCAAGTAAAGTTTTGTTTATGGTATAAGGTAAAGGCCAATTTTATTCTATTACCTATGGATATCCAGTTTTTCTGACATCATTTATTGAAAATACTACCCTTTCTTTGTTATCTATCCTTGGTGCCTCCTTGCAGGTCACTGTGCAGGTTCTTGGAAAATAGGATTGTGGCTAAAAGGAACTCGAACCAAGTCGCAGGGCTGCCTCAGAGTCCACAGCTGGGACAAAGGTCTACAGGTCGGCCTCTGGGGGTACAAATGGGTGTGCCTTCTGTCAGTTCCTGGGAAGGCAAAAATGCCCCAAAACTGCAACTGAGAGGGGCCAGAGCCTGGTCACAGGCTGCTTCAGGATCTGTCACTAAGACTGAGGTTGGCAGGCCTGCTATACATAGTATAGGTGGGCATGACTTCCCCTGAGTACCTAGTCAGATGCTACTGGTGACAGGAGCAAAACCAAACAGAACTATAGCTGAGTCCACAGAGGGACAGGGGTATTTCTGGGTCTGTACCTGGGATCACAATCTGTTACTTGGGAGTAGATCTGCTTTCTCAGAATTACTGTCCTTGGTCTTGGGGTCCACAAGGGTTTTGCAACTTTCTAACCTGATCTCAATGTTCCAACAGTGGCACTTTGTTCATGGCCTGCTAAATTATTGCTGTGGGGGAATTTGAGCAGGGAGCCTCCTATTCTTCCATCTTGCTGATAGACCTTTTTTTTTATTTTCTGAAAATATTTTTACAAAATTAGTATTATTTCTTCCCTAAATGTTTGATAGAACATAATATTGAAGTCACCTGGGCCTGAAGATTTCTTGACAGATATGGGCTATTTGAGTTTTCTATTTCATCTTATGCCAGTTTTATTAAGTTTCGATTTTTAAGGACTTTTCCTCCTTCATCTAAGCTATTGATTTTGCTGACATAGGTATTATATGCTATATAAGATATTTCCTCTTTTATTTCTGATTAATAATTTGTGTTTTCTTTCTCTTTTTCTTGATTTGTCTAGTGAGATGTTTATTGCTTAAGAAAACATCTTAAGAACCAGCTTTTGGTTTCATTGATTTCTCTACTGTTCAATAAAGTTTACATTTTATATTTTTTCCTGCTTTCACTTTTATAGTTGCCCACATATTTATCATTTTCAGCATTCTTTATTCCTTTATTTAGGTATGAGTTGCCTAAATAACTGCCATTAGCATTTCTTGTAGTGTATATTTGCTAGTAATACGTCTGCCACTTTGGTCTTAAAACGTCTCATTTTGTCTTCTTTTTTGGTGTATATTTTCTTTGGAAAGAGAATTATACATTAGAAAATGCTTTTTTTGTTTTGTTTTACTTCTTGTTTGTTGTTGTTTTGGATTGTCTTGTAATTTGAATTATTTCTTATAAGAAGCCAGTAGTCAATCTTAGCTTTGTGCATCAATTGTCTTTTCTTTCTTTTTGTCATTAATTTATAGCTATTTTCCTGTCGTATTTGCCTGGCATTATGAGTGCCCCATTTTTGAGAGTCTGATTGATGTTGTCTTCTTTTAGACAGTGTTGAGATTTTACTGGTAAGCAGATAATTTGTTGGCAGATTGGCATTTTTGTGTGTGTGGAGGCTTGCTTTAGGCTTTGTTAGGATCAGGCAAATAATACCCCTTACTTCTGAGCTGTACTCAGCATTGTGGCCCTTCTGCAGTTTCAGCTATATATCCCACATGTTATACCAGGATTGTTTAAGTGTTCAAAACTCTAATAACCCTAGAACTGTGTGAACTCCACAATATCTGTTTGGCTCACACCCCGCCAGTGGTTTTCCTCTCAGTCTTGTGTAGTATCCCCTTGTGCATGCTCAGTTTTAAATTTGACTGGAGACTCAATGAGACTAATTTTCAGATTTCTGGAACTCTTTTTTTTGGCAATTCTTACTCTTGAGTACTACAATCTGTAATTTACAGCCTCTGTAGAAGTTTCGAACTCAGTTTTTTTCTTCTACTTGGAAAAACCATTGCATTCTATTTTGATTTCAGTTTCCTCAACTGTAGTTTAGAAAATGTTCTTCAGGGCCGGGCGCGGTGGCTCACGCCTGTAATTCCAGCACTTTGGGAGGCCGAGGCGGGCGGATCACGAGGTCAGGAGATCGAGACCTCGGTGAAACCCCGTCTCTACTAAAAATACAAAAAATTAGCCGGGCACGGTGGCCGGCGCCTGTAGTCCCAGCTACTCGTGATGCTGAGGCAGGAGAATGGTGTGAACCCGGGAAGCGGAGCTTGCAGTGAGCCGAGATGGCGCCACTGCCCTCCAGCCTGGGCGACAGAGGGAGAGTCCGCCTCAAAAAAAAAAAAAAAAAAAAAAGAAAAAGAAAAAGAAAAAGAAAAAAAAAAAAGAAAATGTTCTTCAGCAGAAAGCTGGGGTGAAAGAAGAGCTCAGTTTGTACGTTTCCATTCTCTCCATGATCACAGAACCACTGTCTGTGTCCAATGTCTGCAACTAGTTGCTTTATACATTTTCTCCAGTTTTATACTTGCTTAAGACAGGGAGGTAAATCTGATACCTGCTATTCCAGAATGGTGTAAATAGGAAGCCTCCGTTATTATTATTTAAAAACTTCTGGTTGAAGTTTTCTTAAACTTGCATACAATAAAGTTCATTTTTTGAGTTGCATTATTCCATAACCTTTGACAAATGCATAGACTTGTGTGTCTATCATCACAGTACTATACAGAACAGTTCTATCACCCGAACATTTCTCTTATGGGGCTTCTTTGCAATAAACTCTGTCCACCCTCTTCCAACATCTGACAACCATTGATCTGTTTTCCATCTGTATAATTTTGCCTTTTCCTGAATATCAAGCACATAGAAGCATCCAATATGTAGTCTTTTGGATCTTGCTCCTTTCCCTCTGCAAAATGAATTTACAATTTATCCATGTTACATGAATCTATAGTTCATTTATTTGTATAGTTTATAGTATCTCACTGTATGCATTGCTACACAGATTCTTTATCTATTTACCTATTAAAAATCATCTTAGTTGGTTCCAATTTTGACTATTATGAAAAAAATTGCTATAATACTCATATATAGATTTTTGTATGATTATAAGTTCTCAATTCACTTGGGTAAATACACAGTTAATGGATTCTTGGGTCATATGTAAGTGTATGTTTAACTTTATAAGAAACAAACTGTTTTCCAAAATTACTGTGCCATTTTGTATTTCTCACCAGCAGTAAATATGAGTTCCTGTTCTCCACATCCTTAAGAGCATTTGATATTGTAATTTTGGTTTCTTGCTTTTTAATGTAAGCCATTCTGATAAGTATGTAATAGTACCTTGTTGTTGTCTTTATTTGCAGTTTCCACATCTTTACATATGCTTATTTGCCATAAATATGTATTGAATAAACTCGACTTAGTTATCCTATATAAACCATATGCCACTAAAATGAAGTGTATTTTTTTCCAAGTGGACATGGATTATTTAGCACAAATGACCATAAACTGGCAGATGCATCAAGCCTCAAAACTTTTCAAGATATTAAAATCATGCAGTTATCAGAATTAAGTAATGATAACTAAAAAATTCTCAGATTTTAGGAAACTGAGCAATATACCTCTAAATAATCCATGAGTCAAATAAAACTAGAGAAAATTGGAGAATATTTTAGCTGAATAATTACAAAACTATGACGTAAAATTTGTGAGATGCAGCCAAGTCTACGTTTAAAGAATAATTTACAGCTTAAGATGCTTATACTAGAGCGAAACAGTATCTAAATATAACAATGGTATAAGCAGATATCTGAAAAAGAAAGCAATAGAAAAAAATATAAACTTAAAGATAGTAGTTGGAGTAAGTAAGGTGAAAATTAGAATAAAAAATAACTAGGTAGAATTTAAAAGTAAAATCAAATGAATCAAGAATGTTAAAAGTTTGTTATTCATAAAGGCTAATGAAACTGAACAAGAAAAACAGAGAAAACCGAAATTGGAAAGGGGTAATTAGGAATGAACAAGATCATAAAAAAGAACATAAGAGAATAAAATGACAATTCACTGGGAGAAAATATTTTCAAATTATATATCTGATAGAGGAGTGCATCCAGAATACATAAAGAACACTGAAAAACAGCAGTAAGAGAACAAATGGGAAAAATATTTAAACTTTGTTTTCACATATCTAGTTATAACATATTTATAATTCTGTAAATGCTGAAAGCTTTAATTGTTAAACATTCATACATGTACAAAACACATGGATACTGTTTTTAAACATAACTAACCAAAATATACCTACTGTGATTCTGTGATTTTTTAATCCTACTTTTCCTTTTAAAAACATGTTTAGAAAGTCGATGCACTCATTCTTTCACATGACATCTATTTGAAGGTTACTTTTTCATTTTCTCCCTAGTTCTCATTCCTCCAGGCTCAACTGGTCTCCATACAATATACAATTTTATTTTTAGATCATTTTCCATCCAGCTTTAACCTTCTTTTTTTTTTTTTTTTTTTTTTTTTTTTTTTGCAGCACGTTTTTGTGCTCTGGTCATCCACAGAAAATAGGAATAAGTGGTATCCATGGCCTAATTCTCCAGATGGGAATTATAGGGCTAAGTGTAGAAGTATTGATAGTTCCCCAATTTTGAATCCTATTTCTTTTAATTTTGCCTAGTTTGTCCTAAGAAAAACATTAGGCTGGGGTGGGGGGCAGTCAAATGTCACTTTGCTTCTACAAATTGTACCCCAGTTCTCCTGCACTATCAATTTTTACCTTCTGTCTGGATCATTTCCACCAGCATTCAAACATGATGCCATATCTCCCTTTTTTCAAAACAGCAACTCGAAAAAGTAAAACAATTATCCTCCTTTAGATATGATCTACTATATTGAAAGGGTTTTCAGTCTCCACAAACTTATTTTTATTCTCTCTTGAAACTGTTCTGGTCAAGCTTTCATCTTAATAATTCCACTAAAATCATTCTTGTCAGCATCACCCCCTAACTCCCACATTGCCAAATCTAACAGTGAACCCATAGATACTGCCTTATTCAAAGTCAGCAGCATCTGACAGTCAATCACTTTGTTAACTTGATTTAGGCTGTATTACCTTCTTTGTTTTCTACTGTCCACTTCTTAGTGTCCTTACTTTGATCTTTCTGACTTTCAAATGAAGAAGCACTCGAGGGCTCAGTTTTTGGACTTCTTCCTCCTCTTCCTTACTGAATTACATACAGTCATACAGTTTTAAATATAATCCATACATAGATAACACCAAAATATGTTATCTCCAACCTTCACTTATGTAATAGAATAAGGATCTCAAGCTTTAAAATACTTTAAAAATGTAAGTATCTATGGACCTGAACATTTTACCTTGTATCATGCATTTGTTGAACAAATAACTAGATTTACATTGCTTTAAGTTGAAAAATTTTGTCTTCTTTCTATCCACCAGCCTTTCAGTCTTTCAGAGATAGATTATTCATGTATAAGCAAATACATACATCTTCCCCTCCTCATTATACAAATGATAGCTTGCTAGTTTGTACATTTTTGTCCATAACTATATATCATCTTGGACATTACAGCATGTAAACATAGATCCTTCTCATCCATCTCTTTTTTACTGCATATTTTATTATATAGCTGTATCTTAATTTGCTTAATCAATTGTTTACTGATTAGCACTTAGATTGTCTCCATCTTTTGCTATTACAAACAATACCACAATGAATAACTTTATACACATGCTATTTCTCACCTATGCAGGTGTATCTCTAGGATAGATTCCAAAAGTGGAATTTCTAAGTCAAAGGAGAGAAGCAACTCTAATTGTGATCGATTTCTGACAAATTGTCCTTCATATGGATTTCAAAAATTTATATTCCCATTAGCAATGTATGAAATATCTTGTTTTCCCACACCCTTGCTAACATTGCCTATAATGTTGTATTAAACTGTTTTATCATCAATCTGATAAGTAAAAATATTATATCTTTCAGAAATTGTAATTAGCACTTTTCTTATTTTGAGTGAAGTTGGACATCTTTTCCTATGTTTAATTAATGCATGTACAGTATATTCTTTTCTGTGAACTTTTCATATTCATTCCATTAGATTGTTGGTAATTTTCTTATTGATTCATATAAACTCTTTATAGATGAGGAAAATTCATCCATTGTAATATGATCCAAACTTTTCTTTCATTCATCTTTTGTCTTTGAATTTGCTTGTGGCTTTTAGAAACATATTTAGGAATAGAAAATACAAACTATAGGCACCATTTAAAGAATAATACACAAATAATGTATCTCTGCATAGTTCCCTATATGCTAATCTTAAATGATGTATTACCCTCTCCAACTGTTATCCTAGATTTTGTTAATTACACTTTGGTTTTCTTTTTAAGTTATGTTCATATATCCTTATTTTATGTTCATGTATCCTTAAACAAAATATTGTTTAATTTTGTCTGTTGTTGAAATTTACATAAATGGAATTATATATATTTTGCCTGAGGCATGTGAAGACCGTGGATAGAGTGGGAGACAGTGTGTGGGTGAGCTGCCTACAGCCTGGTTGGGCATGTAGGTGAGTTATTAATTCTTGCCAGCCTTTAGGGTAAAAAATGCTATTTTATTATGGTTTAAATTTACATTCCCTGATTATTATTGAGTTTGAGCATTTTAAAAATACGCTTTCATTTATCTATACACTATTCTTGTTTCTCCTGTGGGATGCCTAGTCATGTCTTTTGTGCCTTTCTTTTTTGTCGCTTTCTTATAATTATAGAACTGCTTTTTTATTTTTTAAAACTTCATCATAAAATAAACATGAAATAGTGTTTATTATCAAAAACTTTTTTCAATTTTAATTTTAATTGACAAACAATTTATGGGATACAATATAATGTTTATTTTTTAAGAGATTCAAATGTTTTGTTTCTAAGCAGTTAAAATATACAGAGAAAGGCCAGGCGTGGTGGCTCACGCCTGTAATCCCAGCACTTTGGGAGGCTGAGGTGGGCGGATCACGAGGTCAGGAGTTTGAGACCAGCCTGACCAATATGGTGAAACCTTGTCTCTACTAAAAAGAAAATACAAAAATTAGCCGGGCGTTGTGGCACACACCTGTAGTCCCATCTACTTGAGAGGCTGAGGCAGAAGAATCGGTTGAACCTGGGAGGCGGAGGTTGCAGTGAGCTGAGATAATGCCATTGCACTCCAGCCTGGGTGTCAGAGCAAGACTCCATCTAAAAAAAAAAGAAAAAGAAAAAAAATTGTTTTCAAACACTAAACAAAACAGTAGGTCTTTTTCATAAATACCAAATGCCTTATGTTGAAGACAAATAAATGGGAATATTTGTCTGTTATCATTTAATCCATCCATAGATGGATATCATTTCTGGCATTCAAAAACATACAGTAATTGGCAAAGCAATGCAACTTTTAGAATATAATAGAAAAGATTATTTCAGTGTCCTAAGGGGAGAGAATAAATTTTCTTTTTTATCATTTTGAAATATCATTTTAATTTTTTTCATCTTTCATTTTAGATTCAGTTACCTGGGCATATTGTGTGATGCTGAGGTTTGGGATACAATTGATCCTGTCACTCAGGTACTGAGCAGAGTACCTGAAAGGTAGTTTTTCAACCCTTGCCTTTTTATTTCTTTTTGAGACAGTGTCACACTCTGTCACCCATGCTGGTGTGTATTGGTGCAATCATGGCTCACTGCAACATCCCAAGCTCAAGCAATCCTACCTCAGCCTCTCCAGTAGCTGGGACCATAGGTACATGCCACCACACTCAGCTAATTTTTGTATTTTTTGAAGAGATAGGGTTTTGCCATTATGCCCAGGTGGGTCTCAAACTCCTGAGCTCAAGCAACCTGCCTGCCTCAGCCTTCAAAGGGCTGGGATTACAGGCATGAGCTATCGTGCCTGGCCTAGAGTTTGCCTTTTGATAAATAGAATTTTTTTTTAAAAGATATTGTTTAATATGCCCATCTATTCCTTAATAGCCCTGTACTTTTTGTTTTTAATATCTTTCCTATCTAAAATTCATATTTTCTATTGTTTTCTCTTAATTACGTTTAAGTATTGCTTTCACATTTAAATATTTGAGGTATGTCAAGAATGGATTTTGTAAATGTTATGACTGGTTTCCGTTCCCATCCTCATTTTGACACTTGATTACCCCAGCACAATTTATTGATTAGTCTTTTTTTCCACTGAGATTAATTACCTAATCTGTTATTTATCATACTTTTGGTATGTGAGTAGGTCTGTTTCAGTACTCCTTTTGTCTATATTTCTCTCCTGTGCTAGTACCATATTATCTTAATTGTTTGAGTTTTATACTACATTTAATAAATTATAAGATGCATGTTTAGTTTACGTTTAGCCCATCTGATGATGGAATATCACTTGGCCAGAGGGCAGTCATAATGTAGATTTTTTTTTCCTAAGCAACTGAAAATTTAATTATACATGATCATACTGTAGTCACATTAAGTTATATGCATTATGACTTATACATGTGATGTCTGCAATTTCTACTTGAATTTCTTTAAAAAATTTGCACTATGATTTCTCATTGAAAGGAGGATTCATTTTGTATTCATAACATCTCCCAAACATAGCAGTTGGGCATAAAGTTGCAAAAAAAAATTCTTGTTGGGGAAATAACCATAGTTTTATATTTTTAAAGACAATATCAAATGCTTAATAGAACCTAATAAATTAAGATAATCATAAGTAGATGACACTATTTTATTTTTATTAAGATACATGCAACAATTTTTCTATCACAAAGTAATTAATCAAAAGACAGGAGAAATGGTCTAATCTCAAATAGATAAAAGAAATTTCAAAGCATTGAAAGGCTAGTGTGACTCATTCATGCATTATGCAGCCTATCATCAAGTCTATCATGCTTCATCTCATAGTGATAGTGTTTTTCTTTCTTAATGGTACATAAATAGTAATATATCTCACAAATTATGCCACCTTAGATTTGAGGAAATAAGATAATTAAAATCGATACTAGCAGAGCAAGTTCTGAGTCTCAGTTTTCTCCTAAGAAATGCATAGATTATTTTTTGTTTCACTTTTTCATACAGACTTTGGGAACAGTTTATCAAGTTTCACTAAGAAAACACCAAACAAAACCATTGATTTATTGAAATTGTATTGAATCACTGACTTGAGATTGAATTCCATTATTTTGATAATGCAAGTTTTTATCCATGAATATGACATATCTCTCCACTTTGGAATATCTTCCTTATTATATTTCAACAGATCATTATAATTGTCTTCATAAAGTCCACGTGCATTTGTTATGGGTTGAAATGCACCCCTCCAAAACATATGTTAAAGTCTTGAACCTCAGTATCAGTGAATGTGATCTTACTAGGAAATAGATTATCTGCACATATAATCACGTTAAAATGAAGTTACACTCAATTAGAGTACAACCTAATCCGATGTAAATGGTGTCCTTATAAGGAGGGGAGAGAGACATACAAAGAGAAAACAGCTATGTGAAGCACAGAAATTAGAGTTAAGCTGCCACAAGACAAGAAATGCCTAGGGCTACCAGAAGCCTAAAAAATCAAGAGAGATCCTTTCCTAAAGTTTAAGAAGAAGCATGGCTCTGCCAACACCTTGGTTTCAGACATCTAGCCTCCAGAACTGTGAGAAAATAAATTTCTATTGTGTTAAGCCACACAGTTTGTGATAATTTGCTACGGTAATTCTAGAAAACTAATATTTTGTTGCATTTTAACTATTTGTGTATAGCATACAGAAAATCCATTGAGTTTTGGTATTGATATATTTTTATTAGTTTAACAATTTGTATGTTCTTTTGAGTTTCTCTGTACAGATAATTATATCAACTAAAAAAATTGTAGATTTTGTTCTTTCCAATTCAAAATTAGAAAATATCTTATTTTTCTAATTTTATTGTGATGGCTAGGATTTTTAGTACAATGTTGAATTTAAGAAGTGCCCTTTTCTGATTTAAGACAATAGTTTTTAACAGTTCATATTTAGATATAACATTCACTGTAGTTTTTACGTAAATGTCACTTATCAGATAAAGAAAATGCTTTTCAGTTTTTAATTTGCCAGATTTCACTATAAACGAAGAGAATTATTCTTTTTTAATGTGATTAAGATACTGGTTTATTTTTAATTTTTATTTTTATTTTAAGTTCCAGGGTACATATGCAGGGTGTGCAGGTTTGTTACTTAGGTAAACGTGTGCCACGGTGCTTTGTTGCCCCTATCAACCCATCAGCTAGGCATTAAGCCCAACATGGCATTAACTGTTTTCCCTAATGCTCTCCCTCCCTCAACCCCACCCTCCAACAGGCCCCAGTGTGTGTTGTTCCCCTCCCTATGTCCATGTGTTCTCATTGTTCAGCTCCCACTTTTAAGTGAGAACTTGTGGTGTTTGGTTTTCTCTCCCTGCTGTTTCTCTCCCTGGTGTTTAGTTTGCTGAGGATAATAGCTTCCAGCTCCATCCATGTCCCTGCAAAGGACATGATCTTGTTCCTTTTAATGGAAGAGAATTCTTAATCAAATATGTTTCTATGCGTAACAGACACTTATATACTTCCCCCCTTTCATTGCGTAATGTGGTAAAAACATGCTGATTTTAGTGTTAAATCACTTCAAATTTCTAGAATAAATTTAAGTCATAATGTATTCCTCTATTTTCTTGTGAAGTGTATTGTGTAAATATGTATTTTTAAATTTTTGTTTCCATTTGCATGAGTGAGATCTGCCTTTAATTTTGATACTGGTATCAAAATTATGATAACCTTGTTAAATATGTTGAGAAAAATTCTTTCTTTTTCTGTTTTCCAGAAGAAATTATATGTAATGGAGGTTACCTGTTCCTTGAATATTTGGTAGAATTTATCAGTAAAAGCCATTTGAGACTGATTCAGTTTTGTTAGTGGTTATTGGATTCCTTGGGTTCTTAATTTTTCACAAGTTAGTCTCTTTTGTGTTTAACATTTTTTTAAAAACTTATTTGTATATGTTTTTACATATTACATGCTATTTTAAAATATCCTTCATTGTTTTTAATCTCTAGGATCCATAGTTATCACACACACATGCACACAACTTTTTCTAAATATTATTTGATTGTGAATTCTTCTGATAATTATCTGAAAGTTTGGTTTATTTTATTGGCTTCTTTTAAAAAAAATTTTGGCTTTACAAATCTTTTTTATGTAATTTTTCTTTATTTGGTTAGTTTCTGCTTATGTCTTTATGACTCCCTTCTTTATTTTTGTGGTCTATCTGGCTCTCCTTATTTTAATGTCTGAAGTTGGATGTTTAGCTCATTATTTTTTAGACTGTCTTGATGTTTACTGCATGCTATATAATAAATCTAAGTACTGCTTTAACTCTGTTATACAAGTTTTGATACATAGTGTTTTCATAATTATTTAATTCTAAGAAAATTTTGTTTTCTATTATAATTTTGCCTTTAATTATTTACAAGTATGTTTCTAAATCTTCAAATGTATTTTTCCAGTCATTCTTGGTTTTGATTCATAACCTACCTATATTGTTTAATTATAGGTATTCTTTATGAAAATAATTCATTGAAATTTGTTTGGGTTCATTTTATATCTCAGCACATGGTAAATTTTTGAAGATTTTTCAAGATAACTTCAAAAGAATGTACATTCTCCAGTTGTTGGTTTGCATGTTAAGTTTATAAATGCTCAAATGTATAGATTGTACCTTTTAAGTCATCTAAATTCTTACTGATGTATTGTTTGTGTGATCAATTAATTACTAAGAGAAGGAACAGTAGTCCATGACAGAGGAGTAACTTGTGTCATGCAAACCCTCCTAATGAGAACAACTATAATATGTGGAAGAAATAAAAAATAGCCATATGAGGTCATCAAAATGCACCCAAAACAGTCAGTAATTGAATGATAAGATCCTAGAGTGAAGAAAAATGTACTGAGATAAGTCCTACATTTATCTATTGCTTTTTTCCCCCAGAGAATTTGTTGACTCTTGGCATGGAGTGTAAATTCTGAAAAGAGAGTAGTAGAACCCTACAGTTTGCAGTGGTATCAGTGGGCTGAGGGACAAACATTGGGAGCAGCCAGGACTGAGGAGCCAATATCATTGAGAGGGAAGAAATGGTAGAGAAATTAGCCAAAATTCTGAATTCAGTTCCTCCTATGTCAGTGATAGATTCCTAAGCTGCACATGCCTGGTATGGAGGCTATGAAACCAAGCAGAATGCATCTTGCATTTGCTAAAGCAGAGATTTTGACAGTGTTGAGGGTTTAAAAATAACATTGCGTCATAGGAAGACTTTGTCTAAATTAAGATTATCTAATTTTCCAATTTTTTTTTTCCTCACAATCTTATAGTTTCATTTACCATTAAAACTGATTCATTTGGAACTTATTCCAGTGTAAAGTCCAAGATAGACTTTATTTTTTGCCATATGGCTATCCATTTGTCCTCGAACCACTTATTTAATAATCAACTTTTTTCTTCTGATTTGAGATGTTATCTTCATCACAGAGAAAATTGGCATCTTAAAATAAATATAGCCAAAATTAGAGTCAGACATTTTGTTCTCAAACTCACCCTCCTCTGTCCCTTCTCCAAAGTTTCCTGTTTCAATGAATGATACCACTAGTCATCCATTTGTTAAACCAAAACCTTAAACTCATCCTTTACTCCTCTTTTCTTTAAACCAATTGCCCATTCCTTCTACAAATTTTATTGTGTCACCTTCAAAAATATATACAGGATGTGACCACTTTTCACCACCTCCACAGTTATCGTCTTGTGTCCAAGCTATCAATATGTTCTTCTGGGCTCCTGAAATAGCCTCTTAACTGTCTCTTTGCTTCCATTCTTGCCTTCGCTTTCTTAATTCACTATATTCGATTCTTCACACTGCAGCCAACGTGATTTTTTTAAAAACCTAAATCAGTTAAGAGCCATATGATGGTTTCCCATAAGACTCAGGATAAAATCTAAAATGTTTACCATGATCTTATATGATCTAATGCTCATCTTCCAAACGCCTTCTCTACCACTCTTGCCCTAGTCATTTTTTATTATCCACCTCAACGTTCTTCAAACATTCAACACATTCTCTAGGACCTTGTGCTTGCTATTATTTTATTTAAAATGTTTGGATTTGGGGGGCTGGGTTTAGTGGTGCACACCTGTAGTTCCATCACTTTGGGAGGCAGGCGGATCACTTGAGGTCAGGAGTTCAAGCCCAGCCTGGCCAACATGGTGAACCCCTGTCTCTACTAAAAATACAAACAAATTAGCAAGGAGTGGTGGTGGGTGCCTGTAATCCCAGCTACTCAGGAGGCTGAGGTGAGAGAATCACTTGAACCCAAAAGGCAGAGGTTGCAGTGAGCCAAGACTGGTCTACTGCATTCCAGTCTGGGTGACAGAGCAACACTACATCTAAAAAAAAAAAAAATTAAAAAATAAAATAAAATAAAATAATAAAGTATTTGGATTTTTTTCTGCCAGATATACACAAGGCTCACATTCTTAGGTCAATTAAAGCTTTCATTCAAATGTCCCTTTCTCTGATCTTCTACTAATACCTACCTAAAATATTACATTGCCACTTTCTATTTTCTTACTCTGTTTATTTTTCTTTACACAATATTATATACACACATGTGCATGCATACACACACACATATGCATGTATATTTCCCATTTGATTAACTACACATTCACTTAACTAAACTGTTGGCTTTTTCCATATTTTTCAATCTGGTATCCAATAGTATTTTAAAATATATATTAAAATTCTGCTGGAATCTAAATATATTGCTTTGACATTCTCTGATATGCCAGTAAATCTACTCAAAAAAGAAGAATGAGACCCATTTGCAATACTTGTTTCCTATGAATCAATGCTTTTTTCCAGTAATAACTACTTCTTTCACTAAAATGTCTTACCAAGCCATCTGCATAATCAACTTCTTAAAATTTTTTAGAAGTTGTATTGAACTGATTAGTCTCTAGTACAGCTAAAACCTCTTTTTTCTTCATTAGTTTCTTTAAGAATATTCCATTTGAGTACCATTTTCATTCCATCAAATTTTCCAAAATTATTGGCTATCGTTCTGGTGTTTTTAGTACTCTGAAATAGAATTCCCTTGAACATGAAGACTTGAACTCATTTGAAAGCATAAAATTCATGCAGCAGAAGATTAGAATAAGAAGAATGATCCAGGCAGATATAAGCAGCACCCATAATCAATGGCCAAGTGAGAAGAGCTCTGTCATGTCATTGTCTATTTGTGTGTATCAGAGACAAAACCCCATAAACCCTTGAAAATATAAATAACCTTCTCATGTTTTGATTCCATGCTTACTATGAAATCTGATTATCACAAGCTTTAAAAACTATTCCTAGAGCTGGAAATAGAGTATCTCTTCAGGAAGAAACTATTATTGTTTGGAAAATAAGTTGATGAGGTTGAATTGGTAGGTGAGATCTTATAAGTATTGGTTCTCAAAAACAACAACAACAACAACAAGAAAACCAAAGAAATAAAGTTCTGTGCTCCAGAAATAAAGAGCAAATTATTTGAGGTTGGGAAGTATCTTTTTTTTTTTTTTTTTTTTCGAGACAGAGTCTCGCGCTGTCGCCCAGGCTGGAGTGCAGTGGCCGGATCTCAGCTCACTGCAAGCTCCGTCTCCCGGGTTTAGGCCATTCTCCTGCTTCAGCCTCCCGAGTAGTTGGGACTACAGGCGCCCGCCACCTCACTCGGCTAGTTTTTTTGTATTTTTTAGTAGAGACGGGGTTTCACCGTGTTAGCCAGGATGATCTCGATCTCCTGACCTCGTGATCCGCCCGTCTCGGCCTCCCAAAGTTCTGGGATTACAGGCTTGAGCCACCACTCCCGGCTGAGGTTGGGAAGTATCTTTATTGTCAATGTTCTGTGCTGTTTTTGAAGGTGGATGTATTAATGTGTGATATGGTTTGTCTGTTTCCCTATTCAAATCTCACCTTGAACCGTATCTCCCAGAATTCCCACGTGTTGCGGGAGGGACCAGGGGGGAGGTAATTTAATCATGGGGGCCGGTCTTTCCCGTGCTATTCTCATGATTGTAAGTCTCACAAGATCTAATGGGTTTATCAAGGGTTTCTACTTTTGCTTCTTTCTCATTTTCTCTTGCTGCTGCTATGTAAGAAGCGCCTTTTGCCTCCTGCCATGATTCTGAGGTCTCCCCAGCCATGTGAACTTTTTCTACCCAGTCTCATGTATGCCTTTGTCCATATCATGAAAATGGACTAATACAGTAAATTGGTAATAGGAGAGTGGGGCATTGCTGAAAAGATACTCAAAAATGTGGAAGTAATTTTAGAACAGGCAAAGGTTGGAACAGTTTGGAGGGTTCAGAAGAAGACAGGAAAATGTGGAAAAGTTTGAAACTTCCTAGAGACTTGTTGAATGACTTTGACCAAAAGCCTAATAGCAATATGGACAATAAGGTCCAGGCTGAGGTGGTCTCAGATGGAGATGAGGAAGTTTTGGAAAATGGAGCAAAGATGACTCATGTTATGTTTTAGATAAGACTGGTGGCATTTTGCCCCTGCCCTAGAGATTTGTGGAACTTTGAACTTGAGGAAGATGATTCTTCTGGCAGAAGAAATTTCTAAGGAGCAAAGCATTCAAAAGGTGACTTGGATGCTGTTAAAAGCTTCCATTTTTGAAACGGAAACAGCATGAAAGTTCAGAAAATTTGGAGCCTGATGATGCAGTAGAAAAGAAAAACCCATTTTTTGATGAGAAATTCAAGCTGGCTGCAGAAATTTGCATAAGCAGCAAGGAGCCTAATGTGAATCCCCAAGACCATGGGGGAAAATGTCTCTAGGCCATATCAGTGACCTTCATGGCAGCCCCTCCCGTCACAGACCTGGAGGCCCAGGAGGAAAAAGTGGTTTTGTGGACCAGGTCCAGGGTGCCCATGCTGTGTGCAGCCTAGGGACTTGGTGTCCTGTATCCTAGCTGCTCCAGCCGTGGCTGAAAGGGGCCAACATAGAGTTTGAGCTGTGGTCTCAGAGGGTGGAAGCCCCAAACCTTGGCATCTTCCATGTGTTGTTGAGCCTGCAGGCACACAGAAGTCAAGAATTGAGGTTTGGGAACCTCCGCCTAGATTTCAGAAGATGTATGGAAACACCTGGATACCTAGGCAGAAGTTTGCTGCAGGGGCGGGGCCCTCATGGAGAACCTCTGTTAGTCCAGTGCAGAAGGGAAATGTGGAGTCAGAACCCCCATACAGAGTCCCTACTGGGGCACTGCCTAGTGGAGCCGTGAGAAGAGGGCCACCGTCCTCCAGACCCTAGAATGAGAGATCCACCAACAGCTTGCACTATGCACCTGAAAAAGCTACAGACACTCAACACCAGCCCATGAAAGCAGTCAGGAGGGAGGCTGTATCCTGCAAAGACACAGCGGCAGTGCTGTCCAAGACCATGGGCATCCACCTCTTGCATCAGTGTGACCTGGATGTGAGACCTGGAATCAAAGAAAATCATTTTGTAGCTTTAAAATTTGACTGTCCTGCTGGATTTTGGACTTGCATGGGCCCTGTAACCCCTTTGTTTTGGCCAATTTCTCCCATTTGGAATGGCTGTAGTTACCCAATACCTGTATCCCTATTGTATCTAGGAAGTAGCTAGCTTGCTTTTGATATTACAAGCTCATAGGTGGAAGGGACTGGCCTTGTCTCAGCTGAGACTTTGGACTGTGGGCTTTTGGGTTAATGCTGAAATGAATTAAGATTTTGGGTGACTGTTGGGAAGGCATGATTGGTTTTAAAATGTGAGGACATGAGATTTGGAGGGTAAGGGGTGGAATTATATGGTTTGGCTCTGTCCCCACCCAAATCTCAACTTAAATTGTATCTCCCAGAATTCCCACATGTTGTGGGAGGGACCAAGGGGGAGGTAATCGAATCATGGGAGCTGTTCTTCCCTGCGCTATTCTCATAGTAGTGAATAAGTCTCACGAGATCTGATGGGTTTATCAGGAGTCTCCACTTTTCCTTCTTCCTCATTTTCTCTTGCTGCTGCCATGTAACAAGTGCCTTTCACCTCCCACTATGATTCTGAGGCCTCCCCGGCCATGTGGAACTGTAAGTCCAATTAAACCTATTTTTCTTCCTAGTCTCGGGTATGTCTTTGTCAGCAGCATAAACACAAACTAATACAATGTGTCACTTGTGTATAATTTAAAATTCATAAAAAATAGCATCAACAAAACAAAGAACTAAAATCTGGATACTGGGGAAATCAGGGAAGAGAGGTGAGTAGAGGAGAAAATATTATTGGGCATCTTGGTAGAGTGGCCAAAGTACTTTTAAGAACATGGTTACCTAACTTAGAATTACAAGTTTTATGTTTTCTTATGTTGAAAACCCTGTCAGCCTCCCAATACCTTCTGTAAAGTCTTATACACGAATCTTTGCCCTTTAGCCTTGTTCTGTGTGTGTATGATGGTAGAGGGGAATCTAAGAACAAGAGATTGTTTCCTATTCTGGATAGCTTGATCAGGGAGAAAGAAAGAGCTACAGGAATTCTAAGTAGGTAACCAGCGAAAGAATGAATCATGAGGCAGAACTGACTGTAAACTGTAAGCCCATTAGCACACATAAAAAAGTGGAGATGGAGATGGAGATAACTAAAGAGATTAGTGGAGATGATTTGAGCTGCTGAGTTTCATGATATTTTGATTTTTTTCCTTGTCTATGGGAGGATAATGCTCCAATCCAGTGAACATAAATACCTTGTTCCAATGAGCATTTTCATACATTAGTTGGCATGCTATTTATGAAGAGTGTAAGTCTCAGGTGAATTCTATTATTATGAGTCACCATTTTCGAATTGACCTGACTCAGATGGAATCAACCTAGGTGCCTGTCCGTGGTGAATTGGATGAAGAAAATGTGGTACACATACACCACAGACTACTACACAACCATAAAAAGTATAAAATTATGTTCTTTGTAGCAACATACAGGTGGAGGCCATTACCCTAAGCAAATTAACACAGAAACAGAAAACCAAATATCGCATGTTCTCACTTGTAAGTGGGAGCTAAACACTGAGTATACGTGGGCATAAAGTTGAGAACAATGGACATTGAGGACTACTAGTTGGGGGAGAGAGGAACGGGGGTCACACAGTATACCCACGTACCAAACCTGCACATGGATCCCCAAGTCTAAATAAAAGTTGAACTTTTTTAAGAAAAAGAACTAACTCAGATTATTGACCGGTCTTCTTTGAACCTATGAAGTGGAGGTTCATCTCCTAATTCATGTTAAATTTACCATGGGACTTTTTAGCATTCAGCTATTCTTTCCTGGAGAACCCTGTAACGTGCTTATATTATTCAACTTCTATACTGATAGCTTTCATTTGCTTCCCTTCTCTGTTTGTTGTTGTTGTTGTTGTTGTTATTGAGATGGAGTTAGACTCTTGTCACCCAGGCTGGAGTGCAATTGCACAATCTCTGCTCACTGCAACCTTCCTCCCGGGTTCAAATGATTCTCCTGCCTCAGCCTCCTGAGTAGCTGGGATTACAGGCACCTGTCACCATGCCCGGCTAAGTTTTGTATTTTTAGTAGAGAGGGGGTTTCACTGTGTTGGCCAGGCTGGTCTCAAACTCTGGACCTCAGTTGATCCGCTCACCTTGGCCTCCCAAAGTGCTGGGATTACAGACATGAGCTACTGCGCCTGTCCTTATCCCCTCTCTTTTGAGTCATTTTTCTATTTAAAAAATGTCTGGGACAGCAAATCATACCAACTTTTCTTTTGGATTCCATATAATCTTCTCTGTTCAAGCATAGGTCATAAATCTGACTGTGTCCATGCTTGCCCTCTTGCCTGGGACCTCAGTCAAGTTATTTAGTCTTTCTGAGCCTCAATTTTAATTTTTGTAAGGTGGAGATAATAATAACATCATTAAAACAGCAATAATTAAACAAGATACATACTTGCCAAAGTGCTTATTACCTTTCTAGCTACATAATAAGGGCTTAAATTAATCTCAGTTCATCTTATTATTTAAAGATTCTGCTGACTTTAATCACAAGTTCTTTCTTAACTTGAGGGTAGCATTTTTTTTCTCCGCAGTGGGATTGCTATCAAGGCCAAGTGAGAAATTACTAACTCTGTTGCTTCTGGCTGAATGACACTTCTCCGCTAATTTCTTCTCTGCTTTTGTAATTCTTGGCTCAAATGGCAGGTTGGTTCTCTACAAAAATTTCATAATCCATTAATTACATTAGTGGGGATTATAACTATTTTGGAGAGAAAAATTTAATCTTCTCTGTTTAGCATTTTGTAGAGGTTGAAGCTATGAAAACATTCACACTAGGCTATGAATGGCAGCAAGCCAGATGTGGAGATAGAAAATATAGCCACTGTTTTTTAATAGTATCTTACTGATTTCTAGGTGTTAGGCAGGGGTTAAGCTTGCTAAAATTATGTTGAATTCCCTAAAATAAATGCCACTGTATGCACTCTTTTAGAACTTAGTTATTATTTCCTAGAAAACTTTGTCATGTGTCTTATACTACTGAACTTTCACCTTGTTGGCACTCATGTTTTAGAACTTCTCATCTTTTTTGAATCATTTACGTTTTCAAAAATTTGAGTGATCTGACCATATCTACCTTTTTTTCACTCTTATACCATCTTTTCTCTTAAATATAGACCACAAACCTGATTATTACCAGGACTCTCCTTGCCCGCTTAAGCCCTGCCTAATATCCATAAATTGATAAAATGTGTTGTTAAGAATAATGTAGTTTTAAAATAAAGAGAGTGTAACTACAAAACTAACAATTAAAAGTAAGTGAAAATGTTAGGTGCAAAGTAACACTTCCCAAATGCTTAAATTCACTGTTCCAGTATAGAATTATACTATACAAGTCAGACTAATAGTGTAATTTCTGAATCTGTTTCCTCTTTTTCAAAAAAATGATTGGATAATATGATCTGATCCACTAACCTTCCAGAAAAAAGATTTACATCAATATGAGCTTTATTATTATCAACAATGTTCTGGCTCTTTTCAGATCTTTGATTCAGGTTTGTTGAAATAAAGCTCAGAACAGACAAAACAACTTGAAAAAAAGAAAACTGTCCTTCAGTGGAAATTGTCTTTATTGCATCTGCCAGAATACCAAGTGATGAGATAAATCAGGACTTAGCTTTTTATTAGGCAAGTCAGATTTCTCAGATCAATGTTTTGTTTGAATAAAGATAATTAGGAAATTTTTGCTCATCTTAAAGAAAATATGCAAATCTATTTTTTTTCTTTTTAGGGAACAGGAAGAAATTTAGCATAATTTCAGGCAGAGTGAATTAGGAATGTTAAGGTTTTTCAAAAGAAGTATTTCTTATAGAAAATGTGATCTCTCTAAAATTGTCTATCTCCAGCAAGAATCCTTGGTTGTCATCATCACCAAATGCCCACATATGTTTATAGTTTTCTAAGGGTTTTATGTTTCCTTGAATGTTTAAAATATTCTGTCTCTTTCAAAAAGTGTTTGAAAGGCATGCAACAAAGAATATAAATAACCAAACTTCCTTCCTTCCTTCCTTCCTTCCTTCCTTCCTTCCTTCCTTCCTTCCTTCCTTCCTTCCTTCCTCCCTTCCTTTTCTTCTTTTCAATCATCTGTCAACAAACATTTTTGCCAGCACTTAAAATAAATACGAATGATAATAATGAAAAGATGATGAGGAAACCAATATAAATGAGACATAATCATGTCTCGAGGAGCTCACAGCCTAGTGGGAGAGACAGGAAAGACTAAGTATAACAATAAAGATAAGAAAATGCTCTGAGAACAGAGAGCAGAGTTGACCAACACTACCCTGGGGAATCAAAGAAGGCTTTACAGAGAAGAAGGCACTGAAGCTAGGTCTTAATTATTGTTAAAAAAAAAAATCAAAAAGATTTTGTCAGGCAAAAAGAAGCAAGGTCAATCCAGAGAGAAGAAACATCACAAGCAGAAGAAGGGTTTCACATAAAGATCTGACAAGAGAGACAAGGCCAGGAGACAGCTGGTTCTGTTCTGTGTCAAAGATGCAATGCAGAGAAGTCTGTTGACTTTAGCAGAACAGCTGATAAATTACTTTTCTCACATGCTACAAATATTTGTCAAAGCTGTTCTCTTGTGAAGTGTCAGGATGTCAGTCCAGAGGATGACATCAACATTTTTCTTTAGTTTCTTACTTTTTTACTTTCTATACTTTTCTTTCCCTTTACACACCTCATATTCACTGGGTTATTAAAGACTGGTCTGTTCTAAGAAAAATAAATTGGTAGCCTGTGAAGATGAGTAAGATTTTTACAATTTTCTGGAGAGAGGAGAAGAATGCACAGGAAAAATAAGACTGCAGTGGTGCCTAAGAGTCCCACTTATATCATAGTATTAAACTACCTTTGTGGAGGAAGGAAAAGGGAACTCGGTTGTGCCAGGCTAGGAGGTGGACATTTTATATCTTACTTTTGAATTCCTGGCCTCAAGTGATCTTCTCACTTTGGCCTCCCAAAAAGCTGGGATTACAGGCATGAGCCATTGTGACCAACCCTATATCTTATTGTCAATCCCCATGAAATACGAAGGCCTTTCAGTGTTTTGAGAACCCCGATCTGGTTCATGGTTCTAACCTGCTAACACTCTAGCCTCATTGCCAACCATTCTTTCCATCACTTACTGGCCTTCCAGCTGGTCCTTAAATGTGAAAAGCATGCTTTCCATCTGCCTAGCACTCTTTTACTTCAGATATCCACGTCTCTTTTGCTCTGACATCCTTCAGGTCTCAACTCAAAGTAGCCTTCCCTGACCACACTACATGAAACAGGATCCACCTGCCCCACATTGTACTCCAGTCTCTTCCTCTAGCTTATTTTTCTTCTCAAAGTACTTATTGACAGAGTATGTATCGTTATTTCTATATTTCATTGTCTTTATCTTCCCACTGGAGTTTGAGCTCTATGAAAACAGGCATTAGTCTATTTGGTTCAAAAAAAGTTTTTTTAAAGAGTTGACATGTAGTTCCAATCAATGGTAGACTGGATTAAAAAATGTGGTGCATATATACCATGGAATATTTTGCAGCTAGAAAAGATAGTGAGATCATGTCCTTTGCAGCGACCTGGAAGGAGCTGGAGGTCATTATCCTAAGCAAACTAACGTAGAAACAGAAAACCAAAAACTGCATATTCACTTATAAGTAGAAGTTGAACATTGAGTACATAAGGAAACAAAGAAGGGAACAACAGACATGAGGACCTACTTGAGGGTAGAGTGTGGGAGAAGGGTGAGGATTGCAAAACTACCTATCATGTGCTATGCTTATTACCTGGGTAATGAAATAATCCATACACCAAGCCACCAGGACATGCAATTTACCTATATAACAAACCTGCATATGTACCCCTGAACCTAAAAGTTAAAAAAAGAGTTGACATTTAGTAAATAGTTAATAGATATTTTAATAATAAATCATTTATATTGATACTATTAACAACATTTTACGGATGAGAAGCCCGAACTTCAGACAAGGGTAATAATTTGCCTGGGGTTCCATGACTCACAAGGCATCTAGATCTGAATATATGATGTCCCCCAAAGCCATGAGTTTCCCACTAAACCAAAACTTATTCCCTAAAAGGATGCCTTCCATGAGACATATCTTTAGACGTAACTCATAAGCTTATTGCTTACAATATTAATCACGGTTCCTAATTGTAAAAACCCAATCCTCTATAGCTAGTTTAAGCAAAAATGGATTTATTAACAGTTACAGACCATTCACAGAATTATTGGCAGGGCTGAAGAAACAGACTCGGATTGAGCTTCCAGAAATGACTTTAACACCACACCAAAGAACTGGCCTGCCAAGGAGCTGCTGCTCTCTCCACTTTCAAGGAACTGCAGAATCAGGAAAGTAGTTGACATGGCTCCTGTCAACACCTCGGCCATGAACACAAAGCTGCTGAATCAGGGAAGTCACCACTAGAGGTGCCAGATCCAGAATTTTACCACCGTTGCCATGATCCTCGCCAGCAAAATAACCACGTCATATTCCGGCTCTCTTTCTATTTATCTCCCTTCTACACTAAAGATTCATACAATCGTATCCAATTGGTGAAGTTCAACTCACATTCAGAAATTTTGCTGCAGTGGATTATGAGGGATATAATTCTTTGGTTTCCCAGGCTAAGCAGGACTGGAAGGCAGCTTATAAGGGGTTCAGAACCTTGTTGGCAGAGCAAATCCACTGTCCTATGTTAGGCAATTGTTAGTGCACAATTTTATTCAATCTTCACAGAAACACTGTAAAGTAGGTACCATTTTGCTTACTGAATTGAAGAAGAGATGGAGAACTGAAGAAGAAGAACTCTGTATTAGTCAGGGTTCTCTTACAGGTACAGAACTAATAGGATGTATATATTATATACATAACACATATATATTCTATATGGGAGTATATTAAGTATTAACTTACATGATCACAAAGGTCTCACAATAGGCTGTCTGCAAGCTGAGGAGCAAGGAGAGCCAGTCCAAGTCCCAAAGCTGAAGAACTTAGATTCTGGTGTTTCAGGGCAGGAAGCATCCAGCACAGGAGAAAGATGTAGGCTAGGAGCCTAGGTCAATCTCTTCTTTTCACATTTTTTTCTGCCTGCTTTGTATCCATAAGCTGATTAGATTGTGCCCACCAAATTAAGGGTAGATCTGCCTTCCCCAGCCCACTGACTCAAATGTTAATCTCTTTTGGCAACACCCTCACAGGCACACCCAGAATTAATACTTCATATCCTTCAATCCAATCAAGTTGACACTCAGTGTTAACCATCACGAGTCAACCCCTTGTCAACCCGAACCCATACACATCTCCTGAGATCATACATAATCTTCAAATAAAGACAACAATGAGGTCATAATTATGCCTAACATAATACAACTATCCTTCGTACAACTGGAAATGCACCGATCCCCAACCCAAATATTATTACATGAAGTTAACATACTTAAATGCTGACATGAAGTCAATAAATCTCGTGTCACATGATAAAGGAAAGGGAAATAAAATGAAGATATTTTCTTAGTACAAATGTAAACATGCACAAACATGCTTTTAACAAAAGAAGGAGGAAATACTCATGACAGTTACGGTTCTTATTTCTGCAGCTGGTCACGTAGTCGTAGCTGGTATTGATGACTACCTTCTTCTACTACCCATTCTGTATTCCCTTTGTCTTCAGCAAGCACCTCAGCAGGTTGTGGTTTTTGTCTTGGCAGAGAAACCCAAACTTTCATTCCTGAAGGGTCTGGACCATTTGTAGTCCTGCCTGGATTGGGCTGTTGTAGTTTCCCATTATTGATCCTAATCACAGGGCATGGTAATACTAAGAAATGTCCTAATGGATCTCCTGTATTCCATGCATACTCTTCCTTACCTCCATTGTGGAGTAGTAGACTGATTTCATCTTGATAGTCCGGATCAATTGCCCCAGCCAACACTGTAACTCCCTTCTAAGCCTGCTGATTTAAAGGTAGGAGGAGTCCTGTGTCCAGGTGGCAATCTTAACTTCCAGTTTAATGGAATCATTCTTGTGTCTCCTGATAGTAGTGTTCCTTGCTCTGGAACTAAGACCTCTAGGCCAGCAGAACATAATGTCACAGGAACAGGAAGCAAACATTTCGCTAGTGGATCACTAGGGGTGATGGTGAGTGGTGCCACTTTCACTTCTGCCCCTTGATTCCTGGACCCATGAATCCTGGCTATGAGAGAAACAATACCATATATTGGATGCTGATTCAGAGAATACACAGCCTTGTGGAGAACTTTGCTCCAGCCCTGCAAAGTATTGTCACCTAGTTGGCATTGTAATTATGACTTCAAAAGATCATTCCATCATTCCATCAATTCAGCTGCTTCAGGATAATGGAGAACATGGTAAGACCGGTGAATTCCATAAGCATGAGCCCACTGTCCCACTCATTTAGCCGTAAAGTGAGGGCCTTGGTCAGAGGCAATGCTGTATGGAATACCATGACGGTGGATAAAGCATTTTATGAGTCTGCAGATGGTAGTCTTGGCAGAAGCATTGCATGCAGGATAGGCAAATCCATATCTGGAGTAAGTGTCTATTCCAGTGAGGACAAACCTCTGCCCTTTCCAATGATGGAAGAGGTCCAATATAATCAACCTGCCACCAGGTAGCTGGCTGATCACCCCAAAGAATGGTGTCATATCAAGGGCTCAGTGTTGGTCTTTGCTGCTGGCAAATTGGGCACTCAGCAGTGGCTGTAGCCAGGTCAGCCTTTGTGAGTGGAGGTCCATGTGCTAAGCCCATGCATAACCTCCATTCCTGCTACCATGGCCACTTTGTTCATGAGCCCATTGGGAGATGACAAGGGTGGCTGGGGAAGGAGGCTGAGTGGTGTCCACAGAACAGGTCATCCTATACACTTGATTATTAAAATCCTCCTTTGCTGAGGTAACCCATTGGTGAGCACTCACATGGGATACAAATATCTTTACAGTTTTTGACCACTCAGAGAGGTCCATCCACATGCCTCTTCTCCATATTTCTGTGTCACCAATTTTCCAATCATGCTTCTTCCAAGTCCCTGACCATCCAGCCAAACCATTGGCCAGAGCCCATGAATTCGTATATAATCACACATCTGGCCATTTCTCCTTCCATGCAAAGGGCACAACCAGGTGCACTACTCGAAGTTCTGCCCACTGGGGAGATTTCCCTTCACCCCTGTCCTTCAGGGAGGTCCTAGAAAGGGGCTGCAGTGCTACAGTTGTCTACTTTTGGGTGGTGCCTGCATATCGTGCAGAATCATCTGTGAACCAGCCCCTAGTCTTCTCTTCCTCTGTCAACTGATCATGGGGAACTCTCCATGAGGCCATCGGTGCAGGCTGGGGGAGAGAAGGCAGGAGTGGAGACCATGGGCATTTGAGCCACTTCCTCATGTAAGTTACTTGTTCCTTCAGGACCTGCTCGAGTCTGATCATGTATACTACTTCCATTTGGTGATGGAATACTGATGTGCACAACCCACTTTATGGCTAGATGGCCCAGAAAGCACCCAGTTCATGATAGGCAGTTCAGGTCACATGGTGACTTGATGACCCATAGTCAAATGTTCAGTTTCCACCAAAGCCCAGTAACAGGCCAAGAGCTGACTTTCAAAAGGAGAATAGTTATTTGCAGAAGATTGGAGGGCCTTGCTCCAAAATCCTAGGGCCCTCTGCTGTGATTCACCTGTGGAGGCCTGCCAAAAGCTCCAAACAGCATCCCTATCTGCCACTGACACCTCAAACACCATTGGATCTGCTGGGTCATATGGCCCAGGTGTCAGAGCAGCTTGCACAGCAGCCTGGACCCATTGCAGAGCCTTCTCTTGTTCTGGACCCCCCTTTTGGGTCATTTGATAAATGGGTCAGAGTAACACACCCAAATGAGGATTGTGTTGTCTCCAAAATCCAAATAGGCCCACTAGGCATTGTACCACTTTCCTGGTTGTAGGGGTGGCCAAATGCAGCAACTTTTTCCTTCACCTTAGAAGGACAAGCCCTACACCACTGGACCCCAAGAAATTTTACTGAGGTAGAAGGTCCCTGAATTTCCCATCCTCTGGCATGCAAATGTCTCACCGATAAATCCAGTGTGTTTGCTACTTCTTGTTCACTGGATCCAATTAGCATAATATCATCAATGTAATGGACCAGTGTGATATCTTGTGGAAGCAAAAAGTGATCAAGGTCTCTCCGAATAAGATTATGACACAAAGCCAGAGATGATACACCCTGAGGTAGGACAGCAAAGGTATGTTGCTGGCCTTGCCAGCTGAAGGCAAATTGCTTCTAGTGGGCCTTACAGACAGGAATGGAGAAAAAGGCATTTGCCAAGTCAATGACTGCATACGAGGTACCAGGAGATGTGTTAATTTGCTCAAGCAATGAAACCACACCTTGTATAGCAGCTGCAATTGGAGTCTCCACTTAGTTAAGCTCATGATAATCCACTGTCATTCTGCAAGATCCATCTTCTGCACAGGCCAAATGAGAGAGTTGAATGGGGATGTGGTGGGAATCACCGCCCCTGCATCTTTCAAGTCCTTGTTGGTGACACTGATATCCACAATCTCTGCAGGGATGAAATATTGTTTCTGACTTACTATTTTTCTAGAAAACTGTAGAAAATTTTTCTAGAAAATTTTCTAGTAATAGTAAATTTGGGTAGAGGCAGCACTAATGGCTTCCATTTGTCCTTTCCCACCATAGAAGCCTTCACCCTACCAGTCAGGGAGCCAATGTGGGGGTTCTACTAGCTGCTAAGTGTGTCTATGCCAATTATGCATTCCAGCACTGGGAAAATGAGGACAGGATGAGTCCGGGGATCCACTGGATCCACTGTACGTCAGATCCGAGCTAAAACTCCATTAATTACCTGACCTCCATAAGTCCCTACTTTAACTGGAGGACCACAATGACATTTTAGGTCCCCTGGAATCAACATCAGCTCAGAGCCAGTGTCCAGTAGTCCCTGAAATGTCTGATCATTTCCCTTTCCCCACTGCACAGTTACCCTGGTAAAAACCCGGACGTCTCCTTGGGGAAGGGTGTGAGAGAGATTCACTGCATAAATTGTCAGTGATGAAGTGAAATCCTTCCTCAGTGGGACCCAGCCTCCCCTTCATTCAAGGGATTCTGGGTCTGCAAACTGGCTTAAGTCTGGAAGCTGATTGGGGGGCCATGATTCTCTGTTTTTATAAATAAAATTTGTCTTTTGTCCATTCGACCTAGAACTTTTCTGTTTGTATAATTTAAGTAGGAATGCATGATTTCAGAATTGCTCTGGACTAGTGACTATGAGGGGCCTTCCATGCTTTCCCTTTCAAAATAGGAGCATATATTGCGGTTATTCTGTTTCCATCCCATTGTATAATCAGTGTGTGGAGGGCAGATTGTCTTGAAAGTTTTTAGGTCTGTAGAATATGAGCCTCATCCGAACGTGATGTAGACCAGAACGTGATTCTGGACTTTGATCTTGAGGCTGGGATTGAATGAGACTCTTGGGAATGCTCGTGGGGGACCCACATTTGTGTGTGGAAAGATATTAAAATATGCATGCAAGGTGGAATGTGATAATTTAGAATGCCTCACAGCAAATATTCACTCTCTTCTTCCTTCTACCATAGGTAAAAAGAACTTCCTAATATAGCTTCCCAGCATGGCTTTGATCATGTGACCTTTTGGCTAATGTGATGTCAGTAGAAGGGGTATTATTATAGGAAAGACTCGAAGGGTATTTGCACAGTGAGTGTTGCTATCTTGCACTTCTCCCTGAGAAGAACATAGCATGGATAGCCTGCTGGCCAAGGATAGAAGGTTTGTGGAGAAGAACTAGGCACAACATTGTAGCCTGAGGACGAGGCCAGCTTTGCCTGGCTTGGATCAGAGGACCCTCAGCAGTTCCCTAAGCATGAAAGTGAGATTAATTGTTTTAAGCCATTAAGTTTCAAGTTTTGGAGCAGTTTGTTGTGCAGCAAGAACTGATATAAAAATTTAATAAAAAATGATAGCATTCTGAAGAGCTGCCTCCAATGGTCAAGAAATAAGGAAACTAAAGTAGTAATCAGAAGGTTGCTTAGAGTAAATACAAGAAATCTAAATAAAGAGAGTTTAAGACTCTTATGAAATACCCACCTGCCAGAACACATTTCTGCAGGTGACAGTGTTATTAGCAATAGTGACCTCTGATTTTAAACATCAGAAATCAACTTTGGCAAACTCAAGAAGACTCAAAAAGAATGTACTGTAGTTGTATAGTATGTACTGTATTATATAGTTGACAAAATTAAAGGAATAACTGAGTTATCAGACTCTGAGAAGTTCAAAACTAGGGAACTGATTTAGCAGCATAAACTCAGAGACAGTTTTATTCTTAACATTTAGATCACCAGAGTCTGACAGCCTTGCTGATTTCATGAGATCAATCTCATGGAGAGAAGGAGGGGTCAGGCTATTAAGACTGATGGCATCACCAGGAACACATGAAGTGAAGGAAAGACAATTGATCATTAACCATTCTCTGGGCCAGGCGCAGGCTCACACCCGTAATCCCAGCCCTTTGGGAGGCTGAGGTGGGTAGATTGCTTAAGGTCAAAAGTTCGAGACCAACCTGGCCAACATAGTGAAACCCCATCTCTACCAAAAGAAAATACAAAAATTAGCTGGATATGTTGGCATGCGCCTGTAGTACCAGTCACTCGGGAGGCACGAAAACAAAAGAAAAAAAACAGTTCTCAGTTTTCTCACCTCTTGAATGGCCTAGATAATTTTTTATCCTCTTACTCTCAATATTTTCTATTAGCAAGTTACCCAAGGATCCCAATATTAAAATATTACGTCATGTTCCAATTTGCATCAAAGTTTTATTAAATCAGAAGATGCCTGATTTTCTTTTTAAGAAACTATTTCTAAACCATAATGACCTTAAGTACATTAATTCATTGATTATTGAATATTGTGAACACCTACTCTATAAATAAAATGTTTGAATTTTGTAATCAGACTTTGGAGTACCTTTACTTGGGGCCATCCAACACTCTCCCTTTCCTCACAGGCTTAACTATAGCACCTTACATAAGTAAATCACACAATGCTTTTTAAGGGCTTCACAGCCAATAGATAATTTAGTTCTCAGGATAGCCTGTTAAGTGTCAGCTTGTCTTCTTTGATTCTACTCTAGAAAAAAAATATTTTAAAAAAATCCTTGAAACTGGTTTCCTGCTAATTTCTGAATATTTTTCTTAATACATTGTTACCAGTCTCTGGAAAATATAGATTCTGTTGTCTATTTTTTTCTCTGGTTTTTTCAGGCTGCAGATAAAGGGTTCTTCATATTTCTGGGGAGGTGGGGCAGGCACAGATAAAAACATCACCCTTGAGCCTTTGCAACATTACTTTCACTTTAATTATTACTCTGTAGACATAAATTGCAAGAAGTTTCTGATCCTATTTAAAGAACTGAAGATAAAATTGAGAAATATTGCTAACAAGAAAGGATGATAATTTGGTCATGGCTAAATGACCCAGATAGCAGGTATTTTTGTATAAGCATGACTCATTGAAGATTAAACAAGGTCTACTTATCTTTAATCCATCACTGACCTCATCCCATTCTGAATTAAAACTGGTGAAGTATAAGCAATAAAAGAGATTTATTGAAATATAGTTCCAATTTCAGCTTATAAAGGTAGTAAATTCTCTTTCCTTCCTCCCTTTGTTTCTCTGGCTTTCATTTCATCTCAGATGCTAATAAACGGGGAGAAAGGGTCCCTTTTATTGCATCTTAAAGAGAAATCATCTTGGGAGATAGATATATCTGAGTCTTGTGGTAACAATACTGGCTTCATCATTGCCATATGATGAGAGATTTAAAAACTATCAGAGTGAATTCAGCAGCATTTTGCTGGGGAATGGGTTTCTTCCCAGTTTGGAGTCAGCAGTCTCTTGTTGAGAGAAAGAACTAATTAAAGGACAACGTGTCACATGCAAGAAACAATGTAACTGTCCAATGTGCCTAAAAATTATTTGGAATAGTCCATTTCCTGGAAGAAGCTAATCCAAGTACATCTGCTTGACTGGATCCATTGGGACTTCTTTTCTCCCAGTGATCTGTGAAGGGAAAATTCAGCTGACCAAAACACCTTTTCCAGTAAAACAGGCTATCCGACAACACCTCTTAATTGAACTGTGTCTAATGTGCATTTAGCTGACTGGGCAACAGTGCTTTCATTTGTGCACCAAATGGTTGCCAAGCACAATATGTTTCTGACTTAAATATGCTTTCTGATGTATTTTTGTTTTCCTATATTGGCTTTTAAAAATTTCGCCTTTCTTTTCCCTGAAACTCTATTGTTACAAATCAATCAGGGACTACATCAATCAACTTTTCTTTCCTTTCTCTCTCTCTCCCTTCCTCCCATCCGTCCTTCCTTTCTTCCTTCCTATATTTCTCTTTGTCTGACTCATTAAAAAAATTTTTTTGTATTAAGTTTTCTTTTATTCAATAAGCAAACATTTGTTGAATAGCTACTCCTATCCCCCGTTGGGTTTTCCAGAAAATAATATGACTCAGCTCCAAGAGCTTAGAGTCCTGCGGTGATGTGAAGAGGGAGATATGTCTCCGATGAGTTCTGGTGCTTGCATGGGAATCACCTTAAATAACATCACATCTTAAGTTTAACTGTTTGCACATCAATGTCACTACACCTGTAAACACTTGCTGAACACTAGTCTCTCTGCCTACCAACGTTCTAGAGCTATAGCATATACAGAAGAAATCTTCCACATGGGGTTTGCCTTCAAAGACCTATTTTTGTTTTTGAAAAAATAAACAGGAATTTAGGAAAGCATCACAGAATTGAAAGGGGAAAAGTTCCCTTGCCCCCCTCACAGGGCATGCAACAGGGCGAATGGCTCACTTCTTCAGTGCCCACTGCTCAGACCTCTAGGGGAGCATATAGATGGGCAGGTTGTGTAGCTCTGACCCCATGGCAGTGTCTAAGGGTGAATGTTTACAGTTGAAACCCCAGTGAGCATGTGTTACAGGGTGCTTTTTTAGTTTAGCCATCTGCTCAATTAGACCCCTGCCTTATCACAAGGACAGAAGGCTGTCTGTAACCCGGGGGTTCTTGCCCTGGTGTACCGGAAGACTCAGATCACATGTGGGCTTGCACAATGAATGCAAGGCTTTATTCAGCGGAAGTAGCTCTCAGCAGATGGGGGAGTCCGAAGGGAGATAGTTTTCTCCTGGAGTTGGGCTGCTCGGTGGCCCGGGCTCTCCTCCAACTGCCGCGATCAAACTCCACATGGTTCTGTTGCTGCTGGTCAGTGGCCTGCTGGTGTGAAGTCATGTCGGTGCGTTCCTTTCAACTTCCAGACTTTTGTATGTTCCTTCACTGATGTGCTCTTCTCGATGTCCAGCTGCCTGTGTGTCTGCCTGCTAGGGGCGCGGGGTGCGGGGTTTATAGGCATAGGATGGGGACATGGCAGTCCAGGGTGGCCTTGAGAAATCCAATATTTGGGCAGGAAAACAAAAATGCTGTCTTCACTTAGGTCTATGGGCATAGGCCCTGGGGTGGAACCCTAGCCAGGGATCACGCCCTCCTCTACCCAGCACTTCCCCTCCCACTTTCCATATCACTTAAAGGGACCATGTCCTTCCTTTCCCAGTGCTTCCCTTCTGTATCAGAATGACATAAAGTAGGTAGAACTGAGTTTGATTAAAGCTATGTGTTTTGGAAATACAGAAGTGAGTCATTAAAACCAATAGGGGTCATTAATATTTTCCTAGAAGAGTGAAACATCACTTGGATTAGAAAATACAGATAGAAATGTGAAAAAGGAAGATGAAAGAGGATGTAATATTTTCCTATTGAAACAAAATATACATTATATTAGTTGTTACTGATATGAATATAGCACATCATATTTGATATTGGTAGGACAAGTTCTGTCCTCACTGTTCTCGTTTTTCAGACTTTTTTCCTTGCTATTTTTTGAGCATTTTTTTCCCATTTGACAGGAACATTTTATGCAATTTCAAAATTATCTTATTGGGAATGTAATTGCAGTTGCATTACATTTATTAATTAATTTGGGGAAAATTGATTTTTGGATGTTGTTAAGAGTTCTTCTCCACTACTATGAATCTTTCTAGTTAGTTCTTACTTTATACATTTGATAATATTTTACAGTTTTTATATGTTTCTGATAACGTTTTTATTAGATAACTTATTATTAAATTTGTTCTTAAAGGTAATATACTAAGTAAAATACTTTCATTTCCATCTACCGACACATTTTGGTATAGAAAGGAAAAGTTATTCATACCGGATATATTAAGAAGGTACTTGACCAAATCTTATTCATTCTAATAGATTTTACTGCAACTTTGGGATTCTGGGTATCCAGGTTGATCATTACATACAAAGATTTTTTAATCTTATTTTCTGACTTTTTTCTCAGTACACTGTATATAAAAATAAATTATGTATGTTAAATGTAAATGCAAAAGTAGTAAAATAATAAAATAATTTTACAAGAAAAAACTCAAGAGATTGGCTTAAACAAATCATTAGACACTTGTAGAAGGAAAAACTAGTACACTGGAAAGCAGATCTGAAGAAATCATTCAGAATGCCAGAGAGTTGAGGCATAAAATATAGGATGTAAAGATCAACATGTGCAAGGAGTTCCAGAATAAAATAAGGGAGATAGTGGGAGGAGAATTAATTATCAAGCACATAATGATTATTTTCCAGAATTAATTAAAGACAGTTTAACAAGTCCTACTAACTTCTTATAGAATGAATAAATCTACAAGTAAAAAAAAATTTGGAGACAAGAGAATTGTAAAAGCTGATAGCAAAAAGGCAGATTATCAAACAAAGAAAAACTATTACGCTTATAGCTGACTTTCCATTAGCAGCAATGGGGGACATCAGAAGATCATGGAAGATTATATTTCATGTGTTAAGGAGAAAGAAACTTCAAACTAAAATTTTATATCCAGTGAAATTCTCTTTAAAGAATGAGAATAAATTTAAAAGACTTTTAGATCACAAATTTTGTTGAGAATTTACCACTCACAGATTTCCCCTAAGGAAAACCTAAGGGCTTTATATTGAGTACAAGGAAAATTATTTCAGCAGGAAGGAATGTTGAACAAAAAACTCAGTACACAGTATTGATTGTATAAGTATACAACAATATTCAGGTTGGAGTATTTGAAAAAAATAAAATTAAAGCAATGGACAGCCATGCCATATAAGTTGGGGTAAAGATAATCAGACTTGAAAATATTCCAAGGTCTTTGAAATACAGTTATTTGCTGCATAACAACATTTTGGTCAACAGGACTACATATATGATAGTGGCTCCATAATATTATAATGGAGCTGAAAAATTCCTATTGCCTAGTGACATTGTAGCTGTCATAATGTCGCAGTGCAGCACCATTATTCATGTGTTTGTGGTGATACTGGTATAAACAAACCTACCGTGCTGCTAATCATATAAAAGTATAGCACAAACAATTACTTGCAGTACATAATACTTGATAAGGATAATAAATGACTGTTACTGGCTTATATATCTACTGTATTATACTTTTAAACATTATTTTAAAGTGTACTCCATCTACTTACATATGTGAAAAATGTAGCCCCCTCAGCACTGTGAAACCGTGATCTAGAGGGAAAAAAAAAAAAAGGCAAACATAAAGAAGCCTCAGGCAGGTTCTTCAGGAGGTATTTCAGAAGAAGGCATTTTAATCACAGGGGATGACAGCTTCAAGCATGTTATTGCCACTGAAGACCTTCCAATGGGGCAAGATGTGGAGGTAGAAGACAGTGATGCTGATGATTCTGATCCTGTGGCCTAGGCTAAAGTGCATGTTTGTGTCTTAGTTTTTAACAAAAAAAGTTTAAAAAGTAAAATAAAAAATTAAAAATAGAAAACAGCTTATAGAATAAGGACATAAAGAAAATATTTTTGTACAGCTGTACAATGTGTTTGTTTTAAGCTGAGTGTTATTACAAGTCAAAGAGTTAAAAAATTTTAAAAGCTTATAAAATAAAAATGTTATAGTAAGCTATGGTTAATTTGTAATTAAAGAAAGAAAATTGTTTTCTTCATAAATGTAGTGTAGCTTAAGTGTACAGTGTTTCCAAACTCTAGAGTAGTGTATGGTAATATCCTAGGCTTTCACATTCACTCACTACTCACTGACTGACTCATCCAGAGCAACTTTCAGTCCTCCAAGCTCCCCTCACAGTAAGTGCCCTATAAAGTTGTACTGTTTTTAATGTTTTATACTGCATTTTTACTGTACCTTTTCTATGTTTAGATACACAAATAATTTCCATTGTGTTACAACAGCCTACAGTATCGGTATAGTAACATACTGCACAGATTTTTAGCTTAGCCACAACAGGCTATAGTGTATAGCCTAGGTGTCTTGTAGGCTTATACTATCTAGGTTTGTGTAAATACACTCTGATGTTCACACAATAATGAAATCACCTAAGGATGCATTTTTCAGAATGAATCCCTGTTAAGTGACACATGACTGTATCCAGTGAAAGGGCAAATACTAGTTAATACATTGCTTGGTTAAATGTATGTGTTAAAGTATACCGAGTAAATGTGAAAATAATTGGAGTAGAAATTTTAACTTGCAAAATAATAAAGAGAAAAACAATTAAAACGAGAATAAACAAGCAAGGAATAAACAGACCCCACCCCACCCCCAAAACAGTGGTAAAAATGAATTGAAATATATCAGCAACAGGAGTTAATGTATATTCTACTAAAATACTTGAAAGGAGAAAATATTATCAAATTAGATGTAATACCCTGTTTAAATTATATTTAAAAACACATTGACAATATATGGATATAAAATAGATAAAATTAAAATAATATAAATACACATGTATATATATGTGTATATATGTCTATATATAGACATATATATGTATATGTATATACGTGTATATATACACATAGAGAGAGAGACTAGATAAGTAATAACCAATACAGAGCTCATGTAACTATATTAATATCAGATAAAAAGACTTTACAGGAAAAAAAACAAATATCCAAGAGTTATTAATAGATAATATATTTAGATCTCAAGAAGATATAAATTATTCTAAAGTTGATAGTACCAAATAATATAGGCTCAAATATATAAAGCAAAAATAGGTGGAACTAAATAATCTCAATAAATTCAGAAAATTATTCACTGAAATTCAACATTCATTTATGGTTGTATTGGAAATCTTGAAATAGAAGGGAACTGCATCAACTTGATAAAGAGTACCCCCAAAAAGCCTAAAGCAGGCATTAAGTTGCATTCCCTTTAAGATTAGGAACATGGTGAGGATGACCACTATTACTACCTTCATTAAACCTGGAGTAAAGGGAGAAAAATAAATACAGTACATTAAAATCGTTAAAGATGAAATTTAATTATAAGTATTTGCAAATTACATGATTATCTTTGGAGAAAATCCAAATGAATCTCCAAATAAATTATTAGAATTAATGAAGCAATTTAGAAAGAACACTGAATATAAAATTAGTATTTACAATTCAAATGCACTTCTCATCAATAACAAAATGTAATTTAAAAGTGCTTTCAAACTAGCAGTAAAGGTATAAAACATCAAGAAATACACCTTTAGAAAGTATGGATTTGTTTTACAGACAAATTATAAACTTTTTGAAAGGTTTTAAGAAGATGCATGGCCCGGCGCGGCAGCTCTAGCCTGCAGTCCCAGCACTTTGGGAGGCCGAGACGGGCGGATCACGAGGTCAGCAGATCGAGACCATCCTGGCTAACATGGTGAAACCCCGTCTCTACTAAAAAAAAATACAAAAAACTAGCCAGGCGAGGTGGCGAGCGCCTATAGTCCCAGCAACTCGGGAGGCTGAGACAGGAGAATCGTGTAAACCCGGGAGGCGGAGCTTGCAGTGAGCTGAGATCCCGCCACTGAACTCCAGCCTGGGCGACAGAGCCAGACTCCGTCTCAAAAAAAAAAAAAAGAAGATGCAAAGAGAAGGAATACCATGTTCATAAAGAGGAATATTGAATATTAAATATGTCAATTAGCTTCAAATGAATTTGTAAGTATAACTCAATTCTAGTTAAAATTTTGGTCAAGGCATTAAGAATTGTTTCATCAAAATTTCTTGGGGAATCTGCCAAGCTAATTCCAAGGGTGATGGAAGAATAAGGACTCAAAAATAGCCAAGACACTCCTTAAAACAAAAAAAAAAAAAGCTTGAGGGAATGAGGTTAGGAAAGGTGGATAAATAAACGATCCAATGGAATAGAATATTCCAGACATAAATCCTTATTCATATGGCAATTTAATTTATGAC
This sequence comes from Macaca nemestrina, assembly GCF_043159975.1. Classification (NCBI taxonomy): domain Eukaryota; kingdom Metazoa; phylum Chordata; class Mammalia; order Primates; family Cercopithecidae; genus Macaca; species Macaca nemestrina. The sequence goes on along the minus strand of NC_092125.1, from coordinate 21,152,457 downwards.
ACACCTAGCACTCACACCTAGTGTCGAGTGAATTGATTTTTCAGTAAATGTTTACCTGGATACATGCAAAACAAAATATTAATCAACTACTTAATAAAAAAATCAATTTCCTATGGATTAGAGGTGTTATACATGAAATGCATAGCTACATAATTTTGAAAACATATAGGAAAAAATATATATGCTCTTAGCATTATAGATAAACCATAAAGGGAAAACTGATATATTCAGCTACCTTAAAATAAAAATTTCTGCTCTTTAAAAGACATCATAAATATTGGGGAAAAAACAAGAAACAAAAACTGGAAGAAAATGTGTGTTATATGTACAACTGACAATGAATTAGCATCTACAATATATAGAAATTTTTAAAAATCATTATTTAATAAAACAAAATAGAAAAAAATGGACAAAAACTGAAACAGCTACTTTGCAGAAGAAAAATCACAAAGCAAGGAAACAAAAAGATGTGCAATGTTTGTTATCAGGGAAGTGCAACTTGAAATCATGACCCATCAATCCCTGTTTTGCAGATTGGCAAACACTGAAATGTCTAATCATATTAAATGTTGTCAAAAATGTGAATCAAAGGAAATTCTTGCACACTGCTGTCGGGAATACGACTCAAAGCCAAACTCTAGCCTCTTAGAGCATGCATTTGCTTGTTGCCATCCTCTGGGCCATTTTCCTAGCACTTCTGAAGAACAGGTGGATCCTGGCCACACATTCTCATCGCTAATAATTTTTTTCCCCAAATTTTGGAAAACACACACAAAAGCAGCTTTAATGACAGGGTGGATTATGCTATGGAAATAGGTGAGAGAAAATGCATTAATTAGGAGACATAAAGAATAGCCATTATGGAATAGCAAAAAGATCTGCAGGGTAATAATTTGTCATTTGATCTCTAAAGTTTAAACTTCACAAAGGAAGTGGTCTCCAGGTAAAATAACAATAACAATAATAATAATTGACAACATTTATTAAACAATTATTATATATAACAGGTATTATCCTAAAGTCTCATAATGACCTCCAAGCAGATACATTTCTATGAGCATGGTTAGCCAACTCAAGGAAATACTGTCTTCAACTAACTTCCTTTCACTTTTGTTCAACATTCAGTAAGGGACTTTATTATTATTCATGAATGGTTCTAGAGTGACCTTACTGGAAAGAATAGGCATTCTGAGTAGCTTTCCCACATTATATTCTTGATTTTCAAAACTTGTCTCTCAAAGGTGCATGACATAAGCCAGTAATTTTTGGATTTGTTTACTCCTAAAGATTAATGACTTTTGAAGTTCTTCAACAACCTTATCATCTCAATTTACTGTCACGTAATTGCCCTATCAAGTTTTCCTTTATGTTATTATTATTAATTTATCCAGGAAACAACAATTATAATTTAGAAAGTGGTGTCGTGTCATAAGAAAAACATACAATTAGGTGACTGAAGACTTTACCACTTATTAGCTAAGTAAATTTGTTTTTTCATCTGAAAAATGGACATCATAAAATAATATTGACTACACAGGTTGTTGTGAATGTTGAATGAGCCAATATGCTTTGTGAATTCTAATATGCTATGCTTGAGAGTAATTATCAATGTAAATTACTGGACAGATGCCCTTTACCATGATCCCTCAAGTACTTCATGCAAACTGCTCTCGTCTGCAGAGTTCCTGTGTGTAGGTGATGTGGTGGGTTATTTTTAAGCTTATTTTGCCAGTGGGGAAACTAACACACAAAGAGTGGTAGAAACTTACCTAATATGAATGAATATAGAACCTCTGTCCCCTGGTTCTTGGCTTTGTCCTCTAGATCAATGGTTTCCAAACTCAACAGAGATATTGTTACATTGTTTTGTTTTGTTTTAGGTACCTGTCCCTAAAACTCCAAATCTCTGGAGTTGGGGCCTAGGAATCTATCATTTATATAAAGCTTCCCCAGTTTCTACTTCAGACAAACATTTTCTCTGGCCCCAGATTAGTTTTCTAGAACTAGATGAGTAACTAGATGAGTTACCCTCAAATGCTGGTACCTCTTATTTGAGAAAGCCATTTGGTATTGATTATTGAAAAAAGTATAATTTATCCAACAAGCTGTGAATTTAAACTGACCTTTAATCTCCAATCTGTTGCTCACTGATTGTGAGATCTTGAGCTAATGACTCAACCTCACTCAACTCTGAATAGTTTTATTAATATGCAAGGTAAAAATATTGGGGGAATTGAGTGGAATAACATATGTAAAGCACAATTCCAGAGATAGATTTAATGGCAGTCCCCAGTAAACAAAATCTACTATTATTACCTTAAAATATAGACTTAAACATTTACCTGTAATTATTCCCTCATTTCCTTTTGCTTTGCATGGAGCTTTCTATTTATACATTAAGTTATTCATCTGACTCAAACTTCCCAAAATATTTCATCCTGAAAAGTAAACAGTGCCAGGAGCCTATTTTCAGGACTCATTTTTAGTGCTGAGGTCACAGAATAACCAACTTATTTTCTCAATTATCCATTTGCTAAAGAGTCATAAATCAGTGAACAGAATTGGAGGCAGGTATGGAGGCTGCCCCACCTGCAATCTATAATTATTCCATGGGCCGAATTCAGATGTCAATGGGATGTAGAAATTAAGGAGACAGCTTAATGAGCCAGCTGTCTTGGGGATGCCAGTATATCACCGCTGCAGATTTAGTTTGGTTTTAGAAGTCCTAACTATCACTCCAATGATAAGAATATACTGTGGAGATCACAAAAGGAGGGTTAGAAGGCAGCATGGAGTGGAGTATTCGATGATAATCTTAAGCCAGCTATTTAAAAATTTACGAGAAATAGAGGATAAAAACAGAAATAGGAGTATACCCAGAAATGAGTGTGGTACAAGATTAACAGAAGAAACTTTCAGAGAAATAATTTTTTAGGAAAGAGTGGTCAATTAATCCACACTCTTTGAGTAATCACCATGTGGACAAAATTCCAGGCTTGTGTGAGATGCAGTCTAGCAAGGAGTGTGAGTTCTGGGGCCACATGGCCTTGGGGCCAAGTCCTAGCTCCTTTGCTTATGAGTCATGAGGTCTTGGAGTAAACTTGCCCCTCTGTGCCTCAGTTTCTCATTTGTAAAAGGAAGATAATACATTTTAGTGGCTCATCATCAAAGAGTTGTCCTGTGTATTAAATCGGTTCAAGTGGTATTAGTAGAGACTAAATAATAAATTGTAGTGATTTTATGCTGTGGGTATAAATGAGAAGGTTGCACATATAAAGAATCATATTATTGTAAAATATATATAAATAATTGTATAAAATATATGTAAACTTTTATAATATGTATAAAATAACTACATGAAGACCCTGTTCTCTGGTAAAGTCTTTAAAATCTTTTCTCTGTAAAGTGGCTTCAACCGGATCTTCCTTATTCTGATTATTCTACCCCATCCCCCAGCACAAGGCTAGGAAAAATATCCTTGTATTCTTCAAGAGGGAAATGGCAGGAATATGGTAGACTGTAACAGGACTGTGTCACGTAAACTTCAGTACACAGTAAGCACTCAGGAAGTGGGAGGATGCAAACTTCCTGTTTGCATCTAGGAGTACGTAAACTGGTGTCAGTCACTCTGTCAACAAATAGTCATTTTCTGTGTACTAGGCTCACGTCTTGATGCAAATCAAATGAGACACGTTTCATAACTTTGAGGAACTGGCGGTGTCTCTTGAGATACAATTATACGTTAATGGTCACAGGACAATGTGCTAGTAATAATAAAAGCATGCCAGAGTATTAAAGGAATCCCACAAGGGAACATTTAAATCATGCCAGAAAGTGGGGGAAGGCTTCTCAATGTGAGTAGTCTTGAGTTGAGTTTAAAATAAAGAGCAGGGGTTAGCTAGATAAAGGAAAAGATCAGAAGACCGAGCTGGACAATGACAGCAGCAATGAAGAACATGCTATTTCAGGAGCAGCAAATCTTCATGACTAAATCAAAGGAGGAGTTGTAGAAGATGAGGCCAAAAAGAGAGATTCAAAATCATAAAGAGTATTGAATATTAGCCTAGAGTTGAGAGTTTTGCAAATTTTAAGCAGGTAATAGACCAAATGTGCATCTCAGAGCAGACTAGTAGTTATTTGGAGTACATTAGTGGGTATCAGATGGGAGATTGAGAGGCCAGGAGAAAGGATAAGGCAGTAACCCAGGCCATGCACCATAAGAGCCTGGATGAAACTACATCTATGCAGTTGGAGAGGAGGGAATAGGTTTTCATAGGGTTTTTCTAGAGAAATTCTGCAGAGTCTGGTGACTTTTGAGTGCATGAAGTGAATCAGAAGTAGGAACTAGGGATGATTCTGTGGTTTGTAATTGGAGTGACTCCATGTAACATCATGCCATCATCAAGGTAGGAAAGAGAGAAGGAGAAACAACATCTGACCTGGAATTTACAAACAGTCCTTACAGTTGTGCTTTTTAACACCCCCAAAGGCATTAAAAATATGAATATTTCCTATTTGTTATACCTTCTCCTAGAAGGCAATGGGTAGTAAAAATACCATGGCCTGATAGGGGAGAAAGAAGAAGAACAGAAGGCAGGCAGATCTCAAACGTATGGTGGTGAGAGAAAAAGATAAGCAAATCTTGTCTTATGTGACTTCACTAGAATGTGTTCCCCATAATTTGTTGATATTGAGGAGATGTCTCAGGGATATCCTGTCCTGGAAGAAGATAGCTACACAAAGACCAAATAGATTCGTGGAATAGTCTAGGAGTTTTACAAATAATACTTGAAAAAATCAACAAAAATTTTCTTTTACTTTTTTTCAGAAGCAACGACTTCAAAGTTAACCCTACAAAGTCACTCTCAAGAGGTCACTACTCACGAATTATCACGGTCTAACTTACCACTGATTTGCACATGCTGTTGCCTTTATGGGACTTGTGTGTGTGTGTGTGTGTGTGTGTGTGTGTGTGTGTTTGGGGTCAATTCCCTTTGACTCAAACCCTCTGGTCACCATTGGCTCCCCTCCAAGAAGGGGAACAGGAACAATGTGACCAGAACCATGTGCCGAGTGCCTATTTCCTGCCAGGATGCTGTCTGAGTGTAATTCCTGGAGTGACTGACTGACTCAGATTCCCTGTAAAATACCTCCCCAAACAGTGGTAAAATAAAATCAAGGAGAGTTGAGGTATTCCTTTATCCTTTTTTCTTTTTCCTTCAGGTGTTAAACAACAGCAACAGCAAAAGAGTCACTCTGTGTATTGTTCAATATCTAGCAAACTTAGAGAAAGAAAAGGATACAGAAAAGTGATTCTGAGAGGAATCTGGCCTTGGTGTCTATTTCTTGCTTCCAAAACTTACTTTTCACTAGTCCTTGGGAACCTTCTTACCTGCCCCAGCTCAGGTAGGACATGGAGACCAGCCAGGAGTAGCATGGTGCTCTAGGGTAGGCACAGCTGACTTATGACATGAGGACCTGGGCATATTTGGCATTTGTCCTTCCCTACCACTTGTATCTTCATTTCCTTTCCTTCTTCTCTTTCATGTCCTTTTCTTCCACATTTTCTTTGCTGTCTTTTCCTTCTTTCCTTCCCTTCTTTTCTCCAGTCTTTTCATCTGTTTACCTCTTCTCTCCATTTCCATTTCTTCCTGTTATTCTTCCTTTACTTTCTTTTGTTCCTTCTTTCTATTTGTCCCTATTTTTCTGGCTTCTTTGACTAGAGTACTCAAATGTGTGCCGTGTGGAGGTGAATTTCTGGGTTTAACCTTGGCTCTACCACTTCTTTTGTATATGATCTTGGGTAAATTTTTAAATTCTCCTATATCAAAATTTCCCCATCTACAATGAAACTATATTAATACCATATGCTTTAGAGTTTTGTTATAAGGATTTAATAAGATAATGTAAAGCTGCAAAGCACTCAGCATAGGCAGGACATAGTATAAGATACTACTGTTAAATATATATATATATATTTGAGAGGGAGTCTCACTCTGTCCCCTAGGCTGGAGTGCAGTGGGGTGATCTTGGCTCACTGCAATCTCTGCCTCCCAGGCTCAAGAGATTCTGGCTCAGCCACCCGAGTTGCTGGGATTACAGGCGTGCCCCACCACCACCCAGCTGATTTTTGTATTTTTAGTAGAGATGGGGTTTCACCATGTTGGCCAGCTGGTCTCAAACTCCTGACCTCAAGTGATCCACCTGCCTAGGCCTCCCAAGTAGGATGGGATTACAGGTGTGAGCCACTGCACCAAGCCCTACTGTTAAATTTTAAGTCTCCTTTGGAAACCTAGCTCTCTCTCTAGGCATTGTTTGCCTCCATTTGGGTGCCTTAGAAATAGAATAATTCCTGATCTCAAATCTCCCAATAATCTCTTTGCATGCAAGATTTTAAGAGTCTCATGCTCTACTGACTGAGTTAGCTGGGCAGCAAAATTTTTGAAAACTGTATTCTAATTCTAAATGGATTCTAAGTCATCTCATCAGTTTTTTTGCAATTTATATAATAAACAGAAGAAAACCCAGTATTTTCCTTCCTCATGTCATATTTCCATGTGACATCTGGATTAGCAAAACAATGCATATTAAAACATCAGATAATTTAGTTGGTCATCTTGTGGTTTAATGGCCTAAGCAGATTCATGTTTTGAACTCAGCCTCTGAATTAAATAAATGGTGCAGTTTAGTTTTATGATGTGTTTTTGAGTCTGGCTCATTACATGAGCCGCTTTATCTGACTGGCTTTGCTCTGATGCTTTTCTTTTTGTCCACATGTTTGGCATGGGCTGATAAGTAGTTGATTTTATCATCAAGATACTTCTTTTTTATTTATTTTCCTTCCCCTTTCCTCTTTCATACTTCTGTAATCACATTTCCAACTTTAAAAATCTATGCATTATTAACGTGGAGTGCCAGAATATAGCCTGAGGCACCTTGGCAAGTTATGTCTCTGTGCCTCAGTTTCCCCATCTATAAAAATTTTCAGGGGAAATGCTCGTGATTGGCATAGATATCTTAAGTTTGTTGTGAGAATTAAGTGTGTTATTCATATAAAGACCATTCACAGAACAAGCAATAACAAGTGTTTTTCAAAAGGTGGTCCTTGATATACATTATCTTCAGAAAAAGGGTCAGCCAATTTTTTTTTTATTTCTTTAACAGACAACTGTAAAGAAGAAAGAAAGAATGAGGGAGGTGCTCACACCAACACTGCTCACACTTGCTGCTAATAGCAGTGACTTTGAATTACCCTGCAGTTCTTGATAGATATTATCAAATACAGGGAGCAGCAACTATACAGACTCAGTGAGAGTCTGACACACCTATAGTATAAGAGAAGAATGATAGTTTTGTGTGTTTTGAGGGGAGATTCTGAGAGTTTCCCCTCAAAACACACAAAATTTAGATTTAGATTCCTCTCTCAATTTTTTCTTAAAAGACAGTTCGGTCCATAGTTTTTACCAGATCCTTAAAAGGATCTATTACTCAAAAGTGTTGAAGATCATCTAACCTTAACACTTTGTAACTACTACTCTTCCAATGGGAAAGAAAGGTCAGGAAATGGGAGTCTCATGACATAACAGACACAGCGCAAGGCCTATTACTGAGGATGTGAACGTTCTATGACCTCTTTTCCAGGAAAGAGAATTAACAAAAGGGAGGGAAGGATTTTGAAGTTTGGGTAAGAATCTACAGCTCCTTTCAACTCTCTCGATTTCCCACTGCTAACCATCTCTCAAACAGACAGTTAACTGGAAATAAAAGAATGGCTCTAGAAGGTGAACTCTATCCATTGAAAATCGATAGAGAATCTGCAAGCAAATCACTTAGTCTGTTTAGCAGTCTCTGAAGGTAAGATTGCCTTGGTTCCATGAGTTGAGTCAAGCAGAGCAGTGGCATGAACTAAAGAATAAACAATATTCAGTTTGTCCTTTCTTTCCCAGAGTTCACTGGCATAGGAGAGATTAAAGACTCAGTATGAGTATTTTTCTAAAGTCACCCTACACCCTGATGTTTCTCATAGCGTGTCTCTGTGGATCATTAATGTGTTTCCAAGCAAATCATTTTGTATGGAGCGTTTATTTACCCTTATTATTAAGATGCATGTGTTTCACTGGAAGCATCAGCTTTGAGGCCTGTCAAGCACATGATAGAAACAGGCATGCAAAAGGAAGGAGTATTCTGTCCAGGGAGCATGAGCAGGCAAGCTCACCATCGGAAATGGTGATGAAATAACAGGGAAATACAACTGAAAAACACACTCAAAAATGTATTACATAAAATAATTTACTTCTCATTCAGAATGACCTTCCAGACCTATTAGTAAGACAGCAGTCTGTGAGTTCAGATACAATCTGAAAGTCATGACAATTATAGTAGGGCAAGACCAATAAAGTTAAACATTTGAAGTCAACTAGAGACAAAACTGTGAAACTGTGTATAACAGAAAATGACACTGATGAGGAACTCCAGGGATATTAAGGGCAAGATTGCCGAAGAGACAAGAAGGGTACAATTAGAAAACCTACATCTTTAATACAGTGAGATTTGTATGCACACACTCTGGTGTCTTCATTTTGCAGCCCATTATATTGGCTTAAAAGTCAGAAAGGTGCTCATGCATGTAATTTATACTGGAGCAACGAATGCAGTATATGTGGATGTGTGTGTGTGCACTTTCAAAGGCAGTCGTTTTAGAAGAATGAGAAGAAAATTACTTCCTGGGCATTCATTAATAATTCAGGTGATATCCTGCACCTCCATTTATAAAACAATATAATAATAATAACACATACAAAATAACATCATAAATAACACAAATGAGAAGTTTTCAAGTATTTCAATGTGCCTTGAAAAGTTTCAAACAGTAATTCTAACAATTGGTTAGACAATCATTTTTTTCTTTCCTTTTCCTCTCATTTAGTCTCAGAGCCTAAAAAGAAATGCCTCCAGTCTCTGTTAGACCTGATGTTTGGAATGAAATTAACAAGATTCTACCTTAAAAGAGCACACTTATGTGGGCTTTTCAAATTGTGAAAACTTGTTTCCCTCTTATAAACTGTGATCTTTCCCCTGCTGCTGGTTTATAAATACAGGCATATAGCCCAGAGCCATTATAAAGAAAAACAACCAACCACAATAAACTAAGGAGCCTTATCTGATGGTTAAGGTTCTCAGGAAAAAATGAGAAGAGCACCTTGATCAGGAGAGGAAAAGAGGATAGAGGATAAAAACAGTAACCTTTAACTTCTGTGCCCTCGCTCAGCCAGTAACTTATGGCAGGTGTTGCTGGCAAGGCCTTAACTGCATTTCTTCATTCAGTTGAACATCCTGTCTGCCAACTCCATACCAACCCAGCTGCTAATAAGCATGCCCTGGGCACCCAGGAAAAGAAGGGAAGGCTGGCAGCTTAGGAGCTCAAATGTGCCATCAGTGAAAACCAGCTCAAAGGAGCTAAGCTATTCGCTCCTTAGAATAGTGCTCAAGGTGGAGGCTGTCAGTGGTCAAACCAAGCATGAAGTTCCTTGGATGCTTCTCCAGCAAGATCCATGGAATTTTACAAAACCAGTTTTCCACAGGTTAGCATTTCTTTCTTAGCCTACATGGCAGTTAATTCATTTTGCCCTGTTCAAATGTAGTATGAAAGAACAGAGATGAAAACATGCATGTAAGTACATACACATACTCTAGTTATGAGCACCTAGGGTCTTTCCCATCACTCTTGCAAAAGTGTGTGTGTGTGTATACATACACTCACACATACATATGTATACACAGACATCTATGTACAGAAATAATGTATATGTGTGTATGTCTATGTCTATATATAATATATACATAATATATATTATATTCCAACTTGAGTAATATATATAATATAATATATATATATAATATATATAAACATAGACATACACACAAGCGCATACCATAGATCAACCTCATTTAAATATCTAGGGTCTGGAGAACGTGCTGACCAACAGAATACATGTGCATGTGGATGTCACGTGACATGCACTAACCAACCATCCCAAGGTAAAACTGTTGGGAGGAGGAAACTGCCAACAATCTTTGAAAATCCAGACCTACCAGGCCTTTATTTAGAGATTTGTTCCCATGGAACCCTCAAAGAAACTTAGGAAAATTGGACTGGAATGGGGTCCCACCCTGATGAACACTCAAACACTAACAGCTATATCTAGTTTATGCGTGGAAGTGACTCACACATGGCAGGCAGCATGAATATTAGGCTACAATGTGGATAAAGCACTGGAGCTTAATATAGATCAATATTTGGCCTCAGGTTTTCCAGAGCATAGAGTCTTGGCATTTGATCCCTCTGCCTTCAGGTGAGAATTAGGCACACTGAGGGACCAGGGAAGCACAGTCTGCAGAACTCTTGGCTCCTTTCTGCTTCTCTGCCCCACAGCTGGAAGGGTTGACCAAATCAAGATAGAATCGAGACTTGAGGAAGCGGCGGTAGGAATCCTTCTCCATCAGGTTGAAAATCTTCTTCTGAGCCTCATCAAAGCAGGTTATTGTAGGCTCTAGCATGTTCCGGCTTGTCTCTTCCCTGGTGCAAGAATCCAGGTTCACCTGAGGGGCAAAGGCCAAGGCTTCATTAGACCTATATCCCTGTTGAGAATGCAAGGCTCTATGCTTTGTAGTGACCTGTAAGTGACTGTGCACCCTCCGTATTTCAGAAGCAAAAAAAAGTGACATTAGGCTCCTCCTCAGCACATGTGCGAGAGTATAAAAGGTTCATTCTGCTCTAGAGTGGGCAGGGCAAGATCCGTTCTGTCTAACAAATTGGGGAGATTCATCAGAAAATTTCACGAAGGGAGGTTATGGTAAGTCACCTGGATAGAAGAGATTTTTTTAAAAACTGATTTATTTGGAGTTGTCAAGGTTATGATAGTCAACTCCAATATTCTAGGAACCTTCACTAGAGATTTCTCTGCCATAAAAGCTTACCTTTTTGGTCAGGTTGGCTAATGGGTAGAAGGAATAGATAGAAAGTTGGGTAGAAGAAATAGGTTCTAGTGTTTGATAGCACATTAGGGTGATTATAGTTATCAATAGTTTATTGTATATTTTAAAATAGCTAGAAGAGGAGATATGGAATGTTCTCAACACATAGAAATAATAAATGTTTGAGATATGTGTATACCAATTGCCCTGATTTGATCATTACACATTGTATGCATGTATCAAAATATCACACATACTCCACAAATATGTACAATTTTTATGTATCCATAAAAAACCTACCTCTTTGGTTGCCTGGACTGAGATGAATTCATTATAGATCTTTTTGGCCTTGGGACTTAGTTTAGATGGTGATTTGATTTTCTTATACTCTTCACAGCTGATCCAGAAGTCAATATTCTCCTCACTATATTCAGACTTCAAGAAAGCTTTGAAAGCTGCCAGCCCACCTATGATACAGGAGAAAGGACCACACTTGTCATCACACTGGCTAGCCTCTTGGATATGATATTTCACATAAAGCTGAGGTACTTGGGGGATAAAGCGTAGGTTCAAGCAATTCCTTTTTCCCCCACTTTTTTCAAGTCACTTAGGAGTCAGGTAAACCTAATCTGTGTTTGATATCTAGTGGATCCCAGTTCTACCTAATGATTCTTACCCAAGTTGGAAGCCTCTTTCAAGAAAGTATTTTGTTTCTGAAATACCTATGCAGCTATCAATTACCAAGGTTGATTTGGGAAAGAGAAACTTTGCAAGAAGGCATCGATATTTATCATTTTTTTTCTCTCTCTTCCCTTTTCCCTTGTGATGAGAGAGATGGTTTTCCACATGGTTCCTGCTTAAACTTTTCATTGTATATCACAAGGCTCTAGGGCATATTAAAATTATAAACAGACTGAATTTAAGACCTAAAGAGTCTCCTGAGTCTGAACATCAGAAAGAAGCCAGGCCTTGCTGCAGTTTCTATTAGACCGGCATAATGTAACTTGTCTTATCCAGAGTATCTCATCCCAGGTTGCTGTCAGACTTACATTCATGACTAATCAGGTTTTCCAGTGATTCAGCCCATTTCTTGACTTCCTCTTGGCTTACCCTAGAAAAAATAGAGAGAAACAGAATAATTGGAATGTCATGATAAAAAAATTGGGGTAAGAAATCTAAGATCCCGAATAAAGGCAGAGATTTTATTTTCCATCATTATGACAAAATATGTTATTGATGAGGGCAGTTTTTCACTAAATGTATAGACATTTCAAATGTAGTTAAGATCTCCATGAAAATGGAGGCTATCTTGATCCAAATCTGGCTTAACTAGGAGCACAACTTCCCTCTTACAGAACATCTCTATCATCAGATAGTTAATACTCAGTAGATCTTCACCAAGGCCTTTTCTCTTACCTCTGGCAAATAACCACTTTGTCCTTCTTGTTGTGGGAAGAATTATGTTCACAGGAATCAGATTTTTGCAGCAGGAAACCTAGCCGATGTTTCATATCTTTTGCACTGCACAGAAGAGAAAAATAATGACTAAATAGTGATAACCAGCTTTCTTTAAAAGATACCTAATGATAGAGCTTGAAGAGTCCATTACTAGTCTATGGCTCAGAGACAGTTTAGGGAATGGGAGTTGGAGTTGGCATGAACTCTCAGGAAAACAAGATTCCTCTTTTGGTTCCCTACGACTTGCTACAAAACCTTGAGGCAGAGTCCTAACACTAGTTCCTTCATTCACAACTGGAATTCTGACCCTTCAGTTTACCTCAGAAACCTCAGAAGCCTTTATATGCCTGTCATTTTGACCAACAGAATACCTTTGGTATCTTCAGTAGAACCTGAATCACTGAAAACATGAGTGATCTCTGAGTAATTTTTAGGAGTTGGAAAGCAGTAGCGGCAAAAGATGCACATCCTTGCTGCACGCCACCTTCTGGCAGGTGATTGCTATTTCCATCTGTTCCCCTGCAGGCAGAGGGAACTGTAAAAGTCTATTCAGTTCCAGTCATGTACGTGGGGGCCACGCAGTTCCTGCTATGAGGTATAGAGGAAGAATACACTGAGGTGCGCAGCCCCAGCAGAGGGAAATGGAACATGGGACGGTGAAAGCAAATGCCCAAGCTGAAACCTCAGCCCCTTGGGGCTTCTTTCCAGACAGTATCTGCTGCTGCTGCTTTCCTTTTTAATGCTACTTTAAAGGACATACACACTCTAAAGGGCATTTGAAGCTTAAAAGCTATTAGGAGAAGCAGGCTAGAGTCATCACTGAGCTTCCACCATTTATTGCCACCATTTATTGCCACCATTTAATAGGTAGCCTGGCACAATAGGGCTCCTGACTAACTAGAAAAAGGGGGTCTTTTAATAAGCCTTAAGCTCAACTCTCTTACTTTTTATTAAATATCCTCTTGCTTGCATCTCTTTTATTAAAAAGGCCAAGAAATAATTTAAAAATAGAAATACCATTTTAAGAGAAATGAATAACTAAATGTGTCTATTTGGAGTGGGGAAAATAAAGCCTCAAAGATAGAAAGACATTTAACATAACCCCTAATACATTTATGTATGTAGGTTTTCCCAGAAAGTTTGAATTCCATTATGTTCTCTGACTGCCCCTTAAATAGTATTTTCTCTTCCTTGCAAGATTACTTTCCTTCCTCTGCTTCCCTGACTGATGACTGCTCAGGGGATGCAACATCCTTTTTGATGATAACAGGATATAATCCTGAATGTTAGGGTGATTCCAAGGTGATAATATAAGTATATCATGAAGTCCAAATAGAAATGAATTCATATTTCTATGTGCTGGATCCACCTGAGATCTGAGAGTTGTTGATCAATGCAGGGGCTAAGTGTGCTTAGCAAGTATTCTTATTAAAAAAAAAAAACATAAAAATAAAAACCAAAATGACTTCAGAAGTTATTGGAGTCAGGAAATCTAGATTTGGTCCTAATTCACCCACCAACCTATGTGACCTTGAGCAGGCGATGGCTCCTGTGGAGCCTCAGGCACTGGTGGCAAAGATGTTGGACTAGACAATTTGCAATTTACTGGTGAGGAAAGGGAAGAGCAGTTCATTCTGCTGACATAGAGTTTACCTCCTTAGATTAGCTGCTTAACTCTTTGAGGACAGAGCTCTAGTATTAACTTTTATCTGTTTTGCAAAATATTTACCAGGGCATAACTTTCTCCTGACACTCTTGTATTTTTGTATAGTTCATTTCATATGTAAGTTAACTGAAGCTTGAAGTAATTTGCTCCACTCCATTCAGAAAATTAAGCGTGAAGGTCAGAGGAACTTATTTCATAGATACTCTCTGCCAGACCCTCCTGCTTCATTTTAAAGAAGCCATAGATACTTCCATACTCCTGAATGACAGAATATTTGAAAAGTAAATGTTTTAATAGTACATAAAAAATTATGTTTTCTGAGACTATTTCCAAAATAAAATTTGGGGTAATTTCTATTTGCAGCGCGATAAGAAAGCAGGTAGTATACCTTTAGATTGACTTTTTACCTTTAACTGCAAGATTAAGTAATGTAATATGCACTCATTTTGTGTTTAATTTTCAACTGACTACTATACGATCATTCTCTGAATGCATTTGTTTATACCTTTTTTGAACAAACGAAAAACAAATGAATAGCTGTATGTCTGTAAAGTCTTTTTAAAAAATCAAGAGAGTATATTAACAAAACAATATCTTTAAGGTGAGATCTACAAAACTGTTAACTGATTTGTAATGATCAATACTTCTCAACCACACTCATATAAGACACTTTAAGAACTAGAGATGGGGCAGAGAGATAAGGAAGATCTGGCTTTGGAACTCATATCTCATTGTAACATTTGCTTATAAGAACATAGAGAGTGAAAGATACTGCAGCACTACACAGAAAGCATAGTGCCTTTCTGATGATGGAGCCAAACCTCATTCTGGGGTACCTTTCCTGAAACAAGATGTAGCATACAATCAGAAAACCCAGACCCAGGCTTCTATGTACTCCAGGGATGCTTAAATAACAGCAGTAATCACAGATGGAGATATTGCAGACCACTATACATAGCCTCAAGCCTCATCTCACTTCTTAATTAAAACTAGCTTGCTTAGACCTGGCTTAAAGAACAGTTCTCAAAACTGAGGTCACATGAAACAATACATAAGGACTGAAATTTGGGGAGTACATGTCTTAAGTCACAGTATCTAGCTAGTCTTGGAGGAAAGTTAGAAAGTCGTGCTCTCCTGACCACACTGTTTCTAATTGCACAGAACTAGGTTAGTAAGTACAACATGTAAATAACTGAGAAAGTCTATCCAAAAGTTTAATACGGTTAATGACTGAAAGCAATCTTACCTCCTTAAGCAAGAAGCCGGCAGACCTGCAAGCCCTTTGCACATCTTATTTAACAGCTTGGGATTCGCAAGCAGGAAAGAAATGCGGCAGGAGGAGCTGTGGCTTCGGCTTTGAGCGTACTTTGCCTCTTCTCCGGTAAAAATATTTTCAGAATCCTCTGAGCGTCTTCCTCCTAAGCCTGTAGGGGTCTCTTTTATAGCCCAGCTACGACGGTCCAGCCAATCAGATGACAGCTCTGCAGTACCAGCTCCTCTGTCTCCCTCTGCCTCTCCAGCCCCTGAAAGAGATGAGGAGGAAAAGACTGACGCATCAGCAATGCTAAGTGAACGAGCAGAGAAAATCCTTCAGCAAAGTAGGGATATGGAAAAAAATGTACTCAATGTCTCTACCAGTGTCAGAGGTTTAGAATTTCTAGAAAAGGAAAAAAGTGTACAATGCTGCAAAATATAGTATTCATTCATATTTCTGTAAAAAACAATATCAAGGAAAGTTGCTTCCTGGAAGGAAAAGTACCAGCAGGAATTCTGAAGCTTACTTAGGAGCTGACTCCCAGTGCCCTTCCTCTTTTGGATTAGAAGCATCATATGATACATGGTCCAAGATCTGATCCTCACGATTTCCAAAAGGGAGCTGGCAGGATCATCGTTTCCACGCAGTGATTTGCAGAAGTTGCCTTGGTTGTTATGCAAACAAGAAGGTGGAGAGAAATAGCTGGATGACAGACAGTTATAAGCCCGGCTGCATAGAGAAACTACCCTAGGAAAAATAGATTTGCTATATCCGTAATCAACCTGACTGAGGAATACTTTTCTAGAAATCTTGGTAACAACAGAATTCAGCCTAGCACTGACAGTTTCTCCTTTACATGCCTGTGTCCTGTAAAAAGTCTAAACCAGCAGCTTGAGGACCAAAGGAGGGAGTAGGTGAGCAAATATACACAGCAATTCTTATATCAAATGGGTTTATGTCTTATGTAATTCTAAGTCTCCAAACTGATATTTCAAAAGATAAAGAAAGAGGGATGTAGAGAGAAAGAGACAGAGCAGGCAGAAAAATACGTAGTTTGCTTTGCGTATCACCAGCCTTAAAACGAATCGTTAAGAATATTAAGCCCTATAGGTGTTTCTGAACACCTGAACAATTAGTATCTTTTACATACAATATCATAAACTGAAACGCCTGCATGGAGAGAATCATTCAGGTGTTTCACATCTTATAGCCATATATCAAATACCTACACCAGAGTTACAGAGGAAAGCTATAAGTGGAAGAAGAGAATTAATTGCTAGATCTGACCAAAACAGCTTTCATTTTGAAAGCAGATAGGTTCCTGATCATAGGCTACAGTGAGCTGTACTTTATATTTAAGAAACAGAGGCATCAAATGGTTTAGGTGGAAGAGATGAAAAATAGTTAGGTTCCAGTGAAATGCAAAATACCAACAATATAGAAAGAATGTCACAAAGCAATGCCCATACATGGCCCGACCCAATACGTGCCCTTGAACATCCCACACTGCTCCCACTACCAACACCTTCCATGACTAGCAGAGCAAGGAGACAGCAGACAAATGTAAGGTGGTGGAGGGACCATAATCTACAGAAGATGCATTTAAATTATAGGAAAAAGCCTCTAGCCGCCCATAAAGATAGAAAGACATTTATTAGAGTAGATACTAGGCAACTCTTCCTTGAATTATAACATAGAACAAGTGAATGTTGACAGCCATTCTTGATGGTGGTGTGGAAGGAACTGCAGTGCAATGTGAAATTAGGGAGGCCCTTAGACCAAGGAAGATGGACCAGGGAGAGGAATCAGTTGGAACTGACATTAAAGAGGACAGACTAATTAAAAGGGAAAGAAGGTCACTCAAAGAAAGACCACAGCCTTCTTTGTTTACATGGACACCTAAAAGAGTGATCACTCAAACAGATTGATTTTAGGAACATAAGTGAGGACCCGAAAAGGTTTACTGATGCCTGAAATTCCACAATAAGAGCTTTATCTCTTGGACTTAGAATAAGAGAAGCCTGATTTGTCATGAGTTAAATATAAATCACTGCAATAGATGGGACTTTAAAGACAAAATGGGACTTTAAAGGCAATGTAGCCTAACGCCCTTATTTCATCAAAAAGGAAATAGAGACCCAGAAAGAAAAAGTGGCTTGCTGAGGTTACAGCTTCTCACTAACAGAGCTGGGTCCACATACAGGTGTCTCGATACTCAGTTATGTGGATTGTCCACCATGCTACCCTATCACTCAACCGTCTTTTCAAATGAGATAAACTGTGTAAATAGAGATATTTCTAAACTACAAAGTGAAGTGCTAATCAAATAATTTTTATCATTCTATTATACACAGTATAGAACATAAGCCAAAATTAATTTTACATATTTTATTCAAGGAGTGTTCACTTGCCCAATTTCTTGCTCCGTGAAAGCAGGAGTTGCTGCAGACCTCAATGTGGTGGTTCCCTATTAAAACCAGGTCTCTAACTTTGTGCTTAGCTCATTACTCTGTTCAGGCATTTCATATTTACTCACTTCTTTGACTATTAAATCTTGCTTTCCTAGGAGTTTTAAAACTTTTTTAAAAGTGTTTGTAAAATGCTTCACATGAGTTAACTTATTTTTTCACTGTGGGACTTGCAGATTGTGTTTGAGGAGGCGAGGACTGGTACATCATGATACCTTGACAACCTTCCACTTTCTTTCTCTGATATGCACAAAGCATCAAATTCTGTTATTCTGTGATTTGTCATTCCTGAATGACTCTGGTAGTGTGGAAGAGATTTACTCTCAAAAGATCTACTTTTTATTTATGCATTTGTTTAAGAAATATCTTTTGACTACCTAGTTTGTGTCAGGTACTCTTTGAAGAACTGTATTTAGCATGGTGAACAAGCAGACAAAATCTCCACTGTAGTAGAGTTTCATCCCAGTAGAAGGAGTCAGAAAACAAACAAATCAGGTGATTCCAGATTTTGACCTGTACCATGAATAAAATGGGCAGGTGATGTGCTAGAGAGTAATCAGATGGTGAAGGGCTAATTTAGCCAAGGTGGTCAGGAAAGGCCTCTTTGAAGAGGTGGTATCTCAAATGAGATTTGATGGGTGAGAAGGAGAAAGCAACGCAAGAAGCCTAGGAATTAGTATTCCAAATAGAAGTAAGAGCAAGTGCCAGTGTTCTTTATCTAAATTGGGAAAGAACATAGCCATAAAAAAGAATGAAATCATACCTTTTGCAGCAACTTAGATAGAACTGGGGGCCATTATCGTAAGTAAAACAAATCAGACACAGAAAGACAAATATTGCATGTTATCACTTATAAGTAGGAGCTAAATAATGTGTACACATAGACATAGAGTGTGGAATGATAAACAATGGAGCCCCAGAAGGATGAGGGGCAAGAAGTCAGCAGATGGTGAGAAACTACTTAAGGGGTACAATGTACATCATTCAGGTGATGAATACCCTAAAAACCCTGATTTTGCCACTATACAATCTATGCATGTAAAAAAATTTCACTTATAACCCATAAATATACACAAATCTAAAAATTAAAAAAAATTGGGAAAGAACAAGAGGGGGCCAGCGGGAGAATTGAGAACAAGATGAAAGTAGCATAAAAGGAGATGGAAAGGTAGACGATAGATCCTGCAAGGATTTGTAGGCTGTGGTCAAGAGGCTGGACTTTATCAGAGTGCAGTGGAAATCCACGGAAGAAACAGAAGCAGAGAAGGGGCATCATCTGATCATTCTGACTCTTGTGAAAGAAAGACTGAGATGAGTGGGCAGAGTGTGGAAGCAGGGAGACCAGTTAGCAGAGTTAGCAGTTTGAATCCTGTTTCGTCAATTATATATATATTTATTATTATATAGTAAGTCCTCAATGTCCTCAGTAGGTTATTGAAAACTGTGACTTTAAGTGAAACAATGTACAGCAGGTCCTTGAATGCCATCATGTCATTTCATTATCATCAATGTCATTTCATTATAACGTTGATGGGAAAAAAATTGGTTTAGTTATGTCGTTTCATTTGAAGTTGTAGTTTCCAAGAACCTATCCATGATGTCAAGTGAAGATTTACTTTACAAAACTCCAGGAAAGCACAGAAGATAGAGATTAAACTCAACCTTTTGAATCTGGAGTGGTTTTTCACAAGGAGACCCTAAAATGGAAACTAGAGATGCAGTCGTTGTACAAAGAAGAGAAGAGCATCACAATAGTGGGTAGAGTAATAGCAGATTATTTTATTGGTCACTAACTGAGCAAGGCACTGGTTTAAGCACTTTATGCCAATTAATTCACTTATTCCTCATGATCCATCCCGAGAGAACATTCTTCAATGATTCTCATTTTGCAGATGAAGCATAGAGGACTTTAGTACTTACCTGAGCTTACACATTGATTAAATGGTGGTAATGTGATGCCAGCTCAGTTTGACTCCAGGGTCTTTGCTATTGACCTCTAGGTCATCAGAACCATAAAGAATAAAAGCAAGTGCAATGTTTGAAGGCCATAGAGGAGTTTAGCATGATTGCAGTGTTAGAGCTCAGGAAACTGTATGCCAAAGTATGGTGCTTTGGCATGCTAAGTACTTGGAACTAAAGGAGAATGGAAGCCCTCAGAAGCAGCCAAGTCTCTTCCTGACCATCTCCTGCCCTCTGCCTCTTACTACTCTTTCTTCACGAAAACAAGTCACAGAAACCAGAATTCCTCTTCCCCAAGATGGGTCATAGAAACTAGAACTCCTCTTCCCCAAAGTAAGCCATAAAACCTAGAAAGGCCACTCTCTCCCTTCTCCCTTGAAGACCCTCATTGTGAAAGAGTCCTGCCCCATACTCAGGAGGAAGGAATGCTACACAGAGAGAGAGATCAAGAAGAATCTGGACAGGCCTTGCTGTGTTTCCCCCTGAGTCCATTACCACTAACTCATATCTTTTTGTCTAATCTACATGGCTACAGGCTATCCATTCTTCATCGAACTTCGGCATAAAAACAGACAGTTTCCCCTGGGTCTTTGGGTCTTCATTTCTGAAGACTCCCATTTCATGTAAAACTTGGATTAAATAAATTTGTTATGTTTTTCTCTTATTAACCTTTTATTATAGGAGTGTTGGTTGTGACCCTTATGATGGAAGAGAAAATGTATCACACATCTTCACCCCTACTGCAGCTTTGAGAGAGAAGGAGAGATAAATGAAAGTGCATGGATACGCTGAGAACTAAAGTGTGTTTCTTGTTACTCTGAAGACCAGAATTTACTCTGTAGTTGATGGGGGAGAAGAGGTAGTTCAGGTACTTAAGCCGATCAGGTTGCTATTCTAGAAAGAAAGCTTGGGAGGCAGAG
This sequence comes from Macaca nemestrina, assembly GCF_043159975.1. Classification (NCBI taxonomy): domain Eukaryota; kingdom Metazoa; phylum Chordata; class Mammalia; order Primates; family Cercopithecidae; genus Macaca; species Macaca nemestrina. Next base: position 21,131,757 of record NC_092125.1, on the reverse strand, counting down.
TAAAAGAATAGATTGGATATGAGAGAAACTGGCAAAAAGTTTGAAGGCTATTTTAAGTTCCTTAAACTGTAAAATGCTAACATCTGGAAGGTATTGTTGACAACAGGCTTTAGAAGAACTGTTTCCTACTGGGGGACAGATATTCAACCACACAGCAGGATGTGAACTATGTGTGGTCTCCAGGTAAATTTGGAATTTTTCCAGCCTTTGCTCAGGGAGAACAAAAGAAAACATTTCTCAAGGATTGACAGTATCAAATACAAGGAAATAAGTCATTGTGGCAGGAGTTGTGTCCTTTACTTCTACCAGATGTTAAATGGGGCACTGCTCCTCCACTTGGGCAGGATGTAGGCCAAGGCTCAGCCCCAGGCTGTGCTTGCACCACTTCAAATGACAATTTCCTCTCAGCTCTCAGAAGCCTCCCTCCTTCTTTATTTACTACAATGGCCTAGACATCAATGAGAGTTCAGTTATTGATTTTCAGGACTAAAAAGCAAACATATGGGGCTGTATACCAGGAAGGTAAACGGGGACTTCCCAATATGTCTCACTTTTGGGAAATGTGTCTGATTCTCTGCACCAAGCTTTGCGGGCACATGCAATAAATCAGGAACTCTAACCCTGACATTTGATAGCAGCAGGCGATGCATCACTGATTTCCCTGGAAGAACAATACCACACTTAATTAGCTAGGGGAAAAAAAACCCTTTTTTCCCAAGAAGTAGGAGAAAACCCAAAATAGCATTATCCCAAAGATTAAATCTTTTTTCTGAAGCATTTAGCCCTGAATAGAAATAGCAGTTTCATAAGAATTCATTTGCATTGTGCGGGTGGAAAGAAACAGTATGGTGTCATGGAAAGTGCTTGAACTTTACAGAGAGGCAGATCTGGATTCCAATTCTAGATCCTCTAGGAAATCTTGGTAAATTAGGTAAACTTTATGACCTCTAGTTTTCTAACATGCCCTGGACTTCAATTTGCCCTCACATTTTAAAATCTAGATTCCTTAGCATAACATTCTGGCACTTTCATAATTCAATCCCAGTCCAACTTTCCATCTTTCCCTTCCACTCTTTTCTTCATTATATTCTACTCTGTAGTCATCCCAGACCACTGAATATTCCCGCACGTTTATGTATTTCCCCTACTCTGTGCTGTCAACCTGAAATGTCCTTCTCACCATACCCTGCTGTCAAGCTCTCTTTTCTTCTGTCCCCAATGGTAATCAACTGCTACCTGTTATGCACTCTGGAAGTATGGTGTTTGAGCCAGACCTCTGTTTTGCTCCTCTTTACATCTGATCATGTTACATTTGCCAGTAACGTTCAGTTCAACATTTATATTGAGCGTCTTCTATGTGTCTGAGAAAGGTGCTTGTTCTTGAGATATTAATCTAACAAATACATATTGACATCCACTAGTGTAGTGGGAACTACACTGGATAGAACCCATTCCTGCATCCTTTGATCTTACACTACATTCTCATGGGCAGATGCACAAAAATATCAAGTATATAGGAAAATACAGTCATGGGTCACTTCACAACAGTGAAACATTCTGAGAAATGTGTAGTTAGGTGATTTCATCATTGTGGGAATATCATAGAATGTACTTACACAAACCTAGATGGTTATAGCCTACTACACACCCAGGCTATATGGTATAGCCTGTTGCTCCTAGGACACAAACCTGTACAGCATGTTACTCTACTGAATACTGTAGGAAATTACAACACAATGAAATATATTTGTGTATCTAACATATCTAAACATAGAAAAGGTAATGTCCTGCATTACAAGTTATGATGGCTGTGATATCACTAGTTAATAGAAATGTTTCAGCTCTTTTATAATATTATGGGGCCAGATACATTTGTGCTCTGTCCGTGACTGAAACATTGTGATGTGACACATGACTGTAAATAAAATAATGATAAATTGTGATAAGTACTTTAACAGAATAAAACACGGATTACTCAAAAAATAACAGGGTAAGGAATTTTACTTTTTTATAGGATGAAGAAGCAGAGCTTCTCTAAGAAGGTAGTCATTATACTAAGACCTAAATGATGAAGAAGGTGCTAATTATACAAATCAAGGGGCATTCTACCCAGAAGAAAGGATGTGCACAGTCCTGGGACCGAAAAAAATTTGATGCATAGAAACCACAATGGCTAGAATGCAGTGAGTATACAGAAGAATAGCATGTGTTAAGGCTGAAGAATTTTTGACGGGACCAGATCATTGCAGGGCCTTGTCAACCCTGGTAAGGGGGTTGAACTTTATTTCAAAAACAATGGGAAGGAGCGACATGTTCTATTTTGTGACTTACATCTCAAAGTTCTCTAGCTGTTTTATGAAAAATAGACTGCAAGAGGTTAGGAGAGTGTGTAGGAAACTGTAGCAATTGTCTAGATAAGGGATGGTGGGGACTAGGACAAGACAGGTGAATATGATCCCATCCCTAACCTTAAAGAGCTTTTGTTCTGATGGAGAAAGTTATTGAACCATTCACTTCACCAAAAATGCCAGACATTTCCAAATAGAGATAATCACGTGTGCTAGGGGAGCAGGAGGCAGAAGCATGAGATCCTCATGGATGTGAACTGAGTCTTGCAAATATGTTGAGTTTCGTGTAGTTTATGTAGTATGTTACAAGACCCCCATTCCCATCCCTACCACTGTCCTGGTGTGGCCCCTCAGCCTTTAAGTTTTAGGAGTAAAGCTGGAATCAAGGCATCAGAAAAGTGCCAGTGAAAGATCCCAAGCACAGGAGCTAGCCAGAGAAGATTCCATAGTGAGGTGGAGAAGTAGGTAAAAGACAACCAGGAGGTGGCATATTGATCCTGGATAAAGGGAAGCCCATAGTGAAATAATGGGACATGGCATTGAAAAGAGGGAGAGGAAACAAAATGGAGACTTGAGCAGAGCACACCAACATGACTTTTTATGCCCGCTCCAACCCTCCCACCCCACCAGCTTCCAAAGCATTGACAAATCCACTGGAACCCAATTTAAGAGTTTCTTCTGTAAACCTACTCTGAACTGTAGTTAAAAGTCAACTTTTTCTTTCAGACAATTGTAATCTCTATCAATTTAGACAATACACTGTTTGGTTTATATTTCCAGGCCTTCCCATTCCAACACAACTGTGACTTGTTTAAGTGTTTTATGCTGCTTTTGCAAAATGCTAAGCTCCTAGGAGGTTCTCAGTTTTGATTGCCTTGGGGAATTTTTAGTAGTGGTGACACCACCTAAGTTGGCATGCCGCCTCCCTGGGTAGCTAATCTGGGGCATATCACCCTTTTACGTGTAGCTGTCTCTGGAATCTCTGTAATAAAACCAGGTTAGTTAAAAAAAAAAAAAAATTTAGAGACAGGGTTTTGCCCTGTCACCCAGGCTGGAGTGCAGTGGCACAATCATAGCTCTTCACAACCTTGATCCCCTGGGCTCACGTGATCCTCCCTCCTCAGACTCCCCGGTAGCTGGGACAAGTGTGCGCCACTTAAGTTTTATAATAGTCAGACACCATGGGTTTTATAATGCTTGTGAATTGTGTTTTTGTTATATTAAAAGAATACAGGAAGCTTCTTATGGCAAATAATAATAATAACAACAACAATAATAAATTTTATAGCAATTAGGAAATGATGGTGCCTGACTGAAAAACAGGTAACCTGCATTCTATTTAGCTTTGGCTGGTAAAATGAAAAGGTTAGATTGAGTGTCTACATTTTTTCCTCTTCAAGGTTCTTTTATTTTTAAACTTCCTCTTTAAGAATAGACGGTGCTCTAAAATGTTCTATCCAGCTCAAACAAGAGAACCAGGCTGACTTCAAATGTTGGCCCTTAAAAGCTGTGGACTCTATGACAGATGAAGGAGCCCCTGAGAGAGAAGAGAGCTGGGCCTTCAAAAGACGTACTGGAGTGAAAAGCTTCACTCTAGGCCCACACTCTCCTCTCAATATCTTCATTATTGTGTCTCGTTTCCTCCATCACTTCCGGCTTTTGCATTTTCTTGGTTCATAGTCCAGGGTTTCTCACATTTAATGCAATATATGAACCTGGGCACACCCTCCACCATGCCTCTGCCACATGCACTGAGCTTTGAAATCTTAGCCACTCTTCTGTAACATTTAAACCCTTGGCCCATCCTTTAGGTTTACACTGTTCTGTTGCTCTCAGCAACTCATAATAATAGCTAGTCCTTATAGGGCACAATAATAAATCTCCTATATATTATTTACAGGATAGGTAATATTACACATTTATGTATTTCCCCTACTATTTGCCATCAACCTGAAATATTCTTCTCACAATACCCTGCTGTCAAGCTCTCTTTTCCTCTGTCCCCAGTGGTAATGAACTGCTACCTCTTATGCACTCTGGAGCATATATATATATACACATATATATACACACACACACATATATACATATATATATACACACACATATATATATGCTTTTCTTTCCCTTTTTTTTTTTTTTTTTTTTTGAGATGGAGTTTTGCTCTTGTTGCCTGGGCTGGAGTGTAATGGCATGATCTTGCTCACTGCAACCTCTGCACCCCCGGGTTCAAGTGATTCTCCTGCTTCAGCCTCCGAAGTAGCTGGGATTACAGGCGTGCACCACCATGTCTGGCTAATTTTGTATTTTTAGTAGAGATGGGGTTTCACCATGTTGCTCAGGCTGATCTTGAACTCCTGACCTCAAGTGGTTCACCCGCCCCGACCTCCCAAAGTGCTGGGATTACAGGCGTGAGCTACTGCACCTGACCAGGTATTATTTTCTTATTTAACAAATGATGAACCTGAGGCACAAAGAAGTTAAGTGATTTGCTCAACAGTTACATAGCTAAGAAATAACAGGGCAAGCTCAACCTGCTTGGCTCCAGAAGCCAGGCTCTTAACCACCATGTAATGCTACCTGTTGCTGGTTTTGCTTCTCTGCCTAGCCATAATAAGTTATTAGAAGTTTCCTATCTCATGAGCTTGCTCGTTCTAAAAATAGTTAGCATGTGTACATTGCTTCCTTCCTTTCAGGGAAGCAAGATGATGGAGTCAACGTCTCTGGTGTCAGTGAATTATCTAATGACTTTAATCTTCAGTCTTCAACTGGCATTAATATAACTAAAAAGTAAAAGTAAGGCAAGATGAAAAGGAAAAGACAATTCTTTAAGTTTGACAAATTCATACAGTAGTTCCTCCCAGTAAATGAATTCCTATGAGAACAAATCTTTAAAAGCTGCATTTTTTAAACTTATCATTTGACTTGATAATTAAGGTATGAAGAAATAATCTTATCTGTTTCTATAAAGGTCAAGTTTTAAAGAAACACTAAAAAAAACCTAATAAGGAGAAACAAGCTGAGGAGGGTTTATCAAATTTTATCCCTCACTCCTGAACTAAAAATCTCACCCACTAAAGATTTGCAGACAAATAGCTTTGCAACTCTTTTAGCAGTTCTATCTAGGCTCATGTGTAAACAGGTAAATGTATTCACCTACATCAGTCTATAGGAACAGCTGCCCTTCATTTCAAAGGAAATAGTAGTGATAAAAATAATATCATAATGCCATGATGCTGACCTAGAAATTTAATAGGACTGTCCCACAATCTGTATAGCTGATGCGCTTTGATTGTTTTTGCAGGAGTGTTGATTGGGTTTGGGTTGAGTCATAAAATTGTTTCAGTCATTTCCTTTTAAAACAACCCTTCCATTTCACTTCTCAGTTTGTGAAGCACCTTTTACTACATTATCTCATTTGCCTTTCACATCAAACTCAATATGTTCAAAATTGAAATGATTTCCCCCTCTCAAAGCTACTCTGCCTTTAGTGTTCTTTATTCCCGTAAATCCACCCTCTATCAGTGTTTCTCACTCTGTTCCTCCTCTCCATCCTTCACTGCCCTACTTTAGACTCTCTGTACTTTTTAGACTTTCTCCCCTGGAACAGATGTCATCATTTCTCTTTTAAGCAGAAATGACCGTGTTTTAAAGGAAGTCTTCATGCAGAACGTTAGTGCATAGTACAGAGTGACATGAAGCCACTGGAGGGAAGGAAGTCAAGGGGAGTTTTCCATTCCCTCAGGACATTCTCTGAAAGTCCTAAAGTTTTATTGGAACATAGTTATGCCAATTTATTTAATTTTTTGTCTATGTCTGCTTTCATGTTATGATGGCAGAGTAGAGAAGTTGCAACACAGGCCATATGACTCACAAAGTCTAAAATATTTACTTTCTGGCCTTTTACAAACAAAAAATGATGACTGCTAGTCTACAAAACAGCAATAATATTCTAAATGGACTTCCATGTTGACTTCCCTCTTTCTAATTAAACAAACTATTGTCATACTCTGCCTCAAAAAGCTAATACTACTAAGTTTCTCCAAAATAAAGTTCAAATTTCTTAGCTAAGACTATCCAAAACATGACATCCAAGTACTATTCTACATTAATTTCTACTCCCTTCACAAACACTCTAAAATATTTTTCTCTTTAAATTATCTGTGCTTCCTGATACCCAAGTCATTTCTACTAGAAGGAAAAACCTCCTCCACTTTATCTTCCCAAGTTTGGTGCTATCCAACCTTCAAACTCAATACCCCTATAGGAAGAGTTTTTGAAGCTATCAGTTAAAAAGGGACCTCTTTCTTTTAATTTCCCAAAGCATTTTTATCAATTCCTATCTGGTGGGATTGAGCAATTTCTGACATATATTTAATTATGTATATACTACTATTCTTTTTGTTATTTTATAAACTTATTGATAACAAGAGGCTGACACCATTTCAATCTTGTGGAACCTACTGGTTTCTAGCGTGTGTCTTGCATTTAGTAAGATCAAGCTAAAGAGTTGCTGAATGAACAAATTTGAAGATTAATAATTATTTTAACATGTTTTACAGAGGAGAAAACTAAGAAATGAGATGTGTATCAATCAGGACAAACTGGCTTAAACTGCAGTAACAAACAACCCCCAAATCACAGTACACTTAAAAGAACAAAGGCTCATTTCTTGTTCACTGCATGTCCTTTTATATCAAATATGACTGTGTTGTTCATTGTCGTCTTTGCTGCAGAGTCCAGGCTACCAGAACAGCCTCTGTCTGAAACAGGACTGATACTCATAGCAGACACAAAGAGAAGGCATAGCGCAATATGCATTGTCTCTGAAAGCTTCTGTTTAGAAGGAACAGACATTAGTTCTGCTTATATTTCATTATATATTTCACTGGACAAACTTGATGTCAAAAAGGCAGGTAAACAGAATCTTTCCCCTATGATATGGTTTGGATCTGTGTCCCCACCGAATCCCATGTTGAAATGTAATCCCCAGTGTTGAAGGTGGGGCCTGGTGGGAGGTGTTTGGATCAAGTGGGTGGATCTCTCATGAATGACTTAGCACCATCCCTTTGTTGATGAGTGAGTTCACATGAGATCTGATTGTTTAAAAACATGTGGAACCCCCCACTCTCTGTCTCTCTCTTGCTCCCCCTCTGCCATGTGAGACACCTGCTCTCACTTAGCCTGCTGTCATAAGTAAAAGCTTTCTGAGGCCTCACCAGAAGTGAGTAGATGCTGGTGCGATGCTTCCTGTGCAACCTGCAGAACTATGAGCCAATTCAACCTCTACTCTATATAAATTACCCAGACTTGGGTATTTCTATACAGCAATGCAAGAATGACCTAATATATCCTAAGAGGGGCAACAAATATTTTTGAACAACAAGAAAATATACCACAAGGAGTTTATCTTTTTATTTATTGATTGATTGATTGATTTTTTTGAGACGGAGTCTCACTCTGTCACCCAGGCTGGAGTGCAGTGGCTGGATCTCAGCTCACTGCAAGCTCCGCCTCCCGGGTTCACGCCATTCTCCTGCCTCAGCCTCCCGAGTAGCTGGGACTACAGGCGCCCGCCACCTTGCTCGGCTAGTTTTTTATATTTTTTAGTAGAGACGGGGTTTCACCGTGTTAGCCAGGATGGTCTCGATCTCCGACCTCATGATCCGCCTGTCTCGGCCTCCCAAAGTGCTGGGATTATAGGCTTGAGCCACCGCGCCCGGCCTATTATTTAATTTTTTTTACAGCCTTCCTCCTCTCCCTCTACAAGGAGTTAAATGATTTGTCCCAAATCACACAACTAGCAAGTGACAGGATGAAAACTTGAAAGGAGATTATTTGACTTATAAATCCAGTTTCTCTTCATTTCATCATAAAGCAGACTATCAGAGGGAATAATGGAGTGACTATGAAGCAACCGAACTCTGATGCCCTTACCCAGCAGCCAAGAACATCTGAAGAGGCGGAGAACAAACGAGATAAGTGATTTCTTAAGGTCAGTTCTTTTAGTATATCAGTATTGGAGAGTCAACTGTTGTGGCCATAGATGGAAATACAGGAAGTGACAGCTTCTTTGACTGTTGATTGCCTTAAGGGGATGCTAGAAGCAGTGAGAATGCAGTAAATGGAATAAAGCTCCAACTGCATTAACTGGACTCCAAATATTATTACCAGCATTCAAGAGTGAAAAGGCCTGGGGATGCCTGATAGCACAAGGATTAGACAGACATAATAAGGCTGAGGGTGCCTTTGCTCATATATCTTTTTAAATTTATTAATTTTCCAATCAATGGCAAATTACTTCAATTTAGTCAGTATAATCAGAGCAGGTTTCTGGCTAGTTCTATGAAGAATTCAACAGCTATTGAGTTTCTACTGTTTCAGGTATTATGTTAGGCCCAGAGAACAAGATAGATATAATCCCTAATCTCATGGAGATTATAATGTAGCACAAAATACAGACATTAAGTAACACATCATTTCAAGGGTGTTGAAAACAAAAGAGGAGGACCAGAGTTGTACTGGACACTATTGGTGCTCTGACAAGATTCTTCTGAAACCCTGGAATTGTTTCTGTGAACTTCTCTCCCAGCTTCTGAGGGCCTTTGCTTCTAATTGCCTGCACCTGATCGTTTTCTGGACAGCTGCCTTCAGAACACTGGAGCGGATTGCCTGCAGGCATAGAAAGTGGGAGTTGCCTAGGAGTTTAAGTGCCCTTATCCAGTGATTGGTAGGAGAGTCTAAAATCCCAGCCTTCTTGCCTTCTGGGAAAACAAAGTTAGGGGCAACAATTACACTACAGAGTTCTCTTGATCAGGCTGAGCATGAGCCTTTGATGACTGAACCCTTGCTGGATGTTGTGGCCATTAAGAATGCACCTCACCGACCTCCAGCTATAAAGAGCATAATTGACTGATGGCCCCAGCTGCTGCTTCTGAACTCCATCATTGAGTTTGTCCCAGGGCTGCACTTCCCCCAGGCTGTTCCCAGCCAACGACTGAGTGTGGCAGGGACACTAAGACAGGTCCATTCCCAGGAGGCCCAGGATTCCTATGACAGGTAACTTTGGCTCAAGAATTACTTGAGAGCCTCAGTCAATTTTTCTTACACTGAAGAGGAGTCTAGGATGCTCCCACCACCCTTCATTGCCTTCTTCCTTCACATGGACTCAGACCTGTATCACAACCTTATGGCTTTTTCCAGCCCATTCTGATGACCCCCTGCCAATTTACTCTTATAAGCATTTCCCTGATAAAATCCTCAGATGCTTAATTCCATCTTGGCATCTGCTCCTCAGAGGATCCAGACTAACACATTGGGCTTCCCTACCCTTACTTTTCACACGCACTTCTTTATGGTTTCTCCTGCGGGCACTTGCACATGAATCCTCATCTCAGGGTCTGCTTCTCTGGAATCCAATGTAATGACAAGGGCTCCACGGGAATACATAATAAATGAATCTAATCAATTACCGTTAACAGTTGTGTTGAAGTTTGAAAGAATAGTAAACATTAATAGGCAAAAGGATGGAAGAGGCAGGATGTTCCAGGTAGAAGAAATATCATATTAAAAAGTTAGGAGGCAAGAGTGAGAATGTCAGAGTCAAAGAAAGGAGCAATTAATAATGAATGTAGTGATAGATGAAGAAAGAAGCCAACTATGAAGAGCCCGGTTGACTGTGCTAAGGAGTTTCAGCTTTCCTTAAGAGTAAAGAGCCATTGTAAGACTTTAAACAGAGAGACAAAAGGATCAGATTTGCATGTTTAAAACGTCATTCTGGAACATGAATTGCAGGGTAGCATAGAAGAGGGGAGAGCAGATAGAAAGTAATGCATTGGTCTGGTGTGGGACTAGGGTGGCTCAGACTAAAGCAGGGGTCAGCAAACCATAGCCTACAGCCTGTTTCTGTATGGCCCAAGGACAAAGAAAAATTTTTCATTTTTAAAGGGCTGTTGCAATGTACTGAATAATTGTGACCTGCCTCTTCTAAATTCATATGTTGAAGCCCTAGCCCCCAGTGTGATGCTATTAGGAGGAGGGGCCTTTTGGAGGTAATGGGTCATGATGATGGGACCCTCATTAATGGGATTAGTGCCCTTACAGAAGAAACTCCAGAAGGGATTTTCACCCTCTTTCCACCATATAAGGACACAAAGAGAAGTTGGAAACCTGCAACCCAGAAGAAGGTCCTCATCAGAACTGCCCATGCTGGCACCCTGATCTTGAACTATCAGCTTCCAGAACTGTACAAAATAAATTGTGGTTGTTTATAAGCCACCCACTCTCTGGTACTTTGTTGTAGCAGCCCAAATTGACTAAGACAATTGGGAAAACAATAACAGCAAAAATGAAGAAGAATATGTAACAGAGCCCATAGGTGGTTCTGAACCCCTAAAATATTCCCTGTCTGATCCTTTGAAGGAAAATATGTGTGGATCATGGACTAGAATAATGACAATGGGAATGGGGAAAACTGGTTAGATCAAAGAAATAGTTTGGAGGTAAAATCAATCTGTATTTTTAATCTATTGTGTTTGGGAACTGAGAGAAAATGAGGCATCAAAAAATTATCCTACATTGAAAACTTGGGCAGTTGAATGGATAGAAGTACTATTTACTGAGGGAATACGAGATGAGAAGCTAGTTTGAGAGAGCCTGCAACACACCCACACTGTATCAGAATTTACCTTTGCCCATTTTAACTAAATTCAATTCAATAGTTTTATAGTGCAGACTACACAGATGAGCAGTTGCAATCTGTCCTCCAAAGCACTTTACAGTCTTATGACAGGAAGAAGTAGCAAGTAAAGTTAAACATAACACAATACAGGCTGGGCGCGGTGGCTCACGCCTGTAATCCCAGCACTTTGGGAGGCCAAGGCAGATGGATTACCTGAAGTCAGGAGTCCGAGAGCATCCTGGCCAACCTGATGAAACCCAATTTCTACTAAAACAATACAAAAATTAGCCAGGCATAATGATGCATGCCTGTAATCCCAGCTACTCGGGAGACTGAGGCAGGAGAAGTGCTTGAACCTGGGTGGTGAAGGTTGCAGTGAGTCGAGATCGCACTACCACACTCCAGCCTGGGTGACAGAATGAGAGTCCATCTCAAATAAATAAATAAATAAATAAAATAACACAATACAGAACAGTATCAGGTGAGTGTCATAAGATAGGTACAAAATGCTAAGGGAGTTCAATGGAGCAAGAGAAAGAGAGAGATTGAGATAATATCCATTTAGAAAACAACAGAAAGGACTTCATCGATGTGTCATTTTAAGTAGTCCTTGAAGTATGACTAGGATTTCAAGAAATAGAGCATATATATATATATACACACACACACACACACATACACATATATATACACACACACACACATAAAGATAGATCTCTAACCATATATATATTCACACATATAGATAGATACCTACCTAAATAACTATATGTATATAATGATAACTATATATACATAAAACTTTAATCCCAGGGCCCCTCTTGGTGCCACTTTTAAATATCCACAGAAAATCAAGGAAAAAATTTTTGAAAATTCCGATCTTGAACATTATCCAGTTTATAACCAACAGCTGCATTTATTAGAGTCCTCCTTTCTCTGCTATCCACTTATCTTACATCCTCAGCAACTTTGAACTCTTCATCTATTCCACTTACATCCTCTCCAGAAACCTAGCTGTCTCAAAAACCTTGATATTTTCTTTCCCATGCTCCTTCTTCTTCTTTGACCAGTTGAAGCACTTGTCATCTGGTTTTGCTTCACAAAAGCCTGAGAAGTACAACGGCTGGGGCAGAATTCTTTTCAAAGGACTAAGTTTGGGGTAGGGGCAGATGGGGGGACTCACCTGTTAAGAAATACCTTTTCTGTCCTAAGAAAATAGAGGGGGCATCACTGAGGTCTGTGTTAGGAAGTTTAATTGGAAGCTGAGAAGAATAAGTAAAGACTGACAGTATGTGTAAGGATACTCTGTGTAGGTTTGTCCTACCAGGTTTCAGTAGGTGTTACAGTATGTGGTGTAGGGACTGCACTATTTGGATACAAGAGAGAAACAGAAATGACTGCACTTCATGAGCTGGAATAAGAAAGGGGGCAGGTAAAACCGGTATTTACTGAACTCTATATACCTTATTTTTGTTGTTGTACTGTTGAAGCAGTATTCAACTTTTGGAAGAAAAAGGCAGGTCATGGGGGAAAATATTTCCATCAGAGACTTATTTTTTAAAACCCAGAGAGGGATCTAAAATCAGCATATAGTTGGCCCAAGCTCTATCTCTGGGCCCTTCACCCTACCTCTGAGGACCCTACTGCACTGATAAATGAGAATTCACATTCATGCTAATGTTCCTTCAAGCCACTGAGTCACCAGAGATTCAATTATGCTTTCCACATTTTCCATCTTAAGGCAGAAATGGACTAATGCATTTTAGAAAGATATTTGGTAATAAGTCTTGAAGCTAGGATGTTTTTCATTTTAAATGTCAGGTAATTGAAAAATGTGACCATGATTATTATTAACTATATTTCCTGGTCTAATTCTATCTAAAAAGTTCAGTGCTAAGTTTCATGGCTGTTTGGAAGGCAAAGGAGATAGGGCTCCTAATCTCAAAAATAGACATTTATATAAATAGTGACATGAAAAGAAAGGGAGGGAAAGAAGGAACATTGAGAATGTGAGCAGAATGTGATACAGATAACCTCAAATGTCTCATCTAGACATCGATGCTATCATGAGTTCCAATTTTAAATCCTTTCATGATTCCAGAAGCAAAGTTAGTATCTTACTCAAACCCAGAGGTAGAGAAGTTATTAATTCCAGTATTATTTTATTTATTCCTTTTCTTTCTGTTGTGTCATTCTGGGTAAAAGGTGCGATGAAAGGAGAAAGTGTTAACAATGGGAGAAATTTGTTGCCTCTCTCTTTTTTTTTTTTTTTTTTTTCCAAACTCTACTTTTATTCAAGCACTCCATTCCCCTCGGCTAATCTAGACACCTATTTTTCTTTCTCTGACCCTAATCACTGCTATTTCTCCAAAGAATAGGCATTTATTGAGCATCTAGTATGTTCCAGGTCCTTCCAACTTACGAAGAGAAAGACTGCTTGTCTCAAGAGACCAGTAACAATAGCCCCTTGCCATTTTCAGTGTTTATTCCATTTCCAAGATGGTTCCGCACTTTGATTAAGGAAATGTGTCTACTTTTCCTCCTTTGGAGGAAATGGAGATGAGTTTGCTGTTGGAGATATTTGAAGAGGAAGTGCATTAGTCTTTGATTATTCATCCAAAAAAGCAAACTGGGGATTTTTCTTATTCTGTATGAAGTCTTTCATCTGCTTTTAATAGTCAGAGAAAGAATGAATGGCTTCGACAGAAACTTATAAACAAAATGGAGTGAGGTATCTTTAGAGATCCCCAAAAAAGAAAAAATATACATGGGCCATGTCTTATAGGTTCAGAAAACTGGCATAAATGTCAGGAAAGCTACCTCCTCTGCCCTGACCCAGGCCCTAGCACAGTGCTCACGTGCTTCTGCACACATATTCTCATGAAGCTTTCACAGCAAGCTGTGGGCTAGGAGTGCGGTGAGAGGATGTAAAACAATCTTGAGACTGTTTTTCAGCTGAGGAATCTGAGATTCAAGGAGGTTAAGTTGGGGATTACTGAAAACCGCTGAGCTAGTAAAACTGAGGTCCAGATCATCTGACTCCAGCTCCAGTGCTCCTCCCAGTAAATTATAGCTGCTACCCGAAATGAGGCCTCTTGGAAGCCCTGCTAGAGACAAACATAGAAATGACAGGGACATTTTGACAATGACCATCCAGTTTCCGCTCTACTTTACAGAAAGATCAAGTGGGAAAATGCACTAGGCTATTAGAAATTATGCCACTAGAGCATTGTTGATGAGAATTGTGAGTGATTTAATCTGCTCGGAGACTACTGAACAACATCCAACGTAAGGTTGCTATGACAATGCCACTCTTATCTTAGTGATTTTAAACAAAAATATCTCAAGGGCAGAGTAATTAGGTAAGTAGAGCAGTGAGTCTGCGTTGTTTCATGCAGTCATTTTCCAATGATTACCATTTTATTGTTGTGCCTTGTACTCTCAGGTTCTGCCTAATATAGCAAATCTCCCTAGAGCAATGAGCGTGTGCGTGTTTGTGTCTGTGTCTCTGTGTGTATGCATGTGTATGTGATATGTGGGTATCATGGGGGTAGTATTTTTAATTAGTTCCTGCCCCCCAATACCCTTTAGCAAGTGGCACCATATGGCAAACTCCCACTCAAGTGCAGATATGACAAAAGAAGATGTGGGACTGTAAGATACACGCACAAACTCAAACTACGCTTCTCGGGGGTTATGAGTACATGTATGGGAACAATATTTGCTTGTGCCTTGTTTTTTCTTTTTAAATTAAATTCAAATGCATCTCGATATTGCTTGTTCCAATTCCCTCTGACTCAGATTGTCATTTCCCAAGGCTTCTGAAAGGTTTTTTGCTTCTATTTCTAATGCCTGGCATTCCGACCCACCCAATCAGGCGCCACTGCTAACCTTCCCATCCTCTGGGCCCCGGAAATCTAGAACTCTCTCCTTGAATTGCTTATTCATCCCAGGAGAATGCTGCCAAAGAGACTATCTAATTCCCTGGGCTTTATCCTCCATCCCCGCCCAACACAATTTTAAAACCACTGGTATTTATCGAACACTCGCTAAAGACCTGTGCCAGGTCTTTAGTCGGGCACTTCAGGTATTTTATCAGTTAGTCCATCCTCGTGATAACAAATATGAGAAACTGAGACTCACAGAAGTTAAAGTCTCAGAATCACATGGCTATTAAATCACAGAGCTGGAGTATAAACTCTGGGCTGGCTAAGCCCATTCTTTCTGTTACACCATGCCGCCTTACTTAAGGAGGGCTTGTATGTTTAAGATATGAAAGGGCCAATAGCTCATTCCCCCTGCCTTGCTTTGGTATACTCTATAGCTCTTTAACAATTGTATCTATTCATTTCAACCGGTGAGTCTCACTGCTGCTTTCCTGGAGACATTTGGCAATGTCTGGAGCCATTTTTGGTTGTCACAACAGGGGAGTGCTACTGGCATCTAGTGGGTTAAGGCCAGGAATGCTGCTAGTCATCTTGCAATGCACACCACAGCCCCCACAACGCAGAATTCTCCTGTCCAAAATATCAACATGGTTTAGGTTGAGAACAAACCTGCAGATTTAGACAAATCCTGTGGATTCTCAGACCCTGGATAGTATTGCATGTACCCTCTACTTATGGAATTCAGTTCACTGAAGTCTTCCTGGTCTTCAGTCAGGTAGAACACAAGGCTATGCCTGGGAGGGATCTGAACATTTTTGTTTCATTAGAGCCCTTTGTGGGTGTCAACACACAAGAAACACTACATAGTGGACAGAAAAATAAGAAGTATCATAAAATGATGTAATAACTTTCCAGTGGACACATAGGAAACACAATATTTGTCTAGGGAATCAGAGGAAGTTGCCTTCATAAAAGTTGTGATGCTCAACCTGAGACATGAAACGTAGGCAGACACTCTTCAGGTGCACAAGTGAAGGGTCAGGTGTTCCAAGAAGAGTGCAGAATGAGTGTTATATCTTGGGGGTGTGAAAGGGCATAGCTCGTATGGGAAGAAGTATGCTCCAAGGGCCTAGAGCATGGGGGAGTGGTAAGACACGAAGCAGAGCAGGTAGATAGGAATTTCATCTTAGAGGGCCTTGTGTGGAGCTTCAATGTTGTCTTCTAGGTGTCGGGGAGCTTGCTCTACTGGCTCTCAGTTTCCTTTTAGTAAAGGCATGATTATGCCAGCCTAAGGATCAGCTATATATCACCACCCAATAACTGCTCATAAGAATATACTGATGTATTCATTTCTTAAGGCTGCCATAACAAAATACGGGGTGACTTACAATAACAGAAATTGACTCTCTCAAAGTTAGAAATGCTAGAAATCTGAAATCAAAGTGTCAACTGGACCAGGCTGTCTCCGAAGCCTGTAAAGGAAGATCCTTCCTTATTTTTCTAGATTCTGATCTTTGCCCGCAATCCTTGACATTCCTTGGCTTGTAGATGCATTGCTCCAATCTCTGCCTCCATTGTCACATGGCATTCTCCTTCTGCGTCTGTGTCCACATTTCTCTCTTCTTATGAGGACACCAGTCATATTAACTAAGGGACCACCCTAACCTGATATGACCTCATCTAACTTGATTACACCTGCAAAGATGCTATTTCCAAATAAGGTCACATTCAAGATGCTGGGATTTAGGACTTAAACGTATCTTTTTTGAAGGCAGAATTCCACCCACAACAACTGACTAGGTCATCATAATTTCCTGCTTATAGAGGTCAAGCCTCTCTGACCTGGGATTAACAGCTTTTTGCTGGGACCACTGATCAAAGGACACTCTACGTCCAATTTTATACTTGTGTTACAGTCTGTGAAATGAGACAAACAGAACCTGTGCAAGTTCAGAGAAATCAAAGGAAATCATGTTAGAGACAGACCAACTACAGTGATACTTTACAAAGTTGAATCTGATAGAATAAATTGTGGTCCTATATTTGCAGGACTATCATCCCGGCTTTTTTAGCCATGTAAGATGTGCTACAAAGTGTTTTTATTCCTAAAGAAGTGGTCCTACAGGGGAGATTAAAAGCAGAAGTTATGATCAGCATTATCTGAAACAATGCAGCCACAATTGTCACTAGGTACTGCCTTTAGAATGTCATTGTTGTTTTGTTCTGTTGGTTTTCTGTTTGGTTTCCAAAGCTGTCATCCAAACACAAACATTGCCCTCAGGAACATCCTGTAGTTTGTTTCATGCCTCGTGGGACTCTAGCTTGTCAGAAAGCACAGTGCAGTGACTAAGGGAATAGTAAAGCACATTGGAATGGACTCCAGTCTAAGAATTTGGACTGTGTTGGAACTGTCATGAACTGCCATGACCTTTAACAAGTCTCCTTCCTCTTCTAAGCCTGTTTATCTATCTAAAAATTAGGACTATCACTTAACAGCATTATGCAAAACTGATTTCTCTAATGTTCAACTTCGGCTCTAACCCAGAACTTGATTATAGTTAGCAACGTGGTATTTATCTTTCATTATTGCCCTAAATATAATCTCACCTCATTTATTCCATGTAATTAATCACTAATTCTTCTTTGTACAATTTATTAACTTTCTTAAGGGGAAGTTGACATCTTGCTTTAAAAAAATCAACCCGGATCATCAGGCATATCCCCCCATATATCTCAATATCTATTATCCCTGCCCAGTCCTCAAATTTGACCCCATCCGTATAAGAATGCCTCAATACCAAGTGTTCTCTGAGCAAAGTGAACTATGCTCTAAAAAATGAAGTTATAATACATTCTTAATCCATTCAGTTTACTGTTATGTGTCAAAAGGCTCAAGGCAGTGCTTCTCAATGTTTATATGGCTCCAGGACTGAAACCTCTATCTTCCCACTTAAAATAAAGGGCACACACATGGGAAACTTGGCAACATTAAGAAGTCTCCCAACTTTGTTTTCCATCCTCTCCTCCATGCCCTTTAGATATTCTGATGCCCCTTTAGCCCCATGAAAATCAGAAAAGAACTTGATACTATTTATTTATTTTTAAAAATGTTGCTGAGTACTTACCCTAGTACTGGGATTACAAAGACCAATCAGATATCATATTCAAATCAAGAAGACCACAGTCTAGTTGGGGCAAGAAGTCAAGAAAATTAATAAGATGCCACAGGAGTGGGACAGTTGAGGGCTCAGATAATGGTCAGTAATTTGCCTCTAAGGATGTGACTCTCGCATTGAGTTCTAAAACACAGTCAGATGTTTCCAAATATGTAACCTAAATAAAAAAAAAATTTCAGACAGGAAGCATTCCACGGAAAGGCAAAAGGCATTGAACTGCATGTGTATTCAGAGAATGGTGAACTGTTTAGATCATGAGGCAAGAGTAGAGCAGCAGGTTAGTCTACATGGTTTGTCTATCAGACACAGCAGGCTAAGAAACATGGGCTGGGCACGGTGGCTCACGCCTGTAATCCCAACACTTTTGGAAACTGAGATGGGCTGATCACCTGAGATCAGGACTTTGAGACCAGCCTAGCCAACATGGCAAAACCCTGTCTCTACTAAAAATAAAAAATTAACTGGGCGTGGTGGTGTGCACCTGTAATCCCAGCTACCTGGGAGGCTGAGTCAGGAGAATTGCTTGAACCTGGGCTGCAGAGGTTGCAGCGAGTCAAGATCACGCCATTTCTCTCCAGCCTGGGCAACAGAGTGAGTCTCCATCAGAAGAAAAAAAAGAAAGAAAGAAAAGAAAAAAGGGAAGGAAGGAAGGAAGGAAAGAAGGAAGGAAGGAAGGAAGGAAGGAAGGAAGGAAGGAAGGAAGGAAGGAAGGAAGGAAGGAAGGAAGGAAGGACAGACTTGTTCCTCGTTCACCTTCAGGTTTTATGCTTTAGAATGATATCTCTGGTAGAACTGCAGTAAGAGAATAAGAGTCGAAGCCAGAAAACAAGAAAATGACATACATCTGATCCTTATTTGGAAATAGCATCTTATTAGTGAGGAGGGTAAGGAGAGAAAATAGAGGGAAGGGGAAGTAAGATCCAATCAAAAAGCTTTGAGTGAAAGGGAGGGATCTTAGATAGGCACACAGGGGAAGCATTCTAGGAACTGTCCTGGATGCTGATTTTACTTCTGGACAAATTGAGATTGAGTTGTCTGAATATTGAGTGGAAATACTCATGGGGTGTTGGAATTTGGGAGAGAAAACAGGATGGGAAATCTTAATATATGTACTATAAAAGTTATTTCCCTCCTCTCATTTCCTTTGCTCTTTCACTTTTCTAAATCCTGTTTATCTTTACGAAGATCCAGATAAAGTTTCATTTATTCTTGAACTTTCTCTCAAATACTCCAGTCCATGCTGATCTTGCTATTCTTTAAATTCGGTTCTGCTTATAACCAACACTATGGCAAAGTACATCCTTATTATTTAATTATATTGTATATGTTCATACAATATATGTGTACACATATAATTTATTAATGCATACAGTACATACGTTAGTAAAAATATGTACATTTAATTATATTGTATGTGTTGATTTTGACTTTCTGTAAGCCACCTTTGGCAACAGGCTCAAACCCTAACATTTCTTTTCATGGCTCAGGGCAAAAATACAAACGGCAGCACACATATTATGTGTCTAAATCAGCCTCTGGTCCACAGACTCCTAGGGGTCCCTGAGTCCTTTTTAACTCTGTTGACATTTAAACTGCTGCTTGCAAAGAAATATTGTATAAAGGTGCTGATATCTTTGCATGAATCGAGGCACCAAATTGTTCTTGTAGTCATATTCTTTACTCACAGAAAAGAAATAAAAAGCAGGTTTCTCTAAAAATTTTCCTTGGTAAAAACAGTAAATAGTAAAATTAATTTTATTAAATCTTAATCTTTGAGTGCTTGTCTTTAAAATGTTCTGTAAGATCTTTTAAACATACTGTAAGATGAAATGGAAACTTCTCATAAAGCACTTTGCTGCAGCCTAAAATAAATGTTACCTGCAGGAAAAGCACTTGTGCAATTGCTTGAGTGGTGGGGTGACTTACTCCTCATCCCCCATTTTTAAGAAATATTTTCACCTGAAAAAATGACCAATAGACAAACTATAGCAATTTAGACTTGCGTATTTGTTGGAAATTGTCTCAAATATGAACTAAATGAACCTGTCACTTCAAAGAAAATAACTGGCAGTATTTGTTTCCTAAGATAAAATTGGACCCTTAGTAAAAATAAAATTATAGAAAACTTGTATCGTTACCATGAGCTTGTCAGCTTCCCTATAGTGAATGACTTTTCTGATGAGATGAGTGGTTATATTAGTGTTTTCTTTTCTTTCAGGGTTGGTACTTAACAATTAATGGATTTTTAAAATATTGTACAGCCTAACAATGAATTAATCCAAAAAGGATATTAAGAAAACAACTTCATTTATAATAGCATCATCAAGAATAAATACTTAACAAATAAAATTAATACACACATGAAAGACTTATACACTAAAAACTAAAAAACACTGATGAAAGACATTAAGGCAGACACAAATACATGCAAAGATATCCTGTGTTCATGGATTGGATAAATTAATATTATTAAAATATCCATACTACCTAAAGAGATCTACAGATTTAATGCAATCCCTATCAAAATCTCAATGCTAGTTTTTACAGAAATAGAAAAAACAATCCCAAAATTCATAGGATTTTAGGAACTACCAAAGGAACTACCAAAGACCCTATATAGCCAAAGCCATTTTGAGCAAGAAGAACAAAGCTCAAGGCATCATACTTCCTTATTTCAATATAGATTACAAAGCAACAGTAATCAAAACAGTATGATACAGACATAAAAACAGGCAAATATACCAGTGGAACAGAATAAAAAGCCCAGAAATAAACTAACCTACACATATACAGTCACGAATTGTGACAAGAGTGCCAAGAACACATAATGGAAAAAGAGTAGTCTCTTCAATAAATGGTGTTGGGAAAATTGTATCCACATGGAAAAATTAAATTAAATTAACCTCTTATTTTATAACCTTACAATACAAACAAAAATCAGTTCAAAATGGATTAAAGACTTAAACATAAAACCTGAAACTATAAAATTCCTAAGAGAAAGCACAGGGAAAACCTTCCTGACATTGGTCTTGGCAATGATTTATTGGATATGACACTGAAAGCACAAGCAACAAAAGCAAAAATAGACAAGTTACATCAAACTAAAAAGCTCCTACATAGCAAAGGAAAAAAATCAACAATATAAAAAGGCAAGTTATGGAATGAGAGAAAATATTTGCAAAGCACATATCTGATAAAGGGTTAATACCAAAATATACAAGAAACTCATGCAACTCAATAGCAAAATAATATTAATAATAACCCAATTTTAAAAATGGACAAAACAAACTGAATAGACATTCTCCACAGAGGACATACAAATGGTTAACAGGTACATGAAAAGGTGTCAAACAGCACTAGTCATCAGGGAAATGCAATTGGAAACCACAATGAGGTACCCCCTCACACTTTGTAGAACGACTATTACCAAAAAACAAAAGATAACAAATGTTTATGAGGATGTGGAGAAAAGGAATCCTTGTAAACTGTTGATGGGAATGTAAATTAGTACAGCCATTATGGAAAGCAATATGGAGGTTTCTTAAAAAGATTAAACATAGAACTACTATATGATCCAGCAATCCCACTTCTGGGTATATATCAAAAGGAATTGAAATCAGAAGCTTAAAGATGTATCCTCATTGCCGTGTTCACTGCAGCATTATTCACAACAGCCAAGATATGGAATCAACTGATTGTTCATTGACAGAATAATGGATAAAGAAAATACAGTGTATACATGCAATATTTAACCTTAAAAAAAAAAGAAGAAAATTCTGCCACCTGTGGCAACTTGGATGAACCTGAAGGATATTATGTTAAGTGAAATAAGCCAGATACAGAAGAACAAATATTACATGATGCCACTTACACGAAGAATCTAAAATAATCAAACCCACAGAAGCAGAAAGTGAAATGGTGGTTGCCAGGAGACAGAGGAAGGGGAAAATAGGGAGGTATTAGTCAAAAGGTACAAAGTTCCTGATGTACAAATTGAATAAGTCCTAGAGATCTACTGTACCATATACTCCCTATAGTTAACAATATTATATTTTATACTTAAAAGATGCTGAGGGTGGATCTTATGTTGTGTTCTTATCACATACATACAAATAGTAATAATAAATAAAAAGGTGGGAGAAACTTTAGAGGTGATGGATAGGTTTATGTCGTAGATTGTGGTGATAGTTTCATGGGAGCATACTTATCAAGTTGTACACTTTAAATATGTACCACTTTTTACATGTCAATCATACCTCAATAAAGTGGCTGAAGAAATATCGTATAAGGAAATATATCAATGTTTGAGAGATCTGTGTAACTCGGTGAACCAATATTTACCAAAAGACTAATTAATGCATAATGTAACAAGTATTAAAATTTATTTGACATGGTTTCAGAATTTACACTGGGAAATATCTTTAAGAAATTACTCTTTGTCAATTTTGGTATGGAAGCAAAAAAGAATATACACAATTATGTAAAAAGGCTATAAAAATATTTCTTCTTTTTCTAACTATGTATCTGCGTGAAGCCATATTTTCTTCAAATATGTCAATTAAGACTACCTACCACAACAGACTGACTGCTGAAGTGGACAGGAAAATCCACTGTCCTTCTTTAAAGCAGGTGATAAAGTTGCAAAAATGTAAAACAATACCACTCTTCTTTCTAACTTTTTGTATTGAAAAATACAGTATCTTTCTTAAGAATATGTTATTTATATCAACTATAAGTTCTGAATTGCTTTTTACATAAATACATTATAAATATTTAAAATTTTTAATTTTGCTTTTTAATGTGATAAATATAAATAGATATTACCCACATATAAACAAGCACTTTGGAGGTCTTCAATAATGTTTAAGAGTATAAAGGGGGCCTAAGCCCGAAAACTTTCAAAAACTCCAGCCAACACACTATTAAATAGAATATGGTCTATTATCCTATCTTGACAATTCAGAATTAAATTTAAAATGCTTCGACTCCTCAGAAAACTACCTTGGAATATGAGAATATGGGGTGAGCCAGCCATTACCCCCCAGCCTGAAGCCTGTCCCCCTTTTCTTCTCCATGGACTACAAGGGGTCTTGAGGGTATGCAGGTGAATACCCAGATCACAAGTCCAAGCAGATATCCACCTGCTGCAAACAGCTACCTATTGGCCACCTTTCGGGCCTAGGGGTATGCATATCTACAGCAACATCCACTCTCAGAAAGACAGACACTTTGAAGAAACCTATGTAGGCCCTGGAGGCAGGATTTGGACCATTTGGGCAAGAAATCCAAGGTACTCACAGCTTAGTCTAGATAGAAGGCAAAGGGGCACAGGTACCAGCTGGGCCCTTCTCCTCTACCCTTGTAGATTCTCCACTCCCAGAGGAACATAAGTCAGAAAAAGGCCATAGCAGAGCCCTTTGAATCAACAAAAGACCTCTTCCCTCTTTTTCTTGGGTCTAAAGGCAGTACTCTGTCAAATCCTTTATTGCTTCTGACCCACAGTTTTCTCTCTATAAACTCAGATGGTCAGACTAAATTCAATGTTGTACCAGTCCTTCAAGACTCTGTCTTGTTCCTAACCCAAGGAAGGTAGCATTAAGTTCTTGCTGAGTAATCAAAACTAATCTGTAAAGCATAAAACACTCTAAAAATTGGATACATTAAGTGAGCTTGATAGAAGGGAACCCTTTCTTTCCCACCAGTAAACTAAAATGGGGAACTCTAAAGCAACTCTAACTCTTCCTTTTTACTAATCTTAAATTCCAAATGTTAATGAGAGATAATCTGTCCTTCCCATAATGTTTTCTCTGTGAGTCCTGCCTGTCAATGGAGTCTTAGTAAAAGCAAGTATAGGAGTAAAAATGTGTCATCTGAAGGGTAATAAAAAAAAACTAACCTCATTCAGCCTTTATATATTCTACTTTAACAGTCTGTTATGGCTTCAGCTGCTGGCCTGGAGTGAGCAAAATAATTCAGTTGCATATAAAAGCAATTTAGGGCAATGATCAGTTGCATCTATCTCCGCCTCCTCCTCTGAATTCTTCCCCTAACTCATTCTCATAAATCAAAGTTAAACTATTTCCTCGGTGCTTCCATAACACCTTAAACTTCTATTAATAGCATACATAGTTTTTTCCTGCTTGTTAGAGTTATTTTTATATGCCTTTCTCATCATTACATTATTAATTTCTTTAGGATGATGACTGTGTTTCCATGATTCCTTTTCTTCCCAATGAGTTGGAATGCAATAATGTTTATTGGCTTGAAGTAGTCACATAATTTCCACTGACTGCAACTGTGAAATATCTGGAAGAAAGTGATGATGATGTTGTTGCACATTAAATTATGTCAAATAATTACTCTTGGAGATGGTCCCAATTTGTCTACTTGGCAAATATGTATTCATCCTTTAAGACTTGGCTCAAGGATCTCATCTTGACCCAGTACAATCAACCACATATATACATATATATACACACACATACATACATGTATTTGTATATTCCTGCCTATGTTCACATAAAATTTTGGCAGATTCCACCAAATTGCCCTTCAAAAAGGATTGCACAAAATCGATTGTGACTTTTCCCCCACACCCTGGTAGTACTGTTTATTATATACTTTATTTTTTTTCCATTTTGATGGGCAAAAATGACATCCCATTAAGGGTTCTTTAGTTTATATTTCCTGAATCATGAGGTTTAGTAACTTTTTAATACATATACTGGACACTTTAGAGTCTTTTCTTTTTAACTAACATGTTATATGCTTTCCTTTGGGGTTCTTTTTCTTTGGCTATTTGTCAAAGACAACTTGACTCTATTAAGTATTTGGCAAATATTTTTGCGAATTTAAAACAAACTGAAAACAATCTAGGTCTCTATCAATGGAAAATGAATTCATAATTTATGGTATAGGTATATCCATACAATGAGATACTGCTATGGTTGAATGTGTCCCCCAAAGGTCATGTGTTGGAAACTTAATCCCCAAGACAACAGCCTTGAGAGGTGGGATTTTTAAGAGGTGACTAGGGATGAGGGCTCTGCCTTCATAGGTAGATTAATATCACTGTGGTAGAAATGGGTGAGTTATCACAGGAGTGGATTTCTGATAAAAGAATGAGTTCAGCCCCTTTCCCCTCTTTCTTGTGTGCACTCCCTCACTCCTCTGCCACCCACCACGGAATGACAAAGCAAGAAAACTCTATCTGGATATGGGTCTTTAACCTTTGACTTTCCGGTTTCAAGCGCTGTAAGAAATAAATTTATGTTCTTTATAAGTTACCCAGTCTGTGATACTCTAGTTCACAACTGTTATAGAAGTTATTGAAAAAGGCAATGGACTGATTTGGAAAGATGCTCAAAATATATTGTTAAGTGAACTAGAAAATGGCAGGATTATATATATAGTAGACTCCCCACTAAAGCACTTATGCACATACTTATATCCACTCGTGAATTTATGGACAATAATAGGATGCGGATGTGGATGTTTCTAGTAGACAGAAATGGCTTTGAGGGCAAGGTTAACTTTTACTTTTTATTTTTTACTTTTTACTTTTATTTTTGTATAATAGCATGTATTACTTTTGTAATAAAAATAATTAATAGTAACTTTGTAACATTGGCTTTAAAAAGTAATTTGCTTTTTAGGAGACACAGTAACAGATGAGTCAGGTTCTTTCTTCTATACCATGCTGCCTCTGAGCAGAATCAAGGCTTCTCTGCAGCACATTGACGTTCCCAAGGGCAGGCTTTAATGGCCCCCCTGCTTTCCATCAAACAAAGGGAAACCTCTGTGAGAGGTGGCAGAGAGCCATGGAAGGGAAGGCAGAAGGCTGAGACAGTATCTGAGGATGAAGCATCATCAACCATGAGGGTGCACATTGCTTTCTCTTACTAATGATGATAACATCAGCTCTCATTGTCTGACAAAACTGAGGCTTTTCAGAAACTGCATTTCCCACACTGAGGTCAAGATACTTCTATTGCCAAGGAAGAGTAAATGGATAGGAGGAGGCAAATTCTCCAGAGATGAGGAGAGTGCCGGAAGTGGAGGTAAGTGAATTATGGGCTGATGATTCAGCAGCAAATCACCCATGGAAATGTCCCACCCACCACCAGAGGCTGATTATTTTTCAAGGAACTTTGAGGTGGTTCAAGGAACCACCTATGTTCCTCAGGAGGTGGCAGAATAATGTGTGTCTCAAACTTTACTTCCTAAGAATTCCTAACATCAGATGTGTCTTCCTACAAATTGAACTTGGTGTCTCGTGTTTTCTTAAAATCCACGATTTTTGTTTTTTATTTTTTTATTTTTTTATTTTGTCTTTTGATTTTTAAATCCTATTCTATGACTCATCTGTGTTGGTTATAGTAGAAAAATTTGTATTCCCTGTATTTTCAGTGATATCTGTTGATTAGGAAAATGAGCTGTGTGTATTCCCTAAAGCATATTCAATTATTATTGGATAGAAAGGAGGTTTTGAATTAGGCATACCTGGCTTTGATCTGCTTGTCACATATTTTTGCTCATGTCATTTAATCCCTGAACTGCAACTTTCCTAACATCTGTAAAAGAAAATTGCAATTTCATCTCTCTCTAGAATCTTATGAAAACTAAACAGAAAAATATATATATATCTCAGTACCTTTCACATAATGGGTATTAATTTAAATGCTACATTTTTCACTTTAAAATTGTCTTAAAATCTGAAAAAAAAACAATATGTATGAGTTCTACGTTACTTTGAATTTGTTCCAGCAGTGTACTTAATAAGATAGCAGCGGCTTAAACAGGATGGAGTTTAATTTTTCTCTCATGTAAGAGAAATTTGAAGGATTATAGTCCAGGGCTGGTTTCCATAGAAGAGACTCAAAATTGCTTCTGTATTTCTGATCCGCCATTTTTAGCACATTGCTTTCATGCTGAAGAGTGCCTAATGGCCCATGATGGCAGCTTCAGCCACAGCTATCATACGCAAATTCCAGGCAGAATAAAGAAAGGTAGAAGGAAAGGGCAACACACAATTTTCCTGATTTGATCATGACCCATTATATGCTCATATCAAAACATCACATGTACCCCACAAATATGTACAACTAGTATGTATCTATAATAATTAAAAATAAAAACACTTTAAACGAAGACTGAGAAATATAATATTTTAATTAGGTACAATGCTGCCCCAAATATGTTAGTAAGGATGAAGGAGAGAACTGATATTAAGCAAGCAATCAGTAGTCTCTGCTACAACTAGCTATTATGATACACTAATAGCTAACACTTATTGAGTGGTTACTATTAACATAAGCATTTGGGGCTTATGATGTAGGTACTCTCTTCTTCCTTTTAGAGATGATATAACAGAGACTTAAAGAGGACAAGTTAATAAGCAGCAAAGCAAGGATTTGCACCAAGGCAGGGTGTCAAGAAAGCCAACTTTCTTAAGTGGGCTGACTTCCAGTGCTATGGCTGGGGATTCTCACATACGGTTTTAATAGATTTTCCAAATACCAGTAGGAAAGTTGAAATTCTAAAGCATAAAATGGTCAGTTATCTGATGGAATTGCTGCTGCCAATCAGTCATGTGTTTGAAGATACTGGTTTTGCTAAAGGGATTGGATCTCTAGCTGGCATTTCATTCTATAACTATGACTAAAGCATAGCCAAATATAGTCTCCAGTCTTGGTGTTTCGATCTTAAGGAAGAAACTTTCTCTGGCTTGAAGGCAAGTTATATATATATTCATTCAGTCTTGAGTTCATTCTTTCATTGTACCATTAAGAATTTTTGGATTGGTTCTATTTAAGACCCTAGGAATACAAAGATAATAAGGCAGCATCCCTATCCTAAAGGCTCATAGATAGAGCAGTTGATTTTAAGTAATTCAATCACAACCCAAAGGAAGAAGGTGAATATAGTTAACAATAATGTGTTGTATATTTCAAAACAGCCGAAAGGGAGAATTTTAAATGTTCTCACCACCAAAAAATGATAAATATTTGAGATTATTCATATGCTAATTATCCTGATTTGATTATTCCACAATGTACACATGTATTGTAATATCACCTTGTACCCCATAAATATATACAACTATTATTTGTCAATTAAAAATAAAACTCAAAAAATACATTTTATATTGCAGCCCCATACACTTCCTACTCACACAACACACTCAAAATTTTATGAAATATTTATTCTTACTCTATGGAATGTACTCTGATATTTTCTATGTATTCTACTCTGTTCTCCCTTTTAATGTGGAATGCCATAACTAAAATTAATTCCAGGTACTGATGAGTTGTGACCTATAATTTTAAGAACACACATCTATGGAAAAAGAAAGGCCATTAAACTGATAAATTCAATATGATATGGAAATACTTCAAAAGCTGTATGAACAATGAGCCCTTGAACTGCAAAGAAAAAGACTAACTCTTCCTGGGGGATGTTGGGGTGGGCAACATTAGGGTGCACTCTGAATTGAGTCTTAAGGGATAAAGGGGAAATTGTCATGTGGGAAATGGAAGGAAGGACATTCCGAGCAAAGGAAACAGCATGTGATTGGTGTGTAGGTGTGAGAGAGAATGGTAGAAAGCCAAGCAAGTGAGTTCAAGTATTGCAGGAAGGCTAGGGAGAATGCTGGTTTGGACTTACAGGAAAAGTACAACTGTGCTGTGAAATGGCCTTAAGTAGACTGGATACTTCTCAGAGTTCAGAAGTAGCTGATTCACACTCATCAGATCAGTTTCTATGTCTAACAACAATGTGCACTGAAGACCTGACCAGTTCCAGTCAGCACTTATGTTCTGTGCTAAGGTCACAGAGGAGAGAAAGACTTGACATTGACCTTGACCTTGACCTTGAGAGATTTGTTTTAAAGAAGCTAGATGTACAAATAATTTTGATACCACATGATTAGTTCTATCACAAGTTGTGTACTCAGAGCAGTGGGTGCACAAAGGAAAAATATGTGAGTCCTGCTTGTGAGAATTGCGAATACTTTCAGAGGGCTAAGTGTGGAAACAAGTAGTGGGAGTTTCAGCTTATTTTAAGAGTCAGTGGCTGTTAGATGGACAATCTCAGTGCTAGTGGGAGTCTAAATTAATATAACACTTATGGAAAGGAACTCGGCAATATGTTTCCATAGACATAAAAATATTCATAGCTGGCTGGGCTCAGTGGCTCATGCCCGTAATCCCAGCACTTTGGGAGGCCAAGGTGGGTGGATCACCTGAGGTCAGAAGTTCAAGACCAGCCTGGGCAACATGGTGGCATCCCATCTCTACTAAAAAAAAAAATAAATAAATAAAATAAAATAAAATTAGCTGGGCATGGTGGCAGGGGCCTGTAATCCCAGCTACTTGGGGGACTGAGGCAGGAGAATCACTTGAACCCGGGAGGCAGAGGTTGTAGCGAGCCAAGATCACACCATTGCATTCCAACCTGGGCAACAAGAGTGAAACTCCATTTCAAAAAAAAAAAGAAATCGTAGCCTTTTGCCAAACAATTTTATTTATACAAGGCTATCTCAAATGTAATTTAAAGAGAGACCCGGGCCTCATGGGGCCTCTTCATTTCACCATGGTGTCGCATTCAAAGACATATAATCCAGCAAACAAATGTATTTGAAATTGGTGCCAGTTTTAACTACATCTCTGGAAGAACACTAAAGAAGTTCCAGCATAGCTTCAGCTAGATCTGCTATCACACATTGGAACAGAAGGGGTGTACCATGTCTGTGTGTACATCCCAGAAGAGGCCTAAGCTCCTTGCCAGAGTTAAAGGCATGAAGAGGGGGAGGCGTGAAAAGAGGGGAGAGAATAAAGTTACCCAGAAATTAAGCTAGCTTGGTATCTGTAACAGCAGAGAGCCAAAGCTGGCCATGAGAATGTGATCTCCATAGAAATTTGTCCAACACTATAGAGAAACAGCTTGTAACTTCCACAAGATGTGAAAATGGAGAGAGGAAGTCAAGAAAGTCTTATGTAAATTATCCTGAGTAACATCTGGAATTTATTCGTAAAAATGGAAAGTTGCTCCAAAGTATGCCGAGTAGGAGAACAATCAATTAAATGATTGATTAAATCATATTCTTAGGACATAATATTTGCATGCATTGACTGTTACATTGTAGAAAAATTGTTAAGGAATGGGGAAAGCAGGGTATACAAATGAATGTTTGTAAAAATATACTTATATGTAGGAATATAAAAAAGAATAATAAAAAGTAAATCTAAATGTTAACAGTGGATATACGATATTTAAATTTTATTCTTTTTATTTTTCTACATTTTGTACATTGCATATAAGGAACTTGTATTCCTGTCTGTATTCAAAAAAAGTTTTAGTCATTGGCTGAACAAGAGAAATGACTAAAATATGGAATAAGAAATAATTACAAGGCCAAGTTTTAACATTCTAGAAGCCTGCTAGGCTTTCTCTTTTCACTTCACTGTTATAAAAACCGGGGCTCAGGAAGCTAGCAAGGTAATAATTGTATTATGTAAAAATGGAGCATTAAACTTTAGTTATGCAAAGTATAAAAAGGTGTTATTTTAAAAGAATCCTGTAGTCAAATACTTACTTGCATAGGTTACTTAAAAGCAGAATTTCATGGAGCCTTTATCAGTAATAGTCACAATTATGGCAACCAGATCATGTTATTTTATTTTATTTTTGTCCTTACAGCAATCTTATGAATTGAGTAGTGTCTACATGCTTCAGATGAGAAAACTTAATCTTGCCATGATTAAGACATTTATGCAGGTTCACAGATAATCAATGAAACCAAGACACAAGGCTACCCTTGTCCTTTCAGCCAAGCTAAGTAACTACATCAGGGGAACTTCAGGTCATTTCCAAGAAGAGAAAGGCAAAAAGCCTCAAAATAAGCAGATGTGATACAGGCAACAAATTCACAGAAAAGTAAATCTCTTATTTGTTACTTTCTCTGGACAATGGTGCCAACAGAGCTGAGATATCTATTCTGTAGAGCAGTATGGATTAAGAAGTGGAAAAAATCTGCTAAATGTGAATTAAGAAGTGGAAAATTCTGTCTAAATTTTAACACAATCCTTAGTACTTCCTACTTTTTTAACGGAAAATTTTCTATCATCACCATAGCTGTTGCATGGAGGTTTTAGAATACAATTTAAAACCTGATCGATTGACATTTAAGTTTATAATTCACCTTGGAAGAAGTCAGAGCTGAGCACTGCCACCAGTCCCTACCTTCCTCAGATTTGCTAGCTCCAATCACTGAAGCCTATTACATTATGCTCTGTCCCACTAAGTAATTCAAGCATATCTTTGCCTGGAAAATAATACAATCGCAACCTCAACTCACTGGCCAGAGACACCATCCAGTGTGATAAAGATAGGTCTTGAGTATGACCACCCCGTTGGCCCTCTCTGTCTCCCACCTTCAAATGGTATGGGCCGAGTCTTGTTTGTAAGGTTGACCTCTGACTTGCTTTTCCTTCCTAAATGCAGCTTGTTTTCTACGACTTTCATCCCCTGCAATTTACTTAGTTTAGGCTCGACTTTTTCCCCAACCTCTTCCCTGACACCATACTCAGCATATATTCTCTGTCACCTCTTGACTGCCAAGGTTCACTGCATAGTTAGTATTCCTGTTAGGACACCCACACATTACCAACACTACTTAAAATCCCTCTCTCAACCTTGGAATGTCATGATGCTTAATCAACACTTGCCTTTTAATCTCTCTGACTTTGAGACCTCCTGTCAGGACCACTGTTGATTTGCCCTAGTGTCTTCTCTTTAGTGCTCCTCTCCAGAAATCTTCCCTGTTTGTTTCCTAAATCCACCCAAGAGAGACCCTGCTAATCTCCGTTTGTTATTGCTTCTCTTTCTCCTGTTTTCTTAATGAGTGCAATGAGATGAGGAAGTGGGTTGGAATTAAGGAATAGCTTTAAATTTCAATCAATATTTTTTGAGCTTCCACTATGTTTCAGACATTGCGCTAAGTCCCATGGGACGTGGAAATGATTGTGGCATACTCGTACCCTTATTGTGTGGAGTTTACTGACTTCCAAGTAAGGAAAAAAATGAATAAAAGCAATTCTAAGACAAGTTGGAATGAAATATGTGCTAAACAGCAGTGTGGTTTGGAAATAAATAACGAGAAACAATTGTTTTATCTGTGGCCATCAAGAAAGCTTTCTGGAAAATAAAGCATTTGAGCTAAGCTTTGAAGAAGAGGCGAACTATATGCAAGTGAAAAAAAAAGCATTCTGGGCTCTGGGAATGGAAAAGATTAGTATATGAGATAGTGTATGATAGATTTGGGGTTTAAGAATTCTCTATGCAGCAGGGAGTGAAGGCTTTTAGAGAAAAATTTGAAAAGCACCTGGAAAGCTAGCTTCAGCTCCATGCTGAATCTTGTAGAATCCTAAACATTGTGGTAAGGACTCAGTTGTTTTTTGTAGATTCACTGCCAGGTTTTGGGAAAAAGATGTATGTGATTTTTGCGTGATCATTTTCTAAGGCCTTTACACTCAGTGACAGGAGTCTACAGATTTAGGTAGGTGACGTGTGAGCAAAAGAGTGTGTGCCTGGGAGCAAGGGAGACTAGAGGCAGGGCAACCAGCAAGAAGACTGTTCTGGTAATCAAAGTGGGAGGATGAGAGTCTAATCAGAGCAGAGGCAGTGGGAGGGTAACAGCTATGACTACACTGGGCAAAGGAGTCTCTATAACCTGCAGCCTAATTTAGCAGATGCTGCAATTAAGGTTGCAAAACATTTTCTATTTTGGCTGCTCGTACTTATTTATCCTGGTCCCAGTTTTTGAAGGGTAATCTCAGATCTGAGGCAGATTTTTGAAAATATTTTGGAAAAAATTCCGCTTGCATGATGTCAACAAAAATAAAAAACACATTTTAATTGGGAGAAAAAAAAGAAGAGAGAAAAGTTTTTTATTTGTTTAAATATTGAATATCTGAAAGGCATATTTTAATATGTAAGAACCACTGCCTTAAACTGGGTACAAAATAAGGAGTAAGATTCGGTGGATTTCATTCCAAACAATAGCTTAAAATAAACAAAAATTTAATTATTGGGGTTTAAAAAAAATTTTTTTTTAAGACCACTGAAGATTGACCAAATAAGCTTATGAAATAGCCATTTGGTATAGACAGAACTCTTTCATTCCCAGAGAAAGAGTCGGGAACCAGTTTTGGGGTATAGGGCTCTAGATGAGAAATACCCTCCATTAAGTTGGAAATGCCACAAATCCTAAATCTAGAAGATAATGTGAGTAGGTGGATAAGAGAAATACATTAGAAACAAAGACTCACAAATCTGGAGGAAACGTTAGAGGTCATGGACTCCAATCTCTTCATCCCCAAGATGAAGAAATTGGATCCAAAGAGATTAAATAACTTGCCCAAAGTCTAATGTTAGTTTTTTGCAAAACCAGGGTATAGATTTTCTTTATTTCCCAATTATATCCCTCTTCTGTTTAAACCATTCATTGCTCTGCCTGAAGCTTCTCAGTGCCCAGACAAGCAAGCTATTGGGAGAAGCACTTTCCACACCCAGTGATCAGCAGCTGTCGTAGGCTGGGAGTAGAGATGTGGGTCCTTAAGATGACATGAAAAATGCTAGGACTCCACTCAGTGTACAGTCTACATAATCCCTCTCACAATGTTCCCCTTCCTCCACAGTCAGATCCCCTTTCCTGAGCTGTATCTCTGTGACCTCCTATGCTTTTCAGAGTTACCCTTACTGCTCATTTCTATTTTAACTCGATTTCACCTTTCTCTTACTATTTTTCCTTCCACCACCCTCATGTCCAAATCCCACCAAAACTAAGTCAGTGTCTGCTTCCATTTCAAGAGCGACTGCTTCTCTGGAAATTTCTAGAGCCTTCTCCACACTGATGGAAAGCTAGAGTTGTAAGCACTGGGGAAGTATCTAATCATCTGCTTTTTTAATAGTTTGGAGACTAATTTCCTAGACAACGTAGGCAAAAACAAGAACATAATGAATAAACTTAAATTATTTTTTCTTATGGCTCCCTTGTGAATTCCCCTGCCACAAATTGTTAATTACAGAAGGGCCTCCGTGAATATAGGTAAAAATTATAATGTCACATTTACTTCTCCCTGTTGAGGTAGGAAAATAATGTATCTATCAATGCATGCATGAAAACTAATACATTGCTATAAGTAGACAAGACAAGGAAATCAATTGCTGCAATTTTAGATGTCAGTGTTCCTAAATATCAGAATGGAATGGTGGATAAGTGACGGAACAATGATATGTCTTAGGAAAATGAAGCATTATAATGTGCCAAGTCTATTACACATTTTTACACACCTTATTTTATTTAATATTCATATCAAACCTTAGTGGTAGCTTATTAATTACTATCCCCCACACTTTTACAATTATTAGGAAAATATTAAGGAGGCCAAAAATTGCTCCTAAACTAGTAACTGTCAAACCGGAGATTCAACACTAAGTTTATTTGATTAAAAATTCCATGTTCTTCCTACATGCTCTGCTGCTTCCTGGACTAAATCTTTAAGAACAGATTATAATAGTCAAAAGTTATTGAGTGTGTATTATAGTCTAGGCACTATTTTAAGTGCTTTATATGTTCAATTCCTTTAATCCTCATAACTACCCTATGAGGTACATACTATTATTTTTCTCATTTCAGAGATGAAAGAGGATAATAAATAACTTTCCCCCAACCACATAGCTATCGCATGGCAGCCACACTATGATTTAACACCAGATACTCTGGCTCTAGAGTACAAATTCTTGACCATCAGATTATAATATATCATTTAATTTTATTCAATTTTGTTCTTTTCATTCCATTCTATTCCACTTATCCTTCTTTCTTTCTCTCTCTTTCCTTCTACTGGCTTTCTGTCTCTCTCCCTTACTTTTTTTCCCCAAACATTCACTGAACCACTACAATTTCCAAGGGATTGTAGATAAGATGAATGATCTAAGGTTAAGGAACTCAGAGGGAAAGTGACACGCAAATACATCATTTCAATGGATGCCATAAAAATGAATACAGAGTATGTATTTATAGATATACATTATGTGAATATATATGGAATATATAAGTATATACATGCAAGCACACATGCATACATACACACACACACACACACAGACACATGATTGGGGTTAATCTTGTGTGGGTGGTCCATACTTAGGAAAATGCTAACTTAGACAAAACTGAAATAACTAATAATGACTCAAATCTGAACAGTCACAAGACACTCTCTGACTCCCTCCCCATCAATCTATATTCAGCTTTACTTATCAAGCCTTTGTGGTGCACTTCTAATATTACCTCCTCAAGCTTAATTACCATCTGTTAATTATACTTTACAATTGTCACATTTAATTCTCACAGCCTTGACAAGTAACTATGATTTGTTGCATTTTGAAATTGAAGAAACTGAGCTCAGAGAATTTAAATAACTTGCCCAAGATCCTCGATCTAATCGGTGATAGTGGAAAATCATATCTACACCATTGCAATTCCAAGGCCTGCACCCTTTCTTCTGTGGCATACCTCACCCATAAAGCTTTCTTTACTAGCCAGTTCTCAGCACTATTTAACACATTGTGCCACAGTAAATTATTATCTAGCTGATTTCCACTTACAAGAATTGTATCCTTAACTCTGTAGTCTACAGCCACGGACTATCTTTTATTTTTCTGTCTACCACAAATTGCTTGGCACTCATAAAGGTATTTAGCAGGAGCTCAAGAAATGCTGTACTCAATTTCCTGGAGGTGCCAGATGCTCCAAGAAATTTCCTCTATGCTCTTGGGTGACTCAGTGTCATTAACCTCTCCTCTTTAACAGGAGGAAATTCACACATTTTTTTGGTGTTTGAGTCACAGGAATTTCAGAAACAGCAATTATGTACTGTGACCAACTCACAATGAATCAAGGTATGGATATTAATTAGCAAATAGAATATTAACTAGGAGAAGTATGTTCTTTTCAGAAAACAGATTTCTAAAGTCTCTGTGCCAGAAGATTAATAGATATGCCAAGCCTCCAGAGAATCTATTTACTTCCCCCAGAACCAGGATGGGTATAGTGTGCTAAAATCCTTTCATGAACTACATATGGTGCAGGAGCAAATGGTGACGCTGCAGGGTGGTCATGGAAACCAAACACTGGGACCCTGCAGTTTCAGAGGCTGGCCTCTCACTCCTTGTCAGTCATCCCAGGACAGAATCAAAAGCAAGATGCACCATGAGAGATGGGTTCACCGCCACCATTGATATGACCATGACCTGCCACAGAGCTTCCACCTGGCTCAGCAGGGGCTTGCTCCTTGAAAAGATAAAAGAAACAAGAACCAAATTTTATTGAACCAGGACCAGAGAGAATGACTAGATGATCTAAAACTAAGGATCATTAAAGCAAGGCCAAGAGATTAGAGAGCTACAAAGTTGTTTTATATATAAAGAAACAAAACCCAAGGAAGCCTTTTCATCCTTATCGATCTGTAGATCATTTCTCTCAAAGCAAAAGAAGTTAAAGAGAAAGAAAGAACAAGTCGTATGTGGCAAAATAGAGAGGTAGCAGTCCTGTCATATTTAGAGGAAAATAGCAAGTTCGGGTTTCAGGTTTATGTAAATGAAGAGAGAAACCATCCCAAAACAATAATTAATTGGAGACCTACATTTTATAAAATGTAAGAAGCAAAACTTCCTCAGAAATCAAGTTGATGGGCCATTTTATTTAAAATCTTAGAACTTGAGCTACTTCAAAGTGCAGAAATAGTTATCTGCAATGGACAGTATATAGATTTATTAAAAGAAATAGGCAATTCAGGGCCGTAAGTAATGAAAAACAACAATATAGGAAGAAAGCATAGGCTTTTCCTTATCCACAACTGGCTAAGGGTTTTCATTAATAATTTTAAAGCAGAACCTCGTTGTTTACTATTTAGAGATTGTTAGATTATAGTTATACTTTAGTAAAATATCTTTTGTTGTCATTTCATGGTTTGGGTTTGTCCTTCTCCATTCTTTCATCTTTTCATTGCCATTGCAAAATCATAAGTCCACAAGCACTGCATGCATAATCATTATTCTATACTGGGTACCAGTTGAACCCTGCTTGGAAATTTTAGGTAACATTCTGATGTTATGAATGAGCAAACAAGGCATACAATATCCTCAGCAGCCCACGTTTTTGGCTAAGCTTATTACTATCTAAATGTGACCACAGAATGCAACACATTGAACTTATGTTCAAAGTAAAAACATGTTTTCTACATGACCAGAATACTAATTGTATTAGTTCATTTTCACACTGCTATAAAGAACTGCCTGAGGCTAGGTAATTCATAAAGGAAAGAGGTTTAATTGATTCACAGTTCTGCATGGCTAGGGAGGTCACAAGAAATGCACAATCATGGCAGGAGACACCTCTTCACAGGGCAGCAGGAGAGAGAAGAAGCAAGGAACGAAGGGGAAAGAGCTCCTTATAAAACCATCAGATCTCATGAGAACTTACTCACTATCATGAGAACAGCATGGAGGAAACTGCCCCCATGGTCTAATCACCTCCTACCAGGTCTCTTCCTAGACACATGGGAATTATGGAGATTACAATTCAAGATGAGATTTGGGTGGGGACAGAGCCAAACCATATCACTAATTCAAAGGAATTGAGGAATTCAAGATGCTGTAAAGATTTAAGAATTCAAGATAGTGGAAATATTAAAAGCAAAAAAGAATCTAAATACCCAACAGGAGGGTTTAAAGACAAACCTCAGAGAAAACAGAGTTTGAAGAGAAATGCAAATAAAATGAAACTATTGCAAAACTCAAACTTTACTAAAAGATGGCCCAGACTTGCTCTTCTCTAGCCTCACTGACTATAGTTAATTTGATAATTATTAATATGTGTTAAGTTTTAAGAATTATTGTGGAAATGTGTATGTTTTGTGCTGTGTGGATGTGTGTCTGTGTGAATGCGCTTTTCTGTAAAAAAAGAGATACAAAAGTGACTCGAGAAAGATGTCAGCAAGATGGCAGAATAAGACTTTCCAATGCTCAGTCCCCTACGAAACATCAATTTGAAAACTATCCACACACAAAAAAAATCGCATTCATAAGAGCTAAAGGAAATAGGTGAGAGACTACTGTACCTAGATGTAGCACAGAAATAAAGTGATACATTGAAGATGGTAG
Organism: Macaca nemestrina; assembly: GCF_043159975.1. Taxonomy (NCBI): domain Eukaryota; kingdom Metazoa; phylum Chordata; class Mammalia; order Primates; family Cercopithecidae; genus Macaca; species Macaca nemestrina. Next base: position 21,093,440 of record NC_092125.1, on the reverse strand, counting down.
AAAGGACAGTTTTACAATGTTTGAATGACTCTTTCCTCAATTTCAGGTAGCACACATAGAAAGAGACACCCTCTGTGTGGGAAAATGAGAAGGAAGTGAGCACCAGATGTTGCCTCAGACCCTAGTACCAGACCCATCTTAGTAAATCCGGTGCCATGCAGGCCGCCACTGGCCCCAGACTCTAGGCCAGTACCAGAAGATTAAGCTTCCAGGCCTTCCCTGGTGCCAGACAGGATTTTGCAGCCTCAGGCTCCAGAACCCAAAGAAATTAAATAATTCAAGATGCTGCAAAGATTTAAGAATTCAAGACAATGGAAGTATTAAAAGCAAATAAGAGTCTAAATACCTGACAGGAGGGTTTAAAGACAAGCCTCAGAGAAACAGATTTTTAAGATAATTGCAAATAAAATTAAACTGTTGCAAAGGTCTCAGGCTCCAGGCTTTGCCTGGTAGACTTGGTCTCTGGGCCTTCCCCACTGCTGAGTAGAGCCAACAGTCTCAGGCTTCAGATTAGCCCTAGTCCAAGCTTCAAACCCACCCCAGTACCAGGCTATCTCCCAAAGCCCTAGTCGTCAGGCCAGCACTCATAGACCCAGACTCCAGGACAATCCCTGTGGATATAGGATACAGGTCCACCCACTGTCAAGCCTGCCCCTACGGCCCCTGGCTCTAAGCCTGCTCCAGGTTTCAGACCAGCCCAGGGCCATGTTGGCACACATAGACCCAGGCTTTGGGCCCACCCTAGTGGCAGGTTGGGATCCCTGGCCTCAGGCACTAGGCCAGAATGCATAGACAGAGGGTCCAAGTCTTTCTAGTGCCAGGCTGGTCCCTGTTGCTCTACCTTCCAGGCCAGCCCCTGCCATTCAATGATCTAGTAGACTTAAGAGTACACGTATTCTGTAGCAAACCCAAGGTCTAAGTCCCTCCCAGCAGACCCTAGTGTCAGGTCAGTCCCTACAGACTGAGGCCCCAGGGCCACCCTTGCAAACCTTGGACTCAGGCCCACCTTTGTGAACTCAGTCCCCAGACTCATCCCAGCATCAGGATAGCCCCCATGAATTCAGGCTCCAGCTCATCCCAGTAAACCCAGGTGCCAAGCCCATCTCACCATGTCACCATCTGGCTGCACTCTGCCAACTAAGCTTCAGGGGCTACCCCAGGGCCAGATTAGCCCTCAAAAACCCAGGCTTCAGGCTGGCCCCTACAGATATAGGCTTCAGGCCCATCCATGTGGACCGAATTAACAGATCTAGCCTAGTATATCCAGGTGCTAGTCTCATTCACCCACTGAGCCAAGCACCAGGCCAGCCTGTCTGAAGACTCCAGCAGCAAGTTTGCCCATGAACCATGCCAGACAGCCTTCTCAGAATCTCTGAACAACATGACTGGTAAAGAGATTTCCCAGACAAATCCAGCCTGCAAAGACTGAAGTAAATCTCTACTTCTTTAAATGTGTAGAAGTCAACATAAGACTAGAAACATGAAAAATCAGAGAGATGCAAACACCACTAAAATAATACAATAATCTCCCAGTAGCTGACCTTTAAAATTGGGATAAATGAACTGCCTGACAAAGAATTCAAAACAAATATTTTAAAGAAGCTCAGTAAACTTCAAGAAAATACAGAACATTTCAATGAAATCAGGAAAACAATGAACAACGAAAATCAAAAATTTGTCAGTGACATTAAAATAATAGCTTTAAAAAAAGAAATCAAAAAATTCTGGAGCTGAAAAATATAATAAATGAAATGAAAAATGGAATAGAGAGATCAACAACAGAAATGATCAAGCAGAAAAATCTGTGAACTCAAAGACAGGTTATTTGAAAATATACAGTCAGAGGAGAAAAAAGAATAAAAAATAAAGAAATATTATTGATTTAAGGGACAACATCAAAAGAGCAAATATTTCAGTTATAGGAATTCAAGAGGGAGAAAGAAGAGTGAAAGAGGTAAAAAGATTATTTAAAGAAATTATAGCAGCAAACTTACTAATTGGAAGATATAAATATCCAGGTATAGGAAGGTCAAAGGTCTCTAATCAGATTCAAAGACATATTATAATCAAACTATCAGAAAACAAACAGAGAGGATCCTGAAAGCAGCAAGAGAAAAGGAGCAAATCACATGTACCAGAGCTCCAATAAGGCTAGCAGCCAATTTATCAGCAGACGCTTTACAGGCCAGGAGAGAATAGGATGTTATACTCAATGGGTTGAAGGGTAAAACAAAACAAAACAAAAGCCAAAAAGCCTGCCAACCCAGAATACTGTACCTAGCAAAATTATCCTTCAGAAAGGAGAGTTAAAGACATTTCCAGACAAACAAAAGCTGAGAGAGTTCATCACCACCAAACCTATCTCACAAGAAATGCTAAATGGAATTCTCCAAGCTGAAAGAAAAGGACACTAGTAGGTAGTGAATGAATGAATGAATGAATGAACGAATGAATGAAAAAATGAACATAAAAAACACTGGGAAAATTAATTTCAAAGTCAAACTCAGAATACTCTAACAGTGTAATGGTTGTGGGTAAATCACTTTAGTATAAAGGTTAAAAGACATAACTATTAAAAATAATACCTAGTAATATGTTAAGGGATACATATAAAAATATCTAAATCATGACATTGAAAAAATAAAATGTAGAGGAGAGTAAAAGTGTAAAGTTTTAAAAACATGATCAAAGTTAAGGTGTTATAAGTTTAAAACAGCATATTTTATTTTTATTTATGTTTTAATTTTTTAAATTTGTGTGGGTACATAATAGATGTATATATTTATGGGTTACATGAGATGTTGTGATATAAGCATGAAATGTGTAATAATTACATCAGGGTAAATGGTGTTTCCATCTCCTCAAGCATTTATCCTTTGTGTTACAAACAATCCAATTATACCCTTTTAGTTATTTTAAAATGTACAATTAAATTATTTTTGATGATAGTAACCCAGTTGCACTACCAAATACTAGGTTTTATTCATGCTTTCTAACTATTTTTGAACCTATTAACCATCTCCACTTCCCACTCCCACCCCCTACTATCCTTCCAAGGCTCCTTTGACTCTCTATCTCCCTCAGTTCAATTATTTAATTTTTAGCTCCCACAAATAAATGAGAACAAAAAATAGCATATTTTAACTGTAAGACATTTTATGGAAGCCTCATGGTAACCACAAAACAAAAACCTATCATAGTTACAGAAAAGATGAAAGAAAGGAATAAAAACATACCACCAGAGAAGATCACCCAGTTACAAAGGAAGACAGCAAGAGGGGAAGAAAGGAACAAAGAGCTGTAAAACAACCAGAAAACAATTAACAGAATGCCAGTATTAAGTTTTTATCTAACAATAATTACCTTGAATGTAAATGAATTAATGTCTCCAATCAAAAGACCTAGAGTGTCTGAATAAATTTACAGAAAACCTAACTGTATGCTGCCTATAAGAGACTAATTTCTCCTTTAAGGACACACATAGACTAAAAGTGATGAGATGGAAAATGATAGTCCATTCAAATGGAGACCAGAAAAGAGCAGGGGGAGGGGTAGCCATACTGATATTAGATAAAATAGACTTTAGGTCAAAAACTGTCAAATGAGGCAAAGAAGATAATTATGTAGTAATAAAGAAGTCAATTCATTAAGAGGATATAACAATTATATCTATCTATCTAATCTATATATACACACAAACATCAACAATAAATATATAAAGCAAATATGAATAGCTATGAACAAAGAAGTAGACTATAATACAATAATAATACAGAACTTCAAAACCTCATGTTCAACAATGGACACATCATAAGAAACATTAAACATAAACTACACTTTAAACCAAAAAGTTCTAAAACACATATACAAAATATTTCCTCCAACAGCCACAGAATATATATTATTGTCAAGTATATTCTTCAAAATAGAGCATAAGTTAGGCAAAGAACATGCCTTAACCAATTTAAGATTGAGTGTTCTTTCTTTCCAGCAAAACCAAATCCCTCATATTTCAATTCCTGGAAACAATTAATCATGCCAGAGTAACATTTACTACCAATGCATGATATTCAAGACATTCATTTTTCCAATTCCCTCATCAGAGTGGTCAGTGCTGATAATCCTTCTAGAATATTCCTATCACCATACACTGAAATGAACCATGAACAAAATGATCCTAATTTTTAAGTAAAACAAAAGTTAAGAAACTCATACTGTGGATGAGGGTAACAGTGTTTTGAGTATATCATCATGTAAGTAGATTGGAATTCATAGAATTGTGTAGCTGAAGGGAGTTCACGAGTTTCTTTCTTTCATCACCATCACTTTTATTAACATCTATGTTGAAATCACCACTTCAACCAGTTGGTAGTGTACATGTGTACATATGTGTGTGTGTGCGTGTGTGTGTGTTGCTGAATATGCTAAGAAAAGAAGTCAAGCTTCTTCATATATATGGCAATGAATTTGGAGATTCTTGAATCTTCCAAAGGTTAGTATATTAATGTAGACTTTAATTACTTTTCTTTTTCAAGGAGTGAAAACTCTATTTTACTAACAAACAGGTACATGACTTGTTGAGTGGTTGGTGAAAAAAGTATTGAGCTAATGAGAACACACAGGCCTTTCCACTTACCAGGTGTGCTACCCTAGGCAAATTACAATATCTCTCTGGAGTTCATATTTGGATAATTGCTAAGAATATTTCTCAATTTAAAATTCCTCTATACTATAATTTTTTATGATGCAAAAATATTTTTATTTTTATTTTTAACTTGTAAGTTCAGGGGTACATGTGCAGGTTTCTTACATAGGTAAACTTGTATCATGAGAGTTTATTGTACAGATTATTTTATCACCCAGTTATTAAGCCTGGTATCCATTAATATTTTTCCTAATCCTCTCCTTCATCCCATCCTCCACCCTCCAGTCTCCAGTAGGCCCCAGTGTCTGTTGCTCCCCCTCATTTTTCCATGTGTCCTCATAATTTAGCTCCCACTTATAAGTGACAACATGTGGTATTTGGTTTTCTGTTCCTGCATTTATTTGCTAAGGATAATGGCCTCCAGCTCCATCCATGTTGCTGCAGAGGACATGATCTCCTTTTTTATGACTGCAAAGTATCCCATGGTGTATAATATAGCACATTTTCATTATCCAGTCTAGTGTTGATGGGCATTTAAGTTGATTCCATGCCTTTACTATTGTGAATATGCAGCATACTTGAGAAGGGTGTGGGGAATGAAATAGCAGACAAGTTAGTGGGACATTTCCCAGGACCAGCAAAATGAGATATTCTATTATTATCTTTCTAGCTCTTGGTGGGCCTTTTAATTTTATCTTTATTGAATTTAGCAACTGTTCATACCTGCAAAGAGAATCTATATGGATCAATAAAGCAAAAAACAATAATCAGATGATCCAATGACATGTGGGAAAGCAATCTCCCCAAATGCCTTCTCTGCTCTCTCTCAGCATAATGTCTAAAATAATGAGTGTTCACAGCATAACAGAGTCCTCCATTCTAGGAGAAAATCTGATAGTGAGTAAGTATTCTCAGGCAATGAGCTTGATAACCAGTATAAGCAAGAGTCAACTAAGAAAATGACAACTACTTGGCCTTTATTAATTTAAGTTGGTTTCCAGGATTCAAAAATAGTAATAGTAATAGTATGCTAGCAATAATGAAAGAACACGAACAGTCTCTTTTTAAATAACTCATTAAGTGCAAGTCTCTGTTGGCTAGTGTGAATTTTCACACCTAAACACATACAACACTTTCATTAAAGAAACAAATCATGGCTTCTTAGGAGAAAAATGATATCCATGGGGTATTACATTAGGGAAAAAAGAAAACAGGTCAACAACCATTAACCTGTAAGTTTCTTGTGGAAAAGACCTCAGCTAAATTGATAAATAGTACACAGATGGGGTTGATTTTGGGTTTTCATTAAAAGAAAGGCTATTTTAAGAACATTATTCAGCTGCTCAGGAGGCTGAGGTGGGAGGATCACTTGAGCCCAAGATTTTGAGGCCAGCTTGGAGACAACATAACAAGATCCTGTCTTTAATTTTTTAAAAGAGTATATCGTGCACTATAAGTGGAATGTTTTTACAACCTCTTCCTTGGGAGGGGAAGCAAGTGTCCTGAAAATACAGAAATACATCAATTGAGCATTTATTATGTAAAGGACTTTACACAAATTTATTTTATCCAACCTTTATATCTAATCTATGAGATAGATACTCTTAATAATAAGATATAATGTGTATTTAATATTTATTTTAAAAAGACTGAAATCATATTGAGAATCTTTTCTGACAACACTAATATAAAAGTAAAAATAATAACAGGAGGAATTTTGGAAAATTCACAAGTACAAGGAAATTAAACAGCATGCTCCTGAACAACAAATGAATCAAAGAAGTTAAAAGGAAAATTAAATATATCTTGAAACAATTAAAAATGGAAACACAACATATTGAAACTTATGGGATGTAAGAAAGCAGGTTGAAGAAGAAAGTTTATAGCAATAAATGCCTACACCAAAAAGAATAAAGATCTCAAATAAACAACCCAATGTTACACCTCAAGGGACTAGAAAAAGAATAAACTAAGTCCAAAGTTAGTAGAAGGAAATAAATGATAAGGATCAAGCAGAATTAAAGTAAGACTAGAAAAACAATAGAAAAGGTGAATGAAACTAAGAGTTGGTTTTTTGAAAAGGTAAACAAATTTGGCAAGCTTTTAGTAAAAACATTTTACTATGAAAAAAGAGAGAAAACTCAGATAAATAAAATCAGAAATCAAAGAGAAACATTATAATTGATACCACAAAGATACAATGAATCCTAAGAGACTACTATAAACAACTATATGATAACAAATTGAATAACCTAGAAGAAATGGATAAATTTCTAGACACATAGTGAAGAAATAAAAGACTGAATCATGAAGAATAAAAAAATCTGGACAGGCTTATAATATGTAAGGAGATTAAATCAGTAATAAAAAGTTTCTCATCGAAGAAAATCCCAGGAACTGATGGCTTCACTGTTGAGTTCTACAAAACATTTAAAGAATAACTAACAACAATCCTTTAAAAACTCCTCCAAAAATTGAAGAGGAGGGAATACTTCCAAAACCATTTTATGAGGCCAGCAATACCTTGATTAAAAAGCTAAACAAAGACACTACAAGAAAAGAAAATTATAGGCCAACATCCCTCATGAATGTAGATGCAAAAATCCTCAACAAAATACTAGCAAACCAAATTCAATAGCACTTTCAAAGAATCATACAGCATGATCAAGTAGGATTTTTTGAGGGATGCAAAGATGGCTCAGCACACAAAATTCTATAAATGCAATAAACCATATTAACAGAATCAAAGCCTAAAACCATATGATCACCTCAGAAAAAAATTTGACAAAATTCAATATCAACCCTTAACAAATTAGACATAAGAAGAAATATTTCTTAATCCAATAAAGGCCTTCTATGAAATAACTGCAGTTAACATCAACTTTTCATAATGGTGAAAAGTTGAAAGTTTTTTAAGATCAGAAATATGACAAGGATGTTCACTCTCACTACTTCTATTCAACATAGTACTAGAAGTCTTAGAGCAATTAGAAAAGAGAAAGAAATAAAACGCTTCCAAATTGGAAGGAAAGAAGTTAAATTGTTAGTGTTTGCAGATGACATGATCTTACATATAGAAAAACCTAAAGATGCCACCAAAAAGCTGTTATAACTAATAAATAAATTCAAAAAAGTTGCAGGTTACAAAATCCATATATAAAAATTAGTGGTATTTCTGTACACTAACAGCAATCTATTTGAAAATGAAATTAAGACACAATCCCATTCACAATAGCTACAAAAATAAAATAGGAATATTTTTTCAGAGTCCATTTTTTCAATGCAATTAGGAATACATTTAACCAAGGAGGTGAAAGACAGAAAACTGTAAGACATTGATGAAAAGTATTGAGAAGGACATAAATAAATGAAAAGATATATCACTATTGTTAAAAATGTTCATACTGACCAAAGCAATCTACAGATTCAATGCAAACCCTATCAAAATTCCAATGTCATTTTTCCCAGAAATAGGAAAACAACTGTAAACTTTGTATAGAATCACAAAGGACCCCCAAATAGTCAAAACAATTTTGAGCAAAAGAAGAAATCTGGAGGCATCACACCCCCAATTTCAAAATATATTATAAAGCTATTGTAATGAAAACAGCATAACACTGGCATAAAAACAGACACATTGATCAATGGAGCAAAATAGAAAACAGAAATAAATATACACATTAATTTAGTCAATTAATTTGCAACAAAGGTACCAAGAACACACAATGGAGACAGGACAGTGTTTTTAATCATTGGTTTTGGTAAAACAGGATATCTTCATGAAGAAGAGTAAAATTAGATCCTTATCTCACACTATATAAAAAACTAACTCAAAATGGATTACACACTGAAATATAAGACCTGAAGCTGTAAAACTCCTAGAAGAAAACATAGAAAAAATGTTTTATGATATCAGTCTGGAGAATAATTTCTTTGGTTATGACCTCAAAAGCATAGACAACAAAATCTAAAATAGACAAATGGAATTACATCAAACTAAAAAGTTTCTACACAGTAAAGGAAACAAACAACTGAGTGAAGAAACAACCTATAGAATGGGAGAAAGTGTTTGCAAATCATACTGCTGATGATGAAAAGTGAATATTCAAAATATATAAGAAACTCAAACAACTAAACAACACAAAAAAAACTCTGATAACAAATTAAGCAAAGGACCCAAATAGACATTTCTCTAAAAAAGACTAGCAAATGACCAACAGCTGTATGAAAAAATGCTCAACATCATTCATCATCAGGGAAATGCATATTAAAACCATAATGAGACATCACCTCACACCTGTTAGAATGGCTACTATAAAAAAGATGAAAGATAGCAAGTATTAACAAGGATGTGAAAAGAAGAGGACTTCTTGAATACTCTTGGTGTGACTGCAAATTAGTACAGGTATTATATAAGACAGTATGGAGGTTCCTCAGAAAACTAAAAATAGAACTACCATGTGATCCAGAAATCCTACTACTAGGCATATATCCAAAAGACATCAGCATGTTGAAGAGATACCTGCATCCCCATATTCACTGCAGCATTATTCACAATAGCGAAGATACAGAATCAATCCAACTGTCCATGAAGAGATGAATGGATATATATATATATGAAATGTGTGTACGCACACACACAAAAAATAGAATACTACCCAGGCTTAAAAACAAGGACAACTTCATATTTGCAACACGGATGAACCTAAAAGATATTATGTTTAAATGAAATAAGCCAATGGGGAGAAATTGGGGAAAATGGTGGATAGGAGGCAGGACTAAATTGCAGTTACCACTCAAACAGACAGAGCAGCCTATAGAGACTCACATCGTGAACTTTTGCTCCAAGAACTAGCACAGGAACATACCAGGAAAACCAAGAGAATTCATAAACCCTTTTAAAGAAGTGAACCATGCAGGCCCTGGAAGACAGCCAAAAAACTGTGAGTGCCCAAAGTGTGAAATTGTGAAAAAAGAATCATCTGCCCTCCAAAACACACCCTCACTGGGGAACCTGAAGGTCCAGATCATGGGAAAAGCATTTGACCTTACCTGGAGCTGAGACAAATTTTGAGAGCCAAGCCAAATTCAGGGGTAGAGGAAGGAGCGGGAAGAGCCCTGTGGGCTCTCTGTGTCCCTAAGGAAGCCATTTCTGACTTTGTCTTGCAGAAGTACTTGGGGAGGGTTGCCAGAAAAACTGGGAAAGACCACAGGGAAAAGGAAACTTCCAACTGAACTTTGTAATAATTTTGACCAAACACGGAGTTTCCTGGACAGAACTCGGGGGAGGGGGTGAATCAGGAGTGCAGACATAGCACAGAAGCTACAGCAGGCAGGGAGGTGCAAAATCTGAAAGCTCCCTACTTGATTTCTCAGCCAAGAGGCTGGTGGCCTCAGGCAAGTTTTCAGCCCTGCTCACCCACTGCCTGGAAATAATCTCGGTGTTGTTGGGGTCGGGGGCATAGTGGGAGTGAAACCAGCCTTTTGGGCTATGTGGGAGCTGGGTGAGGTCTGTTAACAGTTGACTTTCCCCTACTTCCCTGGCCACCTGCATGACACAGCAAAGGCAGCCATAATCCCACTGGGAACATAACTTCACTGGCCTCCTAACCACAACCCCATCCCCCTCAGCGGCTGCAGCAAACCCCACCCAAAAAGAGTCTGAGCTCAGACATGCCTAACCCTGCCCCCCTAACCTGATGGTCTTTCTCTACCTACCTGGCACCCGAAGACAAAGTACATAATCTCTTGGGAGCTCTAGGCCCCCACCCATGACCTGATCCTCCCTATACTACCATAGCTGATGCTCTCCTGAAAGCGCTACCTCCTGGTAGGAGGCCAAACCACATGAAACTAGTGCAATAAACAAAACCACAACTAAGGGCCCTCACAGAGTCCATTTCACTCCCCTGCCACCTCTACTGGAGCAGGTGCTGCTATCCATGGCTGAGAGACCTGAACGAGAGACCTGTCACATCACAGAACTGTGCAGACAGCCCCCAGTACCAGCCCGAAAACCAATAGCTCTGCTGGGTGGCTAGATCCAGAAGAGAAATAAAATCACTACAATTTAGCTCTCAGGAAGCCACATCGCTAGGAGAAGGGGGAGAACACTACATCAAGGGAGAACCCTGTGGGAGAAAAGAATCTGAACAGCAGCCCTCGGGTCCCAGATCTTCTCTCTGACATAGTCTACCCAAATGAGAAGGAACCAGAATAACAATTCTGGTGATATGACAAAACAAAGGTTTTTGACACCCCATGGCCAAAAAGCTCCTAGAACTGATACATGAATTCAACAAAGTTTCAGGATACAAAATTAATATACACAAATCAAAAGCTGTGCTATACACCAACAGTGACCAAATCGAGAATCAAATCAGGAATTTAGTCCCTTTTACAAATAGCTGCAAAAATAAAATATTTAGGAATATACCTAACCATGGAGGTGAAAGACCTCTGCAAAGAAAACTACAAAACACTGCTGAAAGAAATCATAGACAACACAAACAAATCAAAACACATCCCACGCTCATGGATGGGTAGAATGACCATACTGCCAAAAGCAATCTAAAAATTCAATGCAATTCTCATCAAAATACCACCATCATTCTTCATAGAAATAGAAAAAACAATTCTAAAACCATATGGAACCAAAAAAGAGCACTCAGAGCCAAAGCAAGACTAAGCAGAAAGAACAAATCTGGAGGCATCACATTACCTGACTTCAAACTATGTGATAAGGCCATAGTCACCAAAACAGCATGGTACTGGTATAAAAATAGGCACACAGACCAATGGAATAGAATAGAGAACCCAGAAACAAACCCAAATACTTACAGCCCACTGATCTTTGGCAAAACAAACAAAAACATAAAGTGGGGAAAAGACACCCTAGTCAACAAATGGTGCTGGGATAGTTGGCAAGTCACATGTAGAAGAATGAAGCTGGATCCTCATCTCTCACCTTATACAAAAATCAACTCAAGATGAATCAAGGACCTAAATCTAAAACCCAAAACCATAAAAATTCTAGAAGATGACATCAGAAAAAACCCTTCTAGACATTGGTTTAGGCAAAGGTTTCATACCAAGAACGCAAAAGCAAATGCAACAAAAACAAAAATAAATAGATGGGACTTAACTAAACGAAAAAGCTTCTGCAAACCAAAAGAAACAATCAGTAGAATAAATAGACAACTCACAGAATGGATTAAAATCTTCACAATCTATACATCTGACAAAAGGACTAATATCCAGAATCTACAAGGAATGCCAACAAATCAGCAAGAAAAAAAAAGTCCCATCAAAAAGCGGGCTAAGGACATGAATAGACAGTTTTCAAAAGAAGATATACAATTGGCCAAGAAACATGAAAAAATACTCGACATCTAATGATCAGTGAAATGTAAATCAAAACCACAATGCAATACCACCTTACCCCTGCAAGAATGGTCATAATAAAAAAAAAATAGATATTGGCATGGATATGGTGAAAAGGGAACGCTTTCACACTGCTGGTGGATGTGTAAACTAGTACAACCACTATGGAAAACAGTGTGGAGATTCCTTAAAAGAACTAAAAACAGAACTACCATGTAATCCAGCAATCTCCCTACTTGGTATCTATCTACCCAGAGGAAAAGAAAGTCATTATATGAAAAAGATACTTGCAAATGCATGTCTGTGGCAGCACAATTCACAATTGCAAAAATATGGACCAGCCTAAATGCCTATCAATTGATGAATGGATAAAGAAATTGTTTTATATATATATATATATATATATATATATATATATATATGTATGTATGTATATACACACACACACTCACTTATACACACACACACACACACACCATGGAATACTACTCAGTCACAAAAAGGAATGAAATAATGGCATTGAAGCAACCTGAATGGAATCAGAGATCATTATTCTAAGTGAAGTAACTCAGGAATGGCAAACCAAACACCATATGTTCTCACTTATAAGTGGGAGCTTAGCTGTGAGGCTATAAAGGCGTAAGAATGATGCAATGAACTTTGAGGACTCAGAGGAAAGGGTGGGAGTGAGAGGTAAAAGATTGCACATTGGATACAGTGTACACTGCTCAGGTGATGGGTGCGCCAAAATCTCAGAGATCATCACTAAATAATTTATTCATGTAACCAAACACCACCTGTTCCCCAAAAATCTATTGAAATTTTGAAAAGAAAAAAAAAAAGAAATAAGCCAGGCACAGAAAGACAAATATTATATGACCCCACTTGTATGTGGAATCTAAAAAAGTTGATCTCATAGAAGTAGAACGGTGAATATCAAGGGCTGCAGGTAGAAGAGTGCAAGTCTGGGAGATGTTGGTTAAAGGATACAAAATTTCAGTTAGGTAAGAAAAATAGATTCAAGAGATTTATTGTACAGCATCGTGACTGTAGTAAATAACAAAGTATTTTGAAAATTACTGAGAGTAGATTTTAAGTGTTCTCACCACAAAAAGTGGCAAATATATGTTAATGCATATGTTAATTTGCTTGATTAAGTCTACCATACATAGTTCCAAACATCATCCTTCACATGATAAAAATATACAGTTTTATTTGTCAATAAATATATACACAAATTTTTTTGAACTCAAGAGAAACTAATAGAAGAGCCACATTAATTGAGGTATGGAGGATATGGTCAACATCTATTGAAGGAAACTTATAGTGACTATTATCTTAACTTTTTGTTTTCTTTTTAAATAGAGACAGAGTCTTGCTATGTTGCCCAGGCTGGTCTCGAACTCCTGGGCTCAAGCGATCTACCTGCCTTGGCCTCCCAAAGTGCTGCGATTATAGGCGTGAGCCACCATGCCTGACTCTTTTTTTATTTTCTTAATGTGAAAGAAAGTTTATTAAGAAAGTAACGGAATAAAGAATGGCTACTCTATGGGCAGAACAGCTTCACTGTTATTCAAAGCAAACTGAATAAAAAGGATATTGCTCAGAAAAAAAAACGGCAACCAGAAAGGAAAAAAGAAATGAGAGGCAGAAAATTTTTAACATTTAATAAACCTTCAAACAGGTAAACTATATCTGATCATCCAATCTCCCAATTTTGCTCGTTTGATGACATAACCAGTATCACTTGTTCTTAAGTCATCAAAGTCACACTTCATCAGTTTGTCAGGGTAGAGTGTTAGCATACATATGTAGCAGGGTGAAAAAAATTGTCTTTTCAGCTGGCACCAATATTTTTGTTAGGAAGTAACAATCAGTTTAAGAAAATACTCTGATAAATATTTGGGGAAAGAAGCTAAAACTCTTTGGGCATGGCTTGGTAACAGATAGGATTAAAGTATATAACGAAGCTGCTTTTAAGGATAAATGAACAAGGAGAACAGAAAGTACAAGGACAAACTAAATAAAAAATTTTCAGGTGAAAAGTCTGCAACTAAGTTGGTAGAAATGGGCAGTAGATTATTACCAAATACTAATAGATATTTTAGTAGAGTTTCAGAATTACAGGATAACTGAGTAGATAGAATGGAGACTTCCATACATCCATCCCCTCCATCTCCCACCTCTGCAGTTTCTCCTATTTTCAAGACTTTGACCAAGAATAATGACTGACATTTGTAACGTTTGTTATAATCAGTAAATCAATATTGAAGATTATTAACTATACTCCATACTTTACATTAAAGTTCTATTCTGTGTTGTATATTGTATGGGTTTAGAGAAATGCATAGTGATATATATCCACCATTATGGTTTCACATGAAATCGTTTCCCTGTCCTAAAATCACTTGTGCTCTACCTATTCCTTTCTCCCCTCCCTCTCACATCCCCTCACACCTGATCTTTTCACCATCTCTATTGTTTTATCTTTTCCAAAATGTCATATAGTTGGAATCATACAGTATATATCCTTTTCAGACTGGCTTCTTTCACTTACCAATATGTGAGTAAGTTTCCACCATGATTTTTGTGTGAGTGTGCGTGTGTGTGTGTGTGTGTCAGAGTCTCCTTCTGTCACCCAGGCTGGAGTGCAGTGGCGCGATCTTGGTTCACTGCAACCTCCACCTTCCAGATTTAAGAGATTCTCCTGCCTCAGCTTCTCAAGTAGCTGGGATTACTGGCGTGCGCCACCATACCCAATTAATTTTTGTATTTTTAGTAGAGACAGGGTTTTGCCATATTGGCCAGACTGGTCTCGAACTCCTGACCTCAGGTGATCCTCCTGCCTCAGCTTCCCAAAGTGCTGGGATTACAGGCTTGAGCCACCACGCCTGGCCACCTCCATGTCTTTTCATGGCTTGACAACTCATTTCTTTTTAGCATTGAATAATATCCCATTGTATGATGTACCAAGTTTGTTTATCCATTCACCTACTGAAAGATATCTTGATTGCTTCCAGTTTTGTGTGATTATTAAAGAAAGCTGCTATAAACATTCATGTGCACGTTTTTGTGCAGACAGAAGTTTGTCACTCAGTTGGGTAAACAGGCATGTGATTGCTGGATCAAATGGTAAGAGTATTTTACCTTCATAAGAAACTGTCAATCAGGGGATTTTTTAAAAGAAGCTTTTTTTTTTTCTTTTGCTCAAAGAAAGTAGCTCCACTTCCAGATGAACAGTGAGAACACATGGACACAGAGAGGGGAACATCACACACTGGGGCCCGTCAGGGAGTGGGGGGCTAGGGGAGGGATAGCATTAGGAGAAATACCTAATGTACGTGATGAGTTGAGGGATGCAGCAAACCACCATGGCACATGTATATCTATGTAACAAAACTGCACGTTCTGCACACGTACCCCAGAACTTAAAGTATATAATTTAAAAAAGAGAGAAAGTAGCTCCACTTCAAATCCCTCCCCTCCACTTTTCTAAAAAAATATTTAAGCAAAATTTTCTATATGTCCAAAAGCCATGTTTGCATGGATGTGTTGAAAGGTAAGAATGTGGAGTGGTCTTTGGGAATGGAGGTGGCAGGAAGTGAACTGGAAACTGAATGCCTGTCTGGTTGGATACAACGTGGAATGAAGAAAGCAGAGTGTGGACAGGAGGACAGTTGATGAACTAAACTCATCTAATCAAAGCAGAAGTTTAGAATCTGAGGTGACTGTGAAAATACAGGCCTTCCACCATAAGCTCAGGAATTTGCAGAAATCATGGGAGAAAATTACAGTTTTCTCAGGATATGGAAGAATGTTTGAGCTAACCTGTTTTTATTTGTATTTTTATTTTTATTTTTGGAGATGGAGTCTTGCTTTGTTGCCCAGGCTGGAGTGCAGTGGTGCAATCTCAACTCACTGCAACCTCCGCCTCCCAGTTTCAAGTGATTCTTCTGCCTCAGCATCCAGAGTAGCTGGGACTACAGGTGCATGCCACCATGCCTGGCTAATTTCTTTTTTAAAGTAGAGATGGGGTTTTTCCACGTTGGTCAAGCTGGTTTTGAACGCCTGACCTCAAGTGATCCCCCCGCCACAGCCTCCCAAAGTGTTGGGATTACAGGTGTGAGCCACCACGCCCAGCCGAGCTAACCTGTTTTCACTGGTTCTGATCAGGCCCCTCTGCGAATCCTTTTGCCACACTATGGCCAGAGTAATTTACCTAAAATTCCAATCTGATCATATAATTTTAGGGTACAGTCTGCCTGAAAATGGAAGTGCATGCATCTATTTGGTCAATAACTCTCAGTGACTCCCTGTGACCTAGAGACAAAGTACTATTTTCTTGGTCAGGTACATGGTGCTCCCATCCCTTTCCCATGGCATCTAGTTCACCATCCATCTCCTACCACTCTCACACTTGGCACTGAACAGTTCCTGCTGCTCAGCACTGAACATGCTTAGCACCGAACATACTTAGTATTGGGCATGCTTAGCCCTGAACATGTTTGACCCTGAACATACTTAGCCCTGAACACTCTACGCTTCATGCTCCTCATACTCCCTGCTGCTCCAGGACATTGCAATTTTGCTCATGTTTTGCCTGGAATGTCCTTCTCACTTTTCTTTACCTGCTTAACACTTGCTTATCTTTGGGATTTAGCTTTGGCATCTTCTCTCCTAGGATATTCTAAGTGTTTTCTGCATTTTCAAAGCCCCTTTTGGATACCTTTATTTTAACTGGTTTTTTTTTTAATATGTTTGCTGTCCCCAATTATATAGACTTCTTAAAAGTAATATCGTGTCATACCATCTTAGTATTTCTTTTTTTGTTTGTTTAAACAATACTTTTTTTTACAAATAAGTAAGACATCCTACGGCATGTGATATGCAATAAACACTACTACAGAGCAAGTCAATGATAAGCACCATCTTAGTATTTCTATCATGCCTAGCACAGTGCCTTATTTATGTTTGTCACTTACATGTCTTGAAAGCCTGTACTCAACTAAATACAGGCTTTAAGGCAGGGCTCCAGCAGTGACAGTGAATTACACAGGAGGGAATTCACACACCAAAGAAATCAGGGATTGTGCGGGTTAGGTCCTCTAGGAAGCAGATGCCAAGAAGAAGATAAAAGTCCAGTAGATCACTGGGGACAATCCTTGTGAAAGATAAGAAAGGGGAAGCAAGGAACTTTCCAGACTTTCAATACCTATGAAAATAGAGAGGGTAGGAAGGAAGATTGGGCAGAAAGATGCTCAAACAGCTTTGAGGTCTCAGCCAGCCCAAAATGAAGCTCCAGAGCAAATTATCCTTTAGAGGATTTCCACATGGCACAGAAATGAGCAATCCCTAATACACTCACTATGCGCAGGCACTGGTTAGCACTGCTTAAGCAGACTGTGTCTTAGGCTTGAATTCTGCAATGGATCCTGAAGGTTCTGCAGGCTGTAAACTGACTGCCCTCCGTTTGGCACATTCTCTCTAGAAGGGAGATCTGAGAGGAACTCCATCATGGCTGCCACAGAGACTCGGAGAACGGAGAAGAGCTAGGCAGCTTCCTTTTTATCCAAAGGCAAGTATTCACATTGTACTTCCACTACGTTGTTGGAAATACTGTTGATTTCCAAAATCTCAAAATAATAAAATCTGAAAGTCACATATATAAATACGTACCGTAGTCAAATGTGAACATTTTTTATCTTATCTGTTGTTTTTAATTATGACTTCCAAAGCATTTAAAATAGAACATTAGGAGCTAGCTGCCTGCCACTCCATTGCCAGTCAGTTTCCCCTCCCACACGAAACTGAGATCTACCTATTTATCTATTCCTTCTTTAATTTTTATGTGTAGGAACTTCTCTTGGGTGTTCGCTTCCTATAAATGGAAATGCACGAATTTTTTCAAAATTTTCAAAGTTGAATATTTATGAAAATATGTCAGTGCAAAACATGTATTAATAGCAAGATTTGAACTAAAAATAGTGATGCTATTTCTATTGACTAGCTAACATCTCTTAAAGTTCCTAAACAAAGAGAAAAGAAATCATGTAACTTGCGGGAAATTTATTTTTCAGGCAAAGCGTATGGATAGTATGTGCAATCAGAGATTATCAGAAAACACAGTGATGTTCTATTTCTTCTTTTAGCACTTTTTACATTTTTGTTTTGCTATCAGTCTTATTAATAATGGATATACTCAATGACACCTGCCTACCTTAAAGCATTTGTGTTGTAAATATTTTAATGGCTGTTATGGAAACAGCTGTGAATAACTCATTATAAAGATCTGGAGTTAATGACCATACTGAAGTCCATTGCCCTGGAGCCTCGCAAAGGTATTTTTCAATTGTGCTACCATCTTTTATTAATTGCCTTTAAATAGGATCACTTTGTTGAAACAGTTATATAACATAAGATTCTAGTTCATTATGCATACCAACAAATTATTAAATTAGCTTAGGCTCACTTATATTAACTGATATCAAATTGCACATTAAAAGTAATTTTCCAGACTCAATTTCATTAAGTAATGAGAAAAATAGGCTTGAGATTTTATTCAAGCTAGTAGTGTGCTAGTATCCCCTCTTTTTTAACACTTATAAATAAATGATATTCTTGATTAAAATGAAACCTATCTCTTAAGTAATTATTACTAATTAAATGAAAGTTTCACTTATCAGTCTCTCCAAATATGTTTCTCCTCTAATGTTTTCTGTCTCAGAAAGTGACATCTTCCAGAAGTTACCAATTTCTATTAATTTTTTTCTACAACATGTATCTCATATTTTCATTTTCTCCTTCACTACTACTAAACCAGTCTAAAAAAAGTGTCTCTTGCCTGAACTATTGCAATAACTTTAAAGATAATTTTAATATAATGATCTCCTGCTATACAATTTCCATATAGCAGCTAGAGTAATAATTTTCAAAAAGCAAATTTATCATATCAGTATTGTACTTAAAACATTTTTATGGTTTCTATTTATAGTTAGAATAAATTCTGAAATTTTTCATCTGATACCATGCTCTGTGGCATCTGGTACCTTTCTCTCTCTCCAGCATCATTTCCCACCTTTCCTTAGAATCACTAGTCTCTTGACATACACTCTTTCCCTCCTCGAGCCTTTCCTGCATTCTATCACATGTTTTCTGCCTGGAATTTTCTTCTCCCTTTCTTCTCTGCACTGACTGCTACTTATCTTTTAGGCCTCAAATTCAGTGTGGCTTCTTTAGAAAGAAAATCTTCCCTAGCATGACAGAGTGCATTATTGACCTAAATTATTTTCTCCCTCCTACATCCATCCCTTGTCTATGTCCTCATCATGGGCAGAGAATGTTCCCTGCCTTTGACTTTAGGCTTAGTTATGTGACTTACTTTGTCTAATAGTGACAATTTTTTAGGTCAAGCCCAGGTCTTAAGAGATTTCAATGGGTATGTCAGTCAGGGTTTTCCAGAGAAACAGAACCAGTATCGTGTGTGTGTGTGTGTGTGTGTGTGTGTGTGTGTGTGTGTGTGTATGCGTGCACACACATATACATCTATATAGAAAGAGTCAGAGATTGTAAGAATTTAATTGTGGAAGCTTTTGATTCTTGAAATGTTCTGAGCAGGCCAGCAGGCTGAAAATTCAGGTAAGAGTTGATGGGTGCAGTCTTAGTCTGAAATCTGTAGGGCAAGACAGCAAGTTGGAAACTCCAGCAGGATTTCTATATTAGTCTCGAGGCAAAATTCCTTCTTTTCCATGAAACATCAATCTTTGCTCTTAGACCCCACCCACACAGGGTAATCAGCTTTACTTAAAGTCAACAGATTGTAAATGTTAATCTACAAAATATCTTTACAGCAACAGTTGTACTAGTTTTTGATCAAACAACTGGATATCATGGCTAGCCAAGTTGACACCTAAAATTAACCATCACAATGAGTTTGTGCTTGACTCTGATACCTGTAACAACTCTATGAGAAGAAGATGCCTTGGCTAGCACACTGGTCCACGGAGCAGGAAGAACATGTGGAGCACAGCCACAGCAGTGGAGCCCAGCTTGGGCCACCCAACCCTTAGTTGACCAGCAGACACCAGAGAAAGTTCTGCTAAAATTAGTCATGGCAACCAGCAGAGCTCAGCCAAGATCAGTGGACTCCAGCTGACCTGCAGCATGTAAGAGGTAATAAATGATTGTTCTTACAAGACACTGAGGTTCGCACAATGCAGAAAGGGCAATCTCTTCAATAAAAGGTGTCAGAAAACTGGGCATTCACATGCAGAAGAATGAAATTAGACACTTACTCTCACGATATACTAAAATCAATTCAAAATGGATTAAAGACTAAAATGTAAAGCCTGAAATTATAAAACTCCTAGAAGAAAACATAGGGGGAAAGCCCCATGACATTAGCCTGGGCAATGATTTTTTTTTTTTTTTGATATTTCCTCAAAACACAGGCAACAAAAGCAAAAATAGAAAAAGAGGATTATATCAAACTAAAAAGTTTCTGCATAGCCAAGGAAAAAAATCAACAAAGTAAAGAAACAACCTACAAAATGAGAAAAAAACATTTGCAAACTCTACATCTGATGAGGGGTTAATATTCAAAATATATAAGAAATTCAAACAACTCAATAGCAAGAAAACAAATAACACAATTAAAAAATGGGTAAAGGACCCGAATAAACATTTTTCAGAAGAAGGCATACAAGTGGCCAACAGAAAATGGAAAAGTGTTCAACATCACTAATCATCGGGGAAATGTAAATCAAAACCACAATGAGATATCACCTCACTCAAGCTAGAATGGTTATTATTGAAAAGACCAAAAGTAACAAGTGTTGGCAAGGATGTGGAGAAAGGGAACCCTAGTGTATTGGTGGGAATGTAAATTAGTACAGCCATTGTGGAAAACAGTGTGAGATTCCTCAATAAACTAAAAATAGTACTACCATATGATCCAGCAATTCCGCTACTGGTTGTATACCCAAGGGAAATGAAATCAGTATATCAAAGAAATATCTGCACTCGCATGTTTATTGCAGTATAGGCAAGATATGGAATCAACTTAAGTGTCCATCAGTGGATAAATGAATAAATACAATGTGGTGTATATGTACAAGGAAATACTATTCATCCAGAAGAAAGAAGTAAATTCTGTCACTTGTGACTATGTGGATAAACTTGGAGGACATTATGTTAGGTGAAATAACCCAGGCACAGAAAGACAAACACTACATGATTTTAATCATATGTGTAATCTAAAAAAGTAAAGAGTAGAATGATGCTTACTAGAGGCTGGGATGGTTGGGGGTGGGGTATGAGTATGGGGAGATGAGGAGATATGATCAACGGATACAAAATTTCTGATAGATAAGAGGAATACATTCAAGAGATCTATTTCCCAGCAAGGTGACTATAGTTAAAGATAAATATATTGTATCCTTGAAAAATGCAAAGAGAGTGATGTCACCACAAACTGACAACAATGCTAGGTAATATATATGTTAATTAGATTTAACCATTCTACGATGTTTATATACTTCAAAATGTCATGTTGTACGTGATAAATACATACAATGTTATCTGGCAATTTAAAAAAATATTGAGTGAAGAAAATGGCACTGAGGTTAGGAATGAAGTGTTCCATAACCATAGTTAATTGATACATCCAGTTTTATAATTTAAAATAGGTCCCCAGCTATATACTCTTGTAACACCTTGTGTCTTTCCATCACAGCATCTAGCACACTTGCCCACTCATACATTTACTCATGTGAGTGATGACTGAATTCATGTCTGTCTCTCCATTATGCTCTAAATTCTGAAGGATGGAGGACAGGAACTGTGTCTGTCCTGTTCCACTCTCAGAGCCTAATGCTTGCTATACGATAAATATTGATAACACTTGACTGATACTGAAATGCTTTATATTGAATGCTTTCTATCTAAGATTCATAAAAGTGAAAAATATTGGCCAAGATATTATGGCTTTTAAGTGGAGGAACCAATATGTACACTCAAGGTTGTCTTTCCTTTTAAACAAAGACAAATTCTAGAGGAAGAAATTATGTTGTTAGTGCTAGCATAGCTTCCTTTTAATGCCCTAATTAAAATAAAACTTCAAACATTCCAAGGTAATACAGTATAGTTCCTATTTACAACATGGTCTCGAATGACCACACTCAGAAGATATTAAACCTGGGACATGAAGAATGAGAAGATGCCACCCAGCACAGAGTGGAGGTAAGACAAACATCCGAGACAGAGGGACTAGCAAGGGCACAGACCCAAAGCAGGAAAATGTCAGCTTGTTTGAGGAACTGAACAGAAGGGCAGTGTGGCTGCAAGAGGTAAGCAATGGGACAGTGTCCTGAGGCTGGAGAGGAAGTCAGGAGCCAGGGCCTGTAGGACCTTGCAGGTAATAAGATGTTTGGATGTTAAGTACCACAGGAGCCTGTGGAAGAGTTTAAATGCTGAAGTGACATGATGGTTTTGAAAACATCACTCTTTCATGTGAAGAACTGATAAGGAGGCTTGAGGGAAAGCGAGGAAGGAAGGGTCTTCAGTGCATGATTATGGCTGAGGCAATGATATCACAACAAGGAGAAGGAATAAAATGAAAAGAAAGCAGGGCCAAGAGGAAAATCAGCTTCACCTGGGCTGGGTGATTGTATAGGTGGCTGAACTGGAGGTCCTAAACCTAGAGTGTGGTTAGGATATAGGAGGATGTATCTGGCGGTCAGTTCAGGGTTCTCGTCTTAGCCATTGTATCAAAATGAGTCCCAGAAAGAAATGAATGGCATAATCAACTGGGTAATTCAAGGAGAGTTTAATAAAGGGATATTTACAAATATGTCGCAAGTTTTTTTGTAAACCAATAGAGAACAGAGCACTACCCCAGGGGCTAAAAAGAGCTGGTTCTGTCACTACCCCAGGCCTGAAAGGGTAAGGGGAGGGGATGGTTACCCAAACCTAAAGCAGGACTGCTGGCAGGAGCTATAGTCGTTGGCCTTGGAAATAAGGCAGGGACAGAGCCAGAGGGATAAACACTCTGACCTCAGGTCTCTAACAAGTGCCCCCAATGGGAGGCAATGAGCAGAACCCTCTGGAAGTCAGAGCGCAAGGGAGTCTGTTGATGCCGCCCAAATGAACCAGCCTCCCAGGGCACAGAGCAAGGGGAAGGAGGAGAGTGTGGGGGCAAACAGATCACATTCGGTATAGTCATATCTTATTTAACAATTTTATTCTCAAGTTTAATGAGAATAATTAATATTATCTTATTACATTAAGTTGATGACATGCTTATAAAATAATAATTACAAGGCAAGAAAATAGGTGAATACATTATCTGACAGTTTTCTAATACTTTAGGCTGGAGTGATATCCAACATAGCAAATTGTTAATCATAGGCCAATACAACAAGAGAAAATATACCATACATACAGGTAACCTCCCCGTCCGGTTTGGTTGAAAATCTAGTTGTACAATTTCAGAATGCTAAAGAAAAAATAGCTCAATAGCTACACACAAAACAAAAAGGTATCAAGTTTAATTGACTATAGCCTTAGGTAAAAATGTAACATGGGTTTAGAATAAAAGAACTTTTATTTTAGAATTATTTCTTTTAGGGACACCTGACATTGAGATTTTGGTTACATGTCTGAGAACTCAGCCGTGCTGCACAATGAAGGGTGTAATAATATTTCTTGATCAATGCAACTGGTCTACTGATGTATAAACATGCACCCAACTTGCAGAACACAGAGAGCTAGTAGCCACAGGAAACGGTATCCCTGGTTAGTTCAAAATTTATTTTATACAAAGAGCCAAAAGTTAGACCACTTTGGTCATTAGGATTAAAGGATGGCATTTTACAGTAAAAATGGACCAAATGGAAAGAGCCAGTTATAGCTAGGATGACTATCATTATTGTCCAAACCAAGGACATTTACAGGTAGAAGAACATGCTATTAACGATGCTCCAGGACAACAAATATAAAACTGGGACTCCCCCAAACAAGCCGCGATGTATGGTCACCCTAGGCCAAGCATGGTAATTAAGAGTATAGCCTCTGAAGACGGACTGTGCTGGATTCAAAATCGTGAGCCGTTATTGGCTGTGTGGCCTTGGGCCATTACCTCACATCTCTTTATTCCAGTTCCCTTACCTGTAAGGCTGAGATTTTTATAATAGTACCTTCCTTATAATATTGCTTAGGTTTAAATTAGTTGACACATGCATAGCATTTATAGTGCCTGATACATAATAAGACCTATGAAAACTTTTGCAATTATTGTACATATTGAATGAGTAAGTATACACCTAGGTTCTAATATTGGTTCTACCATGTGTAATCTCGCTGTGTGAACTTGGTCAAGTAACAAGGACTCTTGTTCTCATTTTCCTCACCTGTAAAATAAGGCTAATGAGTTGGTATATAGAAAGATCTACACATACAGCAGAGCAGATATTGGACATTACATGGATTTTAATTTTCTTTTTTAAAAATGTTTTTTCTCCTTTCTGCCTGCCTTTCTTTCTCTTTTTAAAAATATTTTTGTTTTCCTACAGTAGAAAAATACAATAAAACTAGACAGTTAAACTAGTAGGCAAAGGACAGAGAAAGGGATGCTTTTATATTTACTTATTCTTCCATTCAAAAATATTTATCATTCCTACTATTTGCCAAACACCATACTGGGGCCTATGACTCCTCTGCCAACAGAAGTATTCATTTGTAGTAATCTTACCTCCTTCTAGCTAAAATTAATGCTTGCCGTCTTACAGCCACCACATTCGGAATGAAGCACAATACAGGGCTGTGAACTAGTAACTTCTGCCTTTGGTTGCACTTGCATTGGAATCTCCTTCGAGTTGCTACTCTGAAATTCAAACATCTGTACTTCTGCTTGCCCAAATCTATGAGGTCTATCTCTTCCTTCTATTTCCTTTTATTTTTCTCTGAGACCCCTCCAGATAACTGAACACTGCATCCTGGCCCATTCTGGCCAGCCCTTGGTTATCACCCTACCCTGACAGGTTGTAACTGAACAAGTCTATTTATTGGACAAAGCTTTCTTCCCTTCTCATCTACCTCTCCCTGGCTGCCCTTCTCATCTTTCACCCTCCATTCTGAAAACCTTGTCTTCACCAAATGGCTATTGACCATCTACTCTGTCAGGGAATGTGCTAGAGATACAAAGATGAATAAATTATAATTCTTGACTTCAAAGTGTTCATAGTCCAAAGCAGCTTTTTTTTTTTTTTTTTTTTTTTTTACTTGAGGAATATGGGAGTCTATGGATGGACTTCCAGGGCCGTGTAGACCCCTTCATGTATACAAAATATGGTGATATACATACATTCTGTTTTTCTCCCTATAAAGAGAATATAAAGATTTCATTGAATTTTCAAAGGTGCCTGTTAGCTAACAACAACAAAACAAAACAAACACTGCACTCCAGCCTGGGCGACAGAGCGAGACTCCATCTCAAAAAACAAACAAACAAACAAACAAACAACACTCAAGAATCACCTGGGTCTTGGGATCTTCTGCTGCAGCAAAACTGATTTTAGTGCAGTTGTTCTCAACCATGGCTGCACACGAGAATCACCTACAGAGCTTAAAAAACACTGGTGCCTGAATCTCAACACCAGAAATTCAGATTTTATTGGTCTAGGGTATAGCCTGAGTTTTGAGATTTTTTTAAATTAATACACTTTATTTTTAAAAAAATGTTTAATAAACTTTATTTTTAGAGTTATTTAGATTTACCAAAAATATTAAAAATATTAAGCTACTGGCCGGGCGCGGTGGCTCAAGCCTGTAATCCCAGCACTTTGGGAGGCCGAGACGGGTGGATCACGAGGTCAGGAGATCGAGACCATCCTAGTTAACACGGTGAAACCCCGTCTCTACTAAAAAATACAAAAAATTAGCCGGGCGCGGTGGTGGGCACCTGTAGTCCCAGCTACTCGGGAGGCTGAGGCAGGAGAATGGCGTGAACCCCGGAGGCGGAGCTTGCAGTGAGCTGAGATCCGGCCACTGCACTCCAGCCCGGGCGACAGAGCGAGACTCTGTCTCAAAACAAAAACAAAAACAAAAACAAAAACAAAAATATTAAGCTACTAGTACAGAGTTATACATGGTACAGATGGTACAGATATACCATCACCCCCTTCAGACAGTTTACCCTGTTATGAGTATATTATAAGATCCATTTGTTGCAACTAACAAACCAATGGTGACACCGTTTTTAACAACTAAAGTTATACTTAATTCAAATTTTCTTAGTTTTTACTTAATTTTCTTGGTACTTAATTTTCTTTTTTGTTCCAAGATCTCACCCAGGTTACCACATTGCATTTAGTCATCGTGCATTCTTAGGCTACTATTGGCTCAGACAGTTTCTCAGACCTTCTTTATCTTTGACGACTTATACAGTTTTGAGAAGTATTTGTCTTGTATATTGTAGGATGCCCTTCTACTAGAATTTGTCTGATGTTTTCCTCATGGTGAGACTGGAGTTATGGTTTTGAGGAGGAAGATCACAGAGGTAAATTGCCATTTTCATCACATTCTATTAAGGGTATATAATATCAACATGATAAATGTCTGTTGATGTTGATATTGATGACCTGTCTAAAGTAGTGTTTGTCAGGTTCCTCCATTGTAAAATGTGTTCCCTCTGGCCATACTGTCTTTGGAAGAATGTTAATATGATCATCCCAAACCTAAGGAACAGGGAGTTATGCTTACCCTCCTCACTGGTGGAGCAATTTATTTGGAATTCAACACATAATTTATTTGGAATTCTGCACAGATTTGTCTCTTTTCCTCTATTCACTAGCTTTTTTTTCAAATATTTATTTATGTCAATATGGATTAATGGATATTTACTTCATACTTAGAGTTTTAATCCAACAGTACTTTCTTGCTCAAATTACTCCATATTTGGACATTGGGAGTTCTTTTACACCTCTAGCCTCCCCACTTTGCTTGTCTTTAACCTCCAATTCCAACAGTGAGAAACCTGGCTCCCACCATAGGCCATTTACTTAATTGTTCAATTCAAAGTATACATGTACATGGTATCAAAATTTTTAACCTGTACCTTCAATAGGAAACAATTTTATCAACAAGGATAAAGTGCTTATCTGTAGTTTTGCCTTTAGTCTTACAAACTCCATTTATTCCTAAAGTCACTTAGGTTAGCACCTTTTCCACAGCCTCTTTAGTGAGGTTGCTTCATATATTTGTAATACAGTTAGATTCTCTTGTCACAGTCTATTAGGTGATCCTAGACCACTTAAATATATTTGTAAAATTTTTCTTACTTTAAAGTTCACTGTTTATGTTGTATAGTATTACGTATTTTGACAAATGCGTAATGTCGTGTATCCATATTACAGTATCATACAGAATAGTTTTATTGCCCTAAAAAAATCCCCTGTGCTTCACTTATTCATTGCCACCATCTGCCACCCACCTCCCAAATCCCTGGCAACCACTGATCTTTTTTCTATCTCTATAGATTCACCATTTTCCAGCGTGTAATATAATTAGAATAATAGAGTATATTGCCTTTTAAGACTGGCTTTTTTCACTTAGCTATGTGCCTTTAAGTTCTTCCGTATATTTTCATGTCTTGATAGCTCACATCTTTTTATTGTTGAACAATATTCCATTGTATGAATTTACCACAGTTTGTTTATCTGTTCACATATTAAAAGGCATATTCATTACTTCCAGTTTGGGATGATTATACATAAAGCTTCCATAAACATTTATGCCCAGGAATTTGCATGGACCTAAGTTTTAAACTCAACTGGGTCAGTATTTAGGAGCACAATCACTTGATTGCATAAGACTATGCTTAACTTTGTGAAAAACTGCCAAACTGTCTTCTTAATGGCTGACTTATTTTGCATTCTCTTCAGTAACGAATAAGGGTTCCTGTTCCTCTGCATCCTTCCCAGTATTTAATATTGCCAGGTTTGGGGATTTTTAAACATTCTAATAGGTGTGTAGTGGTATCTCCTTGTTGTTTGATTTTGCAATTCCCTAGTGATGTCTAACGATGAAACTTTTTTATGTTAATTTCCCATCTGTATATTCTCTTTGGTGAAATATTTGTTCAGATCTTTTGCCCATTTTTTAATAGGGTGGTTTGCTTTTCTATTGTTGAGCTTTAAAAGTCTGTATATTTGGGATTCAAGTCCTCTGTCAGATATGTGTTTTGCAAATATTTTATCTCAGTCTGTTTCTTGTCTTTTCATTCTCTTAATTGTGTCTCAAACAATAAAATATTTTAATTTTAATGAAGTCCAGCTTCTCAATTTTTTCTTTCATGGGTCATGTATTTACTGTTGTACATAAAAATTTATCACTAAGCCTAAGGTCACCTAGATTTTCTCCTGTGCTATCTTCTAGAAATGTTATAGTTTTGCATTTTACATTTAGGTCTGTGATCCATTTTGAGTTAATTTTTGTGAATGGTATAAGGTTTGAGTCTACATTCTTTTTTGGGAGAATATGGATTTTCAGTTGTTCCAGCACCATTTGTTGAAAAGATAGATTATCCTTTTTCCACTGAATTGCCTTTGCTCACTTGGGGAAGATCAGTTGACTATATTTGGTGGGCCTATTTCTGGATTCTTCAGTCTGTTCCACTGGTCTATGTGTTTATTCTTTTGCCACTATAAAGCTTTTTGGAATTATTTTCAACTTTTTATGTTAATGTAATACACATCAAAAGTGAATAAAGCACAAGCGTACAGCTCAATGAATTATCACAAAGTGAACACATCTGCAAAATCCGCTCCCAAATCAGAAAATAGCATTAGCAGCACCTCAGAAGCTCCCTTTCTCCCTTCAGTTTCTACATTTTCCAAGGATAATCACAATCCTGACATCCAATAGCATTGGTTAGTTATACCTTTTAAATTTTTTATTTAAATATCACAGAATATGCATTTTTTGTGTGTCTGGCTTCTTTCACTCAACATTATGTTTTTAAGAGTCATCCATATTCACGTATATAGTTTTAGTTCCTTCTCATTACTGTTTAGTATTACAGCAATGGGCATTTGATTGTGCTTAGTTTTGACCTATATAACAGTGCTGCTGTGAACGTTCCAGTATGTGTCTTTTGGCAAAACAGATTGTGGCATTTATTCTGAGTAGATGCCTAGGAATGATATTGCTGAATTATCGGAGATGCACAGGTATAGCCTTGGTAGATACTGCCAAACTTTTTTTCAAAAGTGTCTGCACCAGTGTTCACTTGGCATTCTCAGTATATGGTTGGGCATAGGGCTTTATTAAAGTTCCTCCAATGATTTTAATGTTCAGACAAGTTTGAGACTCACTGTTTGAGAAACCTCCTAAAATAGATATTTTTTTCATCTTTTTTTTAAACTTTTAAGTTCAGAGGTATAAGGGCAGGTTTGGTACCTAGGTAAATTTGTGTCATGGGGGTTTGTTGTATACATTAATTTCATCACTCATGTATTAAGCCGAGTTCCCATTAGTTATGTTTCCTGATCCTTTCCCTCCTCCCACCTTCTACCTTCTGAAAGACCCCAATGTGTGTTATTCCCCTCTATGTGTCCATGTGTTCTCATTATTTAGCTCCCACTTACAAGTGAGAACATATGGTATTTGGTTTTCTTTTCCTGTATTAATTTGCTAAGGATAATGGCCTCCTGCTCCATCCATTTCCCGGCAAAGGACATGATCTCATTCTTAAAATAGAATTTTCTATGTCTGTTTACTATACCACCATTCATTGACACACACACACCTCCACCACCACCACCACCAAGTAATGATATATATTTTTTTAGAAATAGGACAACACCATGTCTTTTCTGATCTTAACACCTTTAAGGATCTCTACTTCCATTCATATTTCATTATACCCACCCTGTCTCATGGGCTTCCCTCAAATTTATATAGACTTGGGTCCACACACAATGTATATTCTCTAGTAAGTTCAAAAGACTCCTCACTCTGCCATGTAAAGTTGCTCTCAACTTTAATGTTACTCTGGGTGTGTCAGCAGGGACAGATTGTCCCTCATACAGATCCTGGTAGAGAAGGATCTGTTTGTATTATATTTTAGAAGGACACAGATACAAGAGTGGATAAACAATAATTGATCTTTCGAAAACAGCATTAGGTTGTACTTGCTCTGTGGCTTAGCAACCAGATCTCATACACGTGGAAGGAGTGTCACATGGAGACTATGAATCCCTAAGGTTGGAGACGCAGCTCACAGAAATGAGAAGGAAGGTCAGATACTGCTCAAACTCCACATAATAAAATTTTTGTTATAACGGCTGCATTTCTGAGGATCACATTCTTGTTTTGCAACAGCTGGAGACCAATTTGTTTCTCCAAAGTGAATTAGGAAGCAAAAAGAAGTATTTTTCCTGTAGTAAGAGGCATAGGAAAATGATACAGAAGCCCCCATTCCTAAGCTGTTTCTCCCCTAAGCTCTTTGAGGGGGAGATCAGATACCTTTTATTACGGAAAGAAACTGGGATGTTTGGGCTGGAATGGGATCCATAGACTAAATGGAATTTTATAGGACCAAAGAGTACTGTACTAAAGCTCAAATTCTTCATTTCAGTTCAAAAACATAAAACATGATTTACATTCTCAGGAGCAAATAGTAAGAAAAAGACTCTCTGTTGTTCCCAGTTTAGTAACAACCCATTGTATTCAAGATCTTCCTCAATCAAAATCCAACTGCTATTCCGTGCCTCATCTCTCTCTTTATACTTCCACCTACTATGTTATCTTGTCATACTACTACACTTTAACTACACATACATAGATTTGCATGATTTTGTGACTTTTCCGTATTCTCTCCAATTGGAATGCCTTTCTCCTTTCTTATCCCCCATTTAAATTTTCTCTATCTCTTCAAAGCCAGCTCAAATGCTACCTCCTCCAGGAAGTCTTCTTCAGATTTTCCCAGCATTAGAAGGCATTTCTTTCTTTTTCTCTAATAGTAGTCCTTTATACTTATGTTTACTAATTATTTCATTTGGCCTCAGTTTATGGTTAGTCTGTTTATAAGCCCCTACATTTAATGTATGGTAAGCTTCTTAGTAACAAGGTTCTGTTTTGTTTACTTAGAGTCTGTATTTTCCACAGCATCTGGACAATGTCTCGGACATAGTAAATGCTATGCTAACTAACTTGAACAAGTTTTGTCCAAGAAAAAAGAGAAGGATTTTTGGTACTAGGTTAACCATTGCAGAGAACTCCTTGAAAAAAAAATGAGGAGAAAATGAGTCATCTACTGGAGTATGAGAATGACTTTCTTTTATTGTTACTCTCACAATCACCTATTTGTGGCTGTGAGATTTCACCTATGCAACACTTTCCTTCACTCGTCTTCACTAGTCTCACCAAGAGTAACTAGTAACTGCATGCCAACCCCTGACTCTATGAGAATAAGCTTCCGCTATGGCTGAATATAACAGAGGTAAGGCATTGGCATGGCTGCAGGGGGCTGATAAAGAAGAATTGGGGCAATTCACTTCCCTATAATCAGGGAAAACAGAGGGAAAGATTGATCATTAAATAGTCTTAATAGGATTTAGATTACTTTTGTCTTGATTAATCCCTGGAGGAAATAGGTTTGCAGTTCAAGAAAATAATTATTTTCTTTGCAGCAGCTGCTGCTAACCAGCAACACACACGTGCAAGGACTGTCACATGGAGAATGGCTTGAGCCTCCTCCACCACCGCCCCCCATCCCCCCCACGACTCCTGGGTGAAAGAACAGGCAGCCGAAGATTCTGTGGCCTAAATTAGTTCTATTTTATCCCCAAGAATAATGAAGGCAATAGCCAGAAAATTTCCATTGCATCTGGATAAATAATCACAAGAGAGAATTATAGGAGTCTCAATAATTGTTCACGGGTTTATTTCCTTGAAGGCATGTCTCATTCTATGCTTCTCTTGCTCCTGAGATAGAGGGTTGCTCGAGATAGGGGTTCCATCAACTTTTGTTAAACGCGTTGATTTATTTGTTTGTTGAATATCTAATTATCTATTGGCCTGTGACTTTATCTACTAAATATTCCCTGTCTACTTTGTCTTTCTAAATTGCACCCATTGTTCAAATAATGTTTCCTCATAAAGCCTTCTTGCTTTATTCTTAAAGCACTTACTGGCAGAATTCTGTAACTTGGTCCGAAATTGAACAAATAGAATGAGGTCTTTGTTCTAGTTAACCTTTCCAATGCCTTGCTTATTTGCCTTTCCCATCTAAACTTTTTAAAAGAGCTGACTGATTTAGACCAATGCCTCTCCAATCTAAGCATGCACTGAAGTCACCTGAAGGGTGCCAGCACAGGCGTTTCTGATTCAGCAAGTCTGCTACGAGGTGGTATGTCTAAAAGTCCTAGATGATGCTAATGCCTCTGGTCCAGTGGCTACCCTTTGAGAACTCTTATTTGGGGGAACCTTGTGACAGCATCAAAGTGTGTCAGCACCACTCTTCTTTCTACATCTGTCTCTCACCTGCTTAATGAGACCCCTAATACTCCGCAGAGATTCCAGTGTTCTTGCCACAGCACGCCCATGGGGCAGGTCATCGCCTGTCGCCCTAACCCATGTCACACCAAACGGCCCCTCCAGCTCTGCTGGGCCTTTTGTGGTTTCCTGAAGATCTGCAATGCTGTTTCACTTGCTTGCAGTACCTATACCTCTTGTTTGCAGCACCAGTATCTCCCCAGCTAGAGAGCTCTAGCTGGAGTACTCTTCAAGTTGTTGTTTAACCTTCAAGATTCAATTCCCACTGCCGCCTCTCCTATCTGCTTTCTCTAACTCCCATTTCTGCCTGCTTTGCCTCCCCCCACTCTCCTTCTTGAACCTCTCCACATTTGCACACATGAAGTTAACTAATTTGTCTTCTAGCCTTCACATAACAGAGTATCTGCCTCCATTTCCACTCACCACATTACTTCAGATTTTTTTCAACTCTTGTTGAGTTAATCCCCTAAACAGTGATTTCTTCTCCTCAACCTATATTCTCTTCTTTGCCCTGCTCCATCTAAAATCTACTCTCAGGCCCTTCCCTGCACAAATTCTTCCTTCCAACTAAAGTATATGCATTAAAATTTTACTCTACACTGAGGGCTCTGGAATTTAACCTCATTTCATGCCTAGGGAACACATTATAGGGGCAGATCCATATTTGAGCATGGGGTTCTCCACAGAAATCCTCCCTGCTCCAGCCAAATCCTCCCCACTCCAGTCTTGCTGTGGATAGCACAGACAAACCCTGTGTCCAATGTGGGATCCCAGTGAAAAGACAAAAGGATTCGATGTTGCTTTTTTGGACCCATGTTTTTAGGACAAGGGCAATGTGTCTCTTTAGAAATGTGAATTATTGGGGCTCTTCAAATACATGTTTAGTGAGATCAAAAAGAACATCTAAAATGTAGAACCTTGAAGTCAGCATTTTTACTCTCAGTGTGGAAGGCGCCAAAACAATAACAACATTTAACAAAAGTCCAGAAATGTCCCCTCAGCTTAAGAGAACGAGTCCAAAAAAGCAACATCGAATCCTTTTGTCTTTTCACTGGGATCCCACATTGGACACAGGGTTTGTCTGTGCTATCCACAGCAAGACTGGAGTGGGGAGGATTTGGCTGGAGCAGGGAGAATATAGGTTGGGGAGAAGAAATCACTATTTAGGGGAATAGCTCAACAAGAGACTGTGGTTGACAGAGGAAAACGCCATGACCTGTCCTAGGGGTACGAAGGCACCTGTGCTTTCTTCTAAAGTCCTCCAATTCCTGATGTGAAAACTGGCAATGATGACCGGCTCTTGCCTCTTTGATCTGGAGATACCCATTTTCTTCACACAGCGAGGGAGATATCCACTGCACAGCTACTGCCATTTTCTTCCTGGGACCCATTTCAACTCTCAAGTTCTATAACTTCACAATTCTTCAAGAGAAAAAAAAAAACAGGAGGAATAAATATTAAGTATGTGCTAATTCTTTTTGATGAGCTGAATTTGGGGTGGTGATGAGGGTTTGTAGGGGGTTGCATGGGAATGATCATTTACACTTGTAGGATATTAGAAGTGGTAAGGATTTTATCTCTGTTTTAATCCTGCAAGCTTGACATTGTATAAAATCGCTGCAAAAAAGTATGTGACTTCTCCAAGATCACTAAGTAGTGACTGTGTTTATTCTAGTTAGAAAACCTCCTGAACTCACTACCCTATGAGATTTCCATTAGAACTTTAACTGCAATTGGCTTAGAGCATTCTAAAGCTGAATGATGAAGTGGGGAGAGATAAGCAGGAATTCTAAACTACTTGGAAACTATCTGATCTTTAAACAACCAGGACCCCAATGCCCCGGGGATGGGAAAGGATATTGAGATCAATCGTTTTCTCTACTTTCATGGGACACATGTTGGGGGCAGCAGTGTCCCCGATCTAAAATCCACCAGGTGCCTCAGAGGGTTCTGCAGGTCTTTTTCCAAGATAGACCATCCCCTGGAGGTGGGAAACTTGTAATGACACCTTCTTTTACCTCACTCCCCGTTAGTATCACCTGGGGAATCCAGTCTAAGGGTGGAGGAACAGGGTCTGATGAAGGAATTGCAAAGTCTGGCTTTGAAAACAATTACCCTAATGTGACAGACAGATTCCCTCACCCCATTCCACAAAACCATCCTGCTTTAGAATGCTCTAAGCCAATTGCAATTAAAATTCTAATAGAAATCTCATAGGATAGTGAGTTCAGGAGGTTTTCTAACTAGAATAAACACAGCCACTACTTAGTGACCTTGGATAAGTTACATATACACACAGGTATAACTGGTGGCTATTTTGTCATGAGGCACTTCTATACCTGACTCTCCAAAGCCTACTGTCATAGCTGGGTGTTCTGCTGAGTCCACTACCCTGTGCTGCCTACTAGCAAACGGCAACCTGGCTTTTCAGATAGCATAGTTCAGAGTACCCACACATCTTGCCACCATACATGGGTGCCCCACCTTGCTTGACCTTCTCCTAGGGTCCCTTTAAGGCATTCAGAAACAGGAACATAGTTGTCCAGAGCTAATCATGAAGATGGCTGTATGGCTGTAATTGAAAGCTGTGGCGGGGGACCCTGAGTGGGCTCTCCGAAGTACCCTAGGCTCTGTGCTCAAAGGGCAGAAGGAGCCAGGGAGAAGGGCCAGGCGGGTAAGACACTTTGGCCCTCCTTTTCCTTCTTCACCCTTATTAGTCAAAGAAGTTCTCCAAAATAGCAAACTTTTCTTAAACCAGGACTCTGCATATGGGCCAGGGTACTGAGATATATCCAAAATATCAAGTGTTACCAGGTGCTTAATTTGCAATATGAGGAGAAGCTCCTTGGAATCTCATTTTCATGAGATGAGAATCATGCTGGTATAGGTAAAAATTCCTAAGAGGGAGAGGAGCTGGAGAAGCCCTTCTCACCGCACAGCTGCTGAAGAGATCCCTTTGCCTGAGACAGGCCACAAGCACCTGGATCACTCCCAGGGCTGCAAGCTTATTCACCTCTGACTCACAGGATGACTGTGATTAAACTTCATTATCCATTCAGTCTCCAGGTCTAGAGGTTTCTGCCTTTAGGTAGGCCATAAGCTTCAGCTCCTCTAAAGGGTTTTTGACTAATGTGCACTGTCATTGAATCACAGTAGATTTTCACACATTCATAATTACTCCTCTGAAGCAGCACATATTCACTGTTATCTCCGGATAAGAGGAGCAGAGAGAACAACAATGTCATTTCACTACTTTCTTCTAAGAGATGGATGCAATTTGTGACCTAGTTTTTTAAGTACCCTGAATTCCCTTGAGGCTGAAGAAAAGAACACAGCTTTGAAAGGCTGAAGTAAGGATCAAATGAGAAAATAAAATATGTTGCCATAGACCCCCCAGGACTCTCCCACACTAATGGGGGTGCTGCAGGGAAGTAGGGGGTTGCTTAATCACTGTGCTATGCCTAGTGATACACATAAAAACAGAAAAAAAATGTTGTGCATATAGGAGATAATGATGAATTCTGTTATTATACTGCCTAAATTTGTAATGGAATAGATCATTTTGATTTTCAATCTGCCCTGAGTTCCTTGTTAAGAGATGCCTAATTTATATGTCAGTTTTAAATTATGGATGCCAAGTACAGGGTAATAGCAAAATTGGGTTTTCAGAGGGTGCATATACCCATTTAAGATTTGAGGGGAAAAAGGTTAAATAGCTACTCCTATGTTTAGGCTGAGCCAGGAATAAAACAGACAGGAAAACTGGTGTTCTGATGAGTGATCAAAGAAGCCCACATGATTGCGTCTATACCCATACTCACACCATTCAATATCCCCAATCTACATTTGAGTAACTGATTTTCCAAACATCTAAATGCTACAGGGCATTTCAGTATGGGGTCTATATGCTCTCAGTAACCCCCTCTTCCCCATACATTCCCTCCCAAGCTAAGCTGCTTCTGTCAGTAGAACTGGAAATTTTGCTATGTAACTGGGAATGTAGAAGGAAATTCTGGTTAGAGAAAGAGTGGCAAGGTAAAGATGGAGAGAGACAGAGGGGATGGTACGGAATCTTTTTCTACATTTCTTCTTCCATGAGAATGCATACTTTGACCTCATCATCCCAAATGCTAATATTTGCTGTTTTACAGTCAGGAGATATTACTAGCAGAAAGGAGATACTCTAGCAAGACCTATTCCTATATTTCCGTTTTGCAGGAGGCTGAGAAGGAATTGATTCCAGAAAGATACCACCACTCCTCAGTTATGAAACCCAAGTGAGACCACAGTATCCTGACTTCCAGCCTAGAGCTATCTCTGATTCAGTAAATCTCTTCGCAGCAGCATATACACTGGGAACGGGAACTCTCACAGGTAAGAAAATCCTTCAAGCTCCAAGTAAATGAAATAGAAAATATGCAAGTTCAATAAGTGACAAGATAATGAAGAAACAGTTGTATTCTGTCTATGCTAACATAACTTAGCAGCTTTCCAAAGTGCTGGTGAAACGGCGGCAAGGTTCTGGAATAAACAATGAGTATTTTTACCAGACTAAAATATGTGTGGCCTGAACTAAAAAGCAGCATCCCAACTCCCATAAAAAAGAGGGAATTTCAAACAAGGTGAGTAGGGTCAAAGTGGGGGTGAAATGACAGATTGTGCGGTCAACTACTTATTTCTACTTGAGGATGGCCTTACTACTCCCTCTCCAAAACCAAACCTGTTCAGTGTATCAGTAAAGCTAAATTGATCTGAGTTGCTATGGGAACACAGAAAGGAGTTCCTGGTAATGTAATAATAATTGCTGTCATCTAAAAGGGCAGTAACTTTCTACTTCAATATCCTCCCATATGTCTGCATTAAGCTGACATTAGCAAATGAGTGTCAAAAGTCATTTGCATGCTAATTGCTAAGAGGATAACTTGCAGTGTTGGGTGCTGCTCTGCTGAGCTGATCTGCTAAAGGAAAAGTTTTTCATTGTCTTTCTGGATTCAAATTATTTTTGCGTGGTATGGTTTGGCTGCCTGGGAAAGAATCCAAATGTTACCTCTCATGAGACACACATCTCAGGGCCCATGTAGGTCAGGGTAAGAGCTACACATTTGCATGTGATCAAAGTATAGAGCTTGGTTTCTTAAGCTTGACAAACATTGGAAACTTCATAAGCATCTTTACTTGGTGAAATGTTTGTGTTTTATAGGAGGTAGTAGGGAAATTGAGTGCTCATGATTTCAAGAGTCGAAGAATCAATGGAATCAGAATCACCAACCTGAAAGACGGCCTAAGGGAATCTGCTGGTTGGTCCCTTTCTACTCAAAGTGTGATCCTCTCATCAGCAGCACTGGCATAATCTGGAAGCTTTTCAGTGATGCAGAATCTCAGACCCTGCCCCAGACTTAATATATCAGAATCTACACTTTAGCAAGATCCCTAGGTGATTTGTTTGCACATTGAAGTTTGAGAAGCATTAGTGTGGTCTAACGCTTCTACAAGTAAGATGACTGAAGCCTGGAGAAGAGAAGTGACTTGCTAATGGTCTTGTTGAAGATTAATAATAGCACCAGAACAAAACTCCAGTGTCTCTGAGAGTAAGACTTCTGCCGTTACTCCATGTAGCTTCTCAGAAGCTGTGGTTGGGGCAGGATGTTAGAAGTGGAATCCAAGAATTTCTGACTTTGTCCCTAGTTTTATGCCATCCCAAGCACTGTCCCTTTTCCGATTTCAAATTTGCATATAATGCTGGCCCTGGTAATGTGCTTAGTTTGGCCAATTTCAGTGCTAGTTTTGGGAGTGCCCCATTGTCCTGTGAAAGTAATTGATGATAGAGTTCCATTCCAAATGAAAGAATAGATCTCTAGTCTTTGCCTTTCCTGTCTCCTCTTTCAAGGCCTCCAACATAGGCAATCAATAAGTCTTTGTGAATTACTCCAAAGAGGAATGTTTCTTCCATTTTCCAAAAGCTAGAAGCAAGGTCTTTTTCTGATAATTACAGGAATAAACAAGTGAGAACCAATAGGGAACCCAAAGAGGTATCAGATACTTCCTGCCTCCCCAGGGCTCACAAAGCAAAGCTCTCCCTAGGCTAGGGCAAGCCTGGGTCAGTGTTCCATGTTTCACATATGAATCAGTGTAGACTGTGATTGTTTTTGCCTCTCACTTAATACCCTCTACTCCACCTCACCCAAAAGATAAGAATGTTAGAAAGGGACATACATCCTGCTTCCAGATACAAGAGATGCCTGAGAACACAGTAATTTCCTGTAACTCTTAAAGCCTAGGATGAACTTGGCATGCCTCATTTCTACTATCCTACTTCTCACATAAATTTCTGTGTTGACTGTTCTAGGCCCATTAATCTTCACATTATTTTCTGAACACAATTCATTTAATTCCCAGTTTCTTATTTTTGTTCTAGCCATTTGTTTCTGATATCTACTGCTGCATGACAAATCACCCCCAAAACTTAGTGGCTTAACACAAGAATAGTTTTTATTATCTCTCATGATTTTATGAATTGACTGGGTGTCCAGCTGGACATTTCTTCTCCACATGGAGTCTGCTGGGCTGTAGTTATCTGGTGACGTCACTGTTGGGAACATTTAAGATGGCTCATTCACATGCTTTGGTGGAGATGATGAAGAGCTGGGTTCATCTGGGATGTTGATAGGGCTGAGTCTCTCTCTTTCTCTCTTAACTTGGCCTCTCTAGATGTTCTCTCTAGCAAGGTAGACTTCTTATATGGCAGCTTAGGGCTCCCAAAACCACAAAAGCATAGTTTCCACACCTTATTATGGCTTAAGTCCTGAAGAGGCACCATATTAACTCCACCATTATTGTTGGTTAAAGTGAGTCACAAGAGAAGCCCAGAGACTATCAACCACAGGATTCTCAAAAAGCCTGCAGAGAATTTCCTTCTTTTTGCTAATCATTGTCTCTTATCGGTTTCAAAACCAGGGGGGTTCTTAATCTAGAGGTCTGTAAGTACATTTCAAGAGAGTCTATCAATATCTAAAAATTGTCTTTTTACACATATTTTGAGTCATGATGCATATGTGCACTTTTCTAGGTAAAGGATCCCTAGAATTATTGTGCTAAACAATTCTAAAAATCAGATTCTCAAAGGGTGGGTCTATGATCCAAAGAAGGCTGCAACATTGGAATGAATGAATCATACCTGATTCTACATCCCATCTGCACAATAATTATGTGTTGTTGTGGGTCTTTTGAAGATACATGGTATGTGCTTATAGTGTCTCCCACCAACTAGTTTTGAAATTCTGCTAAGGCAAGAGTCATATGTCTTCTTTATCTCTAGACTCCCTAGTTTTTAGCACTGTCTTTTAAATAATATTAATATATGCTGCATAATACATGTAGACTGATTTCCTATGAAGGGTTTATCTGGGTCTTTGTGTAAGAAGAACGTAGACACAATAACCATGACTGGCATCATTCTTACCATATATTGTCTCACCCCTTTCTGTTTAAAATGCTTTCATGTGTCTTATTTGATACTTATCTAATATGAGTCTATAAGGTCAGTAGAACAGATGTTATCATGATATTATTTTGTGCTAAGGAAACTGAAGTTTGCATAATCTCTCTCAAAGATTTAGAGCTAGTTTGAGAAGGAACTAGGGCTCCAATATTCCTGATTTCCACTGACCCTGGCTGTGTAGCATGAGCCACTGTGATGAGGAGGAGTGAGGACAGTGAGATAGATGTGAAAAACTAGAAGAGCAAAAAGAGTAAGACTTCAAGCTTTAGCATGCATCAGGATTACTTGGAGGGCCTGTTAAGCTACAGATTGTCGGCCCCACCAACAGAGTATCTGACTCACTAGGCGGGGACAGATAATTTGCATTTTCAATAAATTCCTAGGTAATGCTGATGCTGCTGGTCTGGTCTAGGGACCACACTTTGAGAGCCACTGGTCTAATCTATAGTCACACATGATAAGAGAAACTTCCCTGAGCCTTGTGCTTCCATTAATATGCATTCATTGATGATCCGAATATGGTTGTCACTCATTTCTGATCTGTATTTTTTACACTCAAAAGTGAGTAGTTAGAAACTCTCCCTCATCCAAAATGAACACATACCAGCACCCTTACATACCACCCTCTGCTCTGAAATGAAGGAGATCATACTAGTAGTCAGATGCCACAAAAGTCCTCCACTTTTCATTGCCCTTAGAAATCTGCATAGGAGAGTCAAGAGGAAAGGTCCATAAAGGAAAAGTTAATAACATGGATCTTCTAGAATGGGGAAATGAGTGTATGCGTCATCCACTTACCTCTGACAGGGAATAGTTAACTGCATCAGAATTTGAGAATTATGCTCATTGGGTTATTCGGATCTTAATAATAATATAACATAATATATCAAGAGCTAATTTTTTAAAAATACATATTTACATGAAACTATTTTATTACCAGTTTTGCAGAAGTGGGTCCTCTATTTCTTAATAAGCATATTTAGTTGCTCTCTTACAATCCTTCCAGAATCAGGTCTTGCACAATCCCCATCTTTGAATTCAAAAAAATTCCTGAAAGACTTATTGATACTGGTGAACTGATAAACTCTTCATTAATGAAAAGGAGAAATGAAATTGGCCCAGTGACATGGCATTATGGAAACCTTCCTTTTTAGCCTTAAGGTCATCTTGCAGAGCACAG
This sequence comes from Macaca nemestrina, assembly GCF_043159975.1. Taxonomy (NCBI): domain Eukaryota; kingdom Metazoa; phylum Chordata; class Mammalia; order Primates; family Cercopithecidae; genus Macaca; species Macaca nemestrina. Next base: position 21,052,184 of record NC_092125.1, on the reverse strand, counting down.
AGCATACTTTGAGGGCAATTACTGTCCCTTGCCCCTTTAAGGGCTCAGACTGTTACAAGATTGTGGAAAGCATTTATCATTTGCATTGGGAAAGGTTAATGTATTCTTCCCAAATATAAGCTCCTGTTTATGCAAAAGCATGTCTCTCCTATTTGCCCTGCCAAAGCTCTGATCCAAGCTTGTATTTGAAAATTGATGGTCTCAGGTAGATATTAAAGGATTTCTAGGGCAGAACACGCTCTTGTTAATGCAATAGGGAGGAGTCTTATGTAGTCAAAATCATCTGGAATTGAAATGATTTTTATCAAATAGAACACTTAGATTCCTGTTAAATGTTCCTGTGTGGTTAGGGAAATGGCAGTTCTTCCAGATAATTATGCAGGCAAGAACTCTTTACTCTTTTACGTAGAGCATCTAGGAGTGGCGAGGACTGCCAGACCTGTATGATTGCTTGTTAACAGAACTGTCAGCCAGGTCAGGACGACTTATGGGCCTTTCCCTACGTAGGTCTACCACTAAGAGTCCAGGAATAGAAAGAAGGAATTTTTATTTTATTTTATTTTATTTTTAAATTTATTTATTATTATTATACTTTAAGTTGTAGGGTACATGTGCATAACGTGCAGGTTTGTTACATATGTATACTTGTGCCATGTTGGTGTGCTGCACCCATCAACTCGTCATTTACATCAGGTATAACTCCCAATGCAATCCCTCCCCCCTCCCCCCTCCCCATGATAGGCCCCTGTGTGTGATGTTCCCCTTCCTGAGTCCAAATGATCTCATTGTTCAGTTCCCACCTATGAGTGAGAACATGCGGTGTTTGGTTTTCTGTTCTTGTGATAGTTTGCTAAGAATGATGGTTTCCAGCTGCATCCATGTCCCTACAAAGGACAGGAATTTTTAAAAAGTCATCCTTTCCAGATGAGAAAACTGAGGCATGGTAAAAAGAGATGGTTTCAAATTGTCACAGTTACAATTTAAGATAGAGCCAGATACCCACAATTTCCATTAGTTGCTTCTGACAACAAAAATTTGAGAATGTGCTCATTTTAGAGCATGCAGTCAAATATACTCACTTAACAAAGTGGAAAACTAAGGTTTCACAGCACCTAAGACATACAGCTAGTTAGAAGCAGAGTCTGGACAAGACATAGGTGTTTCGACTCTGAGTTCTTTGCTTAATCCATGCCTCTCTTTCTCTGGGCTTAAAATATTAGTTATGAGAATGGTGATTTTGTAATCAAACAGATAATTTCATGGTGTGACTTAAAGAAGTGCTGGGTAAATCCTTTGTTCCAAATATCTATCCTAATTAGTTCATTATTGGAGTTTTACTCTTTGGGTCTCAAAGCCTTTTGTTCTCAGTTTTTCTATACCAAACCTCTGGGAGACCTAAGTCTTACCAACTTTCACCTTATATCATCGCTAATCATCAGTAAACAGCAAGACCCAAAAGGAACCACAATGGCACCTCTAAAGGGGCCCAACGACAGTCAAAATGAAAAAGAAAACAAATAGGTAGAGCCAAAACAGACCTCTCACGTTCTGTACTTTTCTTCTCTTTATGTTCTGCTTGGTGCTAAAACCTAAGCCTCTGAAAAGCCTAGACTCCCTCAACAAATAATCTTGACTTCTGTTGGTTTAATCTGCTTATTGTTCTGAGCTGCTTGACCACAGAGCAGGGTTTCTGTGGAGGCTGAATTACGAGTCTCTCTGGGTCAGGCCCAGGAACTTGATAGAATGTGAGATTCCCTGAACAGACCATACTGTAGCTGTCTCTCTGCTCCCACAGATTTACACTTATCCAAACATGTAAACTGCTTTCAATTATTATCAGGGAAATCAAAAAGAAAACGCTTATCACTAAAGGGTAGTATGAGAGGTGGGTATGGAAGAAGGGAAGTCTTTTGCTAAGGGAGTCGGAGAAGGTGTTTATAGACTGACAGCGTATTTCTATTCTGTTCTCTTTTACTACAAATTAACTAAATCATCTTTTCCACAGCTGGATGCCCCTTGGACTCTAGTTAACCTACAGCAAAAGAATCCCACTAAGTTACTGCTCAAAGTGTCACCTCAATTGGCTGTGTGGTGACTCTGCTGGTCATGAGTACTCACACGTTTCTATAGGATGGAATTTTAGGGACATTTTCCCCTTTTTGTTTAAGTCCTCATCTATCCTGAGCATTCAGATGATGGAGTAAGAAACAATGGCAGGTCATAAAACAAGCACGGGAAGGTAGAACCAGATTCAAGTTCAGAGTCTTGGCTCACTTGCTAGGTGACTTACCCATGCATGTCCTTCAACTAAGATATAAGCACTTACTATATTAGAGCCAATGTTCTTAGTACTGTTGCCCAAATCTACCAATAATTGTCTCCTCATGTGTAAAATGGGAATCATTTATCATTTTACCAATACTTTGTAGGACTGTCTGGGGATTAACTGAGACAACATGTGAGTTCCTTATCTACTGTAGGCACACAATAAGTAACAAGTACTATTTTGGTGGTGCATGTTATTCCTTAAAAGTAAAGTTTGAAGGCAGGGTGCAGTGGCTCACGCTTGTAATCCCAGCAGTTTGGGAGGCCAAGGCGGACAGATCACTTGAGGTCAGGAGTTCTAAACCACTCTGGCCAACATGGTGAAACGCTGTCTCTACTAAAAATACAAAAAATTAGCTGGGCGTGGTGGTGGGTGCCTCTAATCCCAGCTGCTTGGAAGGCTGAGGCAGGAGAATCGCTTGAACCCGGGAGGTGGATATTGCAGTGAGCTGAGATCACGCCACTGCACTCCAGCCTGGGTGACAGAGGAAGACTCAGTCCCAAAAAAAAAAAAAAAAAAGTAAAGTGTGAGTGGCTTTTGTGTTTCAGCACTCTTCAAAGGTACCTGAAGTGAATTTGCACCAAAGCAGCAGCTGCATTGCCTCAGTTCTATCTTCACCTTCACAATGTTTCCCTTGGTCAAAACTTCACTGAGTCATCTCCATGTTCCAAGCATTCAGCAAATAATGGCAAGGCAGAGCCACCAGAAACGTACGTCTGATTTTCATGACAAAGGCGGTAATGCTGTATTAGCTAATGGAGACACTTTCTGTATTGCTGTATGGACATATGTAGCAACACAAATTGGAATAATAGGGAACCTGTCCCCTGTTGGCAGAGTCACCCTAAAGGAATGGAGAGATCAGTAATCATCCCAGCTGGTATACTACTGAATTGTTTAAAAATATATCATAATTGATGCCAAGTGAAAGCACTATATACCCTTAAGATATGGCATTATTGAAGAAATAAATTTGAAACCTTCAAAAGCAAACAAAAAAATGGTAAAGTATAAGTTCTGCCTAGATGATGAGCTTGTTAAAAATCAGAGTCAATGTCTCATTCATCTTTGTTTCCCAACCTCTGTCAGAATAACTTGCACATATCAAGCTCTCTATCCATGTTTGTGGAAATAAATGAGTAGTTAGAAATTAATAGATTGGTAATAGATAAATACATAATTTCTCAATTCAAAGAAGTCACTGAGAACCTGGGAAAAAAGTAAATGTGTGTGTGTGTATGTGTGTGTGTGTGTGATGAGGGATAAGGAGACAGTAGGGGAGGCCAGGTGCTGTGGCTCACGCCTGTAATCCCAGCACTTTGGGAGGCTGAGGCAGGCAGATCACAAGGTCAGGAGACCGAGACCATCCTGGCTAACAGGGTGAAACGCCATCTCTACTTAAAAAAAAAAAAAAAATACAAAAACTCAGCCGGGCGTTGTGGCAGGCACTTGTAGTCCCAGCTACTCGGGAGGCTGAGGCAGGAGAATGGTGTGAACCCGGGAGGTGGAGCTTGCAGTGAGCCAAGATCGCGCCGCTGCACTCCAGCCTGGGCAACAGAGCTAGACTTCATCTCAAAAAGAAGAAGAAGAAGAAGAAGAAGAAGAAGAAGAAGACAATAGGGGATACTGTGAAATCTCTATCAAATTCCCTCCCATCCACAAGTTAAACATTTAGTTTACAGAGACAGTAAGTCATTAAATAATTCTTTCTAGGTCACTGCAGACTATTTACTGTTCCATTTTTTTCACATGTGATTAATCTGAATGTGCAAATTAGCGATTTCAATGGGATTTGACTCACTTCCAGAGTCCTTGAGTTCTTGATGACATTTTTTCTTAAAGTGAGGACCCTGCCTCCTTGTTTCCCACCCTCTCACTCTCTGGTTACCTTAAGTAATGAAGCCACATGGGAACACATCAGAGATTCTGATTCGAAATGCATCTGATTCCTTCCTGTTTGGATCAGTTTCTCAGCACTCAGTTGATTTCTGAAAGCACATCAGTTCCAGGATGTGCAAGACCCTGGGACAGAGTATTCTCTCTCACCGTCTGCTAATGAGATAAGTGCCGCAAGTTAACAGGCAGCCACGGGAATAACAACGAGCACTCCAGTATGCATTTCCTCTAATTACCCATGTTTATGTTCTTGCTGATTTGAGAGGGATTTCTGTGATGAGACAAGGCCTCATTCTTTTTCCTCCCTCCCCTAACGCTGGCCTTCTAAGGAATATCTATAAAATTTCCTCCTCTACTGGTAGGATTGTACCACTAATTAAAGCACTGTGGACTAACATGGCCATCTGGATCCCATCTGTTGTTCTTCCAGAGACTGAGAGGGCGGCGTGGAGGGCCAGAGCTGATCACTAGCTGATCAACTAACCTTCGTCTCTGGTACTTTGCATCTTAGTGAGAATGTCAGAGATCAAGAGGCCACAATTGAATGTCACTTATGGGGCAGTAGAAGCACTTCCTCTGTTATATTGGTGTATTTACGTGGACTCAATTATACCAAGTCTTTACAATAGATTTAGTGTCATGTGGATCCTACAGATGGCATAAAAACAATATATGATATGGAGGTTGGCAGAGAGAGAAAGAAAGAGCAAGGAGAGAATCTTCAAGAAGAACAAGATCCATGTGGGCTTATTTCTATACCTCCAATAGCACCCTGTAGGAAGTAACAAGAGTGACCCACCATTAAGACCTATCATATACCAGGTGTTTTTCATAGATTCTTCTAAGCCTTGTGTAACCTAAATGTCAGCCCCTGACTGTCCCTAAGTTCTCCAGCTTTTTGAAGTCGTCTTGTCTTTTAACATTTAAGTAAAAATGGACTTGAATGTCCATCTTAGGTTCATTAGGAAACTTGGGGTCCTTCTCAATATCTCCAAGGGTTCTTAGGGTGCTCATATTCCTTGTAACTTCTCCTGTTTCTGAGTTCCTTCTCCCAAATAATGTATTTGATATTGCCTTGCATTTTATTATGAAAAGTAGCAAACAGATGCAAAAGAAAAGAGTGCAATCCGGTATTTAACTTCAACAAGGGCCAATGTGTGATTAAAATTTTAAATCAATGCCATTTCTTACCATAACTGAATCATTTGAAAGAAAACCTTAGACACATTATTATTCCCAGGAATAATAATACTTCATTCATTAAAAATTCAGTGTGTATGGTGAACAGACTGCAAGGTGATTCTCACTATTCTTATTTTCTGGTGTTTGTACTTTTGTGTAGTTCCCTCCTTATGAGTGTGGGCAGAATGTGTGACTTCTCCCTAACCAATTGTGTGTACATAAGACTGTAATATCCATCCTTCTAGCAGATTCTCTCCCTTGTTGATTGGAAAAATCCAGCTGCCACATTGTGAGTGTCCAGTGAAAAGGGCTATATGGCAAGGAACTGAGGGCGACCTCAGCTGACAGCCAGCAAGAAACCGAGATCCTCAGTCTGTTAGCTTGTAAGGCACTGAATTCTGCCAACAACTGCATGAGCTTGGAAGTGGATCCTTCCTCAGTTAAGCCTCGGACAAGACCCGAGCCCTGTTGGACACTTTAATTACAGCCTTGTAGAGAACCCAGCTAAGGTATGTTCAGACCTGATCCACAGAAACTGTGAGATAATCAATGTGTGTTGTTCTAAGCCTCTAAGTGTGTGGTAATTTGTTACACAGCACTGGTTAGCTAACACAGATACCTAAATGGCTGGTAAAGCTTTATTTCTGGATGTGTCTGTCAGGGTGTTCCTGGAGGAGACTGGCATGCGAGTCAGTGAACTCTGTGGGGAAGAGCTGTCCTCAGTGTGGATGGGCACCATCCAATGTAGTTTCGTTGTATCTAGGGGCCCAGATACAATAAAAGGCAGAGGAAAGGTGAATTCACTCTCTCTCTCCTGAAGCAGGGGTACTTTTATCTCTTGCCCTTGGACATCAGAATCCAGGTTCTCTGGCCTTTGGACTCTGGGACTTGCACCAGCTACCGGCTTCTCAGGCCTTCAGCCTCAGATTGAGAGTTACACCATTAACTTGCCTGGTTTAAAGGCCTTTGTACTTGTACTGAGAAACACCACCAGCTTCCCTGGGCTTTCAACTTGCAGATGACCTATCGAGGGACTTCTCATCCTCCATAATTGCATGAGCCAATTCTCCTAATAAGCTCCCTTTCACATATCTATTTATCTACATACATATATCCTATTGGTTCTTTTTCAGGAACACTGACTAATACAGAATGTATCTCCAAAAGATAGGGACATCAAAAAAAATTAGCACATCTAAAAATAAAATAATTTCTTAACGTCATGAAACATCCAATTGCTCTCCAAATTTTCAGAATTATAAAAGTCCACACGTTGCATTTAATTTTAATGTGTCTTAATTCTCCTTTTGAGATTACCTTTTAAGTAAGGCAGTTTAGCTATCTAGTTTCACTCTAGCCAATCCAAGTTATGTCCAAAAACTTCACCTTCCCACTAACCACATCCATAATAAGCTGCTTCTTAAACAATGAGAGCTCTCACTCTCTAAAAGAAATTCTAAGCATACTTCTTAAAGTAAAAACCTATTATATCTCTACTAAGTTTATAATCATAAAGAATGTGGGTATTTGCATTCCCATTTTACAGATGGGAAAATTAATGTAGGTAACACATATAGAGAAATGATAAATAGCAGTGGTTTCCAAGAATGATGACTATTTCAGTGTGAAATGGAGAGAGTGGTGGTGGCAAAAGATAGAGTTAAGTAAAAACGTGGATGGTGAAGGGCCCATTCCGCCTTGTTAAAAGGTTTGAACGCACCCTATAGACAATGAATCACTAGTGAATCACTGAGCAATTTTAATTATGGAAGCAACATGATCAGATTTATATTTAAGGCAAGAGGATTGGTGGCAATGTAGAAGGCAAGCACAAGTCAGAAAGAGTTAGAAGAAAAGTGAGTAGTCTGAAGAAATTGGCCACATATGAGACGAGGGGGCTGGAATGACTATGCATCTTATTCTTAAACATGTCTCTTAGGTAATTGATTATTGACACCCCACATCCAAAGAATGTGACAATTAACTGAGATGTCAGAGTCAGCCTTTTCAACACTTCTAGAGAGAAATTTTCCAAAGATAACTCTCTTGTACTTCCATGGACTTTTAATAGGTATGTTTATCATAAGATAACCTTCTAAAGAGCTCATGATAGCATATGATCAAACTCCTTATTGTACAGTCAGGAGGAATCAGCCTTGTTGAAGGAAGGGGCTTACCCAAAGTTACAAGTTGGGACAAAATTTTTGCTTCCAATTCACTGCTGTTCTTACTAGAACTGTTTTCTGCAGCATCATAGAAGTTCTGAGAAACAATTAGGCCCACACTACCATCAATAGGCAAATATGTGTGCCTGACCAGACAGACAGAGAGGTATTTTGAAAGACACCAGGAATGAAGCTGGTGAAGAGGCCCAGAGTTTCAATCCTATTCCTACTCAAGATTCATCACCCTCGTCATCTTTACCATAAGGAAGAGGGCATTTAGAAGCACAAATGAGATTGTTAGTGACAAAAAGGTACTTATACACCAGCGAATTTCATCCTCCATTTTGCTGAGGTTCAAAGAGGTACAGTGACTTATCCTTGGTTATGTATGCAACTATTGCAGAGCTGGGTATTGGACTTAGTAGGCCTCCTGAAGCCCAGCACTGTGCCTGCAAGAGCATTCCCAACTCCTGTCTTTCTGCTCAATACGTGGGGAAGAGATGAACAATTTGGGCTACTCAAAATGTGGTGGGCATTTGGGCTCTGGGGAGAGCTTCAGCATCTCTTCTCTCTTTTCATGTTCTCCAACTCCTCAAGCAACATACACACATACCATAAAGATCACTAGCCAGCTATTTTCTGTCTTGAAAAATATTTATGATAAGAGTTTTCTAATTAGGGAAAGCCATAGTTCATACACAAAACACAAATTCCTAGGCTCTTTGCTTTTTCAGAAGATGCATTAATCCATAAGTAAATATACTCTGTTGCCAAGTCACTACCATGCTATATCGCATGGCAAAAGGATGCCAAAAGGTATGAGCTCTTGGTGAATCGCAGCTGTTGACAGCCACGTGCTGGACTTTTACCGGAGGCATTGCTGTAGGTGGTTAAGTTTATGGGCTCTGGTCAGTGATGACAAAGTTCCTGGGTTCAAATCCCAACACCCCCAGTTACTAGTTATGTGACCTTGGACAAGTAAATTAAAATCTCTGTACTTCAGCTACTTTATTTGTAATATCGAAATGATTTTTTTTAATTACGTGTCTTCTGGGCCTATTGCAGAATTAAATAAGATAATCCGTATGAGGCACTGTATGTGAATTTTTGCACGTAGTGAACACTCGAACCAAGAGAGTATATTTCCATTTGAATGTAAGAAATTCACAGAGACAGCTTCTCTATAATAAAGGTAAGAATCAAAACTGAGTTTCTATAAATTACTTTATATTGCCTAGAGAAAGAAGTCATAGCAACAGATTGAATATATTTTAATTTAAAGTAGAAAATTATATAGGAAAAATAGATATATCTTCCAGAGCTCAGTCTCAAAGCCCACATTTTCTTTTGAGTATTTTAATCTCCAAAACATACTTGGTATATGGTGAAATTGCCTCCTTCTGGGTTGAGTAATGTGAGCTATCATTACCATGGTAACAACAAGGCCAATAACTTGAACTCCAGTCATAGTAGCTACAATAAAGTGGAATCAGTTTGGAAATAATTAGAATCCATACTTTTTGAGACTGAAATTCATTGCCTTTAAGACTCAATCAAGATTCCTGGTGGTAGTCTGGAATCAGCTTAAATCAAGATACATCTATCTTCAACAAGAGTATAGGACAAAAATCCAAAATAGGAAAAAAAAAATCAAATCATCTTATCTTTCTGGTGCATTTACTAGTCTGATAAGTCATAAGGAAGTAATAACCCAGAGGTTAGAAACAACGACATAAGCAGAATTCCTTTCATTCCATGGGTAAAATTGAATTTTAGTGAGTTCCAAACCTTTTTTTCATAAAAAGAAGGCAAATAGATCCATTTTTAAGTTGAAAATATTGACCCATTGTGTTTTTCCTTCTATAGTTTTGTCAATTTCAAAATTATAGAATGTAGAAATTATGAGAAATCTTTCAACATGATTTTATGGATTTAACAAAAGTCCAGAGGGATATGTGCGACTACAGTCCTAGTACTTACAAAGGATCCAGGTGAGATTAGAACTCAAGTCATAATTTTCTGTCTTGTCTACTGTATTAGACTATCCTTATGGAGAATCTAATATTTCATGTTATGCTTCAATAAAACTTTTCTATCTAGTAAGGAAGTAGAGATAATTATTAAATCACTTTCCAACTGCCCTACAACATGGGAAAAACAAATAGTGATGAGTGGGTGTTGACAGCATCTCAGAAATGCCTGAAGATGCCTATGATTTGAGAGAGGCTAAAATCCTGTAACTTAACACTCCAAGGCATATTTATATTCTGCAATTATTCTTCTCCACCCTCTAACTTCTGCTGAAAAGGATCCCTTCCGGGTAGCTAATTTTCTCTCATTAACATCCTTCCAAACTTTCTCCCCTCTCCCACTGCATTTTCAAACATCTTGTCAAAGGGAGATTCCAGTTAAGAGAGTCCTGGCTGTTTGAAAGAGGTTGAAGGGTTCACACTCCATTCAGGTGTCTTTGCTCCTCAGCTGCAGGAATGTGGGCTCTTTGGGAGGTAAGAGACTCTAAAAGGGACAAAGAACCCTCTGGAGCCTCCATTCATGATGATGTTTCCTTCCTAGTTCTGCAAACCAAAAGTTCTGTTTTGTTGGTAGATCCAAAGGAGACCTCTCTGGAAGCCTCTGTTCTGCACAAGATTAATTGAATGGAATAAGTACCTGACCAAGCAAAGAAAGGGTCTTGAACTAACTCTCAGAGACCTGTCCTGCTCCAACTCTGGCCTAGGTTCTGAATGTTTTACTTTTCACACTTGTATCTAGAACTGATCACAACCTCCCTGATCTCCCCAGTTGCAGTCCTTTAGTTTTTTTGTTTTTTGTTTTTTTTTTTGTTTTTTCCTTGTCTCTACACTTGTAATCCAACTATCTCACAGCCAATAACCTAGTCTTCATCAAGCCAGGTTTTTCATTGTCTCTCCCTTCTTCTTTATTCAACCCCTATACTGTTCCTTTGACCAATTTGATAAAATCCAAACTCCTCCACCTTAGGACACACCCTCCTTTCCAACCATGCCTATGGATTTGTTCTTCCTTGCTACTAACTCACTGATGCACACCTCTCTGCTCTTGCCATTCCTGCCAGCAATGTCTTCCTATCAGCCCCTCTCTGTTCAGCTGGGCCTCCTTCTCTCCACACCAGCAAGGAAGTGCCATGCTTCTTCAGCCCCCGGCCCATTCAGTGTGAGGCCAACAGCATGGCAACAGCCCTGACCCCTCTCCATCTGCCGCTAAATCACAGCAGCTGACTTTCAGACCTTGGGTGTTGGGCCTGCCCAATCCTCATGTCATCTCACCTGTTATATCGGTCCTGTCCCTAGAACTGATCTTTGGCCTTGGTCCTTGCTCTTAGGTCCTGGCTGAGTTATCTTCCTGACCAGATTGTCCTCTCTATCATTCTTCTCTCTTCTGAACTTTAGCCAATATATGGGCTCTACTGTCTGTGGACTGATCTCCAAAACACTGTTCAGCCTGCAGACTCCCACCCACCTCTGTGCACCTAAAATAATAATAATATCGAACAAAATAAAGTTGTTTGATGCTCATAATAATGGCTCCCATCAATTGTCTATGTATTTAACTTTTGTTATTTTCTAAAGTTTTATTTTGTATTTTGTATTTTTATTTATTTAATTTGGTGGTATTGGTTGTTCATTTATATGTTTTATTATATTCTCTTTATGAAGCATTTTATCAACATTATCTTATTTAAACCCCATAATAACCCTAATCAGAATATATTCATATTTGAATTTTTATATGAAGAAATTAATGTTCAGAGAGATTAGGTAACTTCCCCAAGGTCACATAACTTATGAGTTGCAATGATCTTTTGTCAAACCTGACTTAAATTCTCTCTCTTATAAAAAGGCTTTCCAATTAATACTTAACTCCTTGGCTCATGCTGTCAGTTTGTGGCACAAATTTGTGGACTGCCTATTCTGTGTGCTTCAACTATTTGTATCTCAACCCTTAAAGATTCTCAAGGACAAGAATCTTTTCAAAAGCAAAATAATATTGATTCTTCCAAATGACAGAGAATAGAGTCATAGAAAATGGTATTGGCTGAATCAGTCTACCTTCACGTACCCTCAGAGTGAATTGGGGGGCATAGTAATATGGTGTTTAGAAGTATGGATTAACCCCTCAAGTGACCTCTTTGATGTATGACTCAAGCTTCATTATTAAATGGGCACAGTAATGGCCAAGCCCTTGCTGCCTCATAGAGACAGAGGATACTCCACCAGAAAAAGACCCACAGCTTCTTACTCATGATGGCTTAGATGAGAACAACACTTTACAGCTCACAAACAGAGCAGCATCAGAAACCTCATCCCAAACCTTTGCAGTAGGCAGTCATCCCTATCACTATTTTAAAAAGAGGTGATGGAGGTTCACAGCAAATAAATAATTTGTTCATAGTCATTCAGTAAGAAAGAGACAAAATTAGTACTCAAACCCAAATCCCCTGACTCAAGCCCAATACTCTCTCAGTCATGCCACATGGCTACCTCTTCTTGCATGAAACAATTCAGTGATGCAGGCTCCAGATAAAGAGAAAAATCAGCATAAGAAATTTCTATTTCTAAAGATAAATAGATGCCAATAACTTTCACATTCCCCAGCTAAAAATCCTTCTTAAAAAGCCGCGGCTGGACCCCATCCTAATGCGACCTTGATGAAAAGATCATGTTATGCTGCAGCCTCTTAAACCCTTTTGTCCTACCAAATGTACGTCTCCCTTTGCCTTATTTCCCTTGGTCACAGAAATCACATATACACTGGCTAAATGACCGAGGCTACCAGGGATCTATAATAATTCAAATACACAAACATGAGGCCTAATTTTAGACTGTTCCAGGATAGTAGACATTCTGGGAGTCTGCAGTGCTTCTGGTTTGGTTGCCGTGTGTTGTGGCTCCTTGCTAATTAGCAGGGATGGCTTAAAGGTCACTCAGAGCAGTCAGCCCCATCATGTGAAATAGAAGGAGGACTGGGGCAGTGAAAATAACTCAAGCTATGAATTGCATTTGGAACCTGCGTTTTTACTAACAGACAAAAGCTTTGTGTCTTGCTGGCTGAGTTCTAACACAGAAATTTCATTTGCTGACCCCGTCAGGGACAAAGAGAACCTGTTTCTTAAATGCAGAAAGGGTAAATGAGTCTCTGCTCATCTGCAAAGGAGCAGACAAGCTATTCACACCAAAAATATACTCTTTACCTTCACATTAGTCACGGGCACTCTGTCTCTGGTCTTCATGACCTTCGAGAAATATTTCTTCACTGACCCAAGGACAGTAGTGACCTTCATGTGGTTTTCACAGCATTGCTACAACATGAGAAGCCAGGACAATAGTGGCAGGGACATCTTTATTAGAAGAGAAGGACCCTATATATACTGATCTTTACCTCCAGGTAAATAGAATCTCCAGAAAAGGAGCATATGGTGAAGAGGAAGGGAAGTCCCCACAACAACGCCCACCAACCCTGGGGAGCACAGTCAGCTAATGAGAAGGATCCATTTAACAAATTTTGTGAAACTCTTTGTATTAGTCTGTTCTTACACTGCTAATAAAGACATACCCAAGACTGGGTAGTTTATAAAGGAAAGAAGTTTAATAGACTCACAGTTCCACATGGCTGGGGAGGCCTCACAATCATGGCAGAAGGCAAATGAGCAACTTAGGTGGTGGCAGGCAAGAGAGCTTGTGCAGGAGAATTCCCATTTATAAAACCATCAGATCTCATGACACTTATTCACTACCATGAGAACAGTATGGGGGAAACTGCTCTCATGATTCAATTATCTTCACCTGGCCCCATCCTTGACACGTGGGGATTTCTACAATTCAAGGTGAGATTTGGGTGGGGACACAGCCAAACCATACCACCCCTGTTGTGTGCCAGGAATAATACCAGGTAGTGTGAAAGCAGAAAGGAATTGGTCAGAGTCTGCACCTTCACAGATGGCATAGTGTAACAGAAAAAAATAGATACGCACTTTAAAAACTACTATAGATATTTATTTATAAAACCATTTAGGCAGATAGAGACATGAGCAATCAGTTCTACCTGGGGCTGGGTGGAGGATTCAGAAAAGTCTTCATGAATAAGAGGTCACTTGAACTTGGCAATGAAGGATAAATATAAACACATTTTAGGCACAGAATAACACAAGGAAAGGGCAGTCCAAACGAAGAAAAAGTATGAAAGAAGATAAAGAGATGCCAAGTACATGTGTGGAGGATAATGACCATTTTGTGATAGCCTCAGCCAACAAAAGATTTTAAGCAGAAGGTATAGGGTCAGCTTTGCATGTTAGAAAGGGGATTCTGATGGTGGTGTGAAATGTGGAAGAGAAAAAGCAAGCATCTGAGCCAGGAGTGACTATATAGGAAACTACTTAAATAGACAAGGGGAGAAGAGATGAAGACCTGACCAAGACTAAGACCATGAGGGTGAGAGGAAAAATCTTCTGTCTCATAAAGACACTGAATGCTGTTGATAGATTTTTAAAATCTTATTTTTACAGTGAACTCAATGTGTGGATGGTTCTAGAGTCAGCAGAGCACTTTCATCTTCATGATCTGATGCCCATCATTCCCTAAACCCAGTGACATAAGCAGAGAAATTATCTAATGATGCCATTTTAGCATCATTAGAAGTGGAAACAATGCAGTTTTATAAATTGGAACTTTTAGGAACTGAAACAAAAAACAATTGAAGACGAGGGGTGGAGGTCAGGGTGTGGGGAGGGTAGCCCAGAGCATGGAAGAGCCAGGATAGCCAGCCTCAGAGACACAGGCAGGAGCAAGGGTGCCTGAGGGTCAGGGGACAAGGAGCATCGGGAGAACAGAACGACAACCAGAAAAGGGGGTGGGGTGGCAATCTCCTTTCCGACACTTGAAAAAAGAGAAGAAAACCTTGCTTGACTCCACTTTTCTTACATGCTACCGTTCCATTCCTCGAAAACATTTTTTTTACTTGCTGTTCCCAAATCCTCTTTTCCCATTCACTCTTGAACCCATGCTAAAAATGCTTTCTCCACCACCACCCCATAGCAAGTCTTGTCAAAATCATACAAATGCCTCTGTTTCTAACTTAATCATCAATTATCAGTCTCCATGTCACCCATGCTATCTGCAGCCTTTAATACAGTTGATCACTTCCCCCTTTTTTATTACACTCTTCCCTTGGCTCCAGGACCCCTCACTCTCTGGGTTTTTCTCTTACCTCACCGGTTTCTCCTTTATGGGTTCCTCCTCTCCTATGACCTCTTCATGCTGGAGTGGCCCGGGGCTCAGACCTTGGTCATCTTTTCTATTTGTACTCCCTTCCTTGGTGATCTCAGTTACTTGGCTTTGAGTTTCCTCTATATGCTAAAGACTTACAAATTTAAACCTTTATAGCTTCAACCCAGACCTCTCTCCCAAATTCTAGACTTGTATATCTAACTTCCCATTCAACACTTCTGTTTTTCTAAATAAATATTTCAAACTCAACATTAAAAGAAACTAAACTTCTAATCCTCCTATCTCTCCAAAAACTTGTTTTACCTTCCGGTATCACTATCCTTCCAGTTGTTAGGTAAAATATCTTGGAGTCCTCTTTAGCTTTCTCACTCTTTACATCCAATCTAGCAGCAATTTCCGCTGCTTCTAGCTTCAAAATGCATCCAGAATCTAGTCACTCATCATAATCCCTCTGCTACCATCCTATTCTAAGCCTCCACTATTTCTCATCTAGATTACTGCCTGTTATAGCTTAAACTGTGTTCCTCTCTCCTCCTTCCCTCTCTGCTTTCTCCAAATGTGTTAAAATCCTAACCCTCAGGACATCAGAATGTGATCTTATTTGGAAACAGTGTCATTGCAGATGGAATCAAGTTGAGATGAGGTCACATGGGTGGGACCTTCTTTCAATATGACTGGTATCCTCAAAGGAGGGGAAAGTTTTGATACAGAGAGACACACAGAGAGGGGAAATGATGTGGATACACCTAGGAAGAGGACAGCCATTAGAAGGCAGAGGCAGAAATTGGAGTTATGCTGCCACAAGCCAAGGATTACCTGGAGCTACCAGAGGCTAAAAGATGCAAGGAAGGGCCTCACCTAAACGCCGCAGAGAGAGCACGGCCTGACTGATACCTTAATTTCAGACATTTCACCTCCAGAACCCTGAGATAATACATTTCTATTGTTTTAAGTCACCAAGTTTGTGTTACTTTATTACAGCAGCTCCAGGAAACTAATACACTGCAATAGCCTCCTAACTCTTCTCTGCTTCTACTCTTTCCTCCTGGCCCTTAAATTTATTTTCAGCGGAGCAGCCCAAATAATCCTTTCGCTGTAAATAATGCCCTGTCACTTCAAAACAACTCAACATTCTCAAATGTCACTACTCAAAACTCTCCCATGGCTCTCCATCTCATTCAGAAGAACAGCAAAGTCCTCCTAATATACAGGTCTATGTGGCCCTGCATGTTCTCTCTTCTATGGCCTCTAATCACATTTTTCTCCTCTCCCTCATGTCCTCTGATCTAGCCTCTTTGATTTCTTTATGCCTGTCACATCTTTTCACATTTTAGCAGTCTTCCTGGAAAAATATTTCTCCAGGTATTCACAGCCTTCAAGCTTTTGCCTAAATTTCTCCTTCTGGAAGTGCCTTACTCTGACCATCCTACTTAATGCTGTAAATTGCCCTGCTCTTCTCCAAATCCTAATGCTAAATTTCTCAACCTTGATCTTTCTCTCTCTCTTTTATTTATTAATTTTTAATTTTTTTTTGAGACAGAGTCTCGCTGTCATCCAGGCTGGAGTTCAGTGGTGCAGTCTTGGCTCACTAAGGTTCAACCTTCAAGGCTCAAGTGATCCTTCCATGTCAGCCTCCCAAGTAGCTGGGACTACAGGTGCATGGCAGCATGCTCTGCTAATTTTTTTTTTTAATTTTTTGTAGTGAAAGGGTCTCACCATATTGCCCAGGCTGGTCTTAAACTCCTGGGCTCAAATGATCCACCCACCTCGGCCTCCCAAAATGCTGGGAATACAGGTGTGAACCACCATGCCCACCCCATCTCTTCTTTAATTCCATATCACTTATTATTTATTAGAATACCTTATTATTTTCTTATCTATTACATATATATTTTTTGCCTATCTCTACCCACCAAAACATAAGTTGCAGGAGGCAGGGGTTTTTGTTTGTTTTTATTTGTTCATTGCTTTATCTTAAGCATATAGGACAGTATATAGCACATAGTGGGAGCTACATAAATATTGGCTGAAGTGTTTAAATAATTTTTTTGCCTTATTATTTTGCTTAGAGACAGTGCTACATTAAACATCGACAGAAACAGTGATGTGTATGTGTGCACCTGAGCATCCATGAGCACTGGTGTGGAGGAGAAGTTAAAATTTGGAATTGAGTTTAATTCTCAATTCTGGACATTTCTAGCTGGACAACCTAATATGAGTTACATCAAATACCTTGATTTCATAATTGTAGAATGCACAGAATAATTTCTTTTTTTTTTTTTTTTTTTTTTTTTTTGAGACGGAGTCTCGCTCTGTCGCCCAGCCCAGGCTGGAGTGCAGTGGCGCGATCTCGGCTCACTGCAAGCTCCGCCTCCCGGGTTCACGCCATTCTCCTGCCTCAGCCTCCCGAGTAGCTGGGACTACAGGCGCCCACAACCGCGCCCGGCTAATTTTTTGTATTTTTTTTTTTTAGTAGAGACGGGGTTTCACCGTGGTCTCGATCTCCTGACCTTGTGATCCGCCCGCCTCAGCCTCCCAAAGTGCTGGGATTACAGGCGTGAGCCACCGCGCCCGGCCGCACAGAATAATTTCTACAACACACAGTTGTGAAGAACAAATTAGAGAATACATATAAAAGTGCTTTGGCAAACTGGAAAGCACTCTAATACTGTAATTAGTAACATTTTGTGTTTGTTGAGACTTGTTTTTTCTTTATGGTTCTACTCGTTGTCAACACTTTCTGATTAACCTGGAAATTTAGTTAGCAAGGAGAACATGATGTAAAAGAAACAGAATCTAGTTTGGCATTAGACCTATGTTTCGGCTTACAGACTTGAAGTTGTGGGCAGCAGTTTTTGAAGTCCCTTTCCATAGAGGAGAGCCATGAGGTGTCTGCTGATTGAAGCAAACTAGACAGTACAATATTGGCTTGTACTTTCCACTGTTTTACCTCTGAAGTCTATAACATAATTATTTTTATCCTTTATATCGCTTTTAAATCACTAGGAATAAACCTAAGCAAACCATTTTGACTTGTGCTTTTAACTTATCTCCAAATTCAGAGGTTCAGTCTAAAGAAATCTCTGAATGAAGTGAAAGATTCATTTAAAATCATGTTTTCTGAACAGTATCTTGCTCAATTATATTCTTGCCAGACGAAGAAGAAAGTTGTCCTGATAAGAAGGAGCAGTGTCAATAGCTCTGGAGCAGTATACCAGAATAAATATTATCATACTAGTCTTTTTCCAACATGTTCTGAAAAGGTTAATGACTTTGCCTGCTTGATTTAGATACCTTTGATCTTAGCAAATCCTGAGGTTACCATGCCTCTTTGGATTTGGAGTCTTGGCAGACTCTGCAAGTATGTGGCTCAAGGACATGAGTTGAGTGGAGGGAAGTGCAGGAGTATGGGAGAGCAGCCAGCATTGAGAGACCATCCAGATTTGGGGAGAGGGGTCTCTGAACTGGATGATCTCCTGCTCCAAAATTTAGTTCCTTCTTCTATAACATAGGAAAATAACATTCATCCCATTAAATAAGAATTAAATGATATAGTATACAGGACATATCCACTACAGGGCTTAGCATGTATTAGGAGCCCCCAGAGTCATAGCAATTATTGCAATTGAAATGAACTTGAAGTCACATTTCTAATCAGCATTAAGCAAAAAAGACACATTAATTAAAAGAGCTAAAGTACTTAGGAATTTTTTTTAATGGGGTGAGTCTTGTATTGAGCCTGAAGATTACACAGGATTTTGGCAAGTAGAGAGAAGGAAAAATGGCCTGTTAGGCAGGACAATCATCATGATCAATGCTGTGAAGGTAGAAAGAAGCACAGGGTGTCATGCGCGTCCATGTGAAGAGACCACCAAACAGACTTTGTGTGAGCAATAAAGCTTTTTAATCACCTGGGAACAGGCGGCTGAGTCCAAAAGGAAAGTCAGCGAAGGGAGATAAGGGTGGGGCCGTTTTATAGGATTTTGGTAGGTAAAGGAAAATTACAGTCAAAGAAGGGTTGTTCACTGGCGGGCCGGAGTGGGGGTCACAAGGTGCTCAGTGGGGGAGATTTTTGAGCAAGGATGAGCCAGGAAAAGGACTTTCACAAGGTAATGTCATCACTTAAGGCAAGGACTGGCCATTTTCAGTTCTTTTGTGGTGAAATGTCATTGGTTAAGGTGGGGCAGGGCATTTTCACTTCTTTTGTGATTTTTCAGTTACTTCAGGCCATCTGGGCGTATATGTGCAAGTCACAGGGGATGCGATGGCTTGGCTTGGGCTCAGAGGCCTGACACAGGGTGCATTGAAAAAAAAAAGTGAAAAATCAAATGAGTTTGGGGATTAAGTAGTACAATCATTAGAAGACAATATCAGATAGCATGTTGGATATTTATTGTTATTGTCCATCTTGTACCTATCTCCCACCCCTTAAACAGGTAAAGAACCTCCCTTGTTATAAAAGAAAAAATCCATCTCATGCTATTCAGACACCTCCCTCAAATCAAACAAGGATTATCAAAAACATAACTGAGCAACCAACTATCATAAGACACTTGAAGAACTAAAACAGCTAAAAAGAGGCAAAACAAAGTTCCCCAAGCTGAAGAACTAAATACTTGAGGAGGTAGATTAAAGTAATGCAGTCACTTGAATATAAATATCTTTGGAAATACATAAAATAATGTTATATTCATAACAAATCAACTTTAGAGAGACTACAGATCAATAGTTAAAAAGTGGGCCCGGAGTGGTGGCTCATGCCTGTAATCCCAGCACTTTGGGAGGTGGAGGCGGGCAGACCACGAGATCAGGGATTGAGACCATCCTGGCTAACACAATGAAACACCGTTTCCACTAAAAATACAAAAAAAAAAATTAGCCAGGCATGGTGGCAGGCGCCTGTAGTCCCAGCTACTCAGGAGGCTGAGGCAGGAGAATGGCGTGAACCCAGGAGGTGGAGCTTTCAGTGAGCCAATCGTGTCTCTGCACTCCAGCCTGGGTGACAGAGTGAGACACTGTCAAAAAAAAAAAAAAAAAGAAAGAAAAGAAAAATCTCAATAGACAGATAAGCAGCGAATTAGAGGACTAGAACATCAAGTAAGGATAATTTCTTAAAACACAACACAATAGAGATGGGGGGAAAAAAGCCAAAACGCAAACATGAACCAAACCAAGCAAATTAGAATTCTTACTGAGACTTTTCTAGTGGACCATGTAAGGAAAGAAATTATCTGGGGTTTGGATATTCAGGAGGGTGAAATAGCTGCCCACTGTTGTTTGGCCCACCACGTAGAAGATGAAGTCAGCAAGTAAAAGGAGGACTGAGCAATAAAGAGAGGCAACACTGTAACCATCCAACAGGTTCATTTTTCAAGCTACCTGGATAGAGTCATTTTATCCAGACAGCAGAAATGCAATAGAGAAAGAGTTTAATTCATGCAGGACCAGGTGAATGGGTGGCCAGAGTTTTATGACTCAAATTAGTCTCTATGAAAATTCAGAGGCTAGGTTTTTCACAAATAGTTTGGCAGGCCAGGGAATGGGTACTGCTGATTGGTTGGGGGTGCAATCATAGGGGTGTGGAAAATGGTCCTTATGGATGCCTGAGTCCACTTCTGGGTGGGGCCACAGGACTAGTTGATGGGTCCAGGTAGAGGCATTGGTCATCAGAAATGCAAAAACCTGAAAAGGACACCTCAAAAGGCCAATAGTAATATTATCTGCAGGAGTAATTGGGGAAGTTGCAAATCTTGTGACCTCCAGAATAAAGACTGATAGTCATTTATACCTACACCTTAGCAGAATTCAGGCTCTTCTCATCCTCCTAACCTGGTGGTCTGTCATTAGCTTTTCAAAGTTGGTATAGTTTTATCATTTAAACTATAAACTAAATGTCTCCCAAAGTTAGCTTGGCCAAAGTCCAGGAATGATTAAGAGCAGTTTGGAGCTTAAAAGCATGAGAGGTGGGTGTTTGTTACATCAGATCTCTTTCACTGTCATAATTTTCTCACAGTTATCATTTTTGCAAAGGTAGTTTCAATGCTACAATTCCATTTCTTACAATAATGCAGTAGCAGAGACTGAGTTTATCCTCCACATACAACAATACAAAATGAAGCAGACTATATGAAATAATGATTCTAAAATGCTGAAACATAAGCAGGAAAGGTCCCTTATCTCTAAGAAAGAGGAAAACAACTGGAAGCATTTTCCAGGTGGCCATACAGAAAGGAAAAACTCAAAGTCCAGCACTACTACTGACTTAAGGAGACACAGATGGGAGTTCAAGGAGACCAAGTCAGCTAGATTTAATGAAAAAGAATATCAGAAATAAGGGAGATGCACAGAAAGAAAGCTTCAGAGATCTGTAGAAAAGTCTCCTTGGCACTTTGGTTGAGTACTTATCTCTGCGTGAGTGAGAGGAAACTTCCCAAGGTTAGGGAAACAGCAATGGAAAAAACAGTCCACTAGATAATTTCCATATGTCACACAGGGCCGGGATTGGTTTATGTTCCCAAAAGCTTGAGTGAAACGACCTCATAAGACAAGTGACATCCGGTAGTCTTTAGAAGGTTGTGGCTTTATTAATAGTGTTAGATTTTCCCTAGAATGATAACCAAAGTGAGGGACTGAGGGAAAGATCTCAATCAGTTGAGGTTTATTGAGCCAGCTTTAGGGCATGTCTGGGAAAAATATGAGATGCATCTGTGGTTTTTTTTCCTGAAGAGATTTGTCAGGAGATTTAGTATTTGTACATTTCCTTAAAGGGTGAGGAGGGGCAAGTAGAAAGACGGGCAGGTAGGCAAGAAGGTGAATAGTTACATTGTTGTGGGACTTTAGCTAGTGCTCAGTAGATCTACATTTTACATAAGATAAGGTAAATGTTTTAAGATTTTAAAAAAAAGGAGTAAAGGAAGAATCAATTATGTAGATATCTCCAGGTGGGTGGAGAAATTATTGACCTTGGCTTGCCTTTGTTCTACACCTGGGAAGACATCATCAGTGTGTAATGGAACAGACTTTTGTTTCCAAAGCTAGGCTTAGTTTATAGACCTAAAGTTACAATGTCCTTGGCATGTCCTTTTTTATGCGGGGCCAGCAAAGAATTTCCTTATGAATGATCTGTGGTGGCAGTCATTTGTAGATGCCTGAAGCCTTTTGTATTTCCATGGGGATCTGGCTGATACATAATGCTAGTAACAGCTATTGATTTGGAAGAGGGTGTTGCATGACTCAAAACTCCAGACTTAATCTTTCCTTTGGCCTAAGGAGTTTGGGGAGCCTGAGATTTTCGAATTTTTCTTTGCAAGACCAAAGGCAACTCTGGAAATGCTCTAACAAAGGTGAGAAGTAACTTTGAAAAAAATTTACTGACTCCAGGTAATGTAATCAAATGCCATTACACATTCCAACTCTATTTAAAATAATACAACAAAATTCAGCACATAGTGACATAAAATTCACAATGACCAGAATCCAGTAAAAACTTGCCAGGCATATAAAGAAAAGGAAAATGTGACCCATAAACAAAGAAAAAATAATCAATTAGAAGAAACTTATAAATGACAGAATGATGGAATTAACAATCAAAGGCATATATAAATATACTCTGCAAAAAGGGGTGGCAAACTTTCTGCAAAAGTGACATTATTGAATAAAGGACGGGTATTATTAGATTTGAAAGCTAGGTGGTGTCTGTCAGAACTGCCCAATTTTGCCACTGTAATGCAAAAGCAGCCATTGACCAGGCATGAATGTCCACACCAAAAACTGGAAACAACCCAGTCATCAATGTGTGAATGGATAAACAATTGTGGTATATCCATGCAGTGGAATACTCCTCAACAATAAAATAAAGAAACCACTTAAATACATAACAAAAGTCATGAATCTCAAAGCATTATGTGACTGAGATATATGTGATAAAAAGCTAGTTTCAAAATGTTACATATTATATAATTGCCTTTATGCAGAATTTTAGAAAAGGCAAAACTCTAGTAAGAGAAAGTATACCTGTGGCTGTCAGGGATTAGGGATGAGAGGAGAGGATTGACTACAAAGAGGCATGAGGGAACATTTTGGAATGATGGAAATGTTCTATATCATGACTGGCGATAATTACAAAATTGTTGAAATTTTTTGAAATTCCTTAAACTGCATATTTAAAAGGTATATATTTATAAAGTAGATTTTAAAGGAATTAACTATAAAAATTGTGGAAATTAACCATTTGAGAATTGAAGTACAAAGTTGGGCTTTATAGTTGAATTAAAAAAACACAATGGACACAGTTGAGGAGTGAATCAATAAGCTAGAAGATAATATAATGAAACTCTCCCCCAAAAACTGAATAACACTCAAAGACTAGAAAGTATGGTAGAATTAGGAAATGTTCAGTATAGACCTAAAAATTCCACCTTATTTCAGAAGGTGACAACAGAGAAAAGAGAAAACAGGAAATGATACTGTAATTCTGATCATGTATCTTATTACTTTGATTAGCTTCTTCCTTTAAATAACAAAAGGCTCCATAAGAAAACTTAAAAGACTCTAGGTTGACCCAGGCCTACAGAAAAAACAAAAGGAAAAAGGAAAACTTAAAAGACAAGACATATACCCTTGGGAACATTTGCAAAGTATGTGACAATGGATCTGCATTTAGAATAAAGAGCAAACTAAAATACATGAGAAAAAGATATATAATTCTATTAAAAAAGAGAAAAGGAAATGAGCAATTTACTGAATAAGTAATATAGATGACAAATATATGAGAAGGTGCTGACTTCCAAAAGTGATGAGAAAAAGGCTAATTAAGATATAATTTTGCCACTGTATTTACAAATATTTAAAAAATAAAATCAAATGACATCAAAAGTCAAGAGTTGATATTTTGAGAAAATGGCATAGCTAGAAATTGCTTATGCAATATTGTTTTATTCAAGCTACAACTTAGTAGTATTTACCAAAGATTAAGATGAAAATCTTATGATCCATCAAGTTTACTTCTAGGAACTTGTTCTAAAGAATTTTTTTATCTATAGACATACAAGTACAATGATGATTGCATATAATAGCAAAGAGCTGTAAACAACATAAATGTCTAACAGGGAACAATTCAACCCCATTCTACAGAATCCTATTCAGATAGAAAAAATAACTGGGGTAGATCATCATGTAGTGACATGAAAGATCTTCAAGATGTATTATTAAATATAAAAATCACATATATGGATATTATGCAAACATACATATATGGTCATATTTTTCAATTGTATTTTCAAATGGGTATGTAAATGTATATATTTGAACATTAATGTACAGGGAGTCTGGAAGAATGTATGCCAGAATATTCTACTAGTAATGAGAAATAGAGGGGAGATGAAGGAGAGTTTCCCCATTTTGTTTCATTTGCTAAGAAGTAATTCTTCTACCTATGAGGTTCTGGATGAGCATGAACAGTGGCAAAGGAAATTATTAGCAGGGATTATAGTTGGAACTCCTAATCAGAACTATGATAGTTATGATAGTTTCGATAAATAATACGGATCTAATCGACTTAAGCCCAAGGCCTAAAAATGAATTTGTGAGGCTCCTTTATCTTCTTAAGCCCAAACCCCAGATTTCCAGTTAGTCACAAGGGATAGGGTGTCAAAGAGATAAGTGTCTGGGAATATTGATAGAATAAAAGAGGGAGATCTCTCAATGTCAGACTCTTCCTCCTTCTCCTATAGTCTGGACCCTATTACTTCAAAAGGCCACTTGGAAGGGGAAAACAGAGAGAGAAAGCCTGCAGGCGAAGAGCAGCTGGAACAACAAGAAGCAAAGAAAGCCATGGTATCTATTCCTGGGAGTAAATGCGACGCAGGAACAACCTTAAAATAAAATTAGTATTTCGTCTTTTGGGGAGAAGAATGAGAGAAATATGGAAGAACTTTCGCTTAGAAAAAGAGAGCAGCTAAGTGTTAGGCAGGAATCTAGACCCAACATGGCGGCGTTACCCGGCGTAGCAGGCCTTTTGTTAAAGACTCCCTTCACCCTTGTACACACCCACAGACTTACATGCGTCAGAGTTCCGGCTGGGCAACCACACTCCCCCATGACCTGCAGCTCACCTGCATTCCACAAGTTCATAAACAGCAGTTTCAGTTAAGTTTCCAAAGACCCTTTCCTCATGACCCTTACTCAACTCCTGCCCTAGTAGTTTCAAGACCCGCCCCCAGGCCCTGTTTGCACAACCCCGCGAGTCCTAATAAAAGGCTATTCTCACTGCCATTTGCCTCGTGTCTTCATTCCCAGTTCGGCTCCAGCCTCAGTTTACCTTTACACTAAGAACCTGTCCTCTCCTTCTATTCTATGTTTGCTCATAGGTCTGGCTGCCTTATTTGCAGAGCCCTGTGCAAATTGAAAAGGCAGGATTTCTTGCTCAAAAACTATTAAGAATTTCAAGATAGCAGCAGCAGAGCATTTAACCAAGCCCAGAGTCCTATTGAGTGCTAGGTCTTTGAAACTACACAGCTTGCATACCTGTGAAGAAAACTTGTATTTTCTTTTAAAAACTGCATTTTACAGGCAAGACTGATCAACAGGGATATGGCTGGAGGAAAGAAATGGAGACCATCATGGAAGTCTCTGCCCACAACTCTGCACCCAACACCTACTTCTGCTGCTATGTATTTGTATTTGTCAGGGTTTCAGCAACAACAAACAAAATCCTCAAAAAGGGGTTGTTTAAAAACTATTTATTAAGAGACTTTATACAAAAGTTTGGCAGAGTTAAGAGAAAGTGGGAAGCCACTGCCATCCTTAGGCCTGAAAGAGCAAAGGGAAGTTTGGTTACTAGAACTCAGGGACGCTTGCAAGGAAATTAGCACCTCCTTAAGTAAAAGAAAAAGCCCCTGTCAAGCAGACACCCTGGAGAGGGGAGCCGGGAGAAAAACATCTCTCTCTTTCTCCCTCATGGGCCTATGCTTCCCACTGGTGGGATTGAAAGCCAGTGGGCAGAGGAGGGAGCTGGTCAATGCTGCCCACAAAGATCTGCCTTCAGGGAGCAACCAGGTTAGAAAGGGGAGCTGGACAAATGGGAAGCACCATTGATGGTGCTCCTAGAACTGACGAGACAAACAGGGAAAAGGTAGCCCTCGGAAGCTTCTGGAAAGAGCTAGAAAGGAACATCAAAATAACTTCCAGGCCACACTAGTCACAAATAAACAACATATTCATTTTCCTACCTTAAATTACACTGAGATAGATTGCCCACCTCAGCTCACCACAGGGTTATACAGAGAGCACCAAATGGCACCAGAGACCAAATAGCCAGTAATGTAAAGATGCCTCAGAATTAGATAGTACAAGCCCTTTCCCAGAAAAACAAGAAGTCAGAACCTAGAATACTAAACATGCGATGAGAGGGAATAGTGATCTAGGAACATTCACCTGAGAAAATGTGAATTCAGTGGATTTCTTGGTGAGCACGACCTCTTTAAGAGTATTCAAGAAGAAAGGATGGCAGAGATTCTCAGTAGCTGATTTCAGAGAAGAACAGCCAATTAAGCAATTCCAGGGGCATGAGATCATTCTGCATCCCATAAACACGGTCAATGTTCCCCTATGTTGGTAACAGCCTGTGCTGAAAAATCTAAAGCAATTAGTTTTGTCCTCCCAGGCTTTTGAGCACCTACTTCAATCAGATGAAAAGGTTAAAACAAGAGCTAAATACGCCCTGTTGTCACCATGAGGGCAGCTTTGTGCTGGATGGAAGCATTCACTGGGGTCAATTCATTCAAGATTTGGGAGCCCAGGTAACAAAAGTGGTCACCTGGGACACTCAAAAACAGCAATTGCCCAAAGAACTGGGGACAGGAACATTTAAAATCAATATCACTCAAAAAATAAAACGCAACTCATTGCGTTCCTATTATAATTTTACTTTGCCTCTGCTTTAGTCAGGAAATAGTTGGTAATGACAGCTGAAAAACATTTATTTACTCAATCTTTCCTTCATGGTATTTTGTTTTGTTGCACTTATTTTACTGCCTTTTCATCTCTGGTTATATGTGCGACATTTTTATAATAAAAATCAAGAGAAAATACTTCACTGTAATGTCACCCTCTAGCTGTGTGATCTCAGGGAAGCCAATTCATGGAAAAATAACCTTTAATAACTGAAATAAATTTCAACATCATCTTCAAACTCTCACTGCACAGATGAGACATAGAGGGAGGGGATATCAAAGTCCCCAAGTAAGCAAGGGTAACAGTTTTTCTAGACCTATCTACCACACTTCAGTGATTGCTCAGTTCAGTTCAGTCCAGTTCAACTCAATGTTGTAATTTAATTAACATCAAAGGAGTGCCAGGCACATGGAGGGCATGCTGTTCATTGGTATCAGAAGTTTAATGATGAGTTTAACAGTCTCTATGATAACACAATAGAAAAGGTATAGATTTTGGCATCAGAATCATTTCAAGTCCTAACTCAGCACCTTACAAGCTACGAGATGTTTGGAAAGTTGCTGGGTCATTCTTACTTTCCACATTTGTAAAATGGGAATCATACCACCTAAACTCACAGAGTTGTAAGAATTTAATAAACGAATGGATGTAAAATCCCAGCACAATGCTAAAATGGTTGTTTTTTCTAGTCTAAGAATAACTTAAAGGCCTCCAAGTTATTCTTTCTCCATATTCCCATAGCACTTTGCAATATCTCTATTATAACATCTCTAACACTGTTCTATAATTACATGTTTCTGTCTTCCAATACAAGGTACTACATGTTTCTGTAGTACCTTGAGGGGAGGACCGTGTATTATTTATTATTGGTAACCCAAAGTGATAAGATATGTGAAAGCACTTCATTAACTATAAAGCACCTGTGATGGTGAGTTTCATGTGTAAATGTGACACATGAAATACAAGCTATTTCATTAAACACTAATCTAGGCACTGCTGTGAAGCTATTTCGCAGAAGTAAGTTGACTTTGAGTTAGGATGATTATCCTCCATAATCTGGGTGAGCTTCATCCAATCAGTTGAAAGGTCTTAAGTGGAAAACTGAAGTTTCCCAAAAGTAGAAGAAATTCTCCCTGTGACCTACAGTGTTGATCTACAGCCAGTGGGCCGCCCCACAGAATTAAAACTTTCCAGCTCGATGACCACATAAGCCAATTCCTTGAAATGAATCTCTTTTGACATAGATATAGATAATATAGATAGACATGGATGTAGACATAGATACAGATACAGATAGATACCCTACTGCTTCTATTTCCCTGGTTGAAGCCCAACTGATACAGATTTACCCTAATATAGTATCACAAATACTTGTTGTTACCTATTGTCTTAGCCATTAGGGCTGCTATAACAAAATACCATAGACTGGATAGCTTATAGACTACAGAAATTTATTTCTTACAGTTCTGAAGGCTAAGTCCAAGATTAAAGTGCTGGCATATTTGGTGTCTTCGTGAGGGCCCACTTCCTTAGACAGCAGTCTTCTCACTGTGCCCTCCCTTGGTGGAAGAGGTGAGGTGTCTCTCTGGGGCATCTTTTATAAGTGGTCTAATCCCATTCATGAGCAGTTCACTTTCATGACATAATCACCCCTAAAAGCCCCACCTCCTCAAACAACCACTTTGTGTGGGGCAGGGGTGGTTAGGATTTCAACATGTTTTTAGGAAGGCATGCATATGTGTATATGAACATACATATTCAGACCATAGCGGCTACAATCCTTCTAACTTTAAAATTCCATGGCCTTACCTTGAGTCATTACTCAAGATAATGACTCATTATCATTACTGCTCCATAACTCTTGTTAAGACATTCATTTCATGTTTTTACCCTCGATTCTGCCATGAACTGTTGCAGAATTGTTTAAACTTTCGAAGTCTTGTTTCTTTATATCTCAAATGAAATATAAATGAAATAATGTAATCGTGGAATAATGTAATCATTCTTTATAGCAGAGTAAAAATGAACTAGTACAATAATAATGAAAAAATAATAAAATAATGCCTGGAACATAATGAGTATTCAATAAATGTTAGCTGATTTATTATTATTTTTTTCATTATTATTGTATTAGTCTATTTTTACACTGCTATGAAGAACTGCCTGAGTCTGGGTAATTTTAAAGGAAAAAGGTTTAATTGACTCACAGTTTTGCAGGGCTGAGGAGGCCTCAGGAAACTTACAATCACAGCAAAAGGGGAAGCAAACACTTACTTCTTCACATGGCAGCAAGAAGGAGAAGTGCTGAGGAAAGGGGGAAAAGCCCCTTACAAAACCGTCAGATCTCGTGAGAACACATTCATTATCACAAGAACAGCATGAAGGTATCTGCTCCTATGATTAAATTACCTCCCACCGGGTCCCTCCCACCACACATGGGGATTATGAGAACTATAACTCAAGATGAGATTTGGGTGGGGACACAGCCAAACCATATCAATTACTATTGTTGTTAATCTGAGACCCTGGAGGGAGTCCATAGTGATAACTTTCTGACTCACATTTTAGGTTGCAGACCTCATCTCCTGAAAAGGACGCTAGGAAAGGAGGCTTGGGAAGTGAGTTTTGACATTATCTCCAATAGCTATCTCTGTGAACCTTGGGTAGTCACTTCATGTCACCCAGCTCAGTTACTCAATGGGTCAGTTACTAGCCCCATCTTTTTCATTATTCTGAAGTTCAAATACGTCAGTGTGAGAATACACCACAAATGCACATACACATACGAAAACAGTAGATACTCAAGACATACTTGTTGAAGGAATGAATAGTCTATGGAATGACTGTTGATGGGGAAAAAAAGCTTTTAAAAGTAAAATGATACATCAATTCATCATACGAAATAAGGCATCCATTCTGAGCAAGTTATCCTCTAAAGCAAAGCATGAAGTCTGAAGTTAAGAGTTCATAGGCAGATGCAAAAGCAGATAGATAAACCACACGATAATACAATGTCATGTTTATTTATATCACTGATGTTTTTGGTAAACACCCAAGGGGGAAATCAGAAATAACATGATTGAAAATAAGAGACTGAAGAGAAAATGATGCATTTTACCACAAGAAAAAAAAAAAAAAAAAAAAAAACACCAAAAAACATTCTCTGTGATAGGTTTTTCATACAGACGCCTGTACTTAGAGGTGGGAGAATGACACAAAAAATACAATAATATATAGAGAAAATGAAAATCCACTATAGTTGGCCAGGCATGGTGGCTCACGCCTGTAAATAGTCGTACTTTGGGAGGCCAAAGCAAGTCGACCACCTGAGGTCAGGAGATCGAGACCAGCCTGACCAACATTGTGAAACCCCATCTCTACTA
Source organism: Macaca nemestrina (assembly GCF_043159975.1). NCBI lineage: Eukaryota > Metazoa > Chordata > Mammalia > Primates > Cercopithecidae > Macaca > Macaca nemestrina. The sequence continues at coordinate 21,022,021 of NC_092125.1, read as the reverse complement.
ACAATAAAAAATTAGCTGGTGGTGGTGGGTGCCTGTAATTCCAGCTACTAGAGAGGCTGAGGCAGGAGAATCACTTGAACTCGGGAGGTGGAGGTTGCAGTGAACCGAGATCGTGCCACTGCACTCCAGCCTGGACAACAAGAGCAAAATTTCATTTCAAAAAAAAAAAAAAAAATATTCCACTGTAGTCATATTCAGTCTCTGCTATTTTAAATAAAATGTACATGTGCACACACACATACACATGCACATATGCACACTATGCCACCCAAACTAAAATGGCAATCAGTAGAGCTGTAGATTAGGCAGCTCCAAGTTCTATAGTGAGTGTCACAGGCCAGATGCAGAGAAAGCAGGATTAGAAACAAGGTAAGCCCAGAGAGCAAGGTTGGTGAAAAAACTCTGGGGCAGGCAGTTCAGCCAGTGGATATCCTGAGTGAATGAGGCAAGTGCAAGCAGATAAAGGCAAACAGCATCTGGAAAGTATAGCAAGAGATGCATGTAACGTGGAGGGGGATATAGAGGGCGTTAGAGAAGGAGATATGGGAGTGGGAAGATGAGGTAGGGGGTTGAGGGTGGGAGGGTGGAAGGGGAGGATGGGGAGAAGTCAGTATATGTTTAGATATCTCCTAGGGGCCGGGCGCGGTGGCTCAAGCCTGTAATCCCAGCACTTTGGGAGGCCGAGGCGGGCGGATCACGAGGTCAGGAGATCGAGACCATCCTGGCTAACACGGTGAAACCCCGTCTCTACTAAAAATACAAAAAAAAAACTAGCCGGGCGCGGTGGCAGGCGCCTGTAGTCCCAGCTACTCGGGAGGCTGAGGCAGGAGAATGGCGTAAACCCGGGAGGCGGAGCTTGCAGTGAGCTGAGATCCGGCCACTGCACTCCAGCCTGGGTGACAGAGCAAGACTCCGTCTCAAAAAAAAAAAAAAAAAAAAAAAAAAGATATCTCCTAGGATTCCTTGGACAGGACCCCAGCTTCTTTCCTGGGTTGAGAGGACAGATTTTTCTGTTTTGTTTTGAAACAAAACAGAAAATGCTCCTTGTTTTGAACACTCCTTCACTGGAGGCTGGAATGCAGTGGCAGGATCTCGGCTCACTGCAACTTCAGCCTCCTGGGTTCAAGCAATTCTTATGCCTCAGCCTCCTGAGTAGCTGGGATTATGGGCATGCATCACCACACCTGGCTAATTTCTGCATTTTTAATAGAGACAGGGTTTCACCCTGTGGGGCAGGCTGATCTCGAACCCCTGACCTCTGGTGATCTACTGGCCTTGGCCACCCAAACTGTTGGGATTACAGGTGTGAGCCACAGCGCCCGGCCAAGAAAGCAGACTTTTCTTTAGCTCCCTGCTCCTATTCCTCTGTTTCTTCCAAATATTCATTCTCAGCCATTTACTACCCTCACTTTACTCTCTCTGAAAATCTCACCTCCTTCCATAGCTTCAACTAACTCCTATATGTCTATTGCTCACAAATCTCCAGTTTTAGTCCAGATCTACATCTGAGTAACAGATCCACCTATCAGCCTACTAAACATTTCCATTGATATGCCCTACAGCTTTGTTAACCACACCATTCTTAGTGCTGAGTAAGTCCTGCTTCTTCTCTTACTTCTTGCCTTTTCTGTCTCCATTTGGGCAATACCATCCACCCAGATACTGAAGTATGAGTCATTTCTATTCGTTTCATTTCCTTTACTACTCTGGTTCTTCCACATGGCCACTTCAGCCACTGGGACATTTCTATTGCATGTATTGACCTACAATTAGTTATTTGTATGTTTCTCTCCATCCCTCACAATGAGATTTTCAAAAATAAAGAGTTAATATAGCAAGAACTGAATGGATTAAGGTGGAGCCATTAGGGTTGCAGGATACCATTTCTGCCATCATTTCTTTCATCTAGTTGACAACAGATAGTAAAGTTGTGAAACCTGCCTGTTTGAGCTCAGTCATCCACCAGAATCAGACACCTGTGTGCTACTAGACCAGCAGCAGCACCTGTTGAGTGTTGAGTGCCCCAGGCAGTTTGGCCTATGGGAGACCCCGGTATTTTGCTAATCCAGAGATACTTGAGTTATACTGTTTATTTGTGCGATGGTATTTTCCTTTAAAATATATTTAACTAAGTAATCATTCTGAATGGCAGTTGATTTGTATTCCTATTGAGATGCAAATTTGCTATTTGAGCCAAGAAATGTAATCGCACTTTCTTTTGCCTCAATATCACCATCTAATAAAAAGAATAAGCTATGCACACATAATCTGCTATTTCCTGTTACTTGGTTTACTTCTCTTCTACAGGTGCAGGACCCCGATCAGCAACAACTTTGAAATAAACTACAGCTCTCCTGTGCGCTAAAGGCAGAAATGTGGAAATATTGAGAAAATTCTTGTCTGCATCACAGTATGTATATCCTAGGAGGGCTTTCTTTTAAAAGAAAGAAACATATATTGCAAATAGGAGAGATTTGACTGGGTCTAAGATAAACCTCTCAACTTTGAGAACCAAGGTTTCTCAGAGATTGAGAGGGGCTCACCCGAGCCATCTTCAGTTTTTGAGACTCACAGTATGTTAAAAATTAAATATAACAAAATAGGGTTACAAACATTGTGATACACTTATATTCAACATTTCAAAATTTTTAACGTAAAACATGTAATATCTATATGCAGAGCTGCGTTTGATAATATGCTTGGAGGACATAAGGCCTGACCAAATAGCCCTTCTTTCTCTTCTTCCTCAGCTCACTCCAAGAGGCTCTGCCAAAGATCACTGCATCTTTTTAAAGAGCAAGAGTCTGATCTTTTTCTTCTTTATTTATCTACCTATTAAAACCAATTCATGGTTTTTTTTAAAGAAACTAAATCAAATGGCATTCATTTGTTGTGTAAATCTTTTTGTTAATAACGATTAAAACGATCATCTGGTAGACACTGAAACCTAGTTACCTCCAGAAAGTTTTAAAAGCATTTTTTAGTGAGCCAGTATTCCTTCTGTGTTTCACATCCTTGAGTGCAAGAATGCATTCGAAACTTCCTCTCCTGGCTTAACAAAAATCTAACGCTCCCAATGAGAACAATAAGAAAAGCCACACATAATATTTGTAAAATTCAAAACAAAAAAATCACCTTTTTAAAAGCATCAGAGAACCGTCACATTAGCTACAACCACTGAGGACAATATCCTGGAGAGAAGGAAAGCTCATTGAGATAAGCTCAACTTTCTGCCTGCCACTTTTTCTCTTGGAATATTTGCCACATTTTGACTCAAGTTTGAAAGCTGAGGAGCTAGCCAAAAGACAGCTGGTTAAGAGGCAGAGAGGCAGCGGAGCTTGCAGCAACTGTATGAGATTGAGAAGACAAAAATGTGAGCTCTTGGTTGGCAAGCCATCCACACTTGAGGGCCCCAAATCTCCAAGAGAAAGGAGATGCAGAAAACTTCCACCACTGATCACCAGTTCTTTCCTGGGGAATTTGGTGGTTCTTAAGCTACCTAGAACAGAAGGTCAAGAAGTCAAACAGAAAGTGACTAAAAATCATGGCAGTGTTTGGGGGAGCCTCATGATACTCTGGAAATGAAAATCGGAGTTCGGGGCCTACTCCTGACTGGAGACACTGCTGACTAGCAAATAGCATAGGTTCACACTTAGAGTCCCTGGAATGCTACATGCAAGGAGTGGGAGTGAAGTAGACTTGACTATACATGAAAACATTGAAATTCAGGATTTCTACTTCCACCTTGGATGTAAAAATTTAACATAATGCTGCTTTCACCCTAACAGTGAGAAAAAGCCAAAGAAACTATGAAATCATAACTTTTCCAAGCCCACTAAGGAGCTAAGGTAACAGAGCAATCAAGTTGCCTAATTGCAAGGAACAATAGACTCCTTCTAAGGTAATGGGATGTACGGACTGAGTCACCTATGGCAGAGCATGAAAGAACCAGGTGGCTGAATTGTTGGAGGTCAAGTGTGAACAGCATGTCAGTTTGATGGCCTCAGACACTGAGAGTTTATACTCACTCACAGGCTCTTCTTTATGGGCCTCTACTGGTTCTCATGAGAGAGATCCCTAGTCTCTAAGTGGAACAAGTCTGCAGGAGTCAATTGGCTGTTACTTCACAGCCACCCCATGCCGAATCCTTCTCTCACAGGAAGAATAATACTTAAGCTACTGAGAGAGAGAGAGCAAACAGCCAATATGCACATGAGAAGGCGGTCCATAGTATTACTCATTAAGAAAATGCAAACTAAAACTACAATGAAAAATTACTACATACTCACCGGAATAGCCAATATCAAAAAGGTTGACCATAGCAGGTGTTAACAAAGGTGCTAGGCCAACGAAAACTCTTATAGGTTATAGACATATTCCACTCTATTACATACTGTTAAGTGATGTAACTCTTTGAAAAACTGATAGAATTGCATATATGCCTTTTACTCTGACCCAAAGAAGCATTCTACTTCTAGATACTCAATAAAATGAATACATATATCCATCAAGAGCTATATATAGAAATGTTCAAAGCTGACCAATTCATAATGCCCAAAAACTAGAATGTACTCAAATACCCATCAGCAGTAAAACAGTATATTCCATAACACATTCCCACAATAGAATGCTACAGAGCAATGAAAATAAACAAATCACTACTACATGGTATCACGTGAGTGAATATAATAAGCATGATGCTGATTAAAGAAGTTAGTCATGAAGGAGCACATATTATATTATTCCGTTTACATGAAGTTCAAAAACAAGCAAAACTAATCAAGAGTTATAGACATCATGGTAATTTTGGGATGGACATAGCAACATGGAATAAATAGGAGGATGGCCTCTGGGATGCTAGTAATGTTCAATTTCCTGATCTGAGAGGTATTTACAATGGAATTTACTTTGTGAAAATATATTGAGCTATAACTTGATAATTTGTTCACTCCTCTGTTATGTATCTTACTTCAATACAAATTGACATTAAAAGTATTTTCAAGTAGAAGATAACATTTGCAGTACTGAAATATAGATGTACATTATTCTTTAGCTTTAACAAATTTAAATTAAGCTTACAATTTAGCAAACCCTATTCTAATTACTTTATAAATAATAATGCATTTAGCCTTCATAGCAACCTTATAATTACCCCCATTTTACAGATGAAAAGACTGAGGCTTAGAGAGGTTAAGTAAGTTTTCTAAGTATAGCTAACTAGTGTCAAACCATGAATTTGAAGCCTGGCAATTTGTGTTTTACCAGTGCCTAACACTATAAGGAGTTGTATCCTCTTATCTCCTTCCTGCTCTAAATAAACTTGCTAATTTATACTTTTTTTTTTTTTTAAACAGGGTCTCACTCTGTCACCCAGACTGGAGTGTAGTGGCACAATTTCGGTTCACTGCAACCTTCAGCACCCAGGCTCAAGCAATTCTCCTGCCAAGTAGCTGGGATTACAGGCACCCGCCACCACACCCGGCTAATTTTTGTGATTTTAGTAGAGACGGGGTTTCACTATGTTGGCCAGGCTGGTCTCAAACTCCTGGCCTCAGATGATCTACCTGTCTCAGCCTCCCAAAGTGCTGGGATTATAAACATGAGCCATTGCACCTGGCCATTCTTTAAAGTTCTCTTAAGTATGCATGTATTTAGATTATAAGATCATCAACATTAATAAAAGCTTCGATTTGTTTTTTATTCTCCTTAATATTTTCAGTGTTCTGAAATAATAAGCAATGGGTTCATGAGCAATGAATGAGTGACATTTATAATTTCAGACAATTCCATCCATCTAAAGGCAGGGAGGTAGAAGTTCATTTCTCAACTCTTTTCTAGTTCTATGATTTTACAAATTATGCCTCAGAGTTACTCCCAGGGCAAATGAGATTGGTCTAGTCCGAAGTCATTCACTCACTCATTCATGCATTCATTTACCAAATAGTGTTTGAATACCTGCTACATTGCAGGCACTGTTTTAGGTGTGGGGGAATTTTTTATAGGATGACCAGGGAAGGCCTCTGTAAGGAAGCACCTGTTGAATGGAGGACTGAATAGAGTGAGAGATTAAAGCACAGAGATATAGATGATAGATAGATAGATAGATAGATAGATAGATAGATAGATAGATAGATAGATAGAGATAGATAATCTGGGTGAAGAGTGGTCCTGTCAGAGAGGCCAGAAAGTGCAAAGATTCTGAAGTAGGAGGCATTTGGAAATTTGAGGAAACGACAAATAGTCCTACATGCCTGGAGTGCAGCGAGCTAGGATGAGAGAGGAAGAATGAAGTGGGAGGATTCACCAAAGATCAAATCCTGTAGGGCGATGGAAACTCTCTTAAACTTAGAATTCTGTTTCTAGTGTGACATGAAGCCACTGCAGGCTATTGAGCAGAAATGAGGGATAATCAGATTTTCATTTCCAAAATATCACTCTGGCAACCATACAGAAAATATATCACAGGAGAGAGGCGAGGGGGTAATAATGCTGGCTCACATGATAAATATTGTCAGGCAGCATGCGTTTGTGAATGTGTGAATAGCTGAGGTTTAGTTCAACTACCCTAAATACTGTATTTATTGGTCTAGTCTCACTCTGTGATCTGGAATTCAATTCTGTTTTAAGTGAGTGAATAGGTGCTCTTGTTATAAAACAATGAAATAATGTTGAGACTTTTCTGCAAATTGCCACTAAGACAGCCTTATTGTAGTAGCTTGCTAGGGCTGTGGTAAAAAATACCCACAAACTGGATGGCTTAAACCACAGTAATTCATTGACTCGCAGTTGTGGAGGCTAAAAGTGAAAAATCAAGGTCTTGGCAGGGTGGTTTTCTTCTGAGGGCTGTGAGGGAAGAATCTGTGCCAGGCCCTCTCTTTGGCTTGTAGGTGAATGCCTTGTTCCTGTGTCTTCACATCATCTTCCCTATATGCTTCTCTGTTCACATGGTATTTGTTTTGTAAAGACACCGGTCAAATTGGATGAGGGCCACCCTAATGGCCTCATCTTAACTTCACTAATTACATATGTAATGACCTATTTCTAAATAAGGCCACATTTTGAGTTAATGGGGGTTAGAACTTCAACTTCAACAATCAGGGTGAGGGGCAAAATTCAACCCATAACATTTACAATAGGCAAAGAATAGAGACTTAGGAAAATAAAGACTTCAAAAATAGCTGTTGCATACATAGGAGCCTTGTGTTATTACTGCCTTTTGTGGATCGTGGTGGTGAAATCTACCTTTAACATAATTATAGTAATATCCATGACTTGAACACCTACTGTCAGCCAGACCCTGTATAGTCTTTCACATGTGTTATCTCGTTTAGTCTATACACACTCTCTATAGACAGATCTTATTATCTATATTCTACAGATGAAGAAACTAAAATTCGGAGAATATCAGTAACTTGACCAAAGTAAATTCTTACTTTGTAAATTACAAAGTAAATTCCATTTCCTTACAAATTACTTACAAAGTAAACTCTTTACTTACAAAGTAAATTCCATCATAAATTCTTAGCCACACTATTGTTTTAATTCCTCATTAATTCAGATTATATGGTATTGGGTTGGTGCAAAATAATTGCAGTTTTTGTTATTGAAAGTAATGGCAGAAACTTCACTTACTTTTGCACCAACCTAAATAGAATCAGAGAACAGCTTATCTCAAACAATATTAAGTAAAATACAGCCCCAAAGTTGTGTATGTGCTATAATGATATCTATACAAAAAGCATCTGTATGTCTAAGTATACATTGAATGATGTCAAAGAGGAAGATATATTTTGGGAGTTTGAGTAGTGGGATTATAGTATAATTTTTTTCTTAATGTCATAAATGTATAAATGTTAACATGAACATTTAAAACCAAAAGTATAATTAGAAATTGCTAATATCTTAATCTACTTTTCATACTACTTAGAACGATGATTCAAATGCCAACATGCATCTCCTGGATGAAATCATTGTAGGCCTTCAAGGATAAATAAAACTACACTTAATCTCAGCATCAAAACAATTCATAATGTTATGTTTTTCCCTTCACCCTGACTTCAAGGGCTACACAGGAACATCTGAAGGGCTTCAAGGGCTTCCTGCTCTATGAACTCTAAATATTAGAGATCAAGCATCATGAATGAAGTAAGCATAAATCCACATCTAATTAGATGTGTCAGAGAGGACAGCCAGCCATCTGGCTTGGATTATACTCCTGCAAATTCAGCTAAGATGGCGCATCAACTCAGAGGGTTGCACAGAAAGCTTGTTTTATCTTTCTTTATCTACCTCCACCACTTCCCCTTATCTGTCCCTTACTGAGATGGAGCTTGCAGAGAACTCCACGAGCACTATCTGGAGATCTTTTTGCCATTCACTGAATATACATGGAAATTCCCTAAATATTAATATTTATGACAATTCCCTAAATATGTGTCCGGTGTGTGACTATGAAAGAATCATAGAAATTAATTACTTTCTTTGAGTTGCTACCCATTAGATCAAATTTGCATACTGCAGGGAGAGCTTCTGGAAGTGGGTCTCTGGTAGGAAGCCTAGTGGAGCCCTCTGGGTCTGATTCATCTCCCTTAAGGGCAGATACCTGTTTTAGTTGATAATAATGCCTCTAAAAATTGGGTCACCAAACAACTCTTGCAGTTCTTCTGGCCACATCTTGGGGAGAGAGGATCTAGTAAGTGCTAGTTTCTCTTTTTCTCACCAACCTACATTAATCCAGTCAAGAAATATGTGTCTGTAGCTGCAGGAGTCTCTAATCAACATATTTTTTTTTATTCTGAACTGCCTCTGGATATCTCTATTTCAGAGTATCTCTGAAATAAATTTATCAGAAGGGGAAGGGTGTTCTGAAGTGATATCTTTGCAGCATCATAGTTGTCCAATTAGCAAGGGCTGGAGACCTAACAAAAGAAATCATAGATCTAATAAGTAAGGAATCGGAAGAAACTTGGAGGATCAGACTACTGTGTTTCCATCAAGAGAAAGGAAAAACACTGCCACAGTCTTTCATGGCAGGTTCCTTGAGAATGCACTCTGACACATTCTAGTCCGGAGTGTAACAAAACATCTAGATCAATAAATCCATAAATTTTTGTAGATTGAAAAATTAAAGATTCCACACTCCTCACCAGCCCAAGAACAGAATACTGGGTCTAAAGGACTTCATTATATTTTCTATTATTCAATTATTATAATAAATATTCATTCGATTGGCATTCCTTGATTATTCAGTTTTCAGATTTTGCCTCTACTATTTTCTAGTCTCATTAAGTATTCATATATTCATTTTTTCTGTAAACTTTATACTGTTTCTCAAGTATTGGGCATCCAGACTAGTGTATAAGAATAATTTGATACTTTCCTAAGAGATGGAAAATCGCTTTAGTTCATTGATTGCTTTTTCATAACTTTTCTGTATGACTTTCTGCATCACAATTTTTCTTTCCATATCCTAGAGGGCAGGGATCATGTAAGTGTACATTTTTAAAAATTTAACCTAGAATTTTGTTTCAGGTTTCCAGACCTAACAGATAATCAAATATTTTCTGTGTGTAAAGGTTATTTTTCTCTTAAGAAACAATAATAATTTGTAATACTTTTATATATTTTACATTTTACATTCAAACAATAAATCTCATGATCTTATAATTATTAACTATAATTAAAGCTATCATTTATTGAGCATTTAAAATATGCCATGCATTTTTCTAAACACTATAATGCATATTCATGGACTTAACCTTTCTGAGTGCCTAAATAACTAACTCAAGGTACTACAGCTGTTACCAGCCAAGTTGGGATTTGAACACTGTTTCTTTAAGTGTAAAGCTCTGTCCTTAACCACTATGCTATACTAACCTTCAGGTATTTTGGGAGCCCTTATGGTATATTTGGTTACAAACTTAATCTCTGCCTGGTGCAGCTGTCCTGTGCATGACATTTATGTGAGTTATGACCTTCTGACTATGTTTGCCAGCAGAGCAGACACAGGATTGGAAGAATCTATTCCCATGGCCACAGAGATCTAGTTGCAAATTGTTATGTTTGGGTGTCTCATATGGATTTCATTGACTTTGGGATTAAGAGATGCTATGTTGGGGAGGACATGAAACTCCTGGATTATCATGGTGCCTCTCTCTAATTCTAAAAACATTTTAATTTTATTTTGCAAACCCACAGTTTTAGGAAAACATTTTAATTTTAAAACACAGATGTCTTTTGTGGGAATGGAAACTTCACACAAATTCTTAAGATGAAACATGAAACTTCAAAGAAATGTCTTGTTCTTAACCTACTCTTTTCCAACCCCTCACCCCACCCCCAGCTCCCACAGAGTTTCCATTTAGTTCCCCTGCAGTTAGGAGAGTGGAAAAGTTTGACACACTCTTTGATGTATTTTAAAGTCTCTGCCGTTACACAATGAAATTTGGCTCTTAGAAGTTAGTCAGTTTCCTTGAAGGAAAAAATATTTATGAAAGGGAAACCTCTGCAGGTAAATTGTACACAATTAGCACCTTTACTGAAGATTTTACTAAGCTACAGTTGTGTCAAAGAAAGTCTCCATCCGTTGCACCCAGAACAGCCTGTCTAAATCTCAAACTCAGCCTGAAACATCTCATGCCAAGAACTTCTTAGCCCAGGCAGAGACATTAACATCTGAGCTAGTGCTCACGTGTACAGGACAGTCAAACATCTGGGACAAGAGAAGTGTTAGCAGTCACTGCTGCTGCTGCCTCTTTTCAGCTGCACTTAAATGGTTTTATGTAGGAAGCTGCGCTGATGAGGATACTGTTGCTACTGAGTGACAGGGAGAGCAGTGAGAAGCAGCATGGTATGAGAGAAAGCTTAAGTTCTGAGCAGTCACACAGACCGCCTTATATTCTAGCCCTACCACTTAATTGTTATGTGTTCCTTAGTTCTTGGAACCTCACTTTCTTTATCTATAACATAGGAATGATGATAATGGTACTTCATAAACTAATTGAGAATATTAAGGAGGTAAATGCACGTAAAGTGCATAGATCAAAGCTGAGTGCATAGACACTTTCCAAGAAAGACAGCCATCACCATCATCATTAATTTGGGGACACTGGGGAAAATCTCCCAGGCAGTCACCCAGTTTCTAGTCACTCTCCTCTTTTCCATCTGGCACACAGAGAGTAAAACCATCTTTCAGCCCACTACCTTACCATCTCCCAACCTGCCCAAGACCATGCAGTAGATTCCCTGGGCCAGGAATATCAAACCCCAATTCCTCTACTTTGGCTTTAAGACCTATCCGTGACTTCCTCTCCCAATGCTTCACTCTCTTTCCTTACTTCTCCCTTTTTGATAACAGTGTTTCACTTTTATCAAATTTTTCTTTCTGTCTTTGTATATTTGACTTATTTCTCTACCCTAGTACTAATGCTCCTGATGGTTTTCTCAGCTGAAATTCCCTCTCTGTCACCTCTGTGAAAGTCACACACTTGGGAGGAGACTGCGTTGGAATCCACACTGATCTTTAGCTGCAGGACCATCCCTGCTTAATTTTCTTTTTCAATCTTCAGTTTCTTAATCAATAAGGTGAAAATTGAAATATTTGGTTACATGAGATTGTTAGAACTAAATAAGATACTATATGCAAAGCAGCCAGTAGACACATAGTGGGTGCTAGGAGAAAGTTTCACAACCATCAGAGCTTAGTGCTCACTTCTTTTCTTCCAGGACACACATACTCATGATTGCCAATAATATCTGTGGTCCTTAGCTATAACGTACTCAACTTGAGGGTGGTGGAAGATCTCCATGAATACTGAAGTTTGAATTTTAGCTCCAGAACTTATTTGCTGTGTGTGAACTTGGGTAAGTTTCTCTATTTCTTTTAACCTCGATTTCCACATCTATTAAGAAATTACAAATCACATACAAAGATTATAAAAACAAAATGAGACAGTGCATATAAGCACAGCATTCCATTTTAGAAATGTATTCTAAAAATAGCACCTACCAGATATTATATTAGTTTGTACCCAGGATACTTTTGATTGCAAGTAAATATTTTGTCCCTGTAGCTTGACCTTTGTAAGGGCATGAATTTTTGTATTATAAATTTTTTGTACAACTTTAAGCTTCTTGCCAGTGAGAATTCTATACTTTATGGTAATTTTAAATGAATAAAGAGGATTTATCCCATTGGAATGGCTTGTTTCCAATTTAGAACTAAGTAAGAGATCAAAGGGTGATAGAAGGGAAAGGTAATAGAACAACCTAGACGGTGAATAGAAGAAAAAGCAGGATAAGGAAGGAGAAAGCTATCACAGTCCATCCTCCTCTGTAGAAGACATGGGCTGAGACTCCCTATATCCAGGAGACACTGCTCCCAAGTCCCTCCTGTCAGTACCCCACTGAGGTGTTGCTGCTGCGGGTCCAGACTTCCTCCTCCAATGCCATCCTTCTTCAAAGCCCAGGACTTCCAGCTCCCACAGCTTGAGCTAAGATTAAAAGTAATGGCAAAACCGCAATTACTTTTGCACCAACTTAAATAGGTGTTTCTGTTGTAGCCTAATTGTGTTCACCAGAGACCTAGGCATGCCTGCTTCTCTTGAGAGGCTTGGTAGCGGGAGCTGGGCTACAGAACTCCCTGGGAAAGAGCTAGCCTAAGTCAAAATCCAAGAACATAATTCAAGACCTGGGTTGGATGAGAGGCATGACTATGTGGGACTGTGAGACTTGTCCATCCTACCCCAAGTATGGAAGGTTTGTTTGGTTTTTTTTCTTTTCTAACCAGCATTTCTTCGGTACCCCTTTGTGCACAAAGAATCTGAATAACACATCTGAAAATGAAGCTCTTGTCATAAAGACTTACGTTTAATAAGATAACTATTTAGTGTTCAGTATCAAGCACCAGACTAAGAATCAGAAGACCTACATTTGGGGTCTAATTTCTCCCTCTGACTTGGAGCATACCTTTAACTTTTCAAAGGTCTTTGATTCCTCCTCTATCAAATGAAAGGACTAGGCTGGATGGCTTTAAGTGCCTCAGAAGTCCAGCTATCTAGCCATAGGCTCTAATTCAGAGATCCCGAGGCTAACTTCAGACCTACAGACCCACTCTATTTTGGAAACCGTGGCCCAAGGGCATGTCTCACATTTGCTTGTGAATTAATTGCCCTGGTTACTTTGGTCTTCCATGATTTTCCTCTCCTGCTGGGGGCTCAGAGGTGATACCTCTGTACTTACCAATGCTGATGCCAAATGTGACTGCTATATATGCCAAGACCCACTAATATGCTGAACACCTAAGGCTGCTAGTGACTGAGTTCATAAGCAATGAAATGGTTTCTGCTAAAGTCACTAGCAACATCTTTGGTTGCCACTACAGGTCTAGAGAATGCTGCTGCTATACCTTGGGCTCGCAATGTACCACAGAGATTTTTAGGGAGACAGCTTCTTTACCCATACTTTAACTATATCTAATTCATTCTAAGACTCAGGCATAGTTCTTTGTGGATTGGGCTGGTTTGCAGCCTGTACCTCTCAAAATTACTTCTCTTCTTCAACCTTGGCCTTCTGGCCTTGAACAAGGGGTGGATAACACTATTTTCTTTAGCGTTCATTTTTTCTTACCTACGCTTTATGGAGGCTCCTGAGCCCCTCATATATAGGACCTCTTCTTCTCAGGCCCATTTCATCACCACAACATATCTAAATCTTAGGGTTATTAAAGTTTAAATTCAAACTGAGACCCCTGATATGATTATATGAGATAAAGGCTGGATGATCTAAGGATGAGGAGCAAAAATTGAATCTGTTTGGAGGAAACACAGTTTCCTAAAATACTGACAGAAGGGAGCATATTTTTATGCTTTGGAAACGCTAGAGGTCATAGCCCACCTCTGCAAAGTGAGACAGAAGGAGGAGTAGAAACGAAGGAAAGAAGAAAAAGAAGCCAGTCTTTTTCTTCTCTCTCTCTTTAGACATCCTATTGTACTTCTCTACTTTTGTCCCTCTCTAGGGAATCCTAGCCTGCCTATTAATAAATATTCCCTTCTGGAATTCTAGAATATCATAATCTACTCTCTTAAGTATTTCTATGTAGGAAAACAAGCAAATCAATTAATATTTCATCACTGTTGTTACTACATGTAATTCAAGGTCTCTACATATTTGTCCTGAGCTTCTAATCTCATTGAGATTTACCTTAGCGCTGAACAAGTATTCACTGAGATCAAAGAGCAGTTTGTCTGATTACTCTTTCCTAATTAGCATTTCTTGCAGTATAAATTATTGATGCCATCATCCCAGGAGTGTTTGATAATGCCTCTGTGTCTTAGGTTAACGTGTTTCTTAACAAGATCCTCACATACTGGTCCTTCCTAGTTATCCACATTCACTTCCACTCACTCCCAACATACCCACAAAACAGCCTTCCCAAACCCCCAACACATACGCACTTCATGCACACATATGCACATGCACGTAAGTTATCACCTGTGAAACTGCATAGCGCAACCTCTACTGGTTGTTAGAGTTCAGAGAAGAGATATGTCTCTATAGTCTGGAAAGACTGGGAAAAGAGGGAAGCAACATGTGTTAAAGAGAATTAAGACTGGGAAGTAGAGGTCAAAAGTGGGAGGGTCCTTATTGGTAGGATAGGGGTCTGTTTTAAGACAAGGGTTTGGGCAAGGGAGTGAAGCAAGGAGAATTATACTAGGGAGACTGATAGGAACTGACTGTAATAATATAGTGCTGGCATAAGGAAGGAATTTGAGTTCTGGCAGGTGCATGGAGGAGAAATGTTATAAAGAATCAAGAAAACACAGATAAAGTTTTCACAGGCATTCCCACTGTTCTCAGGTACTCCTGACGCCAAGTCCCCTCTGAGGCAGATATTCCTAATTGTTCCACTGCAGCCATCCTCCTCTTCATCCAATGAAGAAGGATTTTGAGTTTTAGCTACACATACAATGAGTCTGAATATAGATTACATTCTCCACCACCCATTACCCCTAGTTCTGGCCAATGACTAAGTTCTGGCCAATGGGATTGGAGTGGAAGTAATGGAGAATTTCCAGGTCTTACCTTTAAAAGCAAGGGCCAAGAAAAAAATTTTTTTAAATAAACAAATAGACTAAAAGTAAGGGCCACGCCTTTCACTTTCTTTCCCCCTTCCTCCAGTGGAATGAGGATGTGGTAGAGGACCATTGTGAACTATGCTGAGAAGGGCTACCCTGAGGCCCCTGCTTTTCCCAGAATGGAGCTGCCATACTAGTTTAGGTGTTTAAGAGTGTAAGAACTAAACTGTCTCGTTTAAGTCCCTGTAATTACACATCTCTGTTTTGGGCAACTGAATCTATATCCTAATTAATATACTTTTTAATCTCACCAGTAAAAAGCATTTTGAAAACAATAAGGTTTAAATTAATTTAAAATCGCACATTTTAAAACAAAGAGATTTTACACATCAGAAACTAACTTAGGAATACCACTATCTTATTTGGAAAACTGTGTGGATAAGTGTTAGTGTTAGTAGTAGTCAACACCACCACCCCCAACCAGGTCTTCAGGGATCAGTGGATGCCAAAGTTTCAGATAAGGAAGTTGCTTTTCCACTAGACAGAGAATAATCTAGAGGTTTTTTTTTTTTTTTTTTTTCAGGTAACCCAAGAGGAACCAGATGGGAACAGAGATGAGAAAGATAAAGAGAAAAGCTGCATTGTGCAATTGGATTCTCTATGATTCTTCAGACATTTTCAGTGAAATACAATAAACCCAAGAATGTCTGATGTAAGTGCATTTTATTGGGTAAACCTGTTCAGAGACTGAGTTTTCTGTCTAGATGAACAAAGCAGACAGCAGCTGCAGAAAAAAGAGAGAGAAAGCAGACAGAAATATGAGAGTGTAAGCCCATAGGTATTTACAGAAATGGAGTAGATTTTTCCACTTTAAAACTACGGACATTTGGGACTGAATAATTCTTTGTTGTGAGGACCATTCTATGCATTGTACGGTATTTAGCAGCATTCCCGGCCTCTACCCACTAGCTGTCAATAGCCTCATATCTCCTCCCAAGTCTTGACAATCAAGTCTCTAGATGTTGTCAAATGTTCCCAGTGGGCAAAATTGCCCTAGGCTGTTCCTGGTGGAACTTATTGCCCTAATCCCCCAATTTATGTGTTATTGGGGGACACAAATTTATGGGTCACCAATATGAAAATCATTGTTAAAGATGGGAGTCAGATTGACTCATTGAAGGAGAGAAGAGGAAAGGGCAACAGAATTGACCTTGGTGAATTCCTACCATTTGAGGCAGGAGGAGAAAGCAGCTCAAAAAGCTAAATTGTATAATACTTAGAAACTATTTTATGAGATTGGCCTAATTGCCAATGATTTTTCTCTCTGGAGAAGAAAGAATGATGAAGGAAGTATTAGGAAGAGAGAAGCAACAGGGCATGGGTGATTAAATACAAGGAGTAAAAGACAGGGAGATGGTCTGCCTGCATCTCTGTTCCTTATCTGGCCAACTCAGTCTTTTATATCTCTAGGTGGTCTTTCCAGAGCCCCATCCTCCAAGGCTATGTAAGGTCTTCCTGTCGTGTACTTGAATATCCCTTTCCTCTAATTGGCAAATGATTCCACTTTATGGCAACTGCTTATGTAGTGACCTGCCATCTGGATCCATGGAAGGAAAAAGCATGTCCACCTTACTCACTGTTGTATCTCTAGCACCTAACACATAGCTGATTCCTAGTAGATGCTCAAAAAACATTTGTTGAATGAATGAATGAATGAGTAAATCAACAAACAAACTAATCTAATGAGACAGTTTTTATTACCTTCATTTTATTGGTAAGAAAACTAAAACACATATAGGTTAAGTGATTTTCTTGCATAGGTTAAGACTAGTAAGTAGCAAAGCGTGACTGAGATCTAGACTTACATGATGTTAAATTTCAAGTCCTTTCCATAGTACTTCATCTATGTCTTGTTTGTATAATGGCATTTTGGGAATCTCCAGGGCCTTTCTGTTGCACAACTTTGAGTTCCAGCTACTCAGGAAGCGGAGGCAGGAAAATGGTGTGAACCCAGGAGGCGGAATTTGCAGTGAGCCAAGATCATGCCACTGCACTCCAGCCTGGGCGACAGAGCAAGACTCTGTCTCAAAAAAGAAAAGAAAAGAAAAGAAATGTAATTCTCACTGTGAGTGGTGCTTTGGGGGATGTGCAGTGCAGGAGTCCTGAGCCTCTCACTTCTAAAATTTCCAACACAGGTGTTTCGGTTTCTGAGAACCTGACTTATATCAGGTTCTCTCTATCTAAATATGATTCACACTCCAATTAAAATGCTGGCTAGATACACAGCTGAGTCCTTTCCACATATTCTCCTCCCTTCAAGTTCTTCCTAACTGAAAATTGGATTGAAAAGTAACAAAAAGGAAGTACAGGCAGTCTCTCTTTTACTAGCAGGCTATGTTCCCAAATCTTATTTAAATGGATTGTTTGGAATTTATAACATACTTTTTCATTTAAAAAATAAAATAAAAACTGTTCTAAGGAATAAATCGGTTTCCAGGTTAGACCATGGAGGTCATTTCACAAGTAGGTAAAATGAAATTCAATACAAAAAGTCTTTGTTCAGGTTCCTAGAAGTTGAAATAAAAGTTGCCTAAGTGAGGTGACAGATCCAGAAAAAGCCTTAAACAAGATGTTTGAAAACCTCTTGTCTTGTCAAACGTACTAGAA
This sequence comes from Macaca nemestrina, assembly GCF_043159975.1. Lineage (NCBI taxonomy): Eukaryota > Metazoa > Chordata > Mammalia > Primates > Cercopithecidae > Macaca > Macaca nemestrina. The sequence goes on along the minus strand of NC_092125.1, from coordinate 21,004,280 downwards.
TAAAGGCTCAATAGACAATATACCCTGTTACAAAACTACTGGCAGAAAGAATGGTTTACCACAAACTTCTCTAAGACTCAAATCATACTGTCTTCAAGACATTCTCCAAAATGTAATTGCCTTACCCCAAAAGTTCTATACTGCATAATCAATCTTTGATTATTGAGAATTACATTTTGAAACAAACTTGACTTGGTAGTTTCATAAGAATATTACATTGATTCATGATTACCTTTCTGCCATCTTGCCATCTCACATGTACGTCTAATATGCCTCTAAAAACATAAGGCCAAAACAAAATTCTCTTTAAATTTCCTCCTTAAATTCCTGTCTGCCCTGCCCAAATCTTTTTTTCCCCTAAAACCATTCCCCTCTTCACAAAATGCTACATCATCCACTTTGGTTGCTCAAGTCAAAAATCTAAAATTCAGAGTTAATTGCTCTTTTTTTCTTTATTACCCACCCTTCACATCCAAACCACAATAAAATTTTGTTTGTTCTACCTTTAATATCTGTTCTTAATCTGTCTACCTCTCTGCAACTTCACTGCTCCTGACATAGATACTGTTATCTCTCATCTGGACCATTGAAAAAGCCTCTAAACTCCTTTCCCTGACCCCATTTTTCCTCTCACATTTATCCTCCCTCCATTCCCTAGTATGGAAGAGCATGAGCTTTGGAGTAGAGGTACCAGGCATAGGCTATGACCCTTTGCTATTAATGTAGCCTTCCCCAAGTCATCTTGGCATTTCCTGTTGTTTCCGTTTAGCTCAGAGAGATGATCATTTGGACTGTCCATTTCATAAATCCAGTTCAGTGTTGTCCTGACTCTCATTGAGAGTGACCAGCCTTCAGGTCCTAGGCTATTCAAGTGCAAGAAATCTACCAATCCTTTGAAAATATATAACTTAGAGTCAAGCAGACCATTGCATTCCAAACACAGAATCATCTTCTAAGTTCTAACTGCTCTATTATAACCAACTTGCATAGGTCAGCATTTGAGGATAACCTGATGAGCAAAGTGTTGCTGTGAAACAGCATCCAATTGGAAAGTCCCAGTCTCCACAAAGCAAACTGTCCTGGTGAGTCCTTACCAAGGCAGCTTTCTAGGTTCTTTCTATGGCTCCTCAAAAACATAGCTCACATTGTCCATTCTGCTTTTTTCACTCTGATCTCTTCAGACAGGACACTTCAGACTTCAGGATACCATACTCCACATGGTCCCCAGGGCCCCAGCCCTGTTCTGGCTTACCCCCTTGCTCACTTGTCCAGCCCAGCATGGGGAGGAAGAGGTAAAACACTTAAGTAACATTAATTTCCACCAAACCACTTTCACTAAATTTCATTGAATGAATAAGTACTGATGGCCCTTTAACTTTTCCAGATATGTTTATATTTTTAAAGATGATGTGATCTTTAGAGTCAATGAGATCTCAGAAAATATAACTGCTTTTCTAGCAATTTATACAAAGTTATTTGGGGAAAGAAGACCTTCAGCTAAGCAACTTAACCCTTAACCCTATTTAGAAGTCTGGTCCCAAAATTAGCTCTGTTAAGTTTTTGTTTGTTTGTTTGTTTGCTATATCTTCTAAACCCAGAGTACTATATTGTCTGTAATCTACTTTATCATAAGATTTTAGATGTAGATTAGTTTAAATTATACTGTAGAGACAATCAGTTGCTGTAGTCAGTTCTATATTTACAAGACAGGGGCCAGCTAATATTTAGTTTAAAAAGCCAAACTTCATAGGAAATTACTACCAACAATTATAGCTATCATTATTGCCCATTAACTCCAGAGGCTTTTTAGCATGATGAATGCTAGAAATGAATATTTCGTTGGTGAAAGTATGAGCATTTTAGTTAGCTTAACATATGCTAGATCTGGGTTGCTACTGTTGAAAGCTGGTTCTCAAAACATCTGAATTGTCTATAATATTCTAGAGATACCTTTTTTATATATAAAATTAGATATAAGAATTTAGAAAGATCTATAGCCTGTGCACTTAGAAATCATGGCTGATGCCTGCTCCATAAAAGCTATGTTGAGCCATTTTGTAGGAAATTCTGGTTGCCTAATGCCCACAATAATTTTGCATCTAGAATAGTACACAGATGATCTGTAACCACATTTGAAGTTCCTATTGATTATCAAGAAATTTCTATATCATATATTCCTCTTATCTGTGGAAGCCTGGATAATACACTATGGCCAGGTAGTAAAAATGGGTCCTGCCTTGATTTGACATGGCCAAATCATCTAAAAGAACAGAGTCTGGATCTTGAATCAGCTTACAGCATAAATTTTGTAAACTGTTGTGCCTGCTTGCTAATACATGTTTATTTAACATAATAAATGTGGAAATTTAGGGAGAATTTGGTCTACTCTTTTCTTTATTCTTTTTTTATTTCTTTTTTTTTTTTTTTTCATTAAGCAGCAAGATTATTGGGACATACTGAATTTCAACTCCTTCTAACCAATAGTGCCTACCATTCATGACCATGAAAATGAATTCATAACAAGTCCCACAAATGATTCAATACAATACAATTAGAACCAGAGGCTTCTGTGCATGCCTGAGGTCTCGCATTTGATTTTCTTCTGAAAGACATGGAGCTGAGTTAATCAATCTTCAATCTCTTATGTCCCTCTCCCCACAGAGAGAAAAATCCGTATATGTGCTGCCATGTTCACAAGAGCCTTTGCAGATGGTCTGTCCGTATGCTACAGTAGAGCAAGAGCAGCACCACTGAGCTCCTAGTGCCAGACAGAGGAAAAGAGACAAGTTGGGAAAGAGAGAGGAAGAAAGGTATGAGTAAAGTTTGGCATTGGAAAGAAAACAGCATCTGTAGAAAAGCTGTAGACAGTTCTGCTTCCTTAAAGTGGAGAGTTAAACTCACCTTTTGACAGAATACTTTCTTTGCATAGAAGAATAACCCACAGTGGCCTTTAGACACATGAGTTTTACTAGAAATGTGACTGCATAGTATGGAGAAAGTCGGAAAACACTGTTTATCACAAATGGCTTGGTTTTTGAATGGACTTTTAAAGTATTTTATTCAAACACAAATATTTGACATCAAATGTTTCGACAAATGAAGTTTTAAAATGCAAAAATTAGCTTTACATTTGATAATTCCAAGATCATCATCAGTAACAAAAACACCTAAAACTTTCACCACCAGTGAGATGGAAAAGGAGATTTCGACACTGGGGGACAAGGGAGGGGCATATGAGATTTTGCACTAGGACCCATTTTACTTACTGGCCACAGTACATTATCCAGGTTTCCACAGATAAGGGGAGTACATGAAATAGAAATTTCTTGATAGTCAATAGGAACTTCAAATGTGATTACAGATCATTTGTGTACTTCAAAACAATCCCTAATGCAAGCAGAAGATGAAACAAATCCTAGGCAAAAGTTTAACTGGGGACCAAAAAGGGAAGAAGGACAGGAGGCAGAAAGGGAGAAGAAAGAGGCCATCTCAGTCTCTTGGATTATGAAAATACAAAGCACCTTTTAAAGGTTGTGGCAGATTAAACTAAGAAGTAAGAAGGAGACCTGTCTACAGAGACTTACTGGCCACATATTGAGGTTTGGATATTGGTAGGTAAAGAGAAGGCACTGAAAGGATTTAAGTGAGAAAATGACAAATCAGATTTATATTTTTGGTTAAACAGTTGGGTTGCAGTGTGGAAGACATCTATTCTCAAATCATGAGAAACACATTTAGGTCATAAAAGTTAGTATAGTCTATTTACAGTCTAATGAACTATATAATCATGTGCACATACACATGTGTGGGTGTCTATAAAATCTATTAAGTTATATAGCATTTGGTAGTTTGTTGACAACGATTTTAAAAAGGAGTCTGTGATGTAGGCAGGCGTAATTATCTCCACTTAACAGATAAGAAAACTAAGCCTTAAAAGATAAATGACTTGCCGAAGGTCACATAAATAATAAGGGCTGAAATCAGGCCTATGAAACACCTCTCTTTACTTCTAGTCATATTTTTCTGTGACTCTGTATGCTTAATAGTGTAGTCTTCTAATAAATTTACTATTTTTTTCAATTTACTCAATTGGGAAAGGAGTAGGGAATCACTTTGTTTTATCACAGGGAAAAACAGATGGGAAACACTTTGGGTTTTCCTAGCTATACAGGCAGAATGAGCAGGGACCTCCCTGCTCCCTGACTTTGCACATGCTGTTTCTCTGCCTGGAACACCTTCCTCCCTCAAATCTTTTTCTGTCCTCCCTTCATCTCCATATCACCAAGTCATCATTTCCAGAAGCCTTCCCAGATTTCCAATGCTGGAAACACGCTCTTCCTCTGCATTCTAATACTCAGAGGTCAAGTTTATCATGACACTTATTCTATATCATGAATGCATGTTTACCTCTGTGTTTCCTCACTAGACTGTGAACTCCTAAACATAGAAAATGTACCTCTTTTCTTCCTATATCCCCAATCCTGGTACAAGGCTTGGCACACTTTAAGTGCCTAAGAATGCTTGTTAGTCTGAATTGTTGAATAACATTTGCTGAAGGAGCTGCATGCAACCTACCAAGGTTAAAAATAAGATCTATTCCTTATGAAAAGAATCCCTGTACCTTGTACCAATCGGATCTCTATTTAAGCTCTAATCTCCTGTGCATGATTTATCACCAGAGCAACTGTCTGAAAATGCTTTTTCCTTATCTCACAGAGCCATAGTAAAAGCTAGTTGACTTTAAGCAAATGGTATTTTTGTCCTTCTATTTTTTCTCTTGCTATTTTTTCCCTTCTATTTACTTATCTACTGGCAGAAAGAAAAGAAAAATGACTTGGATCTCTATTTAGATATTTGATAGACAATGTTTACATAGGAATGGCTATAAATTGCTGGCTAGGCACAGTTTGAATATCTAAAACATGTTTGTTCTATTTTGGATGCCATTATGGCAGAGAAAAGAAGGGAAAAAACACACACCACATATATAGATGGACTTAAAGATTTAGATTTTTATTATTTCCAAGGCAATAGTTTATGATCAGCATTAATCACTGAAAGAAATGTGTCTGACACCAAGAAAACTGGAGTTAGCAGCAATCTTCAGAGTTCAACGCAACCAGCCTTAGTCCTGCCCCGGTTCTGACCCGACTACAAACTGACTGTCTTGGCCAGGTGCATGCTGCAGGTGTCTCAGTTTTGTCCCTTCTAAAAGAAGGAATTAGGTACAGAAAAGACTTTGAAAAAAGTCCAATTCCATTTATTTCTCCCTGGATTCACCTCAACATATCTACATAGTTTGCTTTTTCATTGAGCGATCTGATGGAATCACATGTTGAATGACCAGTCTGATCTCTTTCTGTCAGAAACACAGGTTCTCCTTACCTGGAAATGTGCTGACACTATTTCCAATATGAATATGAATATGTTTTTATGGCAATCCATATGAATTCCAAACATATGAATATGTTTTATGGCAATATTTATGTTTTTTCTTTATGAAACTGAACATTCATGTTTCACAGACTTAATACAATTTATTCTGTGTTCAACTACTTCCTAATCAGGGATGAGCCACAATTTTTAAAAATGCCTTCCCAAAGTTGTAAATAAAATTGATTATTGGTTCAAAAAAAGGATATATTGAAATAGTTGTCTCTCTTAGTGCTTTCAAAATATCAATTGTTAAAATAGGTTCGTGACATTTTATTTTCACACAATTCTGGAGAAACACATGAAATACAATCTAACAGTGACTTCATAGAACCTTAGGAAATTTCCTTTCCCAAATGATAAACAGGTTTCCCATATACTCTTCCAGAGCTGAAGAGATATTAAGTAGCTCCAAAACTTTCCTCATGCCCAGACCTTATTACTCAAAAATGTTCCTTGGCCTCCATTATCATCAGCACAAAGTTCAACTTTTCACCTCTCCCTCTGCAATCTGGTCTCAACCTACTTTCCAGACTCATCATTCACTAATGCCTTCTCTTGCTGTTAAATTGAACTAAACCATGTGCCCCACTTTCCTCACATATCCTATATTTTCTCACCTCCCATCTTTGCTCACATAATCCTCCTTCCCCTGGTGCTACCTGTCCCTAAGTCTGCAGACATTTAGATGACACGATGTACATGACCACTGTTAACCTAGTTTCTGAGACAACATAATAGGCTCTCAATAGATGATGGATGCTATTCACTCAATCCTTCATATTTTGTTCATTCATTTGTGGATCTCTTACTCTGTTCTAAGCAAGGTTCTGGTTAACTTTAGGGTCAATAAGAACAGAATGACTACATAATTTGTAGGTATTGTACAAAATGAAAATTCAGACTGTGTTATAAAATAAGAATTTCAAAACAGTGATAACAGTGCTTTAGAAGCACAGGGCTCTTCTAACTACATATCCCTATGTGACTACACAGACTGCATACCCATAAGACTAGCCCTGAATAAGACACAGACTTTATGAGCTCCCCGACCCAAGGAAGCTTGGGTTGGGGCTAGACAGGCAAGCAAAAACAATCACTATATAAGTGCTGTGAAATGTGTAAGCACGGATGCTGTGGGAACATGGTGATGGAGTACTCAACCCACACTAGGGTAAAGATGGTGAGTGGGAGGGAGTTGAGAAAATCTTATGGAAAAAGGCCATGCCTAAACTCAGTTTTGCAGTTCATACTGGAGTTGGAAAGGCAAGAAAGAGGGAGTAGCAACAGAAGGGTCCCTCAAGAAATGAAATAATCCAGTGCAAGGGACAGGAAATCAGAAATGTGTCCAAATCTTACTAATCCTTTAAGGCAATGATTTTCAAACTTTTTGAACATGAATTACAATAAGAACTGTATATTTTGACCTAGGACACAAACTGAATCAAAAATTCCAAAAAGCAATACTCATCCTTGCAATGTGCAGTCTCTCATCTCTTTCTTAATAAATTTATGACCCGCAATCTGAAGAGCCCTGCTTTAAGGGCTGCCTCAAATGTCACCTCCTTGGCAAACCTCCTGATCTCTTTAGGCCCTAGCCATTTGAACTCCTGCAGGGGTCCTCTCTTGACACTTTGCTTTCTAATGTCTGTGATATGCCATGTGTCTCCTGTTAGATTATAGCTTGAAGGCCCCTTCAGATGCTCTGCAAATATTAGGGTCTGATAAATGTTTACTGAGTGACAGGGCAAGCAATCCATTACCTTCCTCAATCCTCAGATCTGCCATCTTTCTTATGACTACCAGTGCTTTGTATTGTTCTCATTTTCCACCATTTTAAGAAACTGGGCTCTATTTTATTAATCTAATAACAAATTGTGGTTCTAGCATCCTAAGACTTTCTACTGCCAAAGCAGTCTCTCTAACAGGTCTTTTTTACTTAAAGAGAAATTACTCTTGCCTTTGCAGGTTTTAAAGCATTTCAATGATAGTAACCTTAGTTTTTTATAACCCCCAAGGTCCAGGAATTTTTACATGCATTTTATTATAACATTATTAAATCAACCTGTGAATCAAGTAACATTGTTATGACCATTAGTTCCCATAAGTTCAAACAGACTTAAATGTGTCTGATCCAAAGGCCATACTCTCTCCATGATGTTAGTTAAATTAAAATAGTGACAAATTTTATCTACTGATGCACATTTGGCCGATAAAGGGCCAGATGGGCCCAGCAGCCAGCAAGTGATTCTAGGCATGGCAGTAACTTTGTTAGAAGTCTTGTGGTAAATCACAGCTCCTTACTTTCTGGGCTTTGTGTGAGGCCCAACTTCCTGCCTCCCTCACTGGCTTGGCATTGATGTCCTTCCCTGATATCTTCTCATGAGCACTGAGCTATTTCCAAACCTACACTGGATATGTCACATCAGATTCTAAAGGTTAGCCATTCTTTTTCTGTCACTTATTTGTTGTTATGTGGAAGTGGTCTGTTTCATTGTCCCTTCGGGGACAGGAGCAAGAAAGTATTTCCTTGTTTTCCTGGGAGTCATGTAAAGGATTTAATATAAGTTAGAATTAAGTCCAAATGTTTTCAGAGATTTTCCCTTGGCACATTGGCTTACACTTACTGTTAGGTTCCAGCACCAGCCAAGGTCTGAGGGGAGTTTGTGGGGTGGCAGGTAGCTGAAAGAATACTCACAAGACCATAGGTAGTGGGACATGGCTTATTCAGCAGCTCCCTCACACTGTCGGTGCTGCTCTTATACACCTTACAGACAATAGTGGCTCAGAGGCAGGCAATGAGCACCCCCCATGTGATGGCTATAAAGCTGTGATTGTATAATGCACAGGATTATGCGCCTGTGCTCCAATACCGCTGTGTCACGCTATGCCGGATGTGTACCTCCGCCTGTACTTGACTGCAGTGCAGCCATTGTTCTTAGTCTTACTTAGACCTCTTCCATCACAGAGGCCATGTATGCACACTACCTAGGTCTGCCAAGGCAGAGACAGCTCTTCAATGTCTCTACCTCACCTGTACACTTGAGACAGGAAGTCTCTTGTAGAGTAAACCCAGAGTATGAGAACATTATGAACAGGAAATACTATGAAGGCTCATTTCTAACCTATAAGAAGAAAATGTTTGCCAGAAGACAGTGTGGTGAAGTGGGAGGAGCCTGAATTGGGAGCAGAAGGCCTAAACAATTGCAAAATGAAATGTTGTATATGGAAGTGCTTTGTGAGCTTTTTATAGCAACACCAACAGAAAGAATCAAGACTTATTTTTGACTCCTGATACTGAAAGGTAACTTTCAGCTGGGTCGACTCCCTCATTTGAGGAAGGTGAAACTCAGAGAAGTCACGGCTGCCTAGAGCTAAGCCCAGGCTGTAGCCCAGACCTTCTATTTATAGAATGGGACCAGGTGTCCCATCATGCAATCATGCACATTTTTCCTGGGGATTAGTTATGTGTACCTCTTATTTCTCAGGCCACACTTTTTTTCTATTACCCAAGATCTCATGTTAAAATAAACCTTTCACTGGATTCAGGATACTTTAGATACTTGGGGCTCCGATTCTAAGAGAACTTGGAGTAAGCAAGGCCACTCCCAAGCTCCCAGGTGAGGGTCCATGTCTATGTCCTCTGTAGATCAAGACCTACATGGATCCATGTCTAGGCATTCTCTGGTTCTGGTGGGGCCTCAGGGTCCTCCCTGCCAGTGCTTTAATAATGCCAACAGTTCTATTCTGATGAGGTCTCAGGGTCCTCCCTGCCAATCCTTTAATAATGCCAACAATTCTATCTCTTCCCGGAAGCCAGTGACCTGCCTTAGCAGATACCAGCTCCTCTGTGAAATAATTCGTTTAGATCCATGAGTACTTCCAGTGTTAAAATCCACAGAGACCAAAAATATCCTCTGTCTTGCACAGTTACTGTTTCCTACATGGATTAATTTAAACCAACCCCACAGGATCTATAGTGACAGATCTTAACATGGAGCCCAGCCTTGCTTCATGGACCTGTGAGCTGTGACCCCATCAGAAGGGTGCTGAGCTTGATTTAATTTTCTGCTGCTGCCATCTTAAAATTCTTGACAATTTTTTTTAACAAGGGGCCCTGCATTTTTACTTTGCACTGAACTCCACATATTATATAGGTGGTTCTGCATGGAGTTGAAGCTATCATGTATTCTGAAAATGCCACACATAACCTCTGGCTTTCCTCTGCTCTCCCATGCTGAAAACAACTTGATATGTGTGGGTTGGGGTGGGGGGGATAACTATACAAAGTTCTCACAGTATCATTCTTCCATGACTTATGAATCTTCAGAGAAATGGGTTTCCATAGTGGAAAATATTCAGAAAGGCACCAAATTTTTCATTGTGGACTAAATATGAATTATTAATGTTGCATTTTCTAAATAATTTATCATAAAGTATCTCATGGATTCTAATTCAGAGTGTGTGAGTGTCTACTACCTGTCTGGCCTTTTATATGAATGTTTTATTCATTACAACTTCTTTACTAAAGTTCCAGTTACCAACACCATCAACTTGTTCATCCAAAAAATATTTGTGCCAGGCATTTTTCTAGGTTTTTGGAGATAAAACAATAAACAAAAAAGACAAAGACATTAACAAATGTTTGCTGTGTAAGTGCTTTTCTAGACATAGAAGAATACAAAATGAAAAATAAATGGCTTCTGTTCTCAAGAGGCATGTACTCTAATAGGAAGAAAGATGAAAATAATACAAGATATATAGATCCGTAAGTACTGAATGAGATATTCAAATTAGAGATGAAAAGGAGGGCTTTCAGAGGAAGGAGAGAGGAAGAAAGTGACTAACCTGTTTTATAACTGGATAGAAAAATTATCAGATTTGTACATAAAGTGTGACATTTGACATTGAAAATCTTCACACTTTATGCAGAAAAATGTTGATTAAAATGGAAGCTGATCAAAACTTCAGATATTGAATTTGCTATAAACAATGATCATGAAAATACAGCCTTGTAGAAACTTAAGTTGGAAATGCTGCTTTACAAAGACTATCTATGGGGTCAATTAAGTAGCGAGACAATTCAGTAGATGTCAGTCCTTAGATCAAGCAAGAAGAAAATGCTGAATTATAAACAAATTACTAGCCCTCTTTTCGGAAAACAACTGATTCATCCATATAAGAAAAGTGAGAGGTTGGAGATTTGATACTAGAAAGTACATGGAACTCAGATTTAATTGGGAAACTGTCATGAGACTGTGAATGATTTGATGGAAGGTGAATGAGATGCAGAACTGCTGGGTTGCACAAATCCAGAGAACATCATTCATATGAATTTCCTTTGTGAATGGTGAGTGCAATACAAATGATACCTCTAGGATAGTGCAACACAGCATCGGTGACCATAAATGAGCAAACCTGAGACTGCCATGTTTAATTCTGAGAAACAGTCAGGTTGGAATGGCCAAGATAGAAAGGTAAATCAGATGGCCACACTACTGTCGAACAGTGATCTGAAAGCAGGGAAGATCTTCAGATGACACAGTGTAAGTGCAAATGTGATGTGGGTCACCCACAGAGAGGAGGAGCATTCATTCCAGCCTTGTTTTATAAGGGAAACATGTCTCTGGTCCATTCATTCTGGGAACCCAAATCTTGAGGGTTATTACCTATTGGTGTCTACCTGCTGCAGATACATTTTAAGAATAATAACTTACGGGAGGTTTTGATTTGGCCTTCAAAAAAAAAAAACTGCATCAAAGCAGTTTAATGAGAATGACTTATGTAATATCATAATATGAGTTCTAATGCAGAGCCCATGCCAGTCCTAGGTTGGACATTCACTTTGTTTGGACAGGATTCAAACTTTGTAAACAAAAAAAAAACTTACTTTTCTCAGCTGATAACATGGAGAAGAAGGTTAAGAGACTTTATTTACTAGAGTTTTTGGGAAAATTAAATTAGGTAATGCATATAAAGTGCCAAACAGAGATCCTGCCAAATTGTTATTCAATAAATGTTAGCTGTTTTTATTATCTTCATTTGCTAACAACTAAAGTACTTGAATATAAACACACATATGCAAAAGAGTGTGTATGTCTATATATATATGCACATGCATACATACACATTTATCACAATGCACACACCCAGGACACTCCAAAACCTTCTCTCAGGGAGTAAGCAGGAAATCAAACAATTGGATTGACTAAGACAAGTAACTGTCATCATCCTGTATTTGATCACTCTCTACTCTTCATCAGTACACCTGCCTATACTGAATTGATGTTTCTTTGAATGAGAAAAGAAAATTATTTATAATAATAAAAGAGAGCTCTTAGTTTTCCCATATGTAGTTGTTGAAAATTTCTAAGTAAAGTCATCATTAATTATTTGTTCTCAGCACTAGCTGGTATTTCTGTCTTAAAGCTCAGAAATATGCAAATCAAGAATTTATTGAGTCCACACTTCCCACAAAGTACAACATCAAAAAGTGCCTAATGCAATGTTTTGGTTTGTCAATGGGTTAGTTGGTTGGTTTCTGTTTTTCTTACTTGAGAAATATTAAGACAACTGTGGCTATTGATGAAAGAAAAACAACCTTGAAGTGAGTACTACCTGAGTAAATCTCTCCTGGACAGGAATGCTAAACCTAACTACCACTTACTATATAGTAGCCTGGTTCTGCTATTTAGACCCCTTAAGCTTCATTTCTAGTATTAGAAAAGTGCTTTGTAATCTCTTAAGTGTTTTATTACTATTACTACTCTTATTATTAACTAGAATCCAATCAAAAATAGTTCTAGAATGTCTTGAAGGCATATTAGCAGATGAGAAAAAAAATATATATATATATACACACACACACACACACCAGAAGGTAATCAGAGAGTAGAGGCAGTTTTCAAAGAGAGCAAATTAAAAAACTATATATCCAGGATTTATTTCCAGAGGATGAAATTTGTGCTTCTAGAGGGTGATGTTGCAGCTGGAGTCTCAGAGGTGATCATCAGAAATGTCAAAAAAGGGCAACAATACAGAGAGGTCACAGAGGGATCACAGAAAGAGGGCTCAAGGTCTACCTGGGGACCTTCTGTTAGGATGGTGCAAAGACTTAGAAGCATCATCATATTGCAAGTGACAAAGACTTTTCACAGAAATCAATTTAGTGTGAAAGAAAAGCTCCATCTGGCAGCCAGAAAATTCAGCACTATGAAAGGTGTTGCTTGCAGACACAAGGGACATCCTGTGTGTCCTAGACCTGCAGGGAGGGTCAGAACATTAAATAGGAGGTTACTAAAAGCAATGATTGGAACCAAATAAAACCATATATTAAACGCTGAAGTCTTACTTATTTGTGAGGTCTAAAGAAAAACATTCATGTATTTTTGAACCATAAACCAAGGCAAAGTTTTTTTGTGTAGTTTTATTTTTTTAATTGCTTTGTAAGTGCACATACAGCAACAATCCAATTTAGTGAAACAGTCCTTGAAGCAGGTGCTACAGAATTATAGGTGTTTCTTTTCTTTATTCCTCCCATTCACTTGTTGAGATAGTTTGGCCTATTCAGGCAACTTAAATGCCCATTAACAGTGCTTTTTGAAGTAAAGGGGGCTATATCCATCCCTTGTCCTGGAGTTGGTGAAATGAACTAACAGCCAGCAGCTACTTCCCCACCTTCCATAAGCTCTTCAATAGCCACCACAAGTAAACAAACCCCAAATAATTCTATCAGCTTTGGCAGTAAGTTTGTCCTTAATTGTACCGGGAATAGGGACCCTTGCTTTTGGTCCTCCTAGGTGCTGTTTCTGCTAATCATAGATGTACAAAGAAGCCTGCTATAAAGAGCCAACCCTAAGGACAGTATTTGCAAATTTGCTAAGACTGTGCCCTGTGATTAACCCATCAATATACAGCCAAGAGTAAACAGCCTTTTCTTTAGACATAATTTCAGTCATTGTGTGTCCACCAGAGCCAAAAAGAGGATTTAACTCAAGGGGAACAGAATTTAATTGCCTCTTGTCACAAGACACATTTTGATTCTTTTAAAGCCACTTCCTTCCTCCTTGTGAGTGAATCACAGTTATTTCAAAGAGATTTTGGCAACTGGCAAATTCTGGGTTGGCACCCTTTAATTGGTTGCTTTCATTTTCTGCCTACCCCACCTTTCCATGGCAGCCATATCCTTCAAAGCTGTGTGGTTTCTAGAAAGAACAGAGACTTTATCAGCAAAATGACAAATTCCCCTCGTTCCATTTGCCGATTATGTGCCTTTGGGCAAGTTACATAATTTCTTGGTCACAATTTCTCATCTGTGATGTGGGGATGAAAGAAATCCAGCAGGATCTTTGGGAAGATTCTAAATAATTTAGTTAAAGGTATTAACCTTGTTCGGTATAGCAAATAAGAATTTTAATCCGCAAACTGAAAAGTGTTTAAATGCAAGCTTATTTTTCTATGACTCAATTCAAACTTATTTTTCTATAACTCAAATCAAAATCTACTTGTGTATCTTTAATCTGCCGACAGGCAGAGACTTAATCAATTTGGTTATCAGTCCCATCCCCCAACTTCCTCAGGGTTTACCTGATTTCTGAGGACAGATTATGCTAAGCTAAACAACAGGTTCAGGGACAGGTCAGTGGGGCCTAGGGGAGGCGAAGAGGGCTGTTACCCACCTGAACAGGTACATGTTTGTTGGTTTTGTGCCTAACCAGTCTTTGGTTCAGTGTAGGTCCCTGCTGAATCACCCCTCCTTCTCCATCCACGATCCTTGGTGACCAGGGCCCTCTCAGATAATCCCAGTGTCCTGCTCTGGAGTGAATGTGCTGTTGCCCTCATGGCCCATGAGCTATAGAAACCATGTGGGATTACCATAGTCCTGCATCAAATTCAAGCTTCTCTCTGGCTCAATTTTCTGCTCCCATATCATCATGAGCAGTAGCAGTTTTCAGAGCCTCTCAGGCCTCTCACACTAGACATTCTACACATCTTTCCATGTGAGAGTCTTGTTTCACTGGCCTCCATTCAAGAATGGAGCTCTGGGTCCTGCCTGCAGTTGAGGGCTCCAATTCACCAACATAGTGACCTTTCGAGCTTCCTCTGTGACTGTCACCTCCTTCATGCAGCCCACTGCCTTCTTTATTCCAATAAGCTGTAAATAGTTTGGGGGCATGAAAAATAGATCTGATTCATCTCACATTTTCTGTGCTATGTATCTTCTCAGAGCCTAGGCTTCTGAAATTCAAGGCTTTTCTCTGCTTCTAGTGTAATATGTGTTAATGTCTATTATCTAGCCACCTAAATAAGGGAGGGATTATAAAATAACTGCAAATATTGGGAGGAAAAAATCCCATAATATTTCAGAATACTATTTCACTATATGACCTTTAAATATAATGATAATGTTAATAATGATGGGACATTGTTATTGACTACTTTATGAATTCCTAATAAGAAATAATGTGTGGATTACTTCAGGCCTTGATAAGAAGGTCATAAGAAATTTTTTTTAATTTATAGAATGTTAAAATTGGAAAGATCTTAGAGATCATTAGTGCATACTTTGGTTCCAAATCTGTTATCACCAGTAATCCCTTAAAAGTCTTTTCTCTCTATAAAGTGGACACTGTCTTGAAAAATCATATCTGAAGACAATTTGTGCTATCAGTTGCTTTATTTCCTTGTTATTGATCAAAATACCTATATCGCCTATTGGTCTTTTAATTCAGCATGAGAGAGCCTTTTAGAGTTGGGCCTAGGCCACATATGCAAAGGATTACTGGTCAAAGCTGAAGTCCAAGAGAGACATACAAAAGCTGCTCTCATGCCCTCTGACACCTTATGTGGCCCCTGTTTACATACTGACCACTCTGCACAACTCCTCTAGAAACACCATTGAATGTTTTCTGCTCTTGTTTTACAGCTTGTGACCTTTCCCCTGGCATAAGATGCCGACCTTCCTATAACCATCTCCTTGGCTGGGTCCCTAAGCCCTCTCTTCCCTGACTTGCTTAGAAGTGGTTGAGCAAAAATTTGAACATGGTAACTCTGACTCCACAGCTCTTGAGTTTATACAATTTTTCAAGAGGATGCTATACAGCATCCCAAATAACGTAATATAATTCCCGTCCTGTTATTAAGTTCCTAGACAGAATTTAGAACTTGAAATCTTAATTTAAAGTTAAATTCTCTTTCTTGGTTAAAAGAAACAATGATAGCAGGGGAGGGGCCAAGATAGCTGACTAGAAGCTAATTGTGTGTGCTGCTCTCACAGAGAGAAAAAAGAGTGGCGAGTAAATACTGGATCTTCAACTGGAACATCCAGTGGACACATTGGGATTCATGAAGGAATCACTTCAACCTACAGAGGTCAAGAGGAGCAACACAGGACTATTGTCCACCAAGGAGTGGCATGAGCCAGGGGAGTCTCCTGCACTGTGGGAAAACAGTGAGTGAGAGCCCCCAGGGACCCATACTCCTGCCCTGGACCTTTGCAACCCTGGGATCAGGAGATCCTTTTATGAGCTCACCCACCAGGCCCTTCAGATGACATGGAGAGCTATGCGGATTCTGGGCAGATCCACTACTTAGGCACATGCAGAGTCCCAGGAGCCTCGGATCCCCAGGCATGCTGGCATTAGTGGCTGCAGCTCTGGCAACAGGAGTTTAGTCTGCCTTGCACACTCCCAGGAAAGGGGAATCCAGGGGGCTAAAGCAGTACTGGACTGCAAGCCTTGCCTCCACTGTACCCGATACGATAAGGCCCACTGGCCTGGGACTCCAGCCACCCTCCAAACAGGCTCTTGGGCCAGTAGCAGCTCTGCACTTCCCTGGGAGAGAGCTTCCAGTGGGAGAGACAGGCCATCATTTTTGTTGTCTTGCAACCCTCATCTCATCACTGTTGCCTTCAGGCTCTGGAGGATACGGCTGAATAGGGACTGGCGCAGATCCCTCATGGAACAGTGTAGATGCCTCATGGAAAAGTGGCCAGATTGTTTTATACATGGGGTTCCAATCTTGCTTCTCCTCACTGGACAGGACCTCCCGACTTTGGACCCCAAACATGCCTTCCTGGGCTGTGAGCTGATAGCAGTTCCTTGGAGAGGGCTCCCAGAGGCAGAGGCAGAGGCAGGCTGCCATCTTTGCTGCCCTGCAGCCCTCGCTGTTACCCTCAGGCTCTGGAGTTTGTGTGGTGATTGCAGACTGGCACAGATTCCCAGTACAGTGCAGCCGCCCTGTAGAAAAGTGGCCTGACTGTTCTCCATGCAGCTGTCCATTTTCACTTCTCCTCCCTGGACAGGGCCTCCCAACCAGGAACTGCAGCACACCTACCCTTCTCCTGCCTGAACACTTCAGTCAGAGGTGGCTCTGCAGTTCTCTGAGGAGGAAATCCCAGAGCCACCCACAGCCCCCTTGCAGGTGCAGCTGCAGTGACACCACCCTAATCACTCTGGACTGGGGAAGCAACAAAGGGCCTAGTTGCTATTCTGGCACCTCTAGCACACTACAGCCACCATACCACAGTTTCTCTTTCCTGTGAGCCTCCATCCTGCCACTCTTCACCACGAAGGGCCCCCAGTTCAGGATCACAGATCAGCCACCCTGTGGCAGGCCAATTCTCCCTGACAATAACACAGACAGGCCTGCATAGCACCCCAGCTACACAAACAAATTTCCACAGCACTGCCTTAACATTGAGCAAATATTTAACCTAGGGAAATTGGTGCCCAAACATCAAAGCTAGAAATGAAACGTATGGTCAGTAGGATCCTTGCATGGGTTTCTCCCTTGTGGAGCCAGCCAAAATAATAGAGACAGCCTTACATTCCTAGTGCCAGGACCCATCTCAGGTTGACAAAATCTGAGATAAGTCAAGGTAACAGAGGCAGCTGTCTGAATAGATTCATTGGAGAGCCTAAGGCAGCTCTCCAGACCAAGCTGTAAAGGAGATAAGATAGAAATAATCACTCTGGTACCATAGTAGACAGGCCTTGAAGGTAATGGGGCCCTTTTAATTGGATTTAGCAAGGATTTTTTCTTGTTGCCTCTGTACTTCTAGTTGAAACAAAATTAGTTACCAATAGACTTAGGCAAATGCTATACTGCACGTAGGCACAAACCCCAACCTATATAAGCACTAAGAAAATTGTAACGCTTTGGGTTGGTCTGGTGGAATTATCTCCGGCCTTCTCCCTGTGTCTGGTTACAGTAATACATTTCCTTCTTTCCTAGTTTGTCTGCTTCTCGTTATTGGGCCTCGAGAAAATGCAGCCGGACCCAGTTTGGTTCAGGGAACAACCCCACCCATGGCTGAGCAGACCCACTGGTCGTAGCTCTGAGTTTCCCTGGGAAGGGGCTCCAGGGGGTCACTGACAGCCCCTCTTCCACTGCCACTGCCACAGCAGTGAGTCTGTCCCTGGGGAAGGAACAAAGAGCCTGAGAGGCTCACCTGTGCTTCCAGCATACCACAGTCACCATCCGAACAGGAGTGCAGTCTCTCTTCCCTGTGAGCCCTCAACCTCCTTCTCCTCAACAAGCAGAGCCCCAGGCCCAGGCCAGCGGCACAGCCATCCCACTCCCTGGCTGAACATTCCCAGTAGCATCAGCTCTTCCTTTCTCTGAGGTGGAACTCCCAGAGGCAACTGAAAGCCCCTCTGCCACTGCCACTGCCACTGCAGTGGTCCTACCCTTGCTGCCCTTGGGCTAGGGAAGGAGCAAAGACCCTGAGTGCTTTAACCACACTTTTAGCAAGCTGCAGTTGCCCTAAGGAGAAAAGGATAGTCTGTCTCCCACGTGATACCTCCACCACCACGCTCACCCCCACCACCCCACTTGTCAGGGCCCCCATCCCTCACCACTTGGGCCCACAGGGCAGCTGCCCCATCCTAGGCCAATTCCACTGATTGACAGCAGATCCACATCTCTCTGGGGTGGAGCCCCAAGAGACGAGTGAAAGGTCCTCTGCCACAATCACTCTCAAGGCTCCTTTCTTAGCAGGGGAGCTGCTGCCTCCAAACTGCAGAGGGAATATAAAGCCTGAGCTCTCCCCGGAGCTGCAGTGGGCAGCCCAGGAGTGCCAAGCCACGATCTTCAGCCAGCACTCGAGTGGGAGAGGAACCCACACATTCACAGCACTGAGAGGGAGCGTGGTTGCAATCGTGAGGAAATACAGAGGAGCCACATGGCTGAACAACAGCCTACCTACTGGATCACAGCCGAAACTTTAACACCAAAAACACTTCCCTAATAAACACACCCTGTGAAACCATGAACAAGAATTCAGCTACACATAAAGGCCCTGCATAAAGCCATGGCCCTCTAAAAACATCCAGAATAGAAGTCTACTGACTGTACTCAATTTATACCACAGTTAAGGGAACACCAGCCCACACAGATGAGAAAGAACCTGCTCAAGAATTCTGCCAGCTCAAAACCCAGTGTTTTCTTTCCTCCAAACAACCACACTAGTTCCCCAGGCATAGTTCTTAACTGGGCTGAAATGGCTGAAATTACAGAAATACAATCCAGAACATAGATAGGAATAAAGAGCATCAAGATTCAGGAGAAAGTCAAAACCCAATCCAAATAATCTAAGGATTATAATAAAATGATACAGGAGCTGATAGATGAAATGGCCATTATAAAAAGAACCAAACTGATCTGACCGAGCTGAAAAACACTGCGAAAATTTCATTATGCAATAACAATTATTAACAGCAGAACAGACCAAGCTAAGGAAAGAATCTCAGTGCTCAAAAACTGGCTGTCTGAAATACTTTTGTCAGTCCGACAAAAATAAAGAAAAAAGAATAAAAAAGAATGAATAAAACCTCTGAGAAATGTGGGATTACGTAAAGAGACCAAATATATGACTCACTGACATCCCTGAAAGAGATAGGGAGAAAGCAAGTAACTTAGAAAACATTTTTCAGGATGTCATTCATAAAAACTTCCTCACCCTTACTAGAAAGACCAACATTCAAACTCAGGAAATGCAGAGAACCCCTGTGAGATACTGCACAAAGAAACCAGCCCCAAGACACATAATTATAAGACTATCCAAGATCAAAATGAAAGAAAAAACATTAAAGGCAGCTGGAGAGAAGGGGGACAGGACACCAACAAAGGGAAGTCCATCAGGCTAACAGCAAACCTTTCAGCAGAAACCCTAAGCCAGAAGAGACCAAGAACCTATAT
Source organism: Macaca nemestrina (assembly GCF_043159975.1). Taxonomy (NCBI): domain Eukaryota; kingdom Metazoa; phylum Chordata; class Mammalia; order Primates; family Cercopithecidae; genus Macaca; species Macaca nemestrina. Next base: position 20,984,648 of record NC_092125.1, on the reverse strand, counting down.
TCAGCATACTTAAAGAAAAGAATTTCCAACCAAGAATTTCATACCTAGCCAAACTAAACTTCTTAACTGATGGAGAAATAAGATCCCTTTCAGACAAGCAATTGCTAAGGGAATTTGTTACCACCAGACCTGCCTTATAAGAGGTTCTGAAAGGAGTGGTAAATATGAAAAGGAAAGCCCATTACCAGCCACTCCAAAAGCACACTTACATAGATCAGTGACACTATAAAGCAACACACATATAGGTCTGCATAATAACCAACTAACAACAAGATGACAAGATCAAATCCACACATATCAATACTAACCTTGAATGTAAATGGGCTAAACGTCCCAATTAAAAGGCACAGAGTGGAAACGTGGGTAAAGGAGCAAGACTCAAGATTATACTGTCTACAAGAGATCCATCTCACATGCAATGACATAAAACACATGCATGTGTATGTTCATGGCAGCACTATTCACAATAGAAAAGACATGGAACCAACCTAAATCCCCATCAATAGCATACTGAATAAAGAAACTGTGGCACATATACACCATCGAATACTACACAGCCATGAAAAAGAATGAGATCATGTCCTTTGCAGTAACATGGATGGAGATGGAGGCCATCATCCTAAGAAAAGTAACACAGGAACAGAAAACCAAATATTGCATGTTCTCACTTACAAATGGGAGCTAAACAAAAAGAACACATGGACACAAAGAGTGGATCAACAGACACTGGGGCCTACTTGAAGGTGGATGCTAAGAGGAGGGAGAGAATCAGAAAAAATACCTATTGGGTAGTATGCTTATTACCTGGGTAATGCAATAATTTATACATCAAACCTCCATGACATGCAGTTTACCTATATAACAAAGATAATGTTTGTTTGGATGCTAGCTTTTTAGGGTAACTTTTATTTTAGGTTCCGGGGTACATATATAGGTAGGTACCATGTAAAAAAAAGTTACCCTAAAAAGCTAGCATCCAAAAAGAATGAAGTCTAAAGTTTTTCCCCTCCTTCATTCCTTATTCTGCTGGGTCTCAGCCATAACTCTGTTAATTTCTCCTCTAACCTCTCTTTTCATCCCCTTTAAAGTTTCCTTGCATTTCATTTTTATCACCTCTGTGGCAGCTTCTCCAATTCTAATTCCTTTCTCTATTTCTGCACTCCACTAATATTCTTGTTGTAAACAAGTGAACAATATCATGTCTTCTGCACGAGACTTCAACTGAATGTATCTCAAATGTCCTTGAGGAAAGAAGGGCTGCTTCTATTCTCTGAATTCCCCTTAGCTATTTCCCTTCTCCCATTACAAAGCTGTGGATTAGATATTTCTGGACTTCAGAAGCTCATCCACTGCCCCTCAGGTCATAACACATAGGCCATCCTACTCCAACATCTTCTATGGGAGAATGGCCCTTAATGAGGTATTTAGCTGCTGGAAAACTAGTTACATGCACATCATCAGAGAGATATTATGAAAAAGGAGAGAGGATGAGCTATGATATGAGAACCCCTGGATATGGACTTTGACTCAACCATTTCATAATAGCTGTTTATCCTTGAGAATGTCAGTTAATACTTCTCAGCTTTAATTTCTTCACATTAAGAAAAATAAAGCACAATAACAAATCTGCCTTATCTACTTCACTAGTGCATTATTAGGATTTGGGTTGTGCAGTGTGACAGAAAACCTAACACAACAGTGGCTTAAATGGCAAACACTCCTAATTCTCATGTAGAAGTTCAGGTAGGTGGTCCAGGGATGGTGTGATGGCTCAGCGATCATCAGACTTGAGCTCTTTCTAACATGTTATCTTACCATCCCCAGTGTGCAGTTTTCATCTCATGATGTAAGATGGTTGCACCTGCTCCCAGTGATATCTGCCTTCTGGTTACAGCTGGGAAGAAAGAGCAGAGGAAATAGATGACCCTGCCTATAAGGACACTATTTTGAAAGCTAAAAACAGGAGAGGACCATCAGAGAAAATGGTAACATAAGCACCTTCACAAATTCTCTTCTACAAAACAGCTATGTGATAACTTGCGAAATTGTCAGAATCACCTTTTTCAGAACTCTGGAAACTAACCAAAGGCTTTCAGCAATCCAGGAAGCATTTATTTAAGAAAAGCAACAAAATCTCCATAAGAACCATAAGCTTTGTGACATTTTTAACTTTCCCTAGTCTCATTCCCCTATCTCCAGCTTCACAGTAGCCATGAAAACTAGCAGCCTGCATTTACAGTGAAAACTGGCAGCCTGGAACCCACTGGAGGAAGCAGCATAGAGCTGGAGTGACCGCAACGTCTCATTCCCAGAGAATTGCCATTATTTAACCTATCCAGTGCTTCCCTGGAGGACCCCACTTGTAAAGCTGTCTGTATTTGACATCACTCAGAGCTGTTCTGTATAAAAAGCCTTTTCCCTGTGCTCCTTGGTTAGAAACAATTATAGGTAATTATTTAACTTGCAGCTCCCTAAGGCAGTGGATTATAATTGGAGCAAACAATAGACTAACTGAGAATCTCCAAAGGAAAAGTTGGGAAATAAGATGTCCATGGAAGCTTTGAAAGTCTCTGATGACATGTTCTGGGGAATATAGAAGGGCACGTGCATGTGTAGGACCATGCACATACCCAGGGTTGTGGGCATGCTCATGAAAGACTTGATAAGGCCCTAAGCTCTCATTTTAGCTCTGAGCAAGCAGGAAATGAAGGCTAAGCTGAGTTGCCAGCTACCTACCTAAGTGTTGAAAGCATGATCCAACATGCAAACAGAGCCCTTTCGTAGAAACTAGAAGATTGGTTTTGCCTGTTTAAGAAAATTCCTGCCTAGTCATCAGGTGACCACTAAACCAAGCAGAGATTCAGTGGCCACACAGTGAAGAATACAGACTTTACAGAATTCATTGTGAAAAGTTAGTAAACAAACAACAACTTCTAGAACAAACAGCACCAATTTTTTAAAATCCTGTGTATGCCAGGAGGCAGGGATCTGATTTCCACAGTTTTACCACATCATATTATGTAAGACACCTAGTTTTCAACAAAAAGGGGTATAAGGCATACAAAGAAACATGAATATATTACCAATAAATAAGAAAAAAGCAATCAATAGAAATTATCTCTGAGGAAATCCAGACATTGCACTTACTAGACAAAGACTTTAAATCAGCTATTTTAAATATTTTCAAGAAACTAAAGGAACCCATGTCTAAAGAACTAATGAAAAGCAAGAGAATGGTGCCTCATCAAGTAGACAATGTCAAAAGAGATAGAAATTATTAAAAAGAACCAATAGTACTTCTGAGGTTGAGAAGTATAAAAACTGAAATGAAAAATTGGCAGGGCACAACGAGTTCATACCTGTAATCCCAGCACTTTGGGAAGCTGAGGCGAGTGAATCACTTAGGGTCAGGAGTTCCAGACCAGCCTGGTCAACATGGTGAAACCCCGTCTCTACTAAAAATACAAACATTAGCCCGGTGTGGTAGCAGGCGGCTGTAATCTCAGCTACTCAGGAAGCTTAGGCAGAAGAATTGCTTGAATCTGGAAGGCGGAGATTGCAGTGGGCCAAGATCACACCTGCCACTGTACTCCAGCCTGTGTGACAGCAAGACTCTGTCAAAAAAAAAAAAAAAAAGAGAGAAAGAAACATCTATTAGGTGGGCTCAACAGCAAATTTGAGCAGCCAGAAGGAAAAAAAAACAAAAACAAAAAACCATTAACTTGAATATGGGTCAATTGAGATTATCTAGTCTGAAGAATAGGAAAAAAAAGAATAAGGAAAATGAACAGTCTAAAAAACCCGTGGGATAGCATCAAGTTCACTGACATACACAAAAGAGAGTAGAACAAAAAAAGGAAAGAAAGGATATCTGAAGAAATAATGGCTGAAAACTTCCCAGATTTTGATGAAAACCATTAATCTACACATCCAAGAAACTCAACATACTCCACATAAGATAAACATCAAAAAACCCATACGTCATAATCAAACCATCAAATGACTGAAAGAATTCTGAAAGCAGCGACAGAAGTGACTTTTCACATACACAAGAGATTCTCAATAAGATTAACAACTGATTTCTCATCAGAAACAATGGAGGATAGAAGGCAGTGAGGTGACATATTCAAAGTGCTGACAAACTTAAGAAAAAAAAAAAGGCAAAACTATTAAACAAGAAGTCCATATCCAGCAGACCAGTAAAGGTGTTTTTCAAAAATGAAGGAGAAATTAAAACATTTGCAAGTAAATAAAAACTGAGATAATTTATTATTAGCACACCTGCCCTACCAAAAAACACTGCAGTGTTTCCTTTAGGCTGAAATGAGAGGATGCTAGACAGTAGCTTGTTTGTTTGTTTGTTTGTTTTTCCCCAAGACTGAGTCTTGCTCTCTTGCCCAGGCTGGAGTGCAGTGGCATGATGTCTGCTCACTGCAACCTCCGCCTCCCAGGTTCAAGCAATTCTCCTGCCTCAGCCTCCCAAGTAGCTAGAATTACAGACACCTGCCACCACACTGGGCTAATTATTGTATTTTTAGTAGAGAGGGGTTTCACCATGTTGGCCAGGCTAGTCTCGAGCCCCTGACATCATGATCTGCCCACCTCAGGCTTCCAAAGTGTTGGGATTACAGGCACGAACCACTGCTCCTGGCTAACAGTAATTTTAATACACATGCAGAAATAAAGTACTAGTAAGGTAACTACATAAGCAAATATAAAACACAATATAAGTCTATGTTTTGTTTGTAGCTCTTTTTCTTCCATTTGACTTAAAAGTCAGTTGCATAAAGAAATAATTATAAATTGTACTGACGGGCAAATAACACATAAAAATATAAATGGTAGAACAATAATATCACAAAGGAACAAGAAAAGATCAGAGCTATATATATTACAGACCGTCTCAACTAAATTGGTATTAATCCAAACTAAATTATTTTTTTAAAAATTATGTTCATTGTAATCCCCAGGACAACCACTAACAGAATAACTAAAAAAAATAGTAAACATTGATAAGGGAATTAAAATGGTACACTAGAAAGTATCTATTTAACAGAAAAGAAGACAGTAATGGAGTAACAAAAAGAGACAGGTAGAAAGTGAAGAATGTCAGATATAAATCCTTTACCAGTAACTATATATATTATAATGCATTAATCATAATTAGTAAGTATAATAATTATATAAAATGTAAATGCATTAAGCACCTCAATTAAAAGAAATTGACAGAACAAATTTTTAAATTATTCAATATTTGTTGTCTAGAGAAAAACACTTCCGATTCAGAGACACAAATAGGTTGAAAGTAAAAGACTAGAAAAAGATGTATCATACAACCAGGAATCAAAAGAGAGTAGAGTGACTGAGCAAATCCAAACAAAACCAACTTTAAGAAAAAATTGTTACTGAAGCCAAAAATTATTGTTAGATTTTCTTCCTCCTGACACCAGATGTGTAGTCTTTTGCAATAACACTTCTTCAACTCTCAAACAACTAAGTGTCCTATAATTCAATTTAGTTCTGACACCAACTACATAGAATTAGCATTAGACTTCACGGGTTTAAGAGCTCAGTCCCACAAAACTGCCCTCACTTTAGACACTAGTCATAGATCCTCAGGTTACCGAGACTTCTTTCTGACATGGCTACAAATTTGGGGTTCCTCATGACCTCCCCCATGACCTCACATTCGGCTCAGTTTTGATAATTAGCCAGAACAACTCTTAGAACTCAGTAAAGTGTTTTTACTTGCTATTCACCAATTATTACAAAGGAGACACATCGGAACAAAAAAATACAACTCTTTGAGGCATGAAAGAGAAACACAGGACAGGGTATGGACAGGGTATGGAGAGGGGAGGCACAGAGTGTCCATGCCACACTGGGCATGCAAATTTGTCAGCTTCTTGATGTGTTCACTAATCTGGAAACTCTCTGAACCTCATCATTTAGACTATTTTATGGAGGTTTCATTACATAGGCACGACTGATTAAATCATAGTCTGTGTTACATTGCTATTGGTGATTAAGTCGGTCTCTAGTCCTTCTTTTCTCCCTGGAGTTTGGAGCGTGGGGCTGAAACTTCTAAAGCTTGGCTGTTCTGAAGTCCAGCTCCCTTCCTGAAGCTATCTAGTGACCTTCCAAGAAGAGTCACCTCATTAGAACAAAAGACAGTTCAATATCTGTATCACTTAAAGAATTCCAAGAGTCTTAGAAGCTCTGTGCCAGAAACTGGGGGCAAAGGCCAAACATCTTTCTTATTATGCCACGGGGACCCTTTATAATCATAAAAATCAACTCATCAAGCAGAGATAACAATCATAAACACCAATACACAACTACTGAAGCAAAAACTCTAGAATGAAAGAGCAAAACAGACACAATTCAATGATAATAGTTAGATATTTGACTACCCAACTTTCAATCATGGATAGAACAAGCAGAAAGAAGATCAACAAGGAAACAGAATACTTGAACACTTATATAAACCAACAAGACCTAATAGACATCTACTGAGCACTCCACCCATCAACAGCAGAGCATACAATCTCCTCAAGTGCACCAGAGCATTATCCAGGAGAAACCATACGTTAGACCATAAAATAAGTCTCAATACATTTAAAAAAAAAAAACTGAAATCATACAAAGTATATTCTCAGACCACAATAGAATGAAATTATAAATCAGTAACAGAAGGAAATGTTGGAAATCCACAATATGAAAAAATTAAACAACACACCCCTAACCAAAAGGTTATAGAAGAAATCACAAAGGAATTACAAAAACTGCACATATCATTTTTTCTCACATTACATTGGCAAGAATTTAGACACATGGCAACACCATGGTCATGTATGGCTTGGAGGCATCTTTATTCTGAAAAGTCATATAAAAAATGTAGCTTATGTTATAGTGGAAGAATAAGGGGATAGATACTGGGGGCTATGTACCAATCTCTGCCACATAGGGTTGCTGTGGGAACCAAATAGAATAATATGTGAGCAAGACCTTTGCCATTCATAAACCATTATACAAATGTGAGTCATTATTATTCCTCATTTGGTCAGGTTGATAGGGACTCGGGCCATCTACAAGGCTGACTCAATCACTAACTGAACAAATGTTTTAGAAAATCATCTGTGGATTTGAATTCAGCATTTACTGGCCAAGGTTTCAAGTTCTCAGTGCAAACACAGAAGAATATTTCTCCACAAAACTGCTTAGAGAATAAAGAATAGCCTCTTGCTTCCAACAAGTTGCCCTAAAACCTAGATCCTCTGGTCACTGGCTCCCTGGGAGCTGGGAGTCTCTCTACAGCAGTTGCAACTGTGGGCATAGACAAGCACTGGGGGATTTGAATAATCCATGTTCTTTCTCTCTGATAACCTTGTTTTTATTGAACATGGTCATGCTTCCTAATTCTTCTAGAAGCTTTTAGGCAATTTCACTTTGTGCAAAAGAGAAGCAAGGAATATAGGTGACGTATAATTGAATTTTTAAAACGTCCTAGCCTATTGATTTATAATTCGGGCAGAGACTGGAGCACCTATGAAGTCTAATCACGGACCCATGACATCAGATTGAAGTAAACAAGCCATAAAACACCCTCTTTCTAAATCTGGTGTCCATATAGCTCTGCTGACAGAGGGGTTAAGAAACAACCTGAATTACAATATCAGAGTTCAAAACAGTTTCTATATATTAGAGAAAAAACAAAAAAATAAATAATGTGCTTCTCCCTAGAATTTCCCACTAAGGTATCCTTATAAAAATAAAGCACAATACATAATCTTTCTGCCATGTGACCTGTTACGCTCACCACAACTAAGAAATTTCTTTGGAGTCGATGTTATGTTATAAAACTCTATGTGAATTTTGCATTTAGCTTTAAAATATTTCTGTGTTGGTCTTCATGTTAAAATAGTATTTTAAATTACTTACCTTAAAATAAAAATGATCTTCCAAGGAGAATCACCACGTGTAAATACGGCTACAGTAACCCATACAACATTGCACTCCCCTTGTAGAACTCATGGGGTAGGGCAGGGCCAGCGCTTGTGCAGTATTTCCTTACAGGTACCACACACAGGCCAAAAGGATCTCTGCTCTTGCTGCATCTCTAGCACTGTTTCTCTTCTGATGTGAGATTCATATTGAAAATGCTAGTTTTGCCTGAAGATTGTGTTAGGAGGTACTCACATCAGAGCCTTGTGTTGATTGTCTGGGACAGCACATCCTCCTGGTCTATTTTGTTCACTGATATGTCCTAAGTGCCTGGAACAGTGTTGGGCACATAGTAGGTACTCTATTAATATTTGTTGGATTGCATATCATCTAGGGATCTCATTTGTCAGCAAATGACCTTTTATTCAAGTAAATAAAGAATGTATCTGAGAGTACAAAATAAAATATTTGATGAAAGCTATTATTTATTGGGTGCCTTTTTTGGTGCCAGGCATGTAAATACATTTCAACTCTACAAGAGATTTTTTGGGTCCATCTTTTACAGAGGAGGAAAATGGGTTCAGAAGGATTCAGTAACTTGTTCCAAGCCACAAAATTAGTAAGAGACTTTTCTAAAATTAATTCCTTTTCCGTTAGGCCTCACTGACTCCTACCTTCAGAAGGGTACCCACTTTTAAGGCCAGTGATATAAAGAGACCCTTTGCTCCTATGAGAGGTCTCAAGGGCTTGATCCAAAGTGGTTTTGGAATTTGAATATCTAACACCTAAAAGGCATGCATCCACACCTCTTTCATCTCATGAATGTTGTTCTGTGCTGTTCAGTGCTGTAGTCTCTGACCACATATGTGGCTAATGAGCAACTGAAATGTGGCTAGTCCTAGCTGAGATGCGGAATAAGTGTAGATTACACACCAGATTTCAAAAACTTAGTATGAAAAGAATAATATAAAATATCTCAATAATTTTCATATTGATTAATGTTGAAATTACAGTATATTATTAAAATTAATTTTCATTGTTTCTTACTTCTTTGTCATGTGGCTACTAGAAATTTTAAAATTAGATATATGCCTTGCTTGATATTCCTGTTGGATAGTGCTACTACAGCTTTTTAGTCCAATTCAATGTTCATTGTCTAGGCACCAAGCTACAAATAGAAGGGACACACACAAAATGCACAAATCACAATTCTTACTCCTCAATGAGCTTACAGCTGTGAGGAAAAAAAAAATGGATACACACACTAACAATTGTAGTACCAGGGCACATGTGCAATCTATTACAGCATATAGATAAGTAATGTTACAAGAGCCCTCTCTAACCTCAGAGGTCAGTATTCTCTCTTCAAAGTGCTCTTTAATCAACCCATCAACGCATGAAACAGTGTTGTTGTGACTAAGGGTGTGTGATTTAGAACCACAGAGACCCAGATCCTGGTCTCACTATTTACTAGCTCTGTGGCTTTGGCCACTGATGAAATTTTAGAATGCAGATAAAAATATCTGTTTCACCTGCCTCAGAAGGTTGCTATAAAAGTAGGTTGATAGAGTAGTACCTTAATCTCATAAAGATTAAGTGAATTAACAAGAGTTTCTTATTAAGTTTGGGCTGCTATGACAAAATACCGTAAACTGGGTGGCTTATAAACAACAGAAACTTATTTCTCACTGTTCTGGAGGCTGGGAAGTCATTTCCTCATAGACGACACCTTCTACTTGTGTCCTTTTATGGTGGAAAGGGTGAGGCAGCTCTCTAGGGCCTCTTCTAAAATGGCATTTATCCTATGGATGAGGGCTCCACTCCCCCCCAAAACGACCTAATCATCTCCCAAAGGCCCTATCTCATAATATTATCACATTGGCAGTTAGGCTTTAACATATGAACTTTGAGGGAAGCACATTCAGATCATAGAAATGGGCAAAGCACTTAGCATGGGGCCTGGCACACAGTAACTGGTACTCAGTTAAGTATTTCAATATTGATTTCTAAGTGAGGCTTACCATCATCCCTAATTACCTCACTCATTTACTTGTTACATGTTTATTGTTTATCTCCCCCACTAGAAGGTCAGTTTCATAAAGATAAAAACTTTACTTAACACCCCTACAGGTTCCACACCTAATCAAGAGCTTGACACACAGTGACACACAGGCTTTCAATAAATATTGCTTGAATGAGTCATTGGCCTTAAAAGCTATAAGCTCACAGCATGGAGAGTCTCCTGAGGACAGAAAGCAGCAAGTTAAATACCAGGCTAAATCTGGGATTTTTTTTTCATCATATTTTCTTAGTAGCAAATTATTCATTTACCCCTAAACAGAGAACTGTTTGGGGGGATAAATATCTTGGAAAATTGATAGAGTTGAGCATGAGACCTCCAAGATGTATTCCTAAACAGTGCCATGGGCTAGCTGGGCTGGATTCTGCTGTGCTCTGTGTGTCTGCAAGCAGATGTTTGCTTATAAGCAGAATAGATTAGAGGCTATAGAGGAAGAAAAAATTAGAATGAGACAGCTGCCATCCAGAAATAAATTTGGAACCAAAATTAATGTCTGAGAGGAATGTTTAAGAAACCTTGTCGTGTGGTGCACAATGCAAATGCTCTTTACAGCATCCACAGCATCCCCATTAGGCCCATCGTTAAAGACCATTTCTTGTTAATGCACTGTGGGGCTGGAGCTGTGTGAAAGCAAGTGATGCAATGTTGGGTCTGGCCTCAGGATGAAAATACAACATGCCATGGTCTCACTAGGCAATGGGGCTGCAGCTGAAAGTGGAATTGTCCTCTTTCCACTTTCAGTGAGAGGACAGGGAAAAGGTATCCCAGAAATAAGAGAAAAGGGAATGAAGCAGAGGCACTAATGTCTATCACGTGAGATGGAGGGCACGTGGGTGTCCTGCTACAGTGAAGAAGCAGTGTCCCTTATTGGGAGCAGAACAATGACCCCCTAGGGATCTATCCAGAGCAGAGAGACACTCTCACCTCTGAGCAGCAGAGTCTAGCTTAAGTGGCTCAAAAAGCACAGGGCAACAAAGCAGTGGTACCTGGCTCAGGCTGGATGAAAGATTGCTCATCTCCAGACAGTACAGCCTGACAGCTCTAGTGCTTATCACCAAGGTACTAGGCTATGGCTTGGCTAGAACCATGTGAGTTGACAGTGAGGCTGTTTTACCAACTAAAGATAGATACAAAGACTGTGCCCTTCCCTAGGCCTGTGGGAAGTTAAATGAGCTGAGGAAGCTGGTTTTACCATGACATCGTTAAGCACCAAGCCAGAGATCACAGGACGCATTACCCATCCAGCTATCATTAACTGGATGAAGCTTTTTGGCAATGTAGGTTAAAATTTGGCCAAAATGTGATAAGCCTGAGCATCCCCCTGGAGTAAGCCCTTTCTTCTGGGCTGAAGCTCGCCACAAGCTGCAACCTCAGACCAGAGCTGGAACATGTCGTTTCAGTACCTGCTTGCTGAGATGATGAATCCAAGCTGAAAAAAGGGAGTGACAATCCCCTTGTTATTACCAGCCAGAAAGAAATATCTGGAGTTTCCCAAACACACCAGGCTGTGTCTGCCGTGCTTTTGAACTTGCACAGAATGAGCTCTTTGGATTTGACCACCTGCTTGTCCCCTACTCATCTCCTCTGTGGCAACAACCCTGGACTCCAGGGAGGTCTAACTTCTCTGACCTTTTGGTCCTCATGGTGTTTTGTGAGTTCTCTCCATTATAGCCCCAATTCACTGTCTGGCTGTGTATTTGTAAGTTTGCCTCTCCAAGACAGTGAGCTTCTTGAGGATAGGGATATGTCTTGCTATATTAATAGCTCCTGGCCTAAGGCCTGACGCATATTTGTTAAACTGAGTGAAACTAAAGTGAGAATTGATGTAGCTTTTCTGGGTCTGAGATGCCCAATTCTTTCTTCTTATCCTTCCTTTCCCCCAACTCAGTTTCCATATTTTACTTTACACAGATTTCTTACATTTTGCAAACCCCCAAAGGACAAGAAATTCTTTGAAAAGTCCAAAGATGTAAGGTTTTCAAGGGGCAGTAGAGAGACTCAGATATAATTTAGATTCAGAAACCTGGGTTCCTGTTCTAGTTCTGCCTTCACGGGCTGTGACACTGACCCAGTTCCTTCACTTTCTTCTGAAAAATCAAGTGGGGTTATTGAAACCTAGAATGTCTGAATTTGGTAGACAATAAAAAGCCATTTTAGGTTAATGAGTCAAAGAATAACTTCTAAGAGGGAAGTTAAGAGAATCTCAAGCAAAATACTCTTCATAAATTAAATATATGTAAATACATAAAAGTCCAACAATACAGCAAACACATCAGAGAGTGATTGACTCAGGGGAGAGCAAGGGTAAAGGGGAATTCATGTAAAAAAAATAAGTAAACAAAGCAAGTGTGGAACCTTGCCTGGATTAATGATGAGTATTTTCCTTAAATGAAGGTAGGCCCAATCCTCTGCATGTGAGGTCCCAAAAATGAGAGGGATGTAATTTATAAAAATTCAGTTGGTCTGGATGGATTAAAGAGAGGAAGGAACAGAGAGCTGCGATGTGTGGGCAAGAGCAGGGAGCAGGAGGGATTAGAAAGATGGGAGGAGCACATGTACACCCAGCAAGGCTGCAGAATGAGGAGCTTGAAGCATGTTTGTCTGGCCTAGGCCCATGGGCTCTAGACTTTCAGGCCAGATCCCTTTTCACTAGGCCCTGCTAAAAGGTAGAGAGACTTAACTAAAAAGCTTTCTCCGACTTTATGTGATGAGACATTATGTAAAGCATGAACTTAATTTAGATGATGGCATTGACCAGAAGAAACAGCAATAAAGCTGAAATGATTAAAAACATGTCAATCACATTTATCCCTTAGGGCATGTGATGTGTACACAGCCTCTCAATCAGCTGTGTGACTCCAGGCACTAGACCCACTAGCCTGGCCTCTTGGTGTTGAAAAAGTCAAAAGGAAGAAGCCTGAGCAGACCCTGAGTTTCTGGAGGCACAAAGAGGCACTTCTGTCAACACCACCACCATCTGCTGAAAATCTGCTCATTTTGCAAGTAACAGAAGAAAAGCAGCAACAAAAGACTACCCTGAAATTTTTCACCTAAGCCCTGTTATGGGTCAATTTGCTACCCTCTAAAATTCACATGTTGAGTTTGAACTCCTAGTATCTTAGAATATGACTTTATTTAGCAATAGGGTCACTGCAAATGTGATTAGTTAAGATGAAGTTATACTGCAGTAGAGTGCACTCCTAATCCAATGATTGGTGTCTTATTAACAGGGGAAATTTGGACACAGACACCCATATAGGGAGAGCACTCTGTGAAGATATAAGCACAAATTCGGGTGATGCTTTTATAAAACAAGGAACAATGATTGCCAGCCAAGCACCAGGAGCTAGGAGAGGGGCAGGGAACAGATTTTTCCTCGTGGTCCTGAGAGAACCAACCTTGCTGATGCCTTGATCTTGACTCATAGCTTCCAGAACTATGAGACAAATTTCTGTTGTTTTAGCCACCCTCATTTTCATTACTTAATTATAGCAGTCCTCACAAACTAATACAAGCTCGCAATTTAAATTAATAAAGAATAAGGTCTTACTTTGGCAGTGAGGTATCTTGGCCAGAAGCTCAGGCTCTCTGTTTATGAACAAAATTGTTTAAGTATAAATCCTAGTGTCATCACCTAGAAGCTGGGAAGCCACAAGAACGTTGCTTCACCTTTCAGCACTTCAGTGCTCTCAACTGTAAAATGGGTTTAACAGAAGTCTTACTTCATAGGATGAAATGAGCTAATACTGCTCTTAGAACAGTGCCTCACATGTAATATGCACTCAATAAATAGTTAGTGATTATTGACAGAGTGCATTGTAAATTACAAAACACTTTCATGTATTTCATTTCATCTTTATTCAAATTCCAGGAGGGTACTGTTGTTATTCACATTTTCGAGCTGGAGATTGTGAGGCTCACAGGTTTTAACCGTGGCAACCTGGGGTATGTTTGAAATAGATGCAGATCTAGATTGAAATCCCAACTCTATCACTTCCTAGCTGTGTCTCTTTAAGCATGTTTTATAAACCCCTCCAAATCTCAGTTCTTCTAGCTTTCAAATGAATAATTGTGAGAAAGATAAATGTGTGTTCAGTGTTTGGCTCATACTAAAAGATAAATTATTTTGATAAATTGTTTTCGTGACTATTAAAACTTGTCCAAAATCAAACCAATTAGTAGTAGAGTCAAAGAAGCCTGTAATGTTTTCAGCGGCACTTCACTGCCTTCTTGAGTGCAGATGGTCAACATTCAAGCTGGGGAAAGGTTGCAAGATATGGAAAAACTGGGCCAGGTATTGGAGAGAAGGACAAGAAACAGTACAGGCAATAAAGTGTAACATTCAGATGCAGGCAGGGAGAGGGCAGGAGTCCATTGTAATTGATTTGCAACAAAATGACTGATGGGTTTCCTCAAGAAATGGTGTTGTAAATCAACGGCTCAGCTTTGATCTCTGTGGCTCAAAGTTTGGACATTAAACAGCAGTAGTACACAGATGCTACTGGCATGGCCAGCCTCCATCTGTGCTGTGACTACTCAGTTCATGAGCCTATTTTGCCAGAATTAATTAGCTTGCTGACATCAACTCACCAAGTCATCTGTTTATTTGGTTGTTTAGTCTATCTTCTGTTGCAGATACTCTCTAGTTGGTAGTATCATTCAACATAAAGATCTTCAAACTTTATGTCTTTGGGTAGGCATAAAGTTTGCCTCCATCCAAAGTTGTTTAAATGCATAGTCCTGGAATCTATGAATATATTAGGTTACACAGCAAAAAGGAATTAAAGTTGTGGGTGGAATTAAGGGTGCCTATCCGCTGACCTTAAAATAGAGAGAGTATCCTGGATTAACCAGGTGGATCTAGCGTAATCACAGGGTCTTTAAATACAGAAGGGTCTTTAAATACAGAAGATGGATGCCTCTATCTGAATGTTACACTTTATTGCCTGTACTGTTTCTTGCCCTTCTCTCCAATACCTGACCCAGTTTTTCCGTATCTTGCAACCTTTCCCCAGCTTGAATGTTGACCATCTGCACTCAAGAAGGCAGTGAAGTGCTGCTGAAAACATGACAGTCTTCTTTGGCTCTACCACTAATTGGTTTGATTTTGGACAAGTTAGTTAATAGTAATGAAGATAATTTATCATAATAATTTATCGTTTAGTATAGGCCAAACACTGAACACACGTTTATGAAGAAGGGAGCAAAAGTGTCAGTCTTAGAGTGATGCAATATGAGAAAGACTGGACTGGCCATTGCTGGCTTTGGAGATAGAGAAAGGCAGCAATGAGCCAATGAATGCAGGCAACCTCTAGAAGTTGGAAAAGACAAGCAAAGTGATTCAGGATTCTAAAGCCTCCAGAAGGACTGTAACCCTGCCAGCCCCTTGATTTTAGCCCTCTACTAAGACACTTTTTCCAAGTTAAGTCACATTCACATATTCCAGGTGACGTATATACATTCATACACATACACACACACATGCATACAGTCACGTGTTGCATAACAAAGTTTCAGTTAATTATTGACCATATATACAATGGTGGTTCCATTAAACTATAAGGATGTATTTTTACTGTATCTTTTCTATGTTTAGACACACAAATACCATTGTGTTACAATTGCATAAAGTATTCTGTATGGTAACATGCTGTACAGGTTTATAGCCTAGGAACAGTGAGTTGTACCATAGAGCCTCGGTGTGTAGCTGGCTGCATGGCTTTACCATGTAGTTCTGTGTAAGTACACTCTGTGATGTTCATGTGACAAAATTGCCTAATAATGCATTTCTCAGAATGTATCCCCCTTGTTAATGTTAAATGACACATGATTTTGTCTTTCCCTCTATGTGTGTGTATATATGTTAAATGACGCATGACTTTGTCTCTCCCTCTATGTGTGTGTATATGTTAAATGACACAACTTTGTTATATACATATACATATATACACATATACATGTATACACACATATATGTATATACACATATACACATACACACATATACGTATATGGATATATACATATATACACATGTATATACACACATATATGTATATACACATATACACACATATACATATATTGATATATACGTATATACACACGTATATATGCACGTATATGTATATGATATATACGTATATACACACATGTATATACACACATATGCATATGTATATACATGTATGTATATATGTATGTGTACATGCATATATGTATATGTGTATATATGTGTATATGTATGTATATAGGTATATATACACACATAGATACAGTCATGTGTCATTTAACATGTCACATATATACACATATATATACACACAAGACACATACTACACACATACACACACACCCCATTCATAAACTAAGTTCATGCTTTATCTTCCTCTGTCAGTGGGTTATGTGTCAGTCTACTTTCTCAAGCAGCCAACTTGTGCCCTCTGGCCCTATTCATGCCCAATTGCAGATGTATCCCTCCCATTTTAAAATAACTTGCTGTTGAATTCATCCAACTTTATGATTGAACAGTTCTGATAAAAACCTCAGATCATTATGAATAGCTCCGGCTGCACAGTCACTTGATGTCTCATGGTCAGATGTTGCATCTCTACCAGGACCCAGTAGCCTGCCAGGAGTTATTTTTAAAGTGGTGTCTAATTCTTTGCTGCAAATGGCTTGGCCGTGTGCTGAAACCCTAGGGGTCTATGTTGTGATTCTCCTGTTGGAGCTTAATATAAACTTCACACACAATGTATTTTCCTACCACAGATACCTCAAGTACCACAGAGTCTGTCAGATCATATGGCCCAAATCTAGGACTGTTTGCTCATGCAGCCTGGATTTTCTGAAGAGCCTTTTCCTGCTCAGGGCTCCACTGAAAGCTGGTAATCTTTCATGTCACTTGGCAAATGGATCACAGCACTATTCTCAAGTATGAAATACGATTCTCTAAATGTGAAAAGGCGTGCCAGGTATAGTGCTCCCTTCTTACTGGTGGAAGATGTAAGATGCAACAATTTGTCCTTTTTTTGGAGAAGCTATTTTACCACACCCAGACTCCTGGACCCCTAAAAACTTTATTATTAGGGCAGACGTGAATCTGTTCAGGGTTTACATCCCACACCCTGGAGCACACCGTTTTACCAAGGCCCTCATCATAATTTCCACTTCTTGCTAATCTGACTTGATTAACAAAATGTCCTTAATAGAGATGTGTACTGAGATGTGCTGCACAATGTTCACATCTCTTTGGACTATACTATAACTGAGAGCAGTAGCGTTAAATGACCCCAAGACAAGATCATAAATGTATACTATTGTCTGTTCCATGTAAACATGAACTGCTTCTGCTTTGCATTTCTAATGGGGATTAAAAGGAGTGCATCTGTCAGATCAATTGTCACATATTATGTACCTGATATTGTGTTAATATGCTCCAGCACAGCAGATATAATATGGCTGAGTTGTGATCTGTTAAGATCCATCTGACTTCTGTAGGGAACAGGCTGATGAATTAAATGGTGATCTGATGGAAACCACTATCCATGCATCCTTTATGTCTTTAGACTCTCTCTGCCAATCCTCCTGGAATACGAATGATTTTTTTTTTTGGTGGGGGGGGGTCTTTTCTTCTGTGTGTGTGTGTGTGTGTGAGAGAGAGAGAGAGAGAGAGATGGAGTCTCACTCTGTCGCCCAGGCTGGAGTACAGTGGCTTGATTTCGACTCACTGCAACTTCTGCTCCTGGGTTCAAGTGATTCTCAGGCCTCAACCTCCCAAGTAGCTGGGATTACAGGCACCCACCACCAGGCCCAGCTAATTTTTGTATTTTTAGTAGAGACAGGGTTTCACCACATTGGCCAGGCTGGTCTCAAACTCCTAACCTCAGGTGAACCACCTGCCTTGGGCTCCCAAAGTGCTGGGATTACAGGCGTGAGCCAACGCACCCAGCCACCACATAGTTTTATTATTCTGTCTTGGCCAGGAGTGGTTGACACAGGGGAAGGTTCAGAAACTTTTACGTAACCTTTCTTCACCCTTACCATGTTAGCTCTTATCCCATACATTAAGGAACAAATGTGAGAGTTCTCTGAGCTACAAATATGTCCGTTCCAGACATATATGAGATATATATATAGATACAGATATAGATATAGATATAGATATAGATATAGATAGATATGTATATATGACAGAAACTACTATTAGGGGAGTCCATGGACCCAAAGGTCTCACTATTTAACAGACTTAGGCCTGGCATCTATTTACTACATGGTTCTCACATGTCTTCACTCTGATAGGGATAGGAGCTTGAAGCCACTTTATTTTCCCATGTATCAATGTCAATTCAGACCCTGTGCACAAACTCCTCTAGATTTCTTGTTATTTCCCTTTCCCTAGTATATGACTACGCAAGTAAATTGTCAGAGGTCCCTTGGGGGGGAATATCTGGGGAAATCATTACTATATACCTTTGCCACCCTTGCAAGATGCTTCTTCAGGAATAAGCATTGACTCATTGACTCTCCTTGAGTCAATGAGTTCTAAGTTTGGAAACAGCTGTGGAAACTGGAAAGGAATCCTCTGAGCACATATCTTTAATTTGTTTAGTTATATAAACTAAGCAGTCCTCTTACAGGCTTGCCAAATATCTTGTCCTAGGAATATTGAACTCTATTAATCTATTAATCTGGCCACACCATGAAGGGCAATAAGTGGGCTCACATTGCCCCTGACATTATGGTACTGCCACCCTGGACTCTAGTACTTTCAGAATAACATCATTCTCATTGCTATCAGGGAGCCCCATTCTGTAACAACAGCTCTTACACCTGCTCTGGCCTAACAGAGGAGAAGCCATCACTAAACTTCTCAGTGATGCTGGTGCCTCCGTATTTTTTGTCACTTTGGCAAATAAATTGTCCTCTGGCCTGGGCCCTCCTACAGAACATAGCTTGTGGGTTATCCAACCTTGTGTAGCATATCAACTCTAGCATGCTCATTTCTCTGAGCCTTTTATTCCTTCCTCCACCATCTTCCAGAACAGTTCTTGCTAAGTTACTTCACTTGGCGTGGGCTACCACTTTTTCCAAGCTTCCAAAAGCATTATAACAGTGTAGATCTGTCTCCTAGTCTTTTCCGAGGTGTTGAATTCTGTAACACAGAAGAGTATTCTCTTATTTAAAACAGCAACAACAACAAAAAAACCTCTCTCTCATCCAACTTTATGTTCTATGCCCCATGATCCTTCATTCTAGAACCCAGTCCTATCTATTCTCTCACAGCTCCTGCTGGACATGCTGACTAGGTCCTGCAGCTCCTTCAGTGTGTATTTCCCTCTAACAGGTGCAGCATTTTCCAGGACAGTTGATGTGGGGACTTATTATAGCTATTGAGCTTGTCCCCGGAAAGGGATATAGGAGTAGGCTCTGAGCGTGCAGTTGTCTCTCAAGGCAGAGGTTTCTGAGCTGTCTTCAAAGAAAGCAAAGGTGCTAACTTTCAACAGGGAGGAATGGGCCACTTCTATAGGTCTCGAGGATCAAGAACCATCTGGACATTCAAGATTAGTGAGTGTATATAACCAGATGTTGCCATCCTGAGGCTCAGGGTCCCGTCTCTTTCTGACCAGGAATCTAAGCTTCTTAGAGTGGATACCTCAGGGTTGGGAATTCTGTTTTTTCTGGACTTCTGCCACCTTTATCATTAAATCCTGGGCCTTATCTCCAGCCTTTTCTGTTACAAGGGAAACTCTCTGTCTCTCACAACTTACCTTCAATTGGTGATCAGTTATCCTCAGCCTTCTTTCTCCAATGTATTAGACATTCAGCGGCAGTCCTCTGATTCCACAGTCTATAAAGTCTTGTCAAATGCCTGAAATAAGGCTCCTTTCAGGGAAATCCCTGTCAGATGTTCTGATCAGAAACTCAGCCTCTCAGCTGCCCTTTCCAGATCAGCAGGTCCCCCTAAGGGAAAAGGGGCTCCAAATATGGGCTCATCCCTCCACAATTCCATATTATCCCAGATCTTGCCCTTAATTATGCAATACTTTGCAAGTTTTCTTATTACTTTTAGGTAGATTTTCTACCTAAAGCACAATAGTTGGTCTGAAGTACCTAGTCAGCTGTTACCAAAAGAAGTCCTATTTGTCCATGTTTTCTTTTCTTTTCTTTTTTTTTTTTTTTTTTTTCAGACGGAGTCTCGCTCTATCGCCCAGGCTGGAGTGCAGTGGCACGAGCTCAGTTCACTGCAACGTCTGCCTCCTTTGTTCAAGTGATTCTCCTGCCTCAGCCTCCTGAGTAGCCAGGATTACAGAAGTGTGCCACCACGCCCAGTTAATTTTTTTTTTTTTTTTTTTTTTTTAGTAGAGATGGGGTTTCACCATGTTGATCAGGCTGGTCTCTAATGCCTGACTTCATATTCCATATGCCTCCACCTCCCAAAGTGCTGGGATTACAGGTGTGGGTCACCACGCCTGGCCTTGCCCATGTTTTCTAATGGGTAAGTCATCTCCTCTTTTTTTCTCAATGATTTAGATGTTCTCTCTATAAATTAAGAATATTCATTGGCAGTGCTCATGTGATGGATGCACCAAAATCTCATAAATCACCACTAAAGAACTTATTCATGTAACCAAACACCACCTGTTCCCCAAAAACTCACTGAAATAAAAAATAAAATAGGTTTTTTTTTTTTTTTTTTTAGAAAAAAGAATAGTCGTTGGCTGTCATGTTGGCAACAGACATTTTCTCCTAAGTTTGTAGTTTGGCTTTTGACATAATTAAAGTCATAATTTTTTTTTAGATTTCTTTATGTCGTCAAATTTATCCAACTTTGTCTATGTAAGTTTCTTGTTTAAAGGCCTTGCTCATTCCAAGACTAGCAACATATTACCCAATTCTTTCTTTTGGAAATTTTATGAGTCATTTTTTATGTTTAAATCTCTAAACCATCTGTAATTCCAATTTTATTTTCCACAGGAAGGATAAGGGAAAATTTTGAAAAAGCTTCCTAAAATATTTTGCATTTCATTAAATCAGAAAGAAAAGTACCACATCTTCCTTCTAATTCTCCATTTTTTACATAACGTTCTCTAAGTAAGCTACAAATGCATCTTTTACAATAAAAATTTGAAAAATAGAGAAATGTATATGGAAGAAAAAATCAATAGTAAGTCTACCAGTTAAAGATAATTCCTATTATTTTTGGTGTATTTATTTAGCTACAAGTATAGTTTTTATAAAGTGAGGGTCATACACTATATAGAAATTTGATTCCTGATTTTATTTAATATTAAGCCATGAAATTTTAGCTCTACATCATTAAATAGTCTTTAAAAACACAATCTTAAAGGGCTACATAGTGAATGTAGTATTATGTAAATGTTGGAATAATAACCATTTCAACAATTCAGAAATGGACCAATAAAAGAAAAATTAATAAATTAAAATGTACACAACTAGGAAGTAAATGCAGAGCCAGGATTTCAATGTAGTTGTCTAATTCCAAAGTTCATGTGCAGTCTACAAGATTCTGATGCTATCTTGAGCAAGGCATTTAACTTCTGAAGACTTGATTGTCCTATTTTTAACATAAAACAGGCAAAAGTAATTATGCAGAGTTATCAAAGGTACGGACATCCTTTAGTTCCCTGAAACATAGGAGGTTATTTGTAAATTTGATTATGGTGATGCTTTTGTACTTGTCGAGTTGTAACATGAGAGAGTCTGTGGCTCAACATTTAATTTAGTCCTATATAATTACCTATTTATAGCACAGGAAACCAGCATGGTCTATAAATAGTGGGCATTAAAATCTTACTGTAGAAATTCATAAATTGAAATTTAACTAAATACTTAAATGTGCTTGTGTTTCCATCAGTGATTATTCAGTTAAAACAATGCAAGTCTGATGTGACAACTGGAGTCAGAGCTACTGTGAAATGCAGGAAGGGAAAGGAAGCCCACAGTGGGTCCAGCCTTTGATCTCTGTGACCTTTTGCCCCTTCCATTTATCAACTGCAGTTCTCTGTCTCTTTTCCTCCTCCCATTGAAACCCACTCTCAAGAGATCTAGCATCAGGTATTTACAACCAAGGGTACATTTTAAACAGCATGCTACTGGGTATTTAAATTATTG
Organism: Macaca nemestrina; assembly: GCF_043159975.1. NCBI lineage: Eukaryota > Metazoa > Chordata > Mammalia > Primates > Cercopithecidae > Macaca > Macaca nemestrina. The sequence continues at coordinate 20,962,489 of NC_092125.1, read as the reverse complement.
GTTCCTTAGCTTAGCGATCTCTGGGTATTTAAATTATTTGTTCCTTAGCTTAGTTATAGGAGGTACAGGAGCAGAGGAGAGAAATGGATGAAGGAATGAGAGAAAGGGAAAGGGACAAGATGGGCTTTGTTTTTTATGTTGACAATGATGTTACAGTTAAATTAACCCCCAACACCTGAGATCAGGAGAGAAGGTGGTTAGGAGGTAGGGAGCAATTTCTGTTCTTTTCTCCCACTGGAAAGATTGCAGACATTGTGCAAGAATGTGGGTTGGAGACAATGTGATGTAATGGGGTAAACACTGGCTTTACATTCTAAGACCTGGGATTTGATTCTTACTCTGCCACTCTCTAGCTTCAAACGTTAGGCAAATTACCCTTCCTATGGGGGCTTTTATTTATTCAACTGCAAATTTAGGAGGTTGAGGTCACGACTTCTGAGGACTTTCATACTTAGATTTTCTATGACTCTAGTACTCGAGCACTTTTGGAATGACAGGATGTAGATTAATTATTATTTTGCTTAAAATTTGTAAATAAACAGGTTTATACAACAAGAATACTTTCAAGCCAAATTCCAAAAGTATACTTCCTCTTTTCTGGTCCATGGAATAAATTCTTGCATGCTGAGATTAAATTATTGTTTTTTTCACCAGTACTCCTACCTATCAGTACCTGTCATTTCCACCTCAACCTGGGGACACCTCCTTTTCTCCACACAGCTCCCTTCACCCCCATCACCGGCTACCTTGCAAGTAGCCTCCTCTCTTTACTGGGCAGTAAAATGAGACTGGACTCTGCCTCTTGAGTTGCTTGTCACAAAGCAGAGTGTGAAGGGGATGGGGATGGTCGTGCCTCACACCTCACAGGATTCCTGGGGATTTAGCGGGGTCTTGCGCATGCAAACTGCAAAGCCTACACAAGGGAATGATATAAGAGTTAAAAAATATATATTTAGGCAGTTAGTGAGGGTACGGGAGTCTTCGGTAATGTTTTTCTTTTTATAAAAAAGCAGCCCCCAAATCATTTCTTTTCTAACAAAAAGCAGCCTGGGCTGGGCACAGTGGCTCATGCCCATAATCCCAGAACTTTGGGAGGCTGAGGTGGGGGGGGGTCACCTGAGCTCAGGAGTTCAAGGCCAGCCTTGCCATCATAGTGAAACACTGTCTCCACAAAAAATACAAAAAATTAGCCAGGTGTAGTGGCAGGTGCCTGTAATTCCAGCTATTCGGGAGGCTGAGGCAGGAGTATCGCTCGAACCCAGGAGGCAGAGGTTGCAGTGAGCTGAGATTGCACCACGGCACTCCAGCCCGGGCGACAAGAGTGAAGCTCCAGCTCAAAAAAACCAAAAACCAAAAAACAAAGAAGCCTAAAATATCAAGCTGCAAGCATAGATAAGCAAGCTAGAAGCTTGCAGCTGTGGATAGCTGGAAGCCAGGTATGTTTAACATAGAGGTTTTCTCTCCCCTTTTCTTTGTAGCCATGTGTGCAGGTGTCATGGTGCCAGTCAGGTAAAGACCCTAATTGCATAATAAAAGATTAGGGTGGGATGGCCATCCCCTTCTCTGGCTATGTAAATGGCACACCTGGTCCAACCAATCCACTATGCCCTATGTAAATCAAACACCACCTCCTCAAGTTTCTCTATAAAACCAATCACATCTTGCCCCAAACCCTGAAACCCAGTTGGGCCCCCTTCACCTGCACAAGGAAGCTCTCTCTTCTTTCTCCAGCCTGTTAAACTTTCTGCTCTTAAGCCTACTCCTCGTGTATCTGTCTTCCACCTTCTTAGTACAAGACAATGAACCTCAAATATTTCCCCAGAAAAATGATGCTGCTTCAGGAAAACTAGAAGGAATGATGGTAACAAGGAGAAGACACGCCATAGAGTTTTTTACTCTCTGTTTCAATAAACACCCCCTATTATTTAACGTTGAATATGTATGTAACAGAGGATTCTGTACCTGCCTGTCCTGTTCCTTTTGTGTCCTTTTATCCCCTTTCCCTCCAGCTAAGATTAGAGTATTACGTTTGTGTGGAAATTTGTTGGTGGCCATGTGGCTTCCCTGCTTGAAATAAAAAGCCACTGTTTGCTTTCTTTATCTTACTAAGCAAAGATAAACATCTCACCGTTTTAGATAAAAAGACCCGTGACTCTCTCAATCACTCAGGCATTGTGCTAGTGTGAACTCATCATGGTCCTAAATCTCATGGAGCTGCAGTCGGTGTTGCATTCCATTCCCACTCTTTCCAAAAGTGTTCAACCTCTCTGTGCCTCAGTTACTTCTGTAAAATAGAAATAAAGGCCGGCGCGGTGGCTCATGCCTATAATCCCAGCACTTTGGGAGGCCAAGGTGGGCAGATCACAAGGTCAAGAGATCAAGACCATCCTGTCCAACATGGTGAAATCCTCTCGCTACTAAAAATGCAAAAATTAGTTGGGCATGGTGGCATGGGCCTGTAATCCTAGCTACTCAGGAGGCTGAGGCAGGAGAATCACTTGAACCCAGGAGGCAGAGGTGGCAGTGAGCCAAGATTACGCCATTGCATTCCAGCCTGGCGACAGAGCGAGACTCCATCTCAAAAAAAAAAAAAAAGAAAGAAAGAAAGAAAGAAAAATATTATCTACTATATAATATTGTAACAATTATAAGATATAATTCAGCTAAAGTACTTATAACAGTACCTATCACATAGTAAATACATACTAATTAAGGAAAATCCCCAGTTGCCTTCCTCAGGTTGCAATATTTTGAGAATTATAAAACAGTAATCTGAATGGCGCCAACAGCCCCCAGGTCTCTCGGTTGACCTGCAGCATATGCTAATACCAGGCAAATCACCTACAAAACCACCTAAGCATCCTCCAGGTACTGACCCGACAAACTTAAACTATCACCATCTTCATGAGACATAGTCATAAGCTGAGTCTCTGCCAGCTCTCAAACCACAGCCACTCTAAATTCTTCTGATAGTCCATTCCTCTGGCTCCCTTCCTCTCTTGATAGCACCCCGGATCTCCCCTCTCCTTATGCTTATTCTCTTCCCTTCCCAGCCAACAGCTCTTATCATAGTTGTGTAAGTGCAGGCTGCTGAGGCAAGGAGAGAAGTTGGCTTCTCTCCCAAGGAAAACAATTAGCGAAGCATTAACTTCTCTTAATGGGCAAAGCAACATTAAGCAGATGGAAGCCCAGACCCAGGTCACTTTGCAGAGAGCCAAAGCTGTGATGGGGCTGCCAGTGTTCATATATGACCTCTAAATTGAAACTTAATTGGCCACTAATGGAATTCATCTAATTAAAAACACTTGTAATTAAGCATGAAGAAGAAAAAGAGCCTGAATTTTGGACTTGGAGAAAGCAAAACTACATTTGATATGGTCAATAAACCCATACTTGAGAGCATATTCCATTACCTCCTGTCCTCCATCATACATTGCTCATACCACATCAGAAAGCCCTCTGTGGTGCCCTCCCCTCCCTGGTTCCACCATTGACAGTGGGGGCAGTAACTCCAGGGTGTCCCCTGAGAGGTAAGAAAGTAGCAATAGGCCAGGCGCGGTGGCTCAAGCCTGTAATCCCAGCACTTTGGGAGGCCAAAACGGGCAGATCACGAAGTCAGGAGATCGAGACTATCCTGGCTAACACAGTGAAAGCCCATCTCTACTAAAAAAAAAAATACAAAAAACTAGCCGGGCGAGGTGGCGGTCGCCTGTAGTCCCAGCTACTTGGGAGGCTGAGGCAGGAGAATGGCGTAAACCCGGGAGGCGGAGCTTGCAGTGAGCTGAGATCCGGCCACTGCACTCCAGCCTGGGCGACAGAGCGAGACTCCGTCTCAACAAAAAAAAAAAAAAAGAAAGTAGCAATAAGGAAAACCTTTGGAAGTATAATGGAATTGATGCTATATTGGAACAGGGAAATTTTCCCCATTCTGGAACTCCAAGACATAAGGGGTCTTCCCAGATAAGAATGCAGGTTTATAAACTCATTTTTTCCTATATTTCAACAGATAGCATAGTGACCTGTAAAGCAAAGGCAAAATTAAGAAAATAGATGATCAGAGATGTCAAGTCACTTGCCCAATGCCACAGGGCAGTAAACGGCAGAGCCAAGGCTTTACTGTAATCCTGCCTTACTGCTCTCATAGTTAACAGGAAGAATGAAGTGAGATCAGGTATGTGAAAATACCTTGTAAACTATCAAGAATATAACAAGTAGATGCAATTTTACCTTCTTGGGTAAAATGTATACATCCCAAATTTATACACCACAATACAACTCCTACTCCCGCTGTGTACGTAAAGCACTAGCCCAGTGCCTAGCAGTTACAGGGCAGTATAGAAGAGTGGTTAAGAGTACAGGCTTTGGAGCCAGGATGTCTGAGCCAGATCCTGACTCCATCACTTATGAACTATGTGACCTCTGGGCAAGTTACCTTTCTATAGCTCAGTTTGTCCATCTGTAAAATGAGGAAAACAATGGTCCTATCCTATAGGATTGGGTGAATGCATAAAATACTCTTTGAATGCATAAAATACTCTGGAACATAATGAGCCCTCCTGAGTGTTAGCTATCATTACTGATCTGCCAAGACAAACAAGAAGTCCAGATTTTACCCACAGCTTCCCTTCCCTGAGGTCTCCAAATCTCTCTATGTGCTTACTGTCAGGTGTAACGAGATCATTCCTAGCTACTCTCCCAGTGCAAGCATGGAGCCAAGATGCAGATGTAATCTCTGGGGTCTGCAGGAGGCTGCAATAGCTGCGCTAGGTACATCTCTGCATTGCTGATGCTGCAAGTACAACTGCCAAAAAGTGGAGACCTTACACTACCCTTGCTGGGAGCCTACTTAAACCAGCACCACGCAGACCCTATTTTGTCAGGGAGAGAACACTGCTTCCCTCTGGGTCGTGCCATTACAAGCACAGCCTAGGTCTGCCTAACTATAGCAAAAGCTTAGATGTGTGTAAAGGTCTCTTAACAATGTCAGCCTGCCTCCCTCCTTGCCCTCCACCATACAATGAAAGTCATTACAGGCTTCCCAATACCCTAGAGTCTAGATCTGACCTAATTCTGGCCCAGAAAGAAGAGGGAGTCCAGCCTACCTATTTCTGTTCCAAGATTAACTCCTTTTAGGGCTGGTGTCATTGGTATGTGATCAGTGAAGTCACACGGGGTCCTATGCTCAGAAAGATCCCACACTTGGGACTTAGTGTTCTGTGGTCACCATTTTGAAATTCTTAATAATTTTACCTTTCAATTTGTGTTTTGTAAGTAAAGTCCCACAGGACAGGGGAACATGTGCCAGGGGTTTGAAGCCCTGAGGTCCTGCTCCCTGTCACCTCCCCACCTCCCTGGGACAGGTTCTGGGCCTCCCTGTCCTCATACCAGTCCCCTGACCAATGCTGTCCTCAGCCTAGGATGACTGCATTACTTAGGCAGGGGATCAGCATTCATTCTGTCATTGCCCTTTGTCCCCAGGGCTCCTGAGCATGGAAAAGAAGAGAGCTGAGTGAATGTCTTGGCTGGAGCAGGCAGCAGTCATCCATCCATATCTGGACGGGCTGCACCAAAGAGCACTTGGAAATTGACTGGGGATGCGTGGCAGGGGTTGGGGGTTGGGAAGAGGGGCTCTCACCACATCCCATGGTGTCTGACTGCCCACCAGAATTTAGGGCCATGGGCTATAGCAAGGAGAGATTGATTCCCCCATTCCTTGTCAGGGCCCACCTTTCCATTTTGCACTGGGTCTGCAAATTACATAGTAAGCCCTGACACTTTCTCAGGATGATTGGCCTTGGTAACACCAACTATTTTTAGAGAAAGCCCCATTTTTACCACAGGAGCATGGTCAGACTCCCTGACCCCAATTAGTCTGGGTGTTTGTAGTTTATCTGTGATTACCTTATTACATTACAGACATCATGCAAATATGCAATCATGATTATACCATAGGATTTCATATATTATTAAATTCCTAAAAGTATACCCTCAGGATTCCATTGTTCTCAGGCTCCACCGTGATAATGATAATAAGAGTAAGTAGACCTGAGAATCATAAAAAGTCTAATTTTGTTATACAACCAGAAACAAAGAGAGAAAATACTGTTCAGGAAAATTTTCATGAAAGGGGAAGGTCAAGAATACTAGGCCTAACTGGGCATGGGGGCTCACACCTGTAATCCTAACACTTTGGGAGGCCAAGGGGGGCAGATCATCTGAGGTCAAGAGTTCAAGACCAGCCTGGTCAACACGGAGAAACCACGTCTCTACTAAAAATTAGTCGGGTATGGTAGCGGGTGCCTATAATCCCAGGTACTAGTGAGGCTGAGGCAGGAGAACCGCTTGAACACAGGAGGTGGAGGTTGCAATGAGCTGAGATCGTGCCACTTCACTCCTTTACTCCAGCACCTCAGTGAAAGATCAAAACTCCATCTCAAAAAAATAAAATAAAATAAAAAAATAAAAGAATACCAGGTTAAGACTCCTATTAATTTAATAAGTTACACAGAGGTTTACAAATTTTTGAACAGGGAAATAGTTTTCTGAACACAAACAAGTAAGTACAATCAAAGCCAACCTTCAGGTGCCATCTTTGGCCATGATGTCTAGGAGACAGGCTGAGTAGCCATCTAAGCACCACATCATTTTCCAGAAAATAAATATGACTCAAGACAGTATCTCATTGCACCTGATTCCCCAGTATGTTTAGGTTCCTGTTGTATCTATTCACACACAGCATCTCTATCTAAAACTGTCACTGAACAGTCAGTCATCCCTGACAGGGTGGGACACAGAGAGCTTTCTAAGAAATTGTATGCTTTTCTAAAAGAACTGTGACTCAAACTAAACTATTCCATTTCACTTATCCCCACCCACTCCAAGAACTAAACATTATTATTGATTATCCAGAGATAAAAACAATTATTCATGATGCTTCAAGTGGTCTTTAATGTCACAATTTCAGTGTCTACGTGTTATTCCTTTTGCATAGTTGTATTGGGGGTTTGAAGTACAGTGGCTGCCTGCACTGCCTAATTTTTCTGTAGCTTTTGGTCCCCTTTCTGTTTTCTAATGAACCAGCTGTGTGGCTCAAGCAGAAAAGTATTGGCTAAACGAGTGGGGATGTTGCTAGTAGAAACAGAAGAGTTAACCCTGGTTAAAATAGACCTAAATGCTTCCTCTTCCCTTTAGACAGTGGCCCTACTCCAAAAAGAAAGGTCCCAAATTCCACCTACAAAACGGTAAAGTCCTAATAGTCCTAAAGGGCTTGTGGTTGTAAGTTTCACCTATGGGTCAAATGGTATACCCCTCAATAGCAGGAAATGCATCTGGTTCATCTCTAGGACCTAGCACAGTGTTGAAATGTATTCGATACAGAATAAATGTTCATGGAAGGAAAGAAGGAATAGACCAGCCATGACAATGTGGTAAATAATGTGAAATAATGTGGGCTTTTTTTCCCAAACACAAATCTCCTCTACTAGTTTTAGAGAATTTTTCTGAGAGGTTTTTGAGCACAGAGCAAAATGCGGCAAATAATTGAAGGCTATGAGCCTCACAAGGTGAGGCACCACACAGAGCTTATGTTGGTAATTGTGTGGTTGAGCATGGTGCCAGACACAGAGTAGGTGGTCAGTAATTATTTATGGAATGAAAATGTGCCACTTCCTGTGACTGCACTGAGTCAGGTCAGGCCACCAGCCCCTCTAGCATAATTGGACTTCGTTGTTTGTCCATGATTTTGAATGCTGGGCGAAGCTCTTACCACAGAGCCCTCATGAATCTCCAAGTAAAATCTACACTAGTGAGCCCCCTTTCCTACTTTATCAAGAACCCCCATATGGTTCCCCATATTGGTAACTCTTATAGACCCCTGCTTTCCTTCTAGCTGGATAAGAGCAAGAACACGCTGACAAACCTATCAGGGTGAACCAAGGCAGAGCAGGAACCAGAGAACTCAGCATTCTCCCTCAACCACTTACTTTCCTACTCTCTTTTCCCTGGGGCCTGAATAATAGGGTTAGAGAAGGTTAAACAAAATAATGATGCACCGTTTAAAACATGAAAGAGACCCACCAGCCCCTAATCTCTACAAATCCCTATCAGTAGAGACTGCATTGATCCAAATGGTCAGCTTGGCCAAGCTGCTGCTTGGTTTCAGAAACTCTCCTGGTTTGAACCCTTGATGGGCAACAGCCCAAAAGGATGTAGCTCTGATCTGTCAAAGAAAAAACACAGACCTGCTCTATAAATTCCAGGCTGTATTGTTCTTATCACCCACGGGCTGTGATTGGAGGATGGATATCGTCAATCTGATCTAGTCTGTTTACAAGTAATACCAAAATAGAAAAAGAAAAAGATCAAAGTCCAGTTAAGCTGGAATCCTTCCCTGCATCACCAGGGCTCAGATTGCAATTGCTGTGGATAAACTTTCCCTGGATCTGATGGATGTCTCCCTCCCCAAAGCCCACAACTCTGGGAAGAGGAAAACAATTCCCAGCAAGGGATAACCCTGACATAAACTCTCCAAAACATGAGCTCTATCAAGATACTTGAAAACACAGACATTAGTTTTAGAAAATACGAGCATTTTTCCTCAGCACAAATGCATCATTGTTACCTAAGGAGCAATAAACTGGTTGTTAAAACACCAGTCTGTGATACCAGCGCATGACAGATCTCTTGCCTGTAGGGGAAAATGCACACAAGACAAGAAAGCTCAAGTCTAAGTTTTCCTTTATATTCATTACTGCCTCACAGCAACAAAATAGGTAAGACGTATGACCACTCCTTTTTTATACAAAAAGAGATTCGGCATCAAAATATTATAAAGATAGATGTAAATTCCGTTCAGAGTTCATTCATTAACTTTCTGATAACTATAATGTTATACATAATAAGGGCCATTGCTTTGGATATATAGGGTGCCCAGTGGTCTTCAAAGTAGAGCCCCTAGACCAGCGTCAGTATCACCTGAGAGCTTGTTAGAAATGCAATTTTCTGGGCCCCACTCCAGACCTTCTGAATTAGAAACTCTGGAGATGAGACCCAGTGATCTGTGCCTAAACAGCCCCTACAGGTGATTATGCTGTATGTTAAGGTGTTTTTTAAAATACTGATGCCTTGCCCCCACCCTAGGGACATTCTGCTTTAGTTAGTATGGAGTGTGACCTTGGCATCAGGATTTTAATAAGATCTCTAGGTGATTCTGATATGCAGCCAAGATTGGGAACCACTGGGCTGAGTTCAGAATAGATTCCCTCACAGGCCTCTCATCACTCCTTGTATCTAGCATTTGCAGCCACTTCCATTTTGAAGAGCAAATTTTCAAGGAGTTATTCACCTGTCAAAAGTGGGCAAAAAATTTAGATGGATAGACTGCTACAGGTAGGAGCCACATGTTAAACAACCTATTCTCATGTACTGAATATGTGGAGGACCCTGTGCTCAAGCCCAGCAGATATTTTACCATGAATTTGCTACCCTTTTTAAAAAAAATAAAACATCTTTATCGAACCAAGTAAACATCAGCAAATACTACTAGTTTTTAACCATGAGTTTTAAAAGTGATATTTGGAGTAATATTTGGTATGACGCGGTAACTTTCTCTCGAATATTCAATTCTCCTCTTAAATCAACCTATATCATTGTTTTGAAATCAAAACCTTTCTCAGCCATTTAATTTCAGCTTCCAAGTAGGTCAGCCTCAAAATGATTTTTGGTTGCCTATTTCTAAGCACAACTCTATGTTCTGTTTTAGTCAGAGACAATCCAGGTCATGGTTTATATTCCTTGAGCTCAAGAAAAGGATGTACTATTTTGCCTTGGGTGGCAACAAAATGGAAAACTCTGAGATGTCAGGCCTGAGAGTTAGGTGAGCCCAGAAAAACATGGCAGGTACGTATCTGTGAAGTAAAAGGTCATGGGAGGAACAGGTAGTTAACTGGTGTTGGGTTGGATGGGAAGCAGGATGCCTATCCAGGAAATGAAAGACAGAAAGGAAATGGCAGAGCAAGCAAGCAGCATCCAAGAATGCAGGAAACAGGGAGGCAACCATCAGGAATACCAACCAGGGTTCTAGAGTAAGTGTTAAATTATAGAAAATCTATGTAATAAATAGAAGGATAGGCATCGATAGACAATAACAGGGGTCAGAAACGTAGATGGGGGCCAAATCCAAACACTGTATGACAACAAGACGTAGATGTCTGCAGTACAATGTCTCTGGTACTGATTCTGTTTGAAACCAGACTTGGCTTTCTCCAGGACAAGAGAGACCACAGAGAACCAAGTTGCAAAGCCCAGGCATACCGGGCGGCCATGGATTGCATGTAGTAAGTATTCAATACTGGTTTGTTGAATGCATGTATGTTCAAAAGTATTCCTGGTTTTAATAGCATATTATTCTCTCCCAGTGACTGTAGTCTGTCTGCCATAGCCTGCCTATCATAGCAGCTGGAGGAGAAAGTATAAGTTTAGGTGTGCTTTGGGTAAAAACAAAAAATACCAAGTGATGAGCTGGAAATCTGGATTTTGATCCTAGCTCTGGTTTCAGCTAGGTCACTGTGCGCAGGTCATTTTATACGTCTGCATCTCAGTTCCAGTCACAGAAAATGAGGTAAACAGGACAGGAATGCTAAAGTATCTCACTACTCTGAAAATCTGTGGCTCCTCACAATAGGTACATTCCTGAAAATACATTCCAAACCTGATTTCCACATGTCAGATTATACAGGATACCTGCATGTCACTGACTGCATGTGGCTTGATAACATCCAAGATATTCTCAATATCTCCATGGTCAATGGGAAGTAGATCTGGTGTTTTAGATTGTTTGTTGGACCAAAGGCCATCACTGTGAGTACAATGATTGTCAGCACATATGTTGACTAAGTTTAATTGGAAGTTTTGCGAGTTTTCTCTAAGGAAAGCCCTGTATCCTGCCATCACAGACAGGGAAACAAAAATCAGAGGCACTGGAGTTGGATATTTGGTTTGAGCTTTGGTCTTTGTGCACTGGGGTCAGGGGGAAGAGGGGAGGAGGAAGGCAGGGTGCCAGGAGTGGAGATGAGTATCTCAGACACATGCAGAATGTGGCATAAACACTCCCTTAAATTCCTGTCATTGTCACTTTCCCCAGAGGGACATCTCCTGCACCCCAGCCAGCTACGTGCCTCCCTGCACTCTCAGCCAGATGTAGGTTGGCCAAAGGGGCCGCCATCTGGTCTCTGAAAGCCCATTATAGCTATAACAGGCAGCTGAATCTAGTTATAAATGCCAGCCTCTCTCAGCCTGGCTGTCTCAAGCTTGAAATCACACACTTAGGAAGCATCTGTGTGGTGCAGAAACACCTCTCCCATGGGAACTAAGGGAGGAGAAATCTCCAGGGACATGGACACAGGCACACAGGCTGCGGGCAGAATGAGGTTCTGAACAAGGTGTAGCAGCTCTCTCCTTTCACCCCACATCCTGCTCTGTTATCTTCCCTTGCTTACCTGTGAGGAGCACGTACACACAGATACACCCCTGGAATGATTCTCTCATGAATACTGTAAGAAACGGGGCTTTGTTTGAAGCAAGAGCAGGTGAGGGACCTCTGAACATCTAACACTGTCAAGCAAAGAGCTGCCTGCACTAGCAGTAGTCAGGTCCACAGAGAGCCCAGGCCTTAGATCACAGGAATAGGAGGCTGATGTGGAGGCCCCTGGGGCCCTCGGGACTAGGGCCAGGAGTGGGTAAGTGCTGTGAGAAAACACCATTCTCACTCCCACTGTTCTTCTATGATCCTGTGAAAGGCCAGATGCAGCCACATAGGAGCTGCTGGGCACTCAGAGGATGGAATGCATAGGAGCAAATCTCACCCTCCGCTGCTCCGGATGGCACAGAGCCCACATGCACATCCCTTTCCAATGAGGAGTCAGGGTCTCCCTTCAGTGTGCCAGCTCTAATGTTCAAAATAAAGGCTTAAGGCAACAAAAGCCCTAAGAAGTCCAGAATGTCCCCTCATTCCTGTCCTGACGGGCTGAGTGGTGCCCTGCTGCCCTTCACCAGGCTTTGTTGAAGCCTTCACATGTTTTTTGCTTCCATGACTAGCACAGCCCATCCCCCTGCCTGGAATGTGCTTCCTGCTTTATCCCTCCTCATCAACTCTGCTGGAAGCAGAAGAGTGGTCAAGAACACAACCTCTGAATGCCGGACTGCCTGGGTTCAAATCCTAACCAGCCTACGTGCCTTTCCTTTAGCATGCGGAGGAGGATTACAGAGTACTTACTTTGTAAAGTTGTTTTAAGAGATAATATATGTAAAGGGTTTAAAACAGTGTCTAGTCCACATTAAACACAGAAGGGACACCCGTCATTATTCCACAAAGACCTTTTTGAGTCTTCTCTCATCTTGATATCACCATTCTTCCTAAAAATTCCTAATTAGAAGGATCACATTGCTTTTCAGTTGTTTAGATGCCTGTCTCCTTTCCTCATCTTTGAAATTCTCAAGGAACAAGATCATAGCTTATTAATTTTTGCCACCTTCGGTACAGAGTTTGGCATTAAACAGGTGTATTTGAAAGTGTATTGAATTAAATTTATTGAAAAACTTCAACTAATAATAATACTTTTCATTTCACGAATGGTAACTGTGCTAGGAGCTTTACTTGAATTAGTAAGTCTTTAAATTTAAAATCATATATTTTTCTCGTGGCTCACAAGTTTAGCTCTCAGAAATATGAAGGAAAATTGCTACTATAAACTAACAGTTGAGGACTTAACAAAGAAAAAGAACTAATTAGAGAAATAGAATTAAATACAAATATTGATGCTCGAGAAAGAGAAATGTAGGAAAAAAATTGTGGTCTAGGAGTTTATTAACACAAAAGAAGGTGATTCTGTGTGGTCAGTTGGGTCTTTAGGAAGGCTGATTTAAGTTCAGAAAAGAGCAATATATAACTTAGAGACATGTCTAAAGAGAGTGAGAAGTTCTTCAAAATAATAGAAAATTAGGGAAGAAAACAGATCAACACAAAACAAACCAAAGTGGATGCATGTGCTGCTCCGAAGTGTGCTTCAATTACAAGTAGCAAAAAACAAAAGAAGTTCAGTCACATCCAATGCAGCCTAGGCTGTGAGGACAGGTATTAGTAAGGCCAAAGTCTGGAGCCAGATGAGGCAGAGGGAAAACACTAAAGAAAGCCATGGAGGCTCTTTCTCTCAGTGGGAATAGGCTATTGTCCAATATTCAGACAGACAGAAAGGATAGTTCCACGGCTTAGGAAGGGACGTCATCTTGACAGATAACAGAGAGAAGGAAGAACAACTCAGCTCTTGTTCACCTTCATTCTCGCCGTTAAGGATAAGCATCAGCAAATTAGGAAGTGGAAAACAAGCATTTTCAAGAGGGAATCGATGACCAAAATAAGTGAAACGATAGTAAGAAAACCCTTAGCAATTTAAAAGAACTTAAATCCCATGCCCAGGTAAATTGTATAATGATGGTCATCACAAGTCACATTTCTTTGGCATTCTATGGCTTTAAAAAAGTCCTTTCCCTCTATTATCACATTTTATGAATTTAACGTCAAAATGGTTTCTAGGGTTCAGAATGAAGAGTTGACAGGAACCTTCAGGCAGAACCCTCTAGAAACGATTTTTTGACCGACATAGAAAAGTAGTCTTTATTTCATTTTAGCAACCAAGAAGAGAGAGTTCAATCACGTGGCATGGTTTTTAATGTTTCTTAACTTCTAGCATGCAAAAAATAACTTCAGCCAAGTCATCTTAAGAAAAATGAAAACCCCCTTTAATGAAACAGCATGTTGTGGGCATTAGGAGAAGCAAATGTTACATGTAAAAGAAAGATGAAGGAAAGGAGAGAGGTCCTACTTGTTGGGCCAAACAGGAGCTCAGGCTCTCCTCTGACTTACCCCATTGAGGTTCATGCCCAGGGCCCAGACATTTACAATGTTCTGAGTTTCTGTGCAAAGGTTTTAGCACACAGAGAGTGATTTAGGAGCGCCACCCCATGTCAGACTCAGAAACTACAACAAGTTTTCCCAAGGCCTGAAGAATCACTTTAACTACAAGTACTCAACTGAAATTCTGGCCATAGCCTAGTTTCAAGCCTATGGTTATTTCCCTAGTCCATGCAACTGAATTCCAACACAGGTTTAATTGTCTATATTGAATGACTTTAAAAACTGTCTCTAGGCAAAATAGAATCATGAGACTGGATGGTATCATTACCATGATGTTAAGTGACAGTGAGTTCTCCTTTGACTATACAAGTGGCCTAAAGATTCAGGTGTTTCAAAGTGGAAGCCCTCTCATTCCCTAATTGTCTTCCTGTCCTTGATTGTCCTCTCTGCAGTTCTTCATCCTCTCTTGGACCCTCCCCATCTTTACCGCCCATGCTTCAGGGAATAACAAAACCTGGTCCCAAAACCCTTGTTCAGTCTCAACAATTCTGCCATCTCAAGCGTCTGTTGAATTTCCAAAGAATTTTCCTTGGCCCAGCATTTTCTGAATTTAGAGTCAGGGAATGATGTGCATTGGTCCTAGGTATGAGGAGAGGAAGTGGACGATGGCTGAGGGTGTGTAGGTGTTGTAAAGGGGAGTGTAATGATGTGGGATGGGCTGTAGGTGTTTCCACTTTAACACACTCTTTCCATCATATTGCTTCCTAATTTACTGAAAATGGTAACACATTTCGCTTAATCAGAAATTTTCTCCCATTGACCATACCGACTAACTTGCATATTCCTTGTAAAAACAAAACCTGCCTTTAATTCTGCTTGCAAAAATAACAATTCTGACTTTATTGTGTTTAAAGTAAATTTGGCTTCTTCTTTTCTCTGTTTTAATTACAAATGATCCCAACCATGGCAGTGCCAGAATTCCAGAATGGATGACCAAGGGCTGGAGCAGAATCCCTGGCTCTAGGACTTCTTTAGAAATTAACAGATGTGAGAAGGCATACAATCTTAAAGGGCTCAGGTTTCTTCTCAGCAACATCTTTGAGAAATAACCCAGTAGGTGTAGTTTCTTGCCTTAGTCCATCAAGGCTGCTATAACAAGATACCATAAACTAGGCAGTTTATAAACAAAAGAAACTTATTCCTCACAATTCTGTAGGCTGGAAAGTCTAATGCCAAGGTGCCAACAGTGTTTGGTGTCTGATGAAAGTGTTTCCTGGTTCACAGATGGCCATTTTCCTGCGTGTCCTCACATGACAAACGGGAGGAGGGAGCTCTCTGGGGCTCTCCTCTAAGGCACTAATCTCAGTCATGAGAGAGAGCTCCACCCTCATGACCTATATCACCTTCCAAAGGCCCCACCTCTAAATACCATCACATTGGGGATTGGGTTTCAACCTATGAATTTTGGGAAGACACAAACATTTAGTCCATAGCCCCTGAAATGCTGCCCCCATGCCAAAGATGGAGCAAATGAGAATTGGATGGAAGTAAGGGGAGAGACACAACAGTGACGAGCACAAAAACCAGTAAATTCACCTCCAGGATGTGGCGTCGGGGAACACTCACAGGTGCTCTGCCCTGGTTGCTTCTATCCTTTAAGAGCTTCAGATTCAGCTGTTTGCATTTCCAAACCATTCCCAGGCTTCTCTTCTTTAATGGAGGGAAGACTAAATGAAGTTTGAAGCTAAGGGAATCTTTAGTTTGCCAATTTCAGGGACTGCATCAGATAAGATGATAAAACATTGGGTGGTGACATCAGATTCTCTACTCAGGGTAGTTGGTCTTGGCTCCCTTGAAGCAAGAAAGAAGGTCAGGCTTTCTGGGGAGACCTGTGGGTTTTGCTGGGGAGTGGGCATGGCCCTCCTCTCTGATACTGTTGCACCCCACACCTGGAAGATCTCTTCTATAAGGTTCACAGGTGCTGCTGGTTGGTATCCTCCCCACTTCCTTTCTCTTCATCGGGTACCGCAGTAAAACTTGGGATGCTTTGGAAATTTTCTAAGACCCCAATTCTTCTAAAGATGGGTTTGGGAAGAGGAATCCTCTAAAACCCAGCTCCCAGGCATAAGAAGAGGATTTGTAAAAAAATATTGGGCATAGAATGACCATGGGCTGGCTGAGTTAAAAAAAAAAAAAAAAGGCTGAGACAAATGGGTTAGGGATAATAAAAAAGGGAGGTACCCAGTGGCCAAAATAGAAGCATTTCATTAGCAAGTTTTTCTCCTTGAAGAGCAGACAGGAGTATTTCAAAATGATAATAGGTTGATGAGATTACAATGATTTTTTGGACTATTTTTCCAGAACTTTATTTTCCAGATTTCTTGCAATAAGCAAATCTCAATTTCATACTCAGTAAATATTAGACATGATTATGAATAAGAAATCTTTTATATCAGTGTTTATTCAATTTATTTCTAAGTTATAATGATTTCTGTTTTCTACCTTTGATAGTAGATGGTGACAAAATTTAATTTTTCTTTGATGATGGGGACATTGGAGGTCACGGTGTTCACCGATGTCAATATAATTTTTCATTACACAATACTTATAAAAAATCTGCAGTCTGAATCCTTTTGTCACCCCTGCCACAACTAGAGGTGCATTTCCATATCAAACATCGAATTCTAAGGCTAAAGAATTTTATTTCTCAAGCAAAGACACACTATTGGAAGGTTTTAATCAATGGAATGACACAAAGATTAATCTGGTACTGTGAGAAGGGACCAAAGTAGAGAAATCAATTAGGAGTCCATTATCATGGTTTAGACATAAGGAATCAAAAGGAGGATGGCATTGATATTAAGGAAGAAATGGAAGCGGAGGATACTGTAATGAGGCAGTTAAGAGGGCTTAGTAATGGATACATGTATCAAGGGAAACAGAGGGATCAGTGATGATGACAAGCCCAAGGATCTGGAATAATTAGGGTACCGGCAACAGAAATAAGTTAATCAAATGGCGAAGATGGTACATTAAGACACATGTCATCTTACTGGAAATTTTGTAACAATACATTAATAAGACATGTTTCGTAATTAAAATAGTGTGACTCCTAGTAGTGAATACAGTAAAGATTAAGATAACAGCAATTTTTAATGTAAAAATCTACAAATTATGTATTTGTGAATATTGGAAATAAAAAGTGGGTGACACTGACCTAAAAGTGAAGGGCTTCACAGGACTTCTTTCAAAGTTGCTGTTATGGGTTGAATTGAAGACCTCAAAAAGATATGTTAAAGTCCTAATCTCTGGTGCCCGTGAATGTGACCTTATTTAGAAATATGGTTTTTGCAGATGTAATCAAGTTAAGATGAGTTCATACTGAATTAGGGTAAACCCTAATCCAATGTGATTGGTGTCCCTGTAAGAGGAGAAAAAACACAGCAACAGACACAGAGAGAAGATGGTCACGAGAAGATGGAGGCAGAAATTGGAATTATGCTGCCACAGCCAAGGAATATCTGGAGCTACCAGAAGCTGGAAGAGGCAAGGAGAGATCTTCCTCTAGAGCCTCCAGAGGGAGCACAGCCCTGCCAACATCTTGATTTCAGATTCCTGGCCTCCAGAACTGTAAGAGAATAAATTTATATTGTTTTAAGCCACCTAGTTTGTGGTACTTTGTTATGGAAGCCATAGCAAATTAATGCAGTCCCTGTTCAGCCTTCAGAGTAGGGGAAAAGAAGTAGATGTTTAGTTTGCCAGGTGGCGTGAATATTGCAGGACTATGTCTCTATGGAGATCCACTATTGTATAAAGTTACCCATTAAACAGATGGAGAGATTAGGAGTGTATTAGTTCACACGATAACTCTGTGTACTTTTTCCTCGGTAAGTACACAAAATAACTCTGTGTACTTTTTCCTCCATAAGGGTGGCCACTGTTGTTATCTGATCACTGTGTGACTGAAGGCTGAAGCCTTATAACCAGAAATAAAGAGGCCCGTCCAACCTTCTTTCCTGGCACAAACCATCCCTGCTAGAAACGAAGCATCCTTAGCATCTCATTGCCCTTCTCTTGTGAAGGCTGCTGGTTTTCAGGAAACTGACAAGCTCACAAAGTGTTTATTTCAATACAAATGGGAAGACAAAGGGCAAAAAGCTCAGATTTAAATAAAAAATGAGCCAGTTGAGGGAGTATAAAAGGATGGAAATGAATCAACCTACAGTGAATGTGAGATGACCACAACAAGCATGGTACACTGTGTCAACTATGGTTTTCCCAACTCAAAATATTAGTAAGGCATTTGGCATTATTTTTAAAATGCTCTCATCTTTTCAGTTTGATAAGAGAAGCACTAAAGAGTACTTTAGTGTTTACTTAGGAAAATTAAAACATTGAGTGACCTAAGTTCCTAAGGAAGCTTATTTAACTTGCTGACTTTTTTTTTTCTAATTAATACTTCATGTGACATACATGTATTGAACACTTCTTGTGAGCCAGGCATTGTGCTATATGCTGAAGATACCAAGAATGGTAATAAAATAAGTCCCTCCAATCAAGCAGTGTGCACACCATTCAGGGAAATAGACAAACAGTGTAAAGGTACTGAGATTTTTTAAATGGCAACATAATAATGGTTACAGTTCAAAGACTTAATGATGATGATACTAGTAATGTCAAGTGTACTATATGTTTTACATGTGTGAATTAGGGGGAAGAGAGAAAAGTATGCCTAATTACCTCTGGAAAAATAAGGTTGCCTACCTACCCTCTTGGCACACTCCTGCTTCTCCAATGGGAACAAAAGGCCAATGTAAGGAAAAGGAGCCAGGAAGAGAAAAACATACAAGACGTAGAGCTTTGAGAATTCATACTGTCTATGGAGAAATGCAACAGTGCAGGAAAAAGGTGTGGAAAAGTGTGAGAGATGAGGCAGGGGCCAGATCCTGAAAAACCTTTTGTTGGTATCATTCTCTGAGCCAGTTTTCTTCAAACTGGTCTTCATAAATAGATGAGGCAGGGAGGAGCATTTTGAATTCCTCTACAAGAATGTATGAATGCAAGTGCATTTAATTCATTTCAAATATAATCTTTAAAAAAATAGCATTGGCATATTCTGACTGTTTGTAGAATCATCTTTTAAGGTAGTACTGCCACATGATTTTAAACTTTGCATTTTCACTTATATTTATAATACTGTTTGTACCAATTAATTTTTATTTAAGTGTAGTCTGTCACGTATTAAGGGTACTGAGCATCACACTAATCTTAGCTCTCTATCTTCATAGTAGTATCTGTGCCAGAGAGTCCTGGTTGACTCCTAATATAAATTTCTTCTTCTTTCAAAGTAGTGGAGTCCCAAATATTTAGAGGGGTACATGGCTACCCAGACTCCCTTGCAGCTAGATGTGGCCATGTGAGTAAGTTCAAGTCAATAAATTTTAAACAACAAGTTTCTTGTAACAGCTTTTCTGGGAACCTTCCTTAAACACATGGTGATTTTTTATATACACAGGTGATTTTAAACATACATCAGATGTATTGTTTAAACACTCCATGTACTTACTGATTTCTAATTGAATCTATCAATTATTAATAAAAGTAAATAAGTAAAGAAACATTTTCCAATGCAATTCTGGATGTCACTTTTTTCTTAGAGTTATTTTAATTTTCACTTTATATATTTCAAGTCCATGTTTTGGGAGTAATATTGAAATATTTTAGATCATCTCAGTAACTGTGATTTAACTGAGAAATGCCTTATGATTTCATTATTTGCATTTGCATTTATATTCATAACCATTTTGGTATAAAGTAGAACTTCTTTTTTTAAATTTCAGTCTGACAATTATTGACTTTTAATTGGTATATTTAGTCATTTATATACATAATTACTGATACATTTGGACTTAAATTTCTGTCTTATTTTGTACCTTCTGTTTTATCTTTCTCCATTTTCAGATTTTTTTATCATTTCAATGTTTGTCTCCTGCTAGTTTGTAAGTCATATCCTTTTATTTAATCCTTTTAGCTGTTACCCCAGAAATGACATGCGGGGTTTTTTTCCATAAGTTATTGAAGTACAAGTGGTATTTGTTTACATGAGTAAGTTCTTTAGTGGTGATTTGTGAGATTTTGGTGCACTCA
Source organism: Macaca nemestrina (assembly GCF_043159975.1). NCBI lineage: Eukaryota > Metazoa > Chordata > Mammalia > Primates > Cercopithecidae > Macaca > Macaca nemestrina. Next base: position 20,942,433 of record NC_092125.1, on the reverse strand, counting down.
TCACCCCAGCAGTACACACAGCACCATATTTGTAGTCTTTTATCCCTCAGCCCTTTCTCACTCTTCCCCACAAGTCCCCAAAGTCCATTGTATCATTCTTATGCCTTTGCATCCTCATACCTTAGCTCCCACATATCAGTGAGAACATATGATGTTTGGTTTTCCATTCCTGAGTTACTTCACTTAGAATAGTAGTCTCCAGTCTCATTCAGGTCGCTGCAAATGCTGTTAATTCATTCCTTTTTATGACTGTGTAGTATTCCATTATATATACATACCACAATTTTTTTTTCCACTCATTGATTGATGGGCATTTGGGTTGGTTCCACAATTTTGCTATTGTAAATTGTGCTGCTACAAACATGAGTGTGTAAGTATCTTTTTTGAATAATGACTTCTTCTCCTCTGAGTAGATACCCAGTAGTGGGATTGCTGGATCAAATGGTAGTTCTACATTTAGTTCTTTAAGGAATCTCCACACTGTTTTCCATAGTGGCTGTTAGTGGCTGTACTTGTTTACAATCCCACTAGCAGTGTAGAAGTGTTCCCACATCCATGCCAACATCTACCTTTTTTTTTTTTTTATGGCCATTCTTGCATAAGTAAGGTGGTATCGCATTGTGGTTTTAATTTGCATTTCCCTAATCATTAGTGACATTGAGCATCTTTTCATATGTTTGTTGGCCATTTGTATATCTTCTTTTGAGAATTGTCTATTCGTGTCCTCATCCCAATTTTTGATGGGATTGTTTGGTTTTTTTCCTACTGACTTGAGTTTGTTGTAGATTCTGGATATTAGTCCTTTGTCAGATGTGTAGATTGCAAAGATGTTCTCCCATTCCGTGGGTTGTCTGTTTGCTGACTGTTCCTTTTGCCATGCAAAAGCTCTTTAGTTAATTGGGTCCCAGATATTTATTTTTGTTTTTATTGCATTTGCTTTTGGGTTCTTGGTCATGAAATCCTTGCCTAAACCAATGTGTAGAAGAGTTTTTCCAATGTTATCTTCTAGAATTTTTAGAATTTCAGGCCTTAGGTTTGAGTCCTTAATCCATCTAGAGTTGATTTTTGTGTAAGGTGAGAGATGAGGATCCAGTTTCATACTCCTACATGTGGTTAGCCAATTATCCTAGCACCATTCGTTGAAAAGGGTGTCCTTTTCCCACCTTGTGTTTTTGTTTGCTTTGTCCAAGATCAGTTGGCTGTAAGTATTTGGGTTTATTTCTGGATTCTTTATTCTGTTCCATTGGTCTATGTGCCTATTTTTATACCAGTACTACACTGTTTTGGTGACTATGGCTTTATAGTATAGTTTGAAATCAGGTAGTGTGATGCCTCCAGATTTGTTCTTTTTGCTTAGTCTTGCTTTGGCTATGCAGGTTTTTGTTGTTCTATATGAATTTTAGAATTTTTTTTTCTAATTCTGTGAAGAATGATGATGTTTCTCTCTCATAGCTCTTAAGATTCTTTCCTTCATCTTAACTTTGGATAACCTGATGACAATGTGCCTAGGCAAAGATCTTTTTGTGATGGATTTTCCAGGTGTTCTTTGTGCTTCTAATATTTGGGTGTCTAGGTCTCTAGAAAGGCCGGGGGAGTTTTCCTCAATTATTCTCCCGAATATGTTTTCCAAGCTTTTAGAATTCTCTTCTTCCTCAAGAACACTGATTATTCTGAAGTTTGGTCATTTAACATAATCCCAGATTTCTTGGAGGCTTTGTTTATATTTTCTTATTCTTTTTTTCTTTGTTTTTGTTGGATTGGGTTAATTCAAAGAACTTGTCTTCAAGCTCTGAATTTCTTCTACTTGTTCAATTCTATGGCTGAAACTCTGCCGAGCATTTCACATTTCTAAAAGTTTGTCCAAAGTTTCCTGAATTTTTTATTGTTTTTTCTTTAAGCTAGCTATTTCCTTGAATATTTCTTCCTTCAATTCTGGTATCATTTTTTGGATTTCCTTGCATTGGGCTTAGCCTTTCTCTGGTACCTCCCTGATTAGCTTAATAACTAACCTCCTGGATTCTTTTTCAGGTAATCAGGGATTTCTTCTTGGTTTGGATGCATTGCTGGTGAACTAGTGTGACTTTGGGGAAGTGCTGAAGAGCCTTGTTTTGTCATATTACCAGGGTTGGTTTTCTGATTCCTTCTCATTTGGGTAGCCTCTGTCAGAGGGAAGGTCTAGGGTTGAAGCCTGTTGTTCAGATTCTTTTTTCTCACGGGGTGTTCCCTTGATGTAGTACTCTCCCCCTTTTCCTATGAATGTGACTTCCTGTGAGCCAAACTGCACTGATTGTTGTTTCTCTTCTGGGTCTAGCCACCCAGCAAGTCTACGCAGCTCCAGGCTAATACTGGGGGTTGTCTACACAGAGTTCTGTGATGTGAACTGTCTATGGGTCTCTCAGCCATGAATATCAGTGCCTGTTCCAGTGGAGTGGCAGGGTGCACTGGACCGAGTGAGGGTTCTTAGCTTTGGTTGTTTAATGCTCTATTTTTGTGCTGCTGGCCTCCTGCCAGGAGGTGGTCCATTCCAGAAAGCATCAGTTGTGGTAGTATTGGGAGGAACTGGTAGTGGGTGGGGCCCTAGAACTTCCAAGATTATATGCCCTCTGTCTTCTGCTACCAGGGTGGGTAGGGAAGGACCATCAGCGGGGAGTGGCGCTAGGCATGTCTGAGCTCAGACTCTGCTTAGGTGGGTCTTGCAGTGGCTGCTGTGGGGGATGAGAGCGAGATTCCCAGGTCAATAGAGTTGTGTACCTAGGATTATGGCTGCCTCTGCTGAGTCACGCAGGTTGTCAGGGAAGTGGGGGAAACCCAGCAATCACAGGCCTCACTCAGCTCCCACACAAACTGAAGGGCTGATCTCCCGCCCACCGTGCCCCTGCAATAGTCCCAAGTCTGTTTCCAGGTGGAGGCTGTAACAGGGTTGAAAACTTGCCCCAGGCTACCGTCTGCAAAAGAAAAGGGCTTGGTTCATACCCCACCTGTGGAGTCTGCACAACAGATTTGCGTCTTTCCCTGAGTTCTGACCAGGAGGCATCTCACCCCAACCAAATTGTTAAAAAGTTCAGTTACACATTTCCCTCTCCCCATGGAGTTCCACCCCCTGCTCCTCTGGTCACCCTCCTGATGGATCCCCATGGTGCCAGGCAGGAATGGCCTGCGAGGAGATGCAGTAAGCCCCCAGGACCTCTCCACCACCTCCTCCACCCCTGTATTTCGCTCGGCTCTCCAAATTGACTCAACTCCAGGTAACCTCTCCCACAAAGAGGCCTTCAGTTTCTCCAGGGTGGGTGTGCGTTTGGGAGAGGAGGGTCTCCCTTTCCGAAGTCCACAGTTGGGACACTCACAGTATTTGGGGTATCTACCGGGTCCTGCAGGAGCAGTCCACTTCCTCCAAAGGGTCTGTGGGTCCTCTTGGGATTGCTGGTTTGTTCTTGCAGTTGATCTGGAGCTAAAATTCACAATTGACAACATGAATCTTAATCTATGAAAGCATAATGTTAATGTCTTTACCTTTCTCAGAGCAACAAAAGAACCTCAGAACAATGAACTGTTCTTCTTTTTTGAAAGCTCTGTGCTGTGTTACTTTGAATTAATCATTTTCCAAATCCCAGTTTTATACATTCAATCTTCATTTAGATGTACCCACATGTTTACCACTTTCTTTGCCCTTCATTCCTTCTTGTATCTTAGTCCAAATCTAGAAACATTTCCTTCTGCTTCAAATACATCCTGCAGAATTTTATTTAGTGGAGAAAAACTCTATTTTTTGTTTACTTGTCTGAAAATGACTTTCTTTTACTATGAAATTAAGTTTTTTAAAAATCAACTTTACTGAGATATAATTTATATTCATTAAAATTCACAGTTTAAGTCCTTAGGTTGTTGGCCTCGACAAATGCATGCAACAAGTAATCATCACCTCCGTCTCCCAGGAAAGTTCTTTCGTTCCTTTATGCAGTCAGTCTTTATCTATACCTCTCAACCCGGGCAACCACCGATCTGATCTCTGCCATCATAGATTAATTGTGTATGTTATAATATTTCAAATATACGAATCAACTTCTCTTTTCTATCCAGTCTCTTGTCACCAGCATGTTATCTATAAGATTCACTCATGCTTTTGCCCATATCAATGTATTGTTCTTTTTATTGCTGAGTGGTATTCCATTGTATGGATGAACCACAATTTGTTTACCAGTTCACTTATTGATGGTCATTTGGGTTGTTTCCAGTTTGAGATTATTATGAATAAGGCTGCTATACAATATTTCTATACAAGTCTTTTTATGAGCACATGATTTCATTTCTCTTGCTTAAGTATCCAGCAGTGGAAGTGCTGGGTCATATGTAAGTATATGTTGAATTTTGTAAGAAATTGCCAAACGGTTTTCCAAAATGATCGTACCATTTTACATTCACAGAACCAATGTATAAAAGTCCAATTGCTCCATATTCTCACCAATGCTTGATTTTACCACTTTTCTTATATTTACATTGTGCTAATGAGTAAAAATGGATACCTCATTGTTTTTATTTTAAATTTCTAATGACTAATTACATTAAACATATATTCATTTGTTTATTGGCCATTTGTATATTCTTCTGGATTGTCTATTCAAGTACTTTTGCATTTTTAAATAGAATTATTTGTGTCCTTAATGTTAAGTTGTTGGTGTTATTTAGATATAGATACAGTTTTTTGGTTAGGTTTTTTTGTGTTGTCAATATATTCCAACCAGTTCTTGCTTGCCTTTTGTTTTCCCTGTAGTGTTTTTTTAAGAACAGAAGGTTTTAATTTTTATTAAGTCCATTTTATCAAATTTTTTATTTTATAGTTTGGTCTTTTTGTCTGTTATATAAGAAATCTTTGCCAAACTCAGGTTTACAAAAATTTTCTTTTCTTATATTTCTTCTGGAAGTTTTGTAGTTTTTGCCTACATTTAAGGTATATAATCAATTTTTAAATAATTTTTGTGTAGGAGGTAACATAAAAATTGAAATTCGATTTCTTTTCCACATAGATACCCAATTGTTCCAATACTACTTGTAAAAAGAATATTCTTTCCCCCCATTAAATTATATTGGTGTTTTTTTCTAAAATAAACTGACTAAATTGTGGGTTTACTTCTAAAGTCTCTTCTCTGTGGTAGTGATCCTACATGTTCACCTTTATACCAACACTACACAATCTTATTGACTATAGCTTTAGAATAAGTCTTGAAATCAGATAATATTAAGTCCAACATAATTTGTTCATTCTTTTCAAAATTATTTTGACTACTCTAAGTCATTTGTATTACCATTTGAATTATAGAGTCACCTTTATTTGCCAGAAAAAAAAAAAAAGTCTGCTAGGGTTTTGATTATGATTAAATCTACAGATAATTTTTAGAAGAATTGGCAGTCTAAAATACTTAGGATTCTAGCCCATAAACATGATCTACCTCCTAATTTATTTACTTTTTTTTTTTTTTTTTTTGAGGCGGAGTCTCACTCTTGTCACCCAGGCTGGAATGCAATGGTGTGATCTTGGCTCACTGCAACCTCTGCCTCCCAGGTTTGAGCGATTCTCCTGCCTCAGCCTCCCAAGTAGCTGAGAATACAGGTGCCCACCACCACGCCCAGCTAATTTTTGTATTTTTAGTGGAGACAGGGTTTCACCATGTTGGCCAGGCTGGTCTCGAACTCTTAACTCAGGTGATCTACCTGCCTCGACTTCCCAAAGTGCTGGGATTACAGGCGTAAGCCACCGTGCCCGGTCTATTTAGGTCTTCTTTAATCTCTCTATAAAACATTTTGTAGTTCTATATTTTATTAAATGTATTTCTAAATGTTTTCGATTCATTATGATATTTTTAATTTACATTATTTTTGTTAATATATGTAAACATATTTTGTATACTGATATATGCTAAAATCACACAAGATGTAAATGCCTTACTATTTTCTCCACAGAAAATTATGTCATCTGTGAGTAAAGACAGTTGTACTTTCCTTTCCAGTCTGTATGTCTTTTTCTTGCCTCACTGAAGTAGCTAAGTCCTCTAGTACAATAGTAAATAGAAGTGGTAAGAGCAAACATCTATGCCTTGTTCTCATTCTTTGGGGGTGTTTTCCCATTAAGTATAATGTTTACTGTGGGTTTATTATAGATGCTAATTATCAGGTTGAAGATATTTCCTTCTCTTCCTGGTTTGATGAAATTGATATTGGATCTTGTGAAATGATTTTTAATTAAATGATTTTATGGTTCTTGCCTATATTCTGTTAATATGGTTAAATCATGTTGATTTTTAAACATCAAATCAACTCTGTGTTACTGACAAAATAAATTTCTGTTCTTATAAATTACTTAGCCTTAGGTATTTCATTGTAGCAACACAAAACAGAATACACTGTTATTTTAATTTTTCACATGTATTAAAACTTGTTTCATGGCCCACCTGTGGTCTATCTTGATAAATGTTCATTGTGCACTGGAAAAGAATGAGTATTTTGTTGTTGGGTATAATTAACATTCTATAAATGTTAAGTAGATCAAGTTGGTTGACAGTGTTGTTTCAATTTCCTTTAGCCTTACTAATTTTCTCTATACTTTTTCAATAACTTATTGAGAAAAGGATGTTGGAGCCACTGACAATAGCTGTGGGTTTGTTGATTCCGCCATGTAATTCTATTCGTTTTTGCTTCCCATATTAGGTGCAAAATATTATGGATTTTATTATGGATGAATTAATCCCTTTATTATTAAGAAATTACCCTCTTTATCCCTATTAAATTATTGACTCTGAATACTATTTTATTTGGGATAAATATAGCTGTCTCTAATTTATTTAGTGTGATCATGGTATATCTTTTTCTATTCATTTACTCTTAACCTACTCATTTCTTCATATTTTACAAAAGTGTTTTCGATTTGTTTCTTTGTCAGCATGATATAGTGTGGCCTTGTTATTTTATTTGATCTGAAAATTTCTGCCTTTTAATGGGGCATTGAGACCATTTACATTTATTATGGTTCTTAATATATTTGGGTTTAAAATCTATCATCTTGCCATTTATTTCTTGTTTATTCATAGTTCTTTTATTTCCTCTTTCCTATTTTTCTGCTTTATTTCAAGTTTAGTATTTTTTATAATTCAATGTTATCTTAGTTGTTGATTTATGATAATTCTTTGCTATATCATTTTAGTGGTTGCTTTAGAGTGTAGAATATACAGCTTTAACTCATTGCAGTCTACCTTCAAGTCATAATGCTGCAAATATAAGAACCTTATAACAGTAAACTTCCATTTATTCTCACATGAATTTTGTACTGCTGTTCCCATGCTGTTTACATGTTTACATGCTATACATCTCACACTACATTTTTTGTTTTTCTTTGAACAGTTAATTACATTTTAAAGAGATTTATATAACAAGAAAAATAGTCTTTATACTTCCTCATGGATTTACTATTTCTGGTGCTCTTTATTTCTTGGTGTCGATTTGGATTTCCATCAGGTATAATTTTTCTTTTGCTTGAAAAATTGCCTTTAACGTTTCTTGAACTGTAGGTCTGTTGTTGAAGAATTATTTAAGCTTCTGTGTGACTGAAAAATTATTCAATTTTCCTTTGCTCTTGAAGATATTTTTGTTGAGTATAAAATTCTAGGTTGATTTTTTCTTTCAGAACTTTAAAAGTTTTGCTCCACTGTCTTCTGGTTTTCATCATTTTTGGTAGGAAGTCTGTGTAATTCTTATTTGTGTTCCTCTGGATATAACGTATCTTTTTAAATTTGGCTGTTTTTAAGAGTATCTCTTTATTACTTTTTAAAATAATTTTATTATATATACCTTGCAGTAGTTTAATTCATATATCTTTTGCTTGAGATTCATTGAGCTTTTTTTTTTTTTTTTTTTTTTTTTTTTGAGATGGAGTCTCACCCAGTCACCCAAGAGTGCAATGGTGTGATCTCGGCTCCCTGCAACCTCCATCTCCCAGGTTCAAACAATTATCCTGCCTCAGCCTCCCATGTAGCTGGGATTACAGGTGCCCACCACTACAACCAGCTAATTTTTGTCTTTTTAATAGAGATGGGGTTTCACCATGTTGGCCAGGCTGGTCTTGAACTCCTGACCTTGTGATCCACCTGCCTTGGCCTCCCAAAGTGCTGGGATTACAGGTGTCAGCCACTGCGCCTGGCCTCATTGAGCTTCTTGGATCTACTACTCTACCCTGCTAATTCTGGATACCTGGGTCTCTCTGAACTTATACCTCTGTCTCCTCAAGTCAGAAACCCCTGCCTGGTTGCTCAATTCTTGTGCTGTGGTCTGGAAACCCTTTCTAGTCAGTAAGCTGTAGCAATAATAAGGATTCCCTGGTTTGTTTCCACTCTCTCAGGGATCACCATCTTATCTGACTGATGTCCAATTTTTTTTAATTTCATGATTTTTTTCTGCTTTTTAAATTGTTTCATGTAGAAAAGTAAATCTAGTTCCCATTACTCCATCTTTGCTGAAAATCAGGAGCTAACTTTTATTGGACATCTACTATACACAAATTACTTTAAATTCATCATTTCATTCAATTCTATCAGAAAACCTATGAACAGATACTTTTAACCAATTTTACAAATAAAGAAACCAAGGGATAGGACACGATTAATGACTAAAGTCATATATTCTATAAATGGCAGATTATTTGATTCCAGATGTGTTTTGACTACAAAAGGATGTGACTCCACGTAAAACAGAGAGAATTATAGAAAACTACATGAATGTGCATTAAAAATCTATTCTGTAAAATTTTGTTTTAATCAAAACCACTTTACTGAGCAGTTTGAACTACTTCTTTCTCTGGTGGTGGAAGCAAGGACATAATCTGAGAATGATAGTTTTACACTTCCAATCACTATCTTTGCTGATTTTCTTTCTTGTTCCTTAATGATATCCTGGGCAGATTCTACACATTCCTTGACATTTTGTTTAAAAAAAAAATCCATTCTGCTTTGAAGCTCCAATTTCACACTAATTTAAACCCCTCTTCACTGGACTCCAGGAGGTTTGGAGATGGGAAAGGAGGGTTATCTGCTGTATCATTCTTCCTTCTCCAACCCTTGGAGTGGAAAAGGCATGATCTTTTTGTATACTTCCTCTCCCTTGTCTTTTCAACACTAACCATTTTAAGGTCATGGGCTAGGAGAGAATAGAGGAGGCAGAGATCTTCCTATGTAACTGCCACATTTGTGATGCTAAGGCACGACTGGCATTTTCCTATCTATTCTTGTGTTCCCATGTTCCCATAGATAGATTTTCCTGTCTATTCTTCATGTTCTCATGTCCTCTGCTTTTGAGATGTGTGGTTTTATGAGGGAGTTCATCTTCACTCAGATCCCTTCTGTCTCTGCCTCCTTCTGGCCCTGCCTGTGATTCCATTTCCCCTCCGGATGAAGCACTGCCTTCCAAGAAGAGCAAAGTGATGACTATACCATGGTTTCCGCCTCCTCGTATAATCCCTCTGCTCCCTCCCATGGAGCCAGGTCCTCTCTGACATTCTCAGAGGGCTGAGAGTAACTAGGATGGCTTTGACCACCATTCTTTTCCTAGGCACTCCACACTAAGGCTTCTTCTTGCCCTTCAGTCATAGATTATTTCTGCAAGGCTTTCCTCTTCAGTTCCCTCTCAAAATGACACGCAGGAACCAAGCTTTTCTAAGAAATCCCTCACTATCATCAGCTATAGTGGCAACAAAGGGATGGAATGGGGACTGCTCTATCGTTCTGCAGTCAACAAGCCTCTAGCTGGGGGTATGATCCCAATCCCGGTCTCACCTTGTGTAGCATCTCATTCTCCTAGATAATTTTCTTGGAATCCCACCTCATTCATTTAAATTCTGGAGGTGAGGGAATTACCTCATGAGAAAGGATGGGAAAGGAACTACCTCCCACTGCGAGAGTAGCATGTTCTTCCTCCCTGCTATCCCCCGTAATCTCCTTATAATTACTTATTTGCTGGGCAATGATTGTGGTTAGTAGGTCCTGTTTAGCTGCCTGCGTGTCAGTACACTCTGGGGGGATTACCAGGCCCCAGTGTTGGCAGCTCTATTTAGACTGTGGCATGTCAGTGCCTCTTATTTTCAGATGAAGCTCCAAGGCAACAGTAAAAATCCCACTCAATATCTTGTTATATAAACAATGGCTCTGCTCAGCCTTCTACTGTAGCTGTTCAAAATATGCGCACAAAAGTTGATTTTAATTTTACTTTGCTTAGTGCTGCTTTCACCACTTTGAAAATCTTGATAAGCACCAAAGTGCTCTGAGCACGTGGAGAGGCCTGGAGAAGGTCACTACAGTGTGCAATAATACAAAATAAATTAACTTCTCTCCTGCACGAAGTGGGCACAGTCATGACAGAAAAAAAAAACAGGGTGCTTTCTTTTTGAGGCTGACCTGGTTTTCAAGAAGTAGGAATGAAGGTTAGGGAAGGGAGGTATGGCAAAGAGAGAAAAAAAGAAAAGGAGGGAAAGGAGGAAAGGGTGGGGGAGAGAGAGATTGAGAACACAGACACTCCTTGCTTTCATTCCTGGCTCCCATGGACACAGCCCAGAAGGAGCTCTGTGGGCCCCTCTTGGGACAGGCTAGAAGCTGGCAGGCTTCTTTTACCCACAGAGCTATTTTGAGCTCTGGCCTCTCCAGCAGGGATGAGTGCCATGGCCCAAGGAGCTAGCATTCTTGACCAGGGGAGGTAGGGAGGGATGAAGAGAGCTTTCAAGTGTATTTAACATTCTCCTCACAGCCCTCTCCAACGGGTCTCCCTCTGTCCTTTCTCCAAACACCAGACTCCTAAGTTTACTGAAGAAAAATAAGCTCATTAATCCAGACTCAGCCTAACATAGCAAAAGAAACAAGACATAGTCTGATGGTGAAAACCCTGGACTTGGAGGTAAGTTCTACTGGCCCTGTTCTTTAACAAAAGTTTAGTCTATGCTTTAGACACTAAAACAAGTACCTTAAAATGTATTTCTTTCCCGTGTCCTGACCTTTTCCTCCTTTTTAATGTTAAGCTTTTTTTCTGCATTATAATCACCAAAACTTTTGTTGACAGCAATCTGTTTATATCCTGAGCACATGTTGTGCTCTGAGCTCTGAGAAAAGTGTTAGAGAGACTCAAACGAGAGAAAAATGAGTCCCTACTTAGTGCTATTTAGAGGAGAAAGAAGCAGGTGTGGGCTTAGACATCAGGGTACATGGAGGAAGGAGAGCATCTAAAGTCTGAGAAGATGGGTGAGGACGAGAAGAGGAGCTTTTGCCCAATCTAAGCAGCTTCCCTGGTGTTGCCCAGACTACTCATCATGGATGCTGTTCTACTTTGTAGTCAGGATACCCCAATCTTCCACTTTTCGAGAAAGCCCCTTGAGAGTAGGAACTGTGTCTCATTCACCATTACTCTTAGCTTTTAGCATAGCACCTGGCATACAGTAGGATTATAGGCTGAATGAACCTACGCATATGTGAATTAATGAACTGGCAGGGTGCGGGAAGGAATGGCCACGTCCTAAATTCCAAAATCCTCTCCAGATCTCTGAGCAGCCTCTTTGGGAGCCTTTAAGAACAGTAAAAGAGGCTTTTCTTATTGGGTGAATAATGCCTTATATATATAGGCTACCTTTTTTTCCCAAAGAGTAGTTCTTACCCATCTCAATTGATCTTCACACAAATCTGACTGGGAGCTGTGTTTGGGGAGCCTATTGTATTGTATCACTATTTTATTGACAAGGAGGCTGAGGCTCAGAGGAATGACTACCCTCAATCCTTCTGTGTTACTCTGGAAACTCATTTAACAATAGTGTGATTTCATCTGACTAGGCACCTGTGGTTTCAGAAATACACAGGTTCAACCACTGATCTCTGATTAAAAGCTGGGGGTCAGTATCTCAGTCTTCCATTGATCAGGTTAGTTGTGATGCCTTATTGTCTCTAGACCATAAAGAAGATGGAGAGGCACATGGTCAGGCAACAATTGTATAAGCACTTTGATTTGGAGAGGAAGAATGCCAAGCAGGCTGAAGCCAGACTGGACCAAAGGCTGCAGAAACTGGAGGATATCTGCCTCTACCATGTGAAATTGCTGACCTGGGAGCAGAGGCAGCTCCAAAAAGAACTGCAGAAGTTGCAGCAAGGTAAGACTTTCAGGACTGGGGAGGAAGATGCCCCAGAGGCACAGCAGGGCAGTGGGCCCATCACTCCGCTAAGGCCCTTTCAGAGACCTGAGTGCCAAGACAGCAAGAGCTTCTGATCAGAGCCTGGATTTTAGGCTGCCTAGCCTTCCTTGTCCCTCCCCCGTCAATTACATAGCTCCCCCCAGCAGCCTACCTGTAAGCCTTCTTGAGCTAACATTTCTCAGGCTTCCAGTCACTGCCATCATTCAAGTTAGCTCTTTCTTGCTTAAATCCTTTGTTTTCTTCTTTTAAATTTTATTTTTCAGTTTGATTTTCTTTCATTATCTGGGCTGATTTGGTTTCACCCATTTTTTGATATCCGATCTTTCTCTTTTGGATCTAACAACAATTTATTGAGCAGTTACTAATGTGCAAGTCACTGTCCTAGCCCACTTTATGAAAGTTAAAAAAGAAAGGAAAGAAAAAATGTCTCTGGAATTAGTACCTCAGCTTCCTCCAATGTCAAATAAAAGTATTTCCTACCTTATGAAGTTATTTGAGGATTCAGTGAGCACTTGGATAAAGTAAGTGCTATATAAGTGCACACTCTTATCCATTAAAAATTGTTACACAATTGAAACCCTTCTACTGTTTTTGTTGAAAATTGTCACAGTTGTACAGTCTGTAGAAACTAGTTCTCCTTTGTTCATCATTAAAATAATTAGATTTTAATATTACTTAAAAATTCAGCACAGGAAAGAAATATCTTGGCTCTTGAAGACTACATCCTTTCTTACTGAAGGCAAGTGCCAGAACTCAGGAGTCTGAAATGGACAGAGCATGTTCAAGAGGAAGGCCAGGTGCTATAAATGAACATAAAATATTTCAGGTCAACAGAGCTTATACATGACATAAATGCCAAGAGTAATAGCCAAATGTCTAGCCTGGGAATTCTTTCTAACCTCCAGCTTTGGGTTTGAAAGATACTCTGAGCAACTAACCGAACTCCTCTGCTTTCAATTTCCCTGTCTGCAATAAATGCTTAAACCAACCTAGAATGAGAGCTCACATACTGGAAAAGGGTCTTAGAAGGCATTTGGTTGATTCCCACTCTTATTCAAAAAGGACACTGAAGATCAGATGGCTACTCTCAGGAGGGTGTACAAAAGGCCAGGCCCTAGTAAGTGGCTGTCCTTGCTGAGTAGAGAGTTGGATTGGAAACAGTATGAATCAGGAGGTAGAAAACTTTGATTCAGGTGCTTCTGCCTCCATATCCTTTGGGAAGTCATATTCTCTCTAAGCCTCAGACTTCTTGACAGTAAAATCAGGGATACAGGAAGGAAGCAATATGTATTAAGTCTCAATATTTCTTAGGCACTGTGCTAGGCAATAGTTTTCCATGATTCATTTAAATGAAATTGTTATTGAAATTCAATTCTATGCCAGTGAGTAGATTATTTAAGATGCATGTTGCCAGTCCTTTGAGTCAGCAGGTTAGAAATTAGGCTTAAAAATCCACATTTTTAACTGCGATGATACTAAGGCAGATTATTCTGGGACAGGTGTTTTTCAGACCAGACTTTGCAAAACAGCTACTCAGGTAGAGTCTGGAATGCAAATATGAAAAACCGTGGTCTCTGCCCTCAAGGTACTCATATTTACATTGGAGAGTAGTTCCGCTTATAAAAAATGATTATCAAAACTGCTAATTGAGTTCTTCGCAAAGTAGGGCAGGAACATAAAAAGGTTCCTGTGTCTATCAAAGGGCTTTAGCTAAGATTTCCCAAAAGACACAGTATGTGAGCAGAATCTTAGAGGAGGAGGAGAATGGGGAAAGGGTGGGAAGTTTGTCAGGAGGACATATGGAATGGGGCCACTCCCGGCAAAAGGAAGAGTATGTACAAAGGCACATAAGTGAGCACTGCTTGCCTCAAATAGCTCAGTACTGCAGGCATGTGACATGGAAGTGGGGAAGAGGAGAACGTGTAGGTGCAGTTTTCAGAGACAACGCAAAATAGCCAATGTCTCCAATCCAATCCAATCATGAATGACTTCACAGGTCTTGCAAAAGAGTTGAGAGTTCACCCTGTAGGGTTTGAGACTGGTGAAAATTACATGCTCAAATGTTAAAAAGATCATTCTGGGTGCAAAGTTTAAGGTAAAACAGACCTCAGGCTATAGTCAGAGTAGACCTGATAGAATTACAAAGTTCAGGCCATGGTTTCAAGGCCTAAACTAGGGCATTGGTCAGGTGAAGCAAATGAGAAGACGAGCATCTCAAGATATTTAGAAAGTAGAATTGTTGGAGCTTTAAGACTAAATATATGTCCAAGGGTAAATAAAACCAGAATCTAAAGTATATTGCCTGGCACAAAGTAGGTGCTCAAATGAGCTTGTCAAATCTGGTAACTGGGTGGGTAGAAGTACCATACCTTCACAGAGAGAACATTGGAGAAATATCAAGTTTCAAAGAAAAGATATGTTCATTTCTCAACCTATTATCCCCGTAGGTCTAAACTTCAGAAGACAGACCTTGCTGGGAGAAGTAGCTCAAAATCCCTCAGTTTATATGGAATAGGTGAAGTTCTTACATGTCCGAGACCCCCACAAAAGACCCCAAGGAGAAAACAAAGGATGAGAGGCTCACAAAGGACTCTTCCTTGTTCTGATCGCTTCACAAAGAAGCGATCATATGAAAGAGTATTAGGAGTTCAATGTGAATTCTAGGTTCCCTATCTGGTCATATTCCCTCTGCTTGGTGCCTATTAACCGAACTGTAGATTTAAAGAATTCTGTCCCATGAGCAAAACTAGTCCAAGACTTTCAACTCTAAAGGACCAGTTCATGAGATGTCTTAAAAACTAATTGAGTTCTCCACAGCAGCTATGTCTGCAAGATGCTAAAACATCAACTCAACAAGTGAAAAGTCCACTTAGTCATGGCTGGCAGTTGCAAACTCACAGTTGGGTAGGAGGTCACATAATTGCGGTGAAGGAGACAATCCACTCACACCCAGTCATTTTGTTTTTGAAAACATTGTGCTTGCCGAGTAAAATGTTCAAAGGAAACCTCCACGGGCTTAGCCAGTTTAAACCTCTGATCTTAGTGTTTCTAAATCCTCTTTAACATATACTAGGTAAACACTGGAAAACTGCTTTAAATTTTTCCGTTTCCATCTATCACACCAGATGAACCTAATGTGTAATATACACCAAGGTTTATACGCATTGGTTTTCTGAAAGCCCAGTTTACAGAATTCTTTTTCTTCTTCTTATGTTGGTTTTCTAGGGCTGCCATAACAAAGAACTACAAACTGGGTGCCTTAAACAACAAAAATGTATTGCCTTACAATTCTAGAGTCTGGAAATTCAAAATCAATATGTCAGACATGTTGGTTCCTTCTGAAAACTGTGAAGGAAGGCTCTGTTGCAGGCCTCTCTCCTTGGCTTATAGATGGCTGTCTTCTCCCTGTGTCTCTTAGTGCTCTCCCTGTATGTGTCTGTGTGTTCTAAGTTCCTTTCCTTATAAGGACACCAGTAATATAGGATTAGGACCCACCCTAATGACCGCATTTTAATTTTGTTATCTCTGTAAGATCTTATCTCCAAATAAAGTCCCACTCTGAGGTACTGGGGGTTAGGACTTGAAAGTAAAAAATTTAAAGACACAATCCAACTCATAACACTTCTTAATTAACTCAAGCAAAAACCATGAAGAAAAAGTTCTCCTCTTATTTGGGGAATGGAATTCAGAAGAGACCAGAAGATGTTCTCATGTTCTCACCACAGGGAGGGCAGCAGCACAGAGCCCCACAGGCTAAGAAAATGAGGTAAGAACTTGATTACTAAACTCATGGGTATGACATTAAGTCCCTCTTCCCAACTGACCTCTTTAAACTGTTTTCCTGAAGAAATGCTCCGTTCCCCTTCTTAAGTGAGACATTTTCCCTACATTGTTACCATTCAATTTCACCCACCACCCCATTCCCACCTATATTACCTTGGCTGATACTGAAGAGGACCACATTCTAGTAAGTTGAAAGATCTAAAGAAGAGCCTCTTTATTGGTTTTCAGAGATCTTTCTTTTATCTCCTTTCTCAGAGCATTGGCAACCCGTATGACCCAAGACACATACAAAAGCAAGTCCCAGCTGCCTCCTTCACATGATCCTGGCCTCAAAGACTCCATGAAGAGCAAAGAGCAGCTACTCTCTCAAAATAACAGAACTGCCTGCTTCACGAAAGAGCAACCACAAGCCCAAGAGAAAGATTCTGTGAATCCACCTAAGGACGTAGACTCCAGCAAGGGCATCTCTGTTCTATGCCAAAATCAAGAGGTTTCCACCAACACCATAGAACAAGGTCCTAGTTCCAGCCTAGCTCGTAATAGTGGAACGGCACATGCTGATAAGACCAGATCAAAAGATGTTGCTGTAAAGCCAGATGGGAACACTGGAAAACAAATTCCTCCAAATCACACGGAATGTGCAGGAAGCTTCGAAGGTGAGTTCACGAAGCCAGCCTTCTTAGAGTTGCTTTCAAAGGCCAGAAATGTGCATTATCTCCGGCACAGGGTGCCCCCTGAGTCTGAGAGGTTGCTTAGCATTGGGGAGGTATTTGGGCATGGGGAATCCCTGGAAGGCAGGCGAGGAGTGTGAAAATAGAGCGCCTTCTAAGTTTCTTCCTCTCTAACCATTTAACATAGCCTGATAATAACATATTCCATTATTGCTAAGGAAATGTGCTCCTCAAATGGCTATATTAAGCAATACAGAGAAAAACAAATAAACATAATTGAGTTACAATTTTATTTTAAACTTCCTATTATTTTCCGGGAATATAATATTTCTTGAATGAACAATGCTAATATATGAAAAAGGAGGGGAGGAATGAATCTTCTGAAAGTGCTTTTTAAGGGATGTGTTTATGATGTCATCAACAATATGAATATATATTGATGACTGGACTTGGGAAAACAGTAAGAGTCTTGCTTTCAGGGACTTCCGGTTTCTTCTAGGAGATTCTCATGGTGCCACCTGCTGGCAAAACGGCGTAGCTATTCTCTTTTTTTAGTTTGATATACAGTAGTGGTAGGAATAGGAATGCGATTGTAAACATGTACTGTAACATGGTCTGCAAAGAAAACCCGCTCTTTAACCACACCCATGTGCTTTCTTTGGAAGCCGTTTCCTTCTTTCCTTTATTTACAGATAGCTCCATTTTAGTTTTCACCTTCCCACTTTCAACCTGCTCCTATCAAATTTTTTGAATCCTATTGAAAGAATAATGGACAATCTTTTCCGTCTCGTATCTTTGAGAATCAAAGGATTTTAAAAACTTTTAATCATCTCCCAACATGCTGTCAAATGCATAGCAAACTCTATCAAAACGATTTCACTGTAAAATGAGAGGTACTAACATTGTTAACAAGTTATTGTTTCAAGTAGGCCTCTATGACTTGGCCTACATTGTAAAAGAATCGATTAGATTTTGTTTCCCATTCAAGGGATCCAAATATCACACTAAAAATAAGTAGTATCATAAGTCATCAGAAAACAATACCTTTTTGTTAACACATTTAAACTTATTGTCTACCTAATGAAGTGTAGAATAAAATCATCACCACTTTTTATCTATACTGACTTTATTAGGAAAATCATCTTGCGCCATAGGTCTCAAAGAAATCATGCCTCTATGGTGGATAAATTCAAATCTTCAGCCCAATAACAAATTTTAATTCCAGAAGTATAAACTTGAGGGCCTATTTCATATCTGGCATCCATACTTGATATAACCCAGCCTGGGATATTTTGATGAAACAAGGTTATTTAGCTCAGAAATGATAAAGGACCCCAACCTACTAATATGACAAAGGGCCTGCAATGAAGATTAATTCATATTTAATTTATAGTTCATTAAATATAAATTTGAAGTACATTTAGTTTGAAAACATTTCATTTAATTCAGACTTAGAATTCCTGTGTTTAAAAATAGCAATTCCTAATAGCTCCTATTTTTCAGTACCTCCCCCCATCCTGGCACATTCCACACAGCATGCCAACTGATCCTCAAAACAATGCTGCAAAATAGTTTTCTTTATCCCCATTTCACAGATAAGGAAATTGAGGGAAGAGTGGTGGCAACTTGCTAGTAGATGGCAGTCTAGCATTTGATCTCTCCTCTACTCAATTTCCTTGCTCACGCTCTTTCATTACACCACACTACCACCTATCTGAAGACAAAAGCTTAGATCAAACATGTGAGAGTCAGTTTCATTAGCCCAGCCTCTGACCTTCAATGGGGAGACAATACTTTATAGTGAAAAGAACACAAGAAATCTGCTACTGCCAAGATTTTCTTCCATGAAGCAAAGCAGCAGAGGAAGATAGGCCACAGGTGACAGAACTGATTCACGAAAACTTAACTTATTTGCACCAGCCATGCTTGGGCCAACAGGAATAGGCATACAACAATTAGAGAACCCCTTTGTAAACTGCACAAGCTCTTTCCTAAAATGTCTTTCTTCTTGCCTTCTACGCAAGCCTTGCCTATCATCATCACAATTCTCCCTCAAGGCTGAGTCCTGAGTGAATGGTTTGTCACTACTAAGTGGGTCTTTTCACTGTACTAGCTATCACAGTTAGAAGGGGCCATCACAAGGCAGAGGGAGCCAGCCTCAGCCCACACCTCTGTTCTACTTGGTTCCACGCCCTCTGCTCCAAGTCCACCTCACTCCTGCCATCTACAGAAGGGAACATTCTGCATGTTCCTCCTTGCTGTCTTGCTTGTGTCTTCATATACATCTGACAGACCCAGATCTGTCTGCACTTTTAAAATCAGTATTTTAGTATATCCTGTTTTAAATATTCCCTGCATTGCCACAAATTATACATTTAAAAATCTTCTAACCACCTCGATTTTATCTTCTTATCATTTAGTCTAATACATTTTCCTTCTTCAATACAATGGATGTGATACTCTGATTAGTACAACTTAACACAATCAAAGAGAACGCTGCTGCATGGAGCCTTTCTTGCATAACTCATTAAATTCTAAAGAACAGTTTAAATCCTTAATCCTTGCACGGCACATGGTGTTCTAGGATGGCTTGCTCTCGACTAGGCACAGTTACTGTGCTTATACCAGTGGTTCTCAGCTAGGAGCAAATGTGCCCCCCCGCCCCCAAAAAACATCTAGCACTGTCCAGAGGTATTTCTGGTTGTCACAACTGAGGTGAGGGGGCTGCTACTGGAGTCTAGTAGGTAGGGACCATAAATTCTATAATACATGGAGCAGCCCTCTAAAACAAAGAATTAACAAGCACAAAACATCAATAGTGCCAAGATTGGAAACTCCACCCTGTACCATTACATTAAATATTCACAAAACCTTCTGAGATAGAAAATCAGGGAGATACTTGCTGCCATTTTACAGATAAAGAAACTGAGGCTCATGGTAAGTAAAATAGCTTTCTCCATACCAGAATGTGGATGAGGAACGAAGACGAGGATACTCTTTTCCCATACTCTCCTCTCAAAGAAGATGGGGAATGACACGTGTCCGATGGCTCCTGCCCTCGTTTTCAGTTAAGAAATGCTTTCAACCCTACAAATACAAATCTTTAACATTCAAATTAGTAACAAATGGTTAAAAGGGATAATTTATACTTCAATTTTGAGGAAACATTTTTATTGCATTCATCCATTCATTCATTCAGAGATGTACTGGGGACAGATAATCCCTTCCCCGTTTCCTCCCCCATGAGGAAGAAGGAGCTTTTGACTTGTTGCCTTAACTCATTCAATGCGAAGAGATTCCATTTCTCACCTAGAGACAGAGGCAGCTGGAAACTCCCAGAGGTAGAGACTCAGCCTCTCACCCAGGGTCCCCAGGTCCTGGAGGCTACTAAAGAGCACCCTGAAGGATCTCACAATCCTCAGTGTGGGAGGAAGGTTGGGTAAGTTGTTACCAGGAACACTGGAGGGACCAGCTCCTCTCAAGGTGAAATGAGCCTTGAAGGAAGGGCAGAGGAAATCACTCTTGGGCAAGTGTTTTGCCCTCACATCAAGAGTACCAGGGAAGCAGAGAGCACCAGTCCAAACAGACGTCAGCAGCCCAACCTCACCATTGACAACCAGAATAGCAAGCAACCGTTGCAAAAAAAAAGGCGGGGGGAGGAGCCAGAGGTGTGTGAACAATTGCATGAACCAACTCATTCCCTCACCTCCACCCACACCTACTGGATCAGGCATTCAGGCACTGAAGACAGAAGAAGGGAGAGCAGGCAGCCAGGTCCTCCTCTTCTGCCTGAGGCCACTGCAGTAGAACAGAAGTTCTACCAGGTGGGGAAGGAAGACTGTAAACTGGACAAGAACCATAAGTAATAATAACCTAAATGCAGTTAAATGAATATCTACTGGCAGTAAAACTTTTAGAACAGAAGTGCATGGAAGTTATCAGATCAGACTGAAGTAATATTAAGCAAAGTTGGTCACAGTTATTGGGGGTAAGAAAAGATAACCATTCCATATTTATACCTCACCAAACTGAGATTTTTCAACTTAACCTATATAAAGATGCATTGCACTGAATTACACTGACTATAAGAAACACAGGTCTTTATTATATGGTCCTCATCTCAATGTGGCTTGGGGCATGTGTGGCCCCCTTAAGATTTATAGGAAAAAAATGTTTTACATAATTAGGCATAATGTAAACTATCCCCTAACTTTTCCACCTTCCCACCACTATTGTGAATATGTTGCTGCTCTGTGTCCTAATAGTAGGCATCATTAAAAATTGTAAACAAAATTTAATGTAATTAGTTAAATTATTTTGAACTACTCAAGTTTAATCCCATTGAACTGGTTGCATGAAACTGGGCAACGAGGAAACTTTCCTGGTAAAAGGAAAACACATACAAATACACATAAAAAGACTCCAAATACATGTAGCACATTTTGGTCAGAATCAAACTGAATACTTGCATGGACCCTTTCAACTCAAAATTATTAATAAAACTAAATCTTACTTTAAAAATGTGTGATAAACAAAATGTATGCATGCTATATATAAAGATGTCAATGCAATTCACAACTGGAAAATTTTTGAATATTCTGAGGACTATTTGTTCATAGTGAGGTGGAAGAAATGAGGCAAACAGCATAGACCAAGGGTTCAAAACTAAAGGACAAGAGCTAGGATTGCCAAACCAAGTGACTGATTCAGCTGTGGAGAGAGCAACAGAAAGTGAGCAAGCATCTGCCTGCATCACTGAGACCTCAGCCTACTTTCCTCCTGGCTTCCCCTGGAGCTCCAGCAAGTAGGATAGTATGAGCAGAATAATAGTGATGCTAGTAATTATTTTGATACTATTAAATGAAAGAGCAGATACATTTTACATAAGAGGTATAAGAATTCATATTTGAATGATATTTTTTCTTAGAGGATTTTCCTCTCATTTTCCTTGGGGAGTACACACTCATTCAGACACTGAGACCCACAACAATCTTTTTAAAAATGGCCATAAAAAGAAGGTGCCCCCAAGGACTCAGATGGTAGCTCACTACAACCACTCATACCCGCAGTATGCTAGCTATCAGTATCCTGGAGGGAGGTGATCATGTTTCAGGGAACTAAGGGTGAATGGCAGCCCTAATACACTTTTTTAAGTCCCAGCAAATTTTGGTAAAAACATTTGGCAGTGTCTTTATCCAGGTCTGTCTGAAAAATACAAGCAAAATGAAGTATAAGTTGGTGTGATGGTTAATACTAGGTGTCAACTTGACTGAGTCAACGTATTGATCCTGGGTGTGTCTGTGAGGGTGTTGCCAAAGGAGATTAACATTTGAGTCAATGGACTGGGAAGGCAGACCCACCCTCCATCTGGGTGGGCACCATCTAATCAGCTGCCAGCACAGCTAGAATATAAAGCAAGCAGAAAATGTGAAAAGACTAGACTGGCCCAGCCTCCCAGGCTACATCTTTCTCCCATGCTGGAGGCTTCCTGTCCTCAAACATCAGACTCCAAGTTGTTCAGGTTTGGGATTCAGACTGGCTCTCCTTGCTCCTCAGCCTGCGGACAACCTATTATAGGATCTCGTGATTGTGTAAGTTAATACTTAATAAACTCCCCTATATATATCTGTTATGGGGATATATACATATATACATATATATGTCTATCCTATTAGTTCTGTCCCTCTAGATAACCCCAACTAATACAGTTGGGTCCCAACATAAAGAAAACTAAAATTAATTGAGTTTGGACTAAAAATGACATTTGGCATAGTCTATAGGAAGAGAATTAAAAATCTGGACAGAAAGAGATCAGCAAGATAAGGCAATTCTAGGAATCACAGGGAACTTAAAAACATGTTATCTTGTGGTTCTAACTCCATCCCTTACTAAACCAAGTGAGACTTCTCTTAAACACAAAAGCTGGCAGATCTGAGTTTTACTGCCCCCAAATATCTTTGTTTCTGTAGCAGAAGTACTAACAACTGGTGTCATGACCAAACAGAAAAAAAAAAAAAAAAAAAAAAAAGTCCCTAATACAGGTTTTAATACAAAGCCTTGACAGGGACCTCAATTCTAAAATCAAGACTTTTCCTTAATTATCCAAGCAGCAGTAAGATAAGAGGCTTTTTCTTATAACAACTGATTCCCAAGGGTCATTCTTTCATTATAGAAAGCCTATACCGACTTTCCTTTTGCCTCATAGCTAACTCTCCAGGGATGGAAAATAATTCACACTCAGGAGAATGTACTTTGGCTCAGGGTAATCTGCAACTTGCCCATACTTTGCCATTTAATCCTAAATATCACTAAAAAAATTAACAAAACTATATTAGTAACAGAAATAACTATCTTATTTATACTAGTCGTTTTGGGGTTTTTCCATAGGATATTGGAATTGGTAGAATTTTGGGGGTTAACCAGCTTAACCCCAGTTCAAAGGTATGAAGTTACTTCTTCAAAACACACCAAAATGAACACTTTCCCACCAAAGAACGTTAGTTTAGAATTGAAAGTTTGTTCACCCTGTGTAAACCAATGCTGCCCTCTAGTGGTGAAGGTGGCAAGTTCAAGCAAGTCACCTTGAGGGCCAGGAAATTTACCTAATTTTTTAGAAAACAGTACTAGTAGTGTCAGTTATTTTTAGAATTCCATTGATTTGTGGATTTTAAAGAGCTTCAGAGTTATTTGGAAGAAATACAATTACAGCTTTAGTCAAAATGCATGGATTTTAATGCACATGAATCAGATTTTATTTCTGTGCCTGCCTTTGGAGTACAAACCTTGGGATGCCTCGGAATTACAAACTCCTGCCTTTTAGTGTGGCCCAATTTGAAGAGGAACTGCTTGAGCTGGAAAGTGAACTGTATTACCCAAAAGACATGGCAGCCCTGGAATTGGCAAGATGTATCTGTAACTCCTAGGAAATTACTGAAATTTTTGGTTCTTTGACCAAATGTTATCTAAGCCAATTAGTTTTCAGGAATCTAGTAGGATCCAAGGTAAGCATCAGGCAGTGCTCAATGGCTCACACCTGTAATCTCAGTACTTGGGGAGGCTGAAGTGGGTGGATCACCTGAGGTCAGGAGTTCGAGACCAGCCTGGGCAACACAGTAATTAGGCTAATACAATTTCCCAAAGAGTATTGCAAGAGATCTTGCTAGGTGCTGTCAGAAAAAAAGGACTCTGGGTTAAAATAAATTTGGAGAAACCTGGGTTAAACAATGAAAACAAATTTCTCTATGAGACTTCTCTAAACCTTTGATATGCTAATGTCACTGTGAATGTCAAGGGGGAAATCACACCACACTGAATTCCACCAAATAATATGACCGTGAAAACTTTGTCCAAAGATCATCTCCAGGGACTATTACAATCCACAAAGCATACGTCAGAAACAGTTTCCTGGAATAAAAAATAGATTAAGACAGGCTTTTTAAGATTAAGACAGGTCTGCCGGGTGTGGTGGCTCACGCCTGTAATCCCAGCACTTTGGGAGGCCAAGGCCGGCGGATCACAAGGTCAGGAGATCCAGACCACGGTGAAACCCCGTCTCTACTAAAAGTACAAAAAATTAGCCGGGCGCGTTGGCGGGCGCCTGTAGTCCCAGCTACTCGGGAGGCTGAGGCAAGAGAATGGCGTGAACCCGGGAGTCAGAGCTTGCAGTGAGCCGAGATCGTGCCACTGCACTCCAGGCTGGGCGACAGAGCGAGACTCCCTCTCAAAAAAAAAAAAAAAGAAAAAAAAAGAAAGAAAGAAAGTTAAGACAGGTCAAATAGTCAGCAAAGACCTCATAAATTCCAGATGGCAATAGCAGGAATGACATTTTCCTTAGAAGATATTTTCCTCCATTTTTCTTACAGGTATTCCCACATACACATGGCATACACCTGTTCACAAGTGCACACATACACACACAAAAGGTTGCCACACCCACACTCAAAAGTATTGTTAGAATTAAATAGAATTGTTAAGAAGCTGGGCCGGGCACGGTGACTCACGCCTATAATGCCAGCACTTTGGGAGGCTGAGGGAGGCGGATCACGAGGTCTGGAGATCGAGACCATCCTGGGTAACACAGTGAAACCCCGCCTCTACTGAAAATACAAAAAATTAGCTGGGCGTGGTGTCGGGCGCCTGTAATCCCAGCTGCTCGGGAGGCTGAGGCAGGAGAATGGCGAGAACCCGGGAGGTGGAGCTTGCAGAGAGCCAAGATCAGGCCACTGCACTCCAGCCTGGGTGACAAAGCGAAACTCCGTCTCAAAAAGAAAAAAAAAAAAAAAGAAGCTGGAAAAATATCTTTGGCTGTTTTGGCTGGTTCATATGTGTTACATGTGTTCTCAGGGGTAGTCTTTGCTTCATTTTACAGATGAGAAATCTGAAGCTTAGAGATTTTGAACTTCAGAAGTCCAGCAAGATCCTAAACAGGCAGCAAGTGCTGAGCTGGGGACCAAGCCTACTTCTATCTAGCTCTAAGGACCCTGTTCTCCCCACTACATGATACCATCTAGCTTACGTCCATCCAAAAGTTCAACAATGGCAACAAAAGTGCCCGCTGATGCAGGCACTGTGCTTGGGGCTAAGGGTGAACACAGATCCCACGCAGTGATCTTGTTTGCCTTCTAATCAACAGGCCCCAAAGCAAATTAAACAAAAAAATGGTGTTACAGTCACAGCTGCTACCTATTTCCTCGCATCTACCGCAAATGATAAACATCAGTCATGGTCATTCTTTCCTTCTTGCCAGAGGCCTGTTTGGGAAAGAGTATGTGACTCAATCCTTGTCAGTTAGACATGAAGGGAAGTCTCCTGAAGACTTCTGGGAAAGATATTCCCATTCCTAAGAAATAGACACAGAGAAAACAGTTGTTTCCATCCTTTAGACACTGTCCTATCTGGATGTGACTTCCTAGATGTTGCGTCTGGAAGATCTGCTACAGTCATCCTGCTTCAGGGGGAGGAGGAAGCCCAGGGAGAGAGGAGCAGGAGATAAGCTGCTGAACGGATGTGCTGAAGAGCTGGAGAAGTGGGAGATTCAGATAATGAAAAGCTTGATATTGAGGGGACTACATAACTGACCGTCTAAACGAACACTTCCAAGAGTGAAAAGGGATGCTCCTAATAAATAAACTGAGACCATGTGTGGTGGCTCACGCTTGTAATCCTAGCACTTTGGGAGGCCGAGGCAGGAGGATTGCCTGAGTTCAGGAGTTCAAGACCAGCCTGGGCAACACGGTGAAACCCTGTCTCTACTAAAACACAAAAAATTAGCCGGGCGTGGCTGTGTGCATCTGCAATCTCAGCTACTCAGGAGGCTGAGATAGGAAAATCACTTGAACCCCAGCAGCGGAGGCTGCAGTGAGCGGAGATTGGGCCACTGCACTCCAGCCTGGGTGGCAGAGCAAGACCATCTTCAAAAAAAAAGTAACAATCAAAAAAATAAATAAACTGGGACAAAAGGCATACAATGGAATAACCTACTTACATACCATGCTGATCAGTCTGGACTTTGTCCCGGCCTGGCTACTTCAGAGCTTTTAAAAGGTTAGAGCCACTTCTGGAATTTATATACATCTTTCTGGCTGCTACAGACAAAAGGGCTTCCAGGACAGGCCAAGAATCAGGACATAAAACTGTAGGTCTGGCTAACATGAGAGAGGTTGAGGGATCCAATGAGGGCAGGGTGTAGATCAAGAGGAGGGGAAGATTAGAAAAGTGGTCAAGAGGAAGAACACGGTGGCTGGCTAGGTCTGAAGAAAGAAGGTAAGGTGGGGTTCAGGTCCCTGGCTTGGGCGTCTTCATGAAAGATGATGCCATTTCCAAGAACTGGGAAAATCCAAGGAGTAATGGCCTTCCCCTCTTGCTGGGGACACCCTGGCAACCAAACTCTGAAGGCTGCGGGACGCTAAGCTCACTGGACCTGCTGCATGGACTTGTACATAAGATGCTATCTTGATGTAGAAAGTAACTTGGAGGTTGGGAGACCTGTGTTAGCTCTCTCAATCCTTCTGGCAGAGATTAGCAATGAGAAAAAAATCGAAGAAAGAGAATTAGATAGTGGCTAGGAGTCCGGTAGAAACTGTCAACAAGAGGAGATTGAGGGCAATATATTGCAATGTGTATGAGGCACAGGACACATCAGGGAGACAAAATCTTGCCTGTGGCAGGAGCTACTTCATGCCTGGATTTTTAGTCACTCCTATGTTGTGACTATAGTCAAGTCATTCTCTTTCTTCCAAGAATCAATCTCTTTCTTTTCTCTCCTTGTTATTTTATCAGTTTTAATACAACTGGGGGAGGTTGAATTTTATTAAGCATTCTGTTACACAATTAAGATAGTATATGCAACATGTTGGTTGCTGGCCAGGGGCTAAAACACACACTGCTGTATTTTTTGAGAATGATTCATTCAACAAATATCTGTATTGAACACCATTCTGTGATTGGTGCTGTTCTTTCATTACAGAAAATAGAAAATAAGGTATGATTGTTGCACTCATGGCCAACTTCTAGGCTGTTTGTTCATGCTTGTGAAGCTAATTTAATAAAGATGTCTGATAGATGGGTATTTGTGAAACACACACACACACACACACACCACTCTGTCTCCTCCCAACCTCCAAATAAATCACACATCATATTTCTCTACAAGAGCCAAAAGTGCTCTTGGGGATATTAAACTGAAAGAAACCTTGAATGTGATCAAGACAAAAGACAGTTTTTGTAAATTAATAATAAATTTTCTCTTTTCTTATTGTAGAATTTTTTTTTTCTTGCAGAAGACTGGTCTGAATCTAAGAAGACTTTTTCTGTGCTTCATCTTCAGTGCTTTCAAAACAGCATTTCTTATATCAAACTACCATAGCTGGTAATGGTCAAAGTGACAGTGGTCTTTAGGATGAACTAAGAAGTAGAGAATTTCTTAAGGGAAAACTCTTTTTGGTTAATACCATACTCTCCTTTATTTGGCAGTTCATGCAATGCATATCTCTTGTCTACTTTGTATAAAGGCCCTGTTCCAGGGTTGGAAACACAGAAAATCCTCCTCTTGGAGCATCTACTCTGGCAGGAGAGCCAAACAATAAGGAAGTAAAATTCAATTAATTGTTTAATTACAATTATGATGAATGAAAAGCATAGGTGCAAAGAAAACCAAAAACAGAGGCCTGACTTAGTAAGGAGAGACAAGAAAGGCGTCAATGAGGGCCTGTTATTTCAGCTGAGATTTGAGGGGTAAGGAGAAATTAGCAAGTTAAAAGGGAAGGAGGGAGGAGCAGAGAGTTTCCAGAAGGAAGGTGAACCTGAGCAAAGGCCCTTAGGGAGCAGGAGCATGGGTTTGGCAGGGGAAGCAGGGATGGTGGTGGGGTCAGGTCAGGGGGCAGGCGGTGGTTGGGGGCGGGGGCAGTCCTGAGAGAAAAGCCCTGTAGCTGGAGCTTAGGGAGTTAGGAAGAGGAGCAGCATGGCAGGGAATGGGCGGCAAGGATTTGCAGAGAAGGTGGGGTCTCCCTACTAAAAGTCTTCATTTAAACAATGTTAAAATAGCTTATATTGGGATATTGATACAATTGTTCCCAAGGCCTGATAGCACTCTGTTACTTGGTCAGTGGATTGAGAGACTAAGGCTGTTTTTGAACCAGCCGTAACTAGGAAGGAGGTGGAGATATCAGCATTTCACACCTACCTGAGCCAAGGGAGGCTCTAGTGCTGTCCACCTAGTACCTTACACTGAACAAACCTTACAAATCCCATGTTCTTCATTTGTGATTTTTTTCAGTGATTTACACTCTCAAAAGTAAGCCATAGGAAGGAAATGGGACAAACTGATTAACAATGTCCTTGCAAATTATTTAAAGGAGACGAATCCCATTGCAATTGTTTCCTTCCTTAAAGCTCTATAATTTTGCACACCCTGTGTCACCAAAACATATGAATCCCTAGTCTCCCAGGACCTTGAAAATGGAATGGTAGCACATGGATCTAAATAGACCCCTCAGCCAAAACTAATTCAACACATTTTATAGACATCATTTGGCATAAAATTATTAGGAGTCCTCTTTTCCAAATGGAATTGGAGAGCAAGTACATCCAAACCCAGGTCTGACTGACAATGAAGGGCTAAGCCTGATGGCTTCTATGGCAGCCCATTTTATTCAAATGACTGAATGGAGCAGCAAACTGCATTTGTAATACAAGCTCACACATTGATGTGTGTATAGAGATACATACTCACAAACAAGTACACTTATACATATGTAAATAGACATAAATATTTAATACCGTATTTCGTCTGATCCAGGATGCCAATTTTACAAGATGCACCCTTATTTTATGTACTAGTAAGAAAGAAAAAGGATGCTGCCAATTAAACTATGGCATGCTCTTGATTGCAAAATGCGTCACAATTTCAAAGAAGTTAAAATATGAAAATGTAAATTTCACAATTAATGAAACAAAGAGTATATATGTGTGTGTATATTGTGTGTGAGACACATACATACACACACTTTTTTAATGCCCTTCACATATGAACAACCAAGCATTATGTTAGAACTAAAATGAAGCCTTGGATGATAGTCTCCTAATCCCACATTAAAAGATATCCAAACGGGATCACCACCAACTAAAAATTAGATTATGTTGAAACTTCTTTATGTTCAGGGCTCAGCACAAGTCCCACTTAATGCATGATTTTTCAGGGGAAGCTCTCCCTTCCTGTCTGCTGGAGCAGCAGCAATTCAAAACTTGAGTTCAGAAGGTCTTGTTTTTTTCTTAATTTTATTTTTCCATAAGTTATTGGGGTACAGTTGGTGTTTGGCTACATAAGTAAGTTCTTTAGTGGAGTTCTGTGTGAACTTGGTGCATCCATCACCTGAGCAGTATGCACTAAAGCATATTTGCTGTCTTTTATCCCTCATCGCCCCCCCACCCTTCCTCCCAAGTCCCCAAAGTCCACTGTACCATTCTTATGCCTTTGTGTCCTCATAGCTTAGCTCCCACATATCAGCGAGCACATGCGATATTTGGTTTTCCATTCGCAAGTTATTTCACTTAGAATAATAGTCTCTAATCTCATCCAGGTCATTGCAAATATTGTTAATTCATTCCTTTTTATGGCTAAGTAGTATTCCACTATGTATTCCATATATATATATTCCATATATATATATTCCATATATATATATTCCATATATATATATTCCATATATATATATTCCATATATATATATTCCATATATATATATTCCATATATATATATTCCATATATATATATTCCATATATATATATTCCATATATATATATTCCATATATATATATTCCATATATATATATTCCATATATATATATTCCATATATATATATTCCATATATATATATTCCATATATATATATTCCATATATATATATTCCATATATATATATTCCATATATATATATTCCATATATATATATTCCATATATATATATCAGAGTTTCTGTATCCACTCATTAATTGATGTGCATTTGGGTTGATTCCACAATTTTGCTAATCAAACTAAAGAGCTTTTGCATGGCAAAAAGAACAGTTAGCAGAGTGAACAGACAACCCACTGAGTGCGAGAAAATCTTCACAATCTATACGTCTGACAAAGGACTAATATCCAGAATCTACAACGAACTCAAACAAATCAGTAAGAAGAAAACAATCAATTCTCATCAAAAAGTGGGCTAAGGACAAAAACAGGCAATTCTCAATAGAAGACACACAAATGGGCAACAAACATAAGAAAAAAACGCTCAACGTCACTAATGATCAGGGAAATGCAAATCAAAACCACAATGCGATACCACCTTACTCCTGCAAGAATAGCCATAATCAAAGAATCAAAAAGCAGTAGATGTTGACATGGATGTGGTAATCAGGGAACACTTCTACACTACTGGTGGGAATGTAAACTAGTACAGCCACTATGAAAAACAATGTGGAGATTCCTTAAATAAGTAAAAGTAGAACTACCATTTGATCCAGCAATCCCACTACTGGGTATCTACCCAGAGGAAAAGAAGTCATTATTCGAAAAAGATACTTGCACAAGTATGTTTATAGTAGCACAATCAGGAGGTCTTGTTTTGACCTCTCTTTGTCTCTGTATTTAAATTTTGTATCCTCACCAAGATTTAAGTTCCCTGCAATGTGTGTGTGAGGAGAGACAGATTACCAGTGACTGTTTTTTATCTGTCCCTTGGAGCTCTTAGCACCAGCCTGAGCATAAATACCCATGTCTTTGACTTGTATCCCAATGCTGTAAATGTATAGAAAGTAAGAGCCCTCAATAGGTTGCTTATTAATGTTCCTGGTGGTTTTCAAAAGGAGAGAAAACTTTATAAGAAAATCAGTGGAAGATTTCTCATTCTGAACGCAAATTCCTTTTACTGAATCTTTTACTTAATTTTAATCAGCTAACATTTATGAAGCACCTACTAGGAATAGGCACTTCCAGGCTAGCCACTACTGGGCTAGGCACTTGTAGATACACAGAGAAGGGCTGCTGCTCATTGAGCACTCATTCCCATGCTGGGTGAGGGCCTGAATCTGCTCAGAGAGGCCGTGGGAGACAGGCACACCAGCATGCAAGTATAGTGCACTGGGATCTCTCTCACTAGATACAAGGAACGTTGGGCAAATAAGTTTGTTTCTCATGGGCCATGATTGTTAGCAGCTACCCTTGGATCATGATGTTAAGAAGGATTCTAATGTCCTAGCACTAACACTTCTACTCCGTTGTAAGGCGTTGCTGTGAAAGAATTCACCAGGAAAAGTACAGCTGAGCAAAGGAAGGAAGATAAGTTACCCATTAAGAACTAGCAATATTTTTGCTAATTTAACCAGGGTCGTAAAAACATAATTTTTATTTAATTATTTTAGGATGTAATAAGTAATGCATGTTAATTGTAGATATTTGGAAAGTACTAAAAATGTTACAGGAAGCTAAAAATGTATACAAGGTCCCAGCATTAGGAGACAATGCTATTAACATGTTAGCATATTCCTTTCTAATCTTTTCTCTAAGCATTGTCGAAAAGGAGGAATATTACAACAACAACAGTAAAGATATACAGAAGCCTTTAGCTTTTAGGAACAGTTCCCCCAGTGTTTTCATAGAGCATTCTTGCCACAAGATGTCCTCAAAGAAGGAGTCTGTGTTTGAATGCATTTGGGATACACTGTATCTTCTATTAGGGACTCACACATGGTAACATATTAGCATAGCAAAGATCCTGGCAAGTTCCACAGTTAAAGAAAAATTCCTATGGAAATTTTCCTCCTTTCCTGCTTGCCTGCCTTCCTTCCTTCCTTCCCTCCTTCCTTCCTTCCTTCATTCATTCATTCCTTCATTCCTTCCCTCCCTCCTTCCTTCCTTCCTTCCCTCCCTCCCTCCCTCTTTCTCTTTTTCTTTCTTTTTCTTTATTTCTCTTTCTCTCTTTCTTTCTTTCTTCCCTTGCTACCCCTTCTACTTCTCCACTATTCCTTTCTTTCCCTTCCCCTTCTTTCCTCTTTGTTTCTTTATTCCCTGCTTGCTTGCTTTTATTATTACCTACTAACATCTTGCAGAATAACTACTTTGCTGAAGAACACATGTTAGAAAATAATTTCTAAAAGAAAGGCAGTTCCTGATGTTCCCAAGGTCTCAAATTTCTGTGTTTCTCAAAGTCAGGCAGCCAACTTGAGGGAAGCAAGTCTAGTTGAAGAAAGACAGTAAGTGCAAAGATAATTGCATTACACCTGGTGGCACGTGCTGAGGTATATTGCCTCAGAGAATACTATGTGGTACAAACAAGAGTGCAAAATAAATTCCTACATGCTGTCCCTCTGGATTGGTAGGATAAAGTAAAGAATTAATGAACTTGAAAACTCCTAAAACTTGTAATTTACATAAACATCTGCTTTCTTTGCTCCCCAAACCTAAAATTTATCTTCTATGTACCCAAAGTGAATGCATTTTTATAGTTAAGTCATATTTCTTACTCACCAATAATATGACCGGCACCAGCAGCATCCAGATTAAAGGAGGCAGAATTTCATATGTACGGTTGGCCACCACTGTGCCTGGGCCACCCTGTAATCACCCAGCTGGGTTCATCTTGCCTGCTGCCTGAAAGTGCCAAACACTGAAAATAGCAGGAGTTGCAGTAGAGAAAGAGTTTAATAATCACAGTGCCAGCCAAGCTGAAGGGTGGGAGATGTTTCACAAATCTACCTCTCTGAGAATTCAGAAGCTAAGGTTTTTCAAGGATAGTTTGGTGGGCAGGTGGCTAGGGAATGGGGGATGCTGATTGGTTGGGTCAGAGATAAAATTATAGGTGGTCGAAGCTCTCTTGTCATGTTGAGTTGGTTCCTGGGTAGGGGTCACAAGACCAGTTGAGCCAATTTCTTGGTGTGGCTACCAGTGCAGGTGGCACCACCTGGTCCACCAAAATGCAAGGTGTGAAAAACACCTCAAACACCAGTTTTAGTTTTTACAATAGTGATGCTATCTATAGGAGCAATTGAGGAGGTTAACGCTTGTGACCTCTGGCTACATAACTCCTGAACCATAATTCTAACCTTGTGAAGTTTTACAAAGGCAGTTGAAGTCGCTGAGCAAGGAGGAGGTTAGTTTCAGGAAACTACTTTGTTTTAAAGTTAAACTGTGAACGAAATTCCTCCCATAGCCTACACCCAGGAATGAGCAAGGTTTGTGAGATTACAAGTCAGATGGAGTTAGTTACGTTAGATTTCTCTCACTGGCACAGTTTTTGCAAAGGTGGTTTCAACTGTACACTGGAATACAGACCTTAGGGACACAGACAGAGGCACTATGAGGTTCTTGATTCATCAGATAATTACTATGTCATCTTCATATGCAAGATATTGTCCTAAACCGACTCTGTCAATTTTCCTTGAAATAGGAGATCTCTTCAGTTCAACAACTATTATGTGTCTATCATGTAAAAGGAACCTAGGATATAAAAGAAAGCCTCTACTCCCAGAAACTTGTAGTATAAAAAATTAGACAGCTATACCATGCCTTTACCTAAGAACTGATTGGGGAAGAAGAAGCGGTCCCAGAGATACAATATCCCTTGCCTCTAGCTTGAGGTAGATGCTCTAGTCATTAGAAAAAGACTGGAGCTGGAAAGTTCAAAATGAGATGTTTAGCCCAGGGTCGCATCCCTCTAATAAGTTCTGCCCGAATGAAAATCTCAGTCTACATAAAACTTATGTTGGTGGCTTTTAGCTATTTTACTCTATTTAAAAGCACTGCTTGATCTTTGGTGATTTGTTAACCACAGCAGAATTGCTTTAGTATTTTATAATGGCTTGATTTTCAACTATTTATTTTAATTATTGATAATTTATCCTGAGACCACATTTATTATTTGTCATCTCAATGTTAATTTATTTTAAATAATAATTATTATAAGCATAATCATAATATACACTATATATAATCATATATACATTATATTTAATTATATATGAATTAGCATTTTTATACCAATTTATTTTAATCTTCATTCTATTCCTTTAAGTGAGGACTAGAAAACACCAATGTAAATGAGTCAGTCCCTGTTTTGCTTGTGCCCCAAATAAAAGAAGACTATTGCTTCTTTCCTCCAGGCAGCAGTAGGGAAGTCTGTTGGCCCTCAAAGCAGATCTCCTCTAGTGCTACTTATGTGGTTAAATAAGAAGTTCATAACATCCCCAGAAAAGGTCAGGTAAATAGCCTTAGGCTCAATATCACAGCTCTTGGCAACTCATTGTTTATTTTTAATTTATTTTAATAAACAAATATAGCTATAGCCACCACATAGCAGACACTGTGGTAAGCATTTTATAAATATCAATCCAGGCTCCTCTCCTCAAAGAGGGGAATGTGTCTTATCTCAAGGAGTGCTCAGAAAAGCTGAGAAGCTGTGTTTCTGTCTTGTTTTAGCACCATTCATTTTCTAGCTAAGAAAATCTACGAGCTAAAACTCAGAGTCTCCAACACATACAATAGATATTAGACAAAACACTAACTAGGTAGGAAGTCACAGCCCAGTGGGCCCTTCACTGTAATCACACCATGAGTTTAATTCAAGGAAAAATGCAGGTAATCCTGAAACTCTCTATAAGAGGTATGTGAACTACTTAAATCTATTATTTTACTTCTATGAAACTGGGCAAGCATCAATAACATAAACTTTCTAAAGGAATAGTCCTGTTTAGTTCTTTCCCAGGTCCTTTCTCATCAAGAAAGCCAAAAGAGCCTTCAGAAAGAAATATTCTATCATTACCCTATTCCCCATTTATAGAAAAAGAGCTCAAATCTCTCATGACAATTGTGGCTTAAGTAAAATTCCAGATGCCCCCAAGAATGGGTAATACACTCCAACCTCGCTTAGCTCCAGTTCAGTTTGTATAGGATAAGCAAGAGTGACCAGATTCCAACAATCTGAACAGAAGCAGAAAGGCGAACTGAAACGACTCCTCCCTACCCTTCAAGCTACAGAGAGATGATTACACACACATTTACAACTAGTCCTTAAAGACTGCAGAACAGCTGTGCTAGATGATTACATAAGATGGAGTCAGATCTGAAAGGAACTCAGCAAACAAAAATTAAAGCATTGGCTGGGCATGGTGGCTCATGTCTGTAATTCCAGCACTTCGGGAGGCCGAGGTGGGTGGATCACTTTGAGGTCAGGCATTCGAGACCAGCCTGACCAACATGGTGACACCTCGTCTCTGCTAAAAAAAAAATAAAAATAAAAAAATAAAAAATAAAAAATTAGCTGGGCATGGCAGCACACACCTGTAATCCCAGCTACTTGGGAGGCTGAGACAGGAGAATCACTTGAATCCAGGAGGCAGAGGTTGCAGTGAGCTGAGATTGCACCACTGCACTCCAGACTGGGCAACAAGAGTAAAACTCCATGTCAAAAAAAAAAAAATTTTTTTTTAAAGCATTAAATAGGAAAGTGTTAAGGTGACAGTAACTGAAAGTGGGAAAGTTACTGCAGCACATACCTTGAAGGAACATGCTTAGGAAAGTACCAGGAGGATGAAACAGACTAAAGAAAAGGCATGGAAGCCAAAAGACTGGTCCAGGACTTGACACTACCAGTACAAATTATTCAAAGCTTCAAACATGCGAACATGCAGAAAGGGTAAAGTTTGGGCAGCACATAGCACTACAAGTATTGGCCTTCACTGGGTCCTTTGCAGCCAGACTCTGGAATTACTAACAGCAGTTTCAGTTCAGGTATATGCTGAAGATGATTCTCTAGCTGAAGTAAATCTGTGACAAGGGAGAGACTCTCCCTAAAATCAAGTTTTTATAGGCCTAAAGAAATTTCAGAGCAAGGAGACAATGGCAAAGGCCACAGCCGCATCAAGTTCAAAAATGTCTTGAACTTTGTTGAAATGAAGAAATCCAAAGAAAGAGTAAGAGATCAGGAGTTGGAGAAGGAAAGGCTACAAGGTGAGTCCTTGGGGCACATCAGCCACAAACGTGTCACTTGACAGTCTAGTGCAGCAGTAAGATTCTGGGGACACAAGACTTAAGAGGAAAAAGAAGTGAAAGGTTTTAAATAGGCATAAAAGAGAAAGGGGGAATTTCAAGCGAAGACATAGTGGCTGGCCACTACATAAACTTTTTAAATTTGCTAGAAGCAATGTCTCATATGCTATTCTCTGACAGAAAATATGCTTAGGTGCATTTTCTTGCAAATATGGCAAAGTGCCTTAGTAAACCTCACGATGGGTGATTTCTTCCATATGTTAAACTCTAGATAGCTGCACAGGAAGCCAAGAACACAAGTGAAACTGAAAAACCACACAATGTTCTCTTTTCTCTTGTTTTTTTCATTCTACCACAAAGTCTCTGCTATGATCTTTGGCGAATAATAGCAATGTGGGTTCTGAAGTTGGCTTAGGATGATTGCTATAGGGGCTCAAGATTTGTTTGTAGTTTCTAAGTGCCTGGGGTGTGAGGCTAGTGCTGGGAAAATCTTATGTGTCCTGTTCATACTATAGATTCTTTAAGGAGACGGTGATGAGAGAATGGGCTTTGATTAATCCGGTCACAGAGTTCTAAGTGCACAATGGCTATTCCAGTAACAGGCAGCTCAGGTTACTCAGGTTACAGATGCTGGAGACAGCCCTACTCACCCTAAACATCTGAGCATGATGGCTATAGTGGACAAAGCAATGAGGAAGGATGATTTGAGGACATAATGAAACTTATGAACTTATATGGGAGAGGAATTTTCATCTTCAGACATTAATTTGTCCCAGGAAATTTTAAAATGAGATCATATGCATGCAGTTCAAATTTAGGGATTTTGTATATTGCTGGTGTATGGTAGATTCACCTGATAGCAATAACTCAAGCATACCCTGAGAATACCCTAGGTCTAAGAAGCATGTATGTTCAGGGTTCCAAGTTAAAGAATCTGGAAGTACCAACCAAGAGATGTGCTCTTTATCTATGAAGCACATTCAAATCCCTGGCCCATCCCTTGGGACACAGGCTGTACAGGGGACTGAGGTCCTTTGTTTTGGGCTAAATGCAGGTTGCTAGATGGAGGCTGCCAAGTGGAAATGCTATATAACGGTATGCTTTGTGTGAACCGTAGCATTTTTCTTGTCCAGCCTGCCACTCCTGGACCTCCCTGTATGTAAGTCCTCAATAAACCCTATGTCTCATTCACTGGCTCCAGACCTCTTCTGAGGCCTCCTGGACACGCTGGCCACCACTACTGGAGTCAATAGGGGTCTAGCACAATAACTGGTACTGGTTATTTCTGTTTTCATTAAAGCTCACTGCTTCATGTCTGGAGAGCTAAATCGAACAATAGAGCACACAACTGAGAATTAGAAAAGAGAACTGAGAGCAAATTTATATTCTGGGTAGAGAGTGGTCTTAGAGTTAATTTCTTTCATGAACTGTTCTAACCCAATCCAGAACTTTCTGGGAGCAAAAGTTCACCTGGTGAGCCCAGAGAAAACATGAAGGAACAACAGTTGATATTAGAACATCAGTCCTTAAACTGATCAAGGGGCCTTTCAGGTCAAAACTACTTTCATAATTACACCGTACTGCCTTTTTCACTCTTCTGTCTCACATGTATACAGCTGAAGTCTCTACAAGCTCTACAACATGTGGCTCCATGACATTGCTCAGATGCTCCCATACCCCCTGCCACCTCCTGCTTACCCTCTCTACGAAAGTGATTTATCTTACAGGCGAGATTAAGCAAAGGGGATGAGCCTGTGAGGTTTAGCTCTTCCAGAGCTGGCTTGCCCACAAGCAGGTCATATTCTTCTTCTCTTCCCTGCCTCCTCCATTCAGTGAGGAAGGCTCCATCACAGTTGGGAAGGGAGTCATCTGGCCTGTAGCTGAAGGGCAATGTTAATTCATAGGAAACGGACTAAAAAAAAAAAAAAATCCAATTTTAACATCAGGTCCAGATTCGGCAGAAACAAAACAATCTGGTAATCTTTATATGTATGTGTCAACCCAGAAAATCTGAGACAACTCTGAGTTTATTTACTTAATTTAGAAAGTTTATTTTGCCAAGGTTGAGGACGTGACGCAGCCTCAAGAAGTCCTGACTACATGTGCCCAAGGTGGTTGGGGCACAGCTTGGTTTTATAGATTTTAGGAAGACATGAGACATCAATCAATATATGTAAGAAGTACATTGATTGCATCTGGAAACGCAGGACAACTTGAAGCAAAGAGAAAGACTCAAAGCAAAGCAGCAGGGAGCTTCGAGGTCACAGGTAGGTTAGAGACAAACCATTGCATTCTTAGAGCTTTTGATGAGCCTACCCAAAGGAGACAATCAGATATGCATCCAGCTGGAGCCTGGCTCCCGGAAAGGCGACGGCGAGGCTGAAGCAATGGGATGCCCCTGCTCGGTGGTGCTTTCGTGGAAGACCCTCAGAAGGAGGTCCCCAGCGGTGTAGGTGGGTGACAAAGGGAGAGCAGAGTCAGGGGAGGTTGGGAAGCATGGCGATAGTAGGGGCAAGGGACGGAGAGGGGAGGCCACAAAAGCCTACAGCAGGCCGGGCGCGGTGGATCACGCCTGTAATCCCAGCACTTTGGGAGGCCGAGGCGGGTGGATCACGAGGTCAGGAGATCCAGACCAGCCTGGCTAACACGGTGAAACCCCGTCTCCACTAAAACTACAAAACATGACCCGGGCGTGGTGGCGGGCGCCTGTAGTCCCAGCTGCTTGGGAGGCTGAGGCAGGAGAATGGCGTGAACCCGGGAGGCGGAGCTTGCAGTGAGCCGAGATCTTGCCACTGCACTCCAGGCTGGGTGACAGCGAGACTCTGTCTGGAAGAAAAAGGAAAGACAGAAAGAAAGAAGGAAAGAAAGAAAGAAGGAAGGAAAGAAAGAAAGAAGGAAGGAAGGAAAGAAAGAAAGAAAGAAAGAAAGAAAGAAAGAAAGAAAGAAAGAAAGAAAGAAAGAAAGAAAACAAAGAAAGAAAGGAGCAAAGAGAGAAGAAAGAAAGAAAGAAAGAGAAAGGAAGAAAAGAAAGTGAGAAAGAATAGCAAGAAACAAGGAAAGAACGAAATAAAGAAAGAGAGAGAAAGAAAGAGACAGAGAGATAGGAGAAACAAAAAAAGAAGGAAAGAAAGAAAGAAGAAAGAACGAGAAGAAAGAAAAGGAAGATAGCAAGGGAAGAAAAAGAAAAGAATGAAAGAAGGAAAGAAAGAGCAAGCAAGAGAGAGGGAGAGAGAAAGAAAGAAAGAAGGAAAGAAAGGAGGAAGGATAGAAAGAAAGATAGGTAGAAAGAAAGAAAGAAGGAAAGACAGCAGAACGAAAGAAAGAAAGAGAGAGAGACAAAGAAAGAAAGGAAAGATAGCAAGGGAAGAAACAGAAAAGAATGAAAGTAAGAAGGAAAGCAAAAGAGAGAGAAAGAGCGAGATAGAGGGAGAGAGAGAAAAAAGGAAAGAAAGAAAGAAAGAAAGGAAAGAAAGAGAGAAAGAAGGAAAGAAAGAAAGAAGAGTGAGTGAGAGAAGGGAAGAAAGGAAGGTAAAAAGAAAGAAAGAGAAGAAAGCAAGCCAAAAAGCAAAACAAAAAGCAAGCCAAAAAGCCAGCCAAAAAGCCTACAGCACCCGGTATTCCCAGGCGGTCTCCCATCCAAGTACTAACCAGGCCCGACCCTGCTTAGCTTCCGAGATCAGACGAGATCGGGCGCGTTCAGGGTGGTATGGCCGTAGACGCCGGCAGAGGCGCCTGGCTGCCCCAAGAGCCCGGCCCAGCCATGCCCGCCGGCTTCCAGCCCGCACCGCCAGCCCGGGGTCGTCGTGCTCGGATCGGGATCCCGGAGCCTCTTCGCCTGCTGCCTCTCCCGGCTGCCGAGCTCCCGAGCTTCCACCACGTCGGGCCCGCTCGGAACAGGGAGTGCTCCGAGGCGTCGGGGCCCAGGGCCCACGATCCTGGGACCCCGGCGGGTCCTCCGCCCTGTCGTGGAGGTATTCTTTTGGATCCCTGGCCGCTGGGGAGCTCCTGCGAGGCCCCCTCTTGGCCCACACCCCCAGAGGCGTCAGGGCTGGCCAAGGGCGAACAGCCGGCCCAGCCGCGCCTGGCCTTTTTCTCACAACGCCCCCACCACGGTGGCTTGTCCCGACCAAGACCCGGCCGGTGGGCAAGAGGGCGTGGGGGCTGGGGTGTTGGGGGATGGCCCTGCTTTGCCCCGGGCTGGCACTAGAGCCGGCAGCCTGATCCCCGGCGAGAGGGGCTGAGAGAAACCCAGAAACACCCCACCACCACCAGCAGCAAATCCACAGCCCCACACACAGACACACCCGGGCGCTCGCGCGCGGGAACCCACACACGCGCGCGCGCTCAGACACAGACACAGACACACACACACACACACACACACACACACACATACGTGCACACACAAACGGCTTGAAGGAGAGCAAGGAAGAGATAGATGGAGAGATTGAAACCGAGGGAGGGAGAGAGACAGCGATCGAGAGAGACAGGGGAGGTGGAGAGGGAAAGAGACAGAGAGGCAGAGATAGAGAGAGGGACAGAGAGAGCGAGAAAGACAGACAGAGAGGGAGAGACAGAGGAAAGGCGACAGAAATAGCGCGAGGTGCAGGGGCAAACCCAGAAGAGAGAGGGGCAGGGAGCTAGAGAGCGAGAGCGATAGAGCCTTGGAGAGGGAGCGCCCTGCTCCCGTAGGCAGGGCCCTTTTGAGCAGGCCGGGATAGGGTGGAGGGGGCTTGGGCTGGGCCAGAACAGGGTGGCCAGGCCGTCCATGCGAGAGGAGCAACGGAGCGCTGAGACGGGTTTTGTCTTGGATTAATTGCTTGCTTTGGGGGTGGGTTTCGTAGGCTCCTTCCTGTGTTGGCACCTCCCTGTGCTCTTGGTGCGGTGCGGTGGGCCCCTTGATTTGCAGAGTGCGCCCGCCCTTTTGGCGGGAGCCGTGGCACCGGGCGTGCCCACGGGGCCCGAGGCCTGGGTCTCTGGCGTGTCCTCGGGACTGGAGTTTACGCGAAGTTGGTGGCAATGGGAATCCGGGTGCACAGGGACTGTTTTCCTGGTTGCTGGCGAAGCAATGTCCTTCCCCCGGATAAAGCAGCCCCTGCGTTCTGGAGCGGAGGTCTCGGCTGGCGTCTGTGGCACCCGCTGGCCCTGCCCGCCCCTTCCCCCGGTTTGGAAGGTTGCGGCGGCGCCCGCCCGGTGAATGGATTGAATCGCCTGTGCGTTCCGGGAGCGGGAAGGCGCCGGGAACGGCAGGGAACCCGCGCCTGCGCCTTTGGGGTCCGGCCTCCTGCCCTCCAGGGCTGGAGCCGGGCTCCTGGCCGGGCGGCGGCGAGGCGCAAGCGGTGGGATGCTGCTGCCCGGTGGTGCTTTGGTGGCGGACCCCCAGGAGGAGGTCCCCGGCTGCGGCGGGGGTGTAGGCGGGCGACAAGGGGGGAGCAGAGTCCGGGGAGGTTGGGAAGCATGGCGATAGTAGGGGCAAGGGAGGGAGAGGGGAAGCCACAAAAGCCTACAGCAGGCCGGGCGCGGTGGATCACGCCTGTAATGCCAGCACTTTGGGAGGCCGAGGCGGGTGGATCACGAGGTCAGGAGATCCAGACCAGCCTGGCTAACACGGTGAAACCCCGTCTCCACTAAAACTACAAAACATGAGCCGGGCGTGGTGGCGGGCGCCTGTAGTCCCAGCTGCTTGGGAGGCTGAGGCAGGAGAATGGCGTGAACCCGGGAGGCGGAGCTTGCAGTGAGCCGAGATCTTGCCACTGCACTCCAGGCTGGGTGACAGCGAGACTCCGTCTGGAAGAAAAAGGAAAGACAGAAAGAAAGAAGGAAAGAAAGAAAGAAGGAAGGAAAGAAAGAAAGAAGGAAGGAAAGAAAGAAAGAAGGAAGGAAAGAAAGAAAGAAAGAAAGGAGCAAAAAGAGAAGAAAGAAAGAAAGAAAGAAAGAGAAAGGAAGAAAAGAAAGTGAGAAAGAAAAGCAAGAAACAAGGAAAGAATGAAATAAAGAAAGAGAGAGAAAGAAAGGGACAGAGAGATAGGAGAAAGAAAGAAAGAAGGAAAGAAAGAAAGAAGAAAGAACGAGAAGAAAGAAAAGGAAGATAGCAAGGGAAGAAAAAGAAAAGAATGAAAGAAGGAAAGAAAGAAAGAGCAAGCAAGAGAGAGGGAGAGAGAAAGAAAGAAGGAAAGAAAGGAGGAAGGATAGAAAGAAAGATAGGTAGAAAGAAAGAAAGAAGGAAAGACAGCAGAACGAAAGAAAGAAAGAGAGAGAGACAAAGAAAGAAAGGAAAGATAGCAAGGGAAGAAACAGAAAAGAATGAAAGTAAGAAGGAAAGCAAAAGAGAGAGAAAGAGCGAGATAGAGGGAGAGAGAGAAAAAAGGAAAGAAAGAAAGAAAGAAAGGAAAGAAAGAGAGAAAGAAGGAAAGAAAGAAAGAAGAGTGAGTGAGAGAAGGGAAGAAAGGAAGGTAGAAAAGAAAGAAAGAGAAGAAAGCAAGCCAAAAAGCCTACAGCACCCGGTATTCCCAGGCGGTCTCCCATCCAAGTACTAACCAGGCCCGACCCTGCTTAGCTTCCGAGATCAGACGAGATCGGGCGCGTTCAGGGTGGTATGGCCGTAGACGCCGGCAGAGGCGCCTGGCTGCCCCAAGAGCCCGGCCCAGCCATGCCCGCCGGCTTCCAGCCCGCACCGCCAGCCCGGGGTCGTCGTGCTCGGATCGGGATCCCGGAGCCTCTTCGCCTGCTGCCTCTCCCGGCTGCCGAGCTCCCGAGCTTCCACCACGTCGGGCCCGCTCGGAACAGGGAGTGCTCCGAGGCGTCAGGGCCCACAGCCCACGATCCTGGGACCCCGTCGGGTCCTCCGCGCTGTCGCGCAGGTATTCTTTGGGATCCCTGCCGCTCAGGAATCCTGCGAGGCCCCCTCTTGCCCCCTCACCCAGAGTCGTCGAGGCTGGCGAAGGGCGAACAGCGTATTATCAAATGTCTTCTCTGACCACAACAAAATCGAGTTAAAAATCAATAATACAAGGAAAACTGATAAACTGACCTGTTTTCTTTTTGGAAAGTAAAGAACACACTGCTATGGTCTGAATGTCCCCCAAAATTTATATGCTGAAATTTATTTGCCAATATGATAGTATTAAGAGGTGGGCACTGGCCTGGGGTGGTGGCTAACGCTGTCATCCCAGCACTTTGGAAGGGAAAGGCAGTCAGATTGTTCGAGCCCAGGAGTTCAAGACCAGCCAGGGCAAAATGGCAAAACTTGTCTCTAGAATAAACACCAAATTCGGTGGGCGTGGTGGTGCAGGCCTGTAGTCCCAGCTACTCAGGAGGCTGAAGCAGGAGGACTGGTTGAGCCTGGGAGGTCAAGGCTGCAGTGAGCCATGATCAGGCTACAGGCTACTGCGCTGCCGTAGGGGCAATACAATGAGACCCTGTCTCAAAAAAAAAAAAAGGGTAAAAAGGTGGATTCTTTAGGAGGCGATTATCTCATGAGGGTAGAAGTCCTTATGGATGAAATTAGAGCCCTTAGAAAAGGACTTGAGTGGGTTCATTCCCTCCGTCTCCTCCGTGTGGGGACACAATGTTCTTCCCCTCTGAAAGATGAAGCAACGTTGTGTCATCTTGGAAGGAGAGACTGGGCCCTCCTTAGACACTGAATGGGCTGATGACTTGACCTTGGACACCCCAGCCTTGAGAACTGAGAGAAATAAATGTCTCTTTTTAATAAATTATCCAGTCTCAGGTATTTGAAGAGATTCAGATATTTTCTTAAACAACCAATGGGTTAAAGAAGAAACCACAAGA
This sequence comes from Macaca nemestrina, assembly GCF_043159975.1. Taxonomy (NCBI): domain Eukaryota; kingdom Metazoa; phylum Chordata; class Mammalia; order Primates; family Cercopithecidae; genus Macaca; species Macaca nemestrina. Next base: position 20,898,461 of record NC_092125.1, on the reverse strand, counting down.
GAAATCAGAAAATACAGTTGGGTGTCAGTATCCACAGGGGATTGGTTCCAGGACCCCATAAGTAGGCCAAAATCCACACAGAGTCAAGTCTTGCAGTTGGCCCTGTAAAACCTGGGCATTAAAAAAGTTAGGCCGCTGTATCCTCAGGGTTTGCGCTCTGTGAAGACTGTATTTTCAATCTGCCTTTGGTTACAGATGCAGAATTAATGAAATCAGAGGACCTACTGTACTTATTGAAAACAATTCCTGTATAAGTGCACCCTTGCAGTTCAAACCCATGTTGTTCAAGGCTCAGCTGTACTCAGAAATGAATGAAAATGAAAACACAGCATAGCCAAACTTTGGGATGCAGTGAAAGCAGTGCTAACAGGGAAATTTATAGTGTGAAATGCTTACATGAAAAAAACCTAAAGAAAGCCAGGCGTCGCGGTTAATGCCTGTAATCCCAGCACTTTGGGAGGCTGAGGTGAGCCAATCACCTGAGGTCAGGAGTTCGAGACTAGCCTGAACAACAGGGAGAAACCCTGTCTCTGCTGAAAATACAAAATTAGCCGGTTGTGGTGGCAGGCGCCTGTAATCCCAGCGACTTGGGAGGCTGAAGCAAGAGAATTGCTTAAACCTGGGAGGCAGAGGTTGCAGTGAGCCGAGATCGCACCATTGCACTCCAGCCTGGCCAACAAGAGCGAGACTCCCTCTCAAAAGGAAACAAAACAAAAAACACCCAAAGGACCTCAAATTAGCACTCTAAATTTACACTTTAGGCACTAGAAAAGAACAAATTAAACCCTAGGAAGGAAAGAAAGAAAGATTAATTCAGAAATAAATAAAACAGAAAATACAAAAATGGAGAAAATCAACAAAACTGAAAGTTGGTTTTTTAAAAGATAAAATTGACAAACTTTATGGAGTGACTAAGAAAAAAAGAGAGAATACTCAAATTACTAAAATCAGAAATGGAAGTGGGGACATTACTATTGGATCCAGTCAAAATGAAAACGATTGGCAGGGTGAAGTGGCTCACACCTATAATCCCAGCACTTTGGGAGGCCGAGGCATGCAGATCACTTGAGGTTAGGAGTTCAAGACTAACCTGGCCAACATGGTGAAACCATCTCTACTAAAAATACAAAAAAAAAATAGCCGGGTGTGGTGGTAGGCCCCTGTAATCCCAGCTACTCGGGAGGTTCAGGCAGGTGAATCACTTTAGCTCAGGAGTTCAAGACCAGCCTGGGAGACATGGTCAAACCCGGTCTCTACAAAAAAAAAAAAAAAAAAAAAAAAAAAAAAAGATAAAAAGGAAAGAAAAAAAATAAATTAATTAAAGAAAGAAAGAAAGAAAGAAAGAAGAAAATTCAGCCCATCTTGATGGCAAAAGCCTGTTGTCCCAGCTACTGAGGAGGCTGAGGTAGGAGGATCGCTTGAACCTGGGAGGTGGAGGTTGTAATGAGCCTAGATCACACCACTGCACTCTAGCCTGGGTGACAGATGAGATCCTGTCTCAAAGAAATAAATGAATAGGATTGTAAGAGAGTGCTAAGAACAATTGTACACCAACATATTGGATAACTTGGATGAAATGGACAAATTCCTAGGAACATGAACCCTACCAAGACTAAATCACAAAGAAAGTGAAAATCTGAATAGACGAGTAACTAGTAAGGAGACTGAATCAGTAACCCAATATCTCCTGCCAAAAAAAAAAAAAAAAAAAAAAAAAAAAAAAAAAAAAAAAGCCTTGGACTTGACTTCTCTATCAAATATTTAGAGAATGAATAGTAATCCTTGTTAATCCTGCCAAAACCTTGAAGAGGAGGGAGTATTCCCTAACTCATTCTATGAGGCTACAATTGCCCTGATACCAAAGCAAGACAAAGATTTTACAAGAGAAAACTGTAGAATAATATCCCATATGAAGATCGATGCCTAAAACTCCTCACCATATCCTAAGACTGTGAGGTGAAATTCATCACAGAAAAGGAAAGCCAAGCAGAAGCCTAAAACTATACCCCTAGTCTGACCGGGCGCTGGTGACTCACGCCTGTAATCCTAGCACTTTGGGTATCCTAGCACTTTGGGAAAGTGGGTGGATCGCCTGAAGTTGGGAGTTCCAGACCAAGACCAAGCTAACCAACATGGAGAAACCCCGTCTCTACTAAAAATACAAAATTAGCCAGGTGTGGTGGTGCATGCCTGTAATCCCAGCTACTCAGGAGGCTGAGGCAGGAGAATGGCGTGAACCCGGGAGGCGGAGCTTGCAGTGGGCCCAGATCTTGCCACTGCACTCCAGGTTGGGTGACAGAGTGAGACTCCGTCTGGAAGAAAAAGGAAAGAAAGAAAGAAACCAAGTAGGAAAGAAAGAAAGAAAGAAAGAAAGAAAGAAAGAAAGAAAGAAAGAAAGAAAGAAAGAAAGAAAGAAAAGAAAGAAAGAAAGAAAGAGAGAGAAAGAGAGAGAGAGAAAGAAAGAGAGAGAAAGAAAGAGAGAGAAAGAAAGAAGGGAAAGATAGTAAGGGAAGAAAAAGAAAAGAATGAAAGTAAGAAGGAAAGAAAGAAAGGAAGAAAGAGGCAAAGACCGAAGAAAGAATGAAAGAAAGAAAGAAAGAGAAAGGAAGAAAGTGAGAAAGAAAGAAAAGCAAGAGAAAAGGAAAGAACGAAATAAAGAAAGAGAAAGAGAAAGAAAGAGACAGAGAGATAGGAGAAAGAAAGAAAGAAGGAAAGAAAAGAAAAGAGAAAGAAAGAAAACAAAGATAGCAAAGGAAGAAAAAGAAAAGAAGGAAAGAAAGAGAGAAAGAGTGAGAAAGAGAGAGAGAGAGAAAGAAGGAAAGAAAGAAAGAAAACAAAGAGAAAGAAAGAAGGAAGGAAAGAAAGAAAGAAAGAGTGATAGAGAGATAGAGAGGAAGGAAGAAAGGAAGGAAGGAAGAAAGAAAGAGAAAGAGAGAGAGACAAAGAAAGAAAGGAAAGATAGCAAGGGGAGAAACAGAAAAGAATGAAAGTAAGAAGGAAAGCACAAGAGAGAGAAAGAGCGAGATAGAAAGAGGGAGAGAGAGAAAGAAAGAAGGAAAGAAAGAAAGAAAGGAAAGAAAGAGAGAAAGAAGGAAAGAAAGAAAGAAGAGTGAGTGAGAGAAGGGAAGAAAGGAAGGTAGAAAAGAAAGAAAGAGAAGAAAGCAAGCCAAAAAGCCTACAGCACCCGGTATTCCCAGGCGGTCTCCCATCCAAGTACTAACCAGGCCCGACCCTGCTTAGCTTCCGAGATCAGACGAGATCGGGCGCGTTCAGGGTGGTATGGCCGTAGACGCCGGCAGAGGCGCCTGGCTGCCCCAAGAGCCCGGCCCAGCCATGCCCGCCGGCTTCCAGCCCGCACCGCCAGCCCGGGGTCGTCGTGCTCGGATCGGGATCCCGGAGCCTCTTCGCCTGCTGCCTCTCCCGGCTGCCGAGCTCCCGAGCTTCCACCACGTCGGGCCCGCTCGGAACAGGGAGTGCTCCGAGGCGTCGGGGCCCAGGGCCCACGATCCTGGGACCCCGGCGGGTCCTCCGCCCTGTCGTGGAGGTATTCTTTTGGATCCCTGGCCGCTGGGGAGCTCCTGCGAGGCCCCCTCTTGGCCCACACCCCCAGAGGCGTCAGGGCTGGCCAAGGGCGAACAGCCGGCCCAGCCGCGCCTGGCCTTTTTCTCACAACGCCCCCACCACGGTGGCTTGTCCCGACCAAGACCCGGCCGGTGGGCAAGAGGGCGTGGGGGCTGGGGTGTTGGGGGATGGCCCTGCTTTGCCCCGGGCTGGCACTAGAGCCGGCAGCCTGATCCCCGGCGAGAGGGGCTGAGAGAAACCCAGAAACACCCCACCACCACCAGCAGCAAATCCACAGCCCCACACACAGACACACCCGGGCGCTCGCGCGCGGGAACCCACACACGCGCGCGCGCTCAGACACAGACACAGACACACACACACACACACACACACACACACACATACGTGCACACACAAACGGCTTGAAGGAGAGCAAGGAAGAGATAGATGGAGAGATTGAAACCGAGGGAGGGAGAGAGACAGCGATCGAGAGAGACAGGGGAGGTGGAGAGGGAAAGAGACAGAGAGGCAGAGATAGAGAGAGGGACAGAGAGAGCGAGAAAGACAGACAGAGAGGGAGAGACAGAGGAAAGGCGACAGAAATAGCGCGAGGTGCAGGGGCAAACCCAGAAGAGAGAGGGGCAGGGAGCTAGAGAGCGAGAGCGATAGAGCCTTGGAGAGGGAGCGCCCTGCTCCCGTAGGCAGGGCCCTTTTGAGCAGGCCGGGATAGGGTGGAGGGGGCTTGGGCTGGGCCAGAACAGGGTGGCCAGGCCGTCCATGCGAGAGGAGCAACGGAGCGCTGAGACGGGTTTTGTCTTGGATTAATTGCTTGCTTTGGGGGTGGGTTTCGTAGGCTCCTTCCTGTGTTGGCACCTCCCTGTGCTCTTGGTGCGGTGCGGTGGGCCCCTTGATTTGCAGAGTGCGCCCGCCCTTTTGGCGGGAGCCGTGGCACCGGGCGTGCCCACGGGGCCCGAGGCCTGGGTCTCTGGCGTGTCCTCGGGACTGGAGTTTACGCGAAGTTGGTGGCAATGGGAATCCGGGTGCACAGGGACTGTTTTCCTGGTTGCTGGCGAAGCAATGTCCTTCCCCCGGATAAAGCAGCCCCTGCGTTCTGGAGCGGAGGTCTCGGCTGGCGTCTGTGGCACCCGCTGGCCCTGCCCGCCCCTTCCCCCGGTTTGGAAGGTTGCGGCGGCGCCCGCCCGGTGAATGGATTGAATCGCCTGTGCGTTCCGGGAGCGGGAAGGCGCCGGGAACGGCAGGGAACCCGCGCCTGCGCCTTTGGGGTCCGGCCTCCTGCCCTCCAGGGCTGGAGCCGGGCTCCTGGCCGGGCGGCGGCGAGGCGCAAGCGGTGGGATGCTGCTGCCCGGTGGTGCTTTGGTGGCGGACCCCCAGGAGGAGGTCCCCGGCTGCGGCGGGGGTGTAGGCGGGCGACAAGGGGGGAGCAGAGTCCGGGGAGGTTGGGAAGCATGGCGATAGTAGGGGCAAGGGAGGGAGAGGGGAAGCCACAAAAGCCTACAGCAGGCCGGGCGCGGTGGATCACGCCTGTAATGCCAGCACTTTGGGAGGCCGAGGCGGGTGGATCACGAGGTCAGGAGATCCAGACCAGCCTGGCTAACACGGTGAAACCCCGTCTCCACTAAAACTACAAAACATGAGCCGGGCGTGGTGGCGGGCGCCTGTAGTCCCAGCTGCTTGGGAGGCTGAGGCAGGAGAATGGCGTGAACCCGGGAGGCGGAGCTTGCAGTGAGCCGAGATCTTGCCACTGCACTCCAGGCTGGGTGACAGCGAGACTCCGTCTGGAAGAAAAAGGAAAGACAGAAAGAAAGAAGGAAAGAAAGAAAGAAGGAAGGAAAGAAAGAAAGAAGGAAGGAAAGAAAGAAAGAAGGAAGGAAAGAAAGAAAGAAGGAAGGAAAGAAAGAAAGAAAGGAGCAAAAAGAGAAGAAAGAAAGAAAGAAAGAAAGAAAGAAAGAGAAAGGAAGAAAAGAAAGTGAGAAAGAAAAGCAAGAAACAAGGAAAGAATGAAATAAAGAAAGAGAGAGAAAGAAAGGGACAGAGAGATAGGAGAAAGAAAGAAAGAAGGAAAGAAAGAAAGAAGAAAGAACGAGAAGAAAGAAAAGGAAGATAGCAAGGGAAGAAAAAGAAAAGAATGAAAGAAGGAAAGAAAGAAAGAGCAAGCAAGAGAGAGGGAGAGAGAAAGAAAGAAGGAAAGAAAGGAGGAAGGATAGAAAGAAAGATAGGTAGAAAGAAAGAAAGAAGGAAAGACAGCAGAACGAAAGAAAGAAAGAGAGAGAGACAAAGAAAGAAAGGAAAGATAGCAAGGGAAGAAACAGAAAAGAATGAAAGTAAGAAGGAAAGCAAAAGAGAGAGAAAGAGCGAGATAGAGGGAGAGAGAGAAAAAAGGAAAGAAAGAAAGAAAGAAAGGAAAGAAAGAGAGAAAGAAGGAAAGAAAGAAAGAAGAGTGAGTGAGAGAAGGGAAGAAAGGAAGGTAGAAAAGAAAGAAAGAGAAGAAAGCAAGCCAAAAAGCCTACAGCACCCGGTATTCCCAGGCGGTCTCCCATCCAAGTACTAACCAGGCCCGACCCTGCTTAGCTTCCGAGATCAGACGAGATCGGGCGCGTTCAGGGTGGTATGGCCGTAGACGCCGGCAGAGGCGCCTGGCTGCCCCAAGAGCCCGGCCCAGCCATGCCCGCCGGCTTCCAGCCCGCACCGCCAGCCCGGGGTCGTCGTGCTCGGATCGGGATCCCGGAGCCTCTTCGCCTGCTGCCTCTCCCGGCTGCCGAGCTCCCGAGCTTCCACCACGTCGGGCCCGCTCGGAACAGGGAGTGCTCCGAGGCGTCAGGGCCCACAGCCCACGATCCTGGGACCCCGTCGGGTCCTCCGCGCTGTCGCGCAGGTATTCTTTGGGATCCCTGCCGCTCAGGAATCCTGCGAGGCCCCCTCTTGCCCCCTCACCCAGAGTCGTCGAGGCTGGCGAAGGGCGAACAGCGTATTATCAAATGTCTTCTCTGACCACAACAAAATCGAGTTAAAAATCAATAATACAAGGAAAACTGATAAACTGACCTGTTTTCTTTTTGGAAAGTAAAGAACACACTGCTATGGTCTGAATGTCCCCCAAAATTTATATGCTGAAATTTATTTGCCAATATGATAGTATTAAGAGGTGGGCACTGGCCTGGGGTGGTGGCTAACGCTGTCATCCCAGCACTTTGGAAGGGAAAGGCAGTCAGATTGTTCGAGCCCAGGAGTTCAAGACCAGCCAGGGCAAAATGGCAAAACTTGTCTCTAGAATAAACACCAAATTCGGTGGGCGTGGTGGTGCAGGCCTGTAGTCCCAGCTACTCAGGAGGCTGAAGCAGGAGGACTGGTTGAGCCTGGGAGGTCAAGGCTGCAGTGAGCCATGATCAGGCTACAGGCTACTGCGCTGCCGTAGGGGCAATACAATGAGACCCTGTCTCAAAAAAAAAAAAAGGGTAAAAAGGTGGATTCTTTAGGAGGCGATTATCTCATGAGGGTAGAAGTCCTTATGGATGAAATTAGAGCCCTTAGAAAAGGACTTGAGTGGGTTCATTCCCTCCGTCTCCTCCGTGTGGGGACACAATGTTCTTCCCCTCTGAAAGATGAAGCAACGTTGTGTCATCTTGGAAGGAGAGACTGGGCCCTCCTTAGACACTGAATGGGCTGATGACTTGACCTTGGACACCCCAGCCTTGAGAACTGAGAGAAATAAATGTCTCTTTTTAATAAATTATCCAGTCTCAGGTATTTGAAGAGATTCAGATATTTTCTTAAACAACCAATGGGTTAAAGAAGAAACCACAAGAGAAATCAGAAAATACAGTTGGGTGTCAGTATCCACAGGGGATTGGTTCCAGGACCCCATAAGTAGGCCAAAATCCACACAGAGTCAAGTCTTGCAGTTGGCCCTGTAAAACCTGGGCATTAAAAAAGTTAGGCCGCTGTATCCTCAGGGTTTGCGCTCTGTGAAGACTGTATTTTCAATCTGCCTTTGGTTACAGATGCAGAATTAATGAAATCAGAGGACCTACTGTACTTATTGAAAACAATTCCTGTATAAGTGCACCCTTGCAGTTCAAACCCATGTTGTTCAAGGCTCAGCTGTACTCAGAAATGAATGAAAATGAAAACACAGCATAGCCAAACTTTGGGATGCAGTGAAAGCAGTGCTAACAGGGAAATTTATAGTGTGAAATGCTTACATGAAAAAAACCTAAAGAAAGCCAGGCGTCGCGGTTAATGCCTGTAATCCCAGCACTTTGGGAGGCTGAGGTGAGCCAATCACCTGAGGTCAGGAGTTCGAGACTAGCCTGAACAACAGGGAGAAACCCTGTCTCTGCTGAAAATACAAAATTAGCCGGTTGTGGTGGCAGGCGCCTGTAATCCCAGCGACTTGGGAGGCTGAAGCAAGAGAATTGCTTAAACCTGGGAGGCAGAGGTTGCAGTGAGCCGAGATCGCACCATTGCACTCCAGCCTGGCCAACAAGAGCGAGACTCCCTCTCAAAAGGAAACAAAACAAAAAACACCCAAAGGACCTCAAATTAGCACTCTAAATTTACACTTTAGGCACTAGAAAAGAACAAATTAAACCCTAGGAAGGAAAGAAAGAAAGATTAATTCAGAAATAAATAAAACAGAAAATACAAAAATGGAGAAAATCAACAAAACTGAAAGTTGGTTTTTTAAAAGATAAAATTGACAAACTTTATGGAGTGACTAAGAAAAAAAGAGAGAATACTCAAATTACTAAAATCAGAAATGGAAGTGGGGACATTACTATTGGATCCAGTCAAAATGAAAACGATTGGCAGGGTGAAGTGGCTCACACCTATAATCCCAGCACTTTGGGAGGCCGAGGCATGCAGATCACTTGAGGTTAGGAGTTCAAGACTAACCTGGCCAACATGGTGAAACCATCTCTACTAAAAATACAAAAAAAAAATAGCCGGGTGTGGTGGTAGGCCCCTGTAATCCCAGCTACTCGGGAGGTTCAGGCAGGTGAATCACTTTAGCTCAGGAGTTCAAGACCAGCCTGGGAGACATGGTCAAACCCGGTCTCTACAAAAAAAAAAAAAAAAAAAAAAAAAAAAAAAGATAAAAAGGAAAGAAAAAAAATAAATTAATTAAAGAAAGAAAGAAAGAAAGAAAGAAGAAAATTCAGCCCATCTTGATGGCAAAAGCCTGTTGTCCCAGCTACTGAGGAGGCTGAGGTAGGAGGATCGCTTGAACCTGGGAGGTGGAGGTTGTAATGAGCCTAGATCACACCACTGCACTCTAGCCTGGGTGACAGATGAGATCCTGTCTCAAAGAAATAAATGAATAGGATTGTAAGAGAGTGCTAAGAACAATTGTACACCAACATATTGGATAACTTGGATGAAATGGACAAATTCCTAGGAACATGAACCCTACCAAGACTAAATCACAAAGAAAGTGAAAATCTGAATAGACGAGTAACTAGTAAGGAGACTGAATCAGTAACCCAATATCTCCTGCCAAAAAAAAAAAAAAAAAAAAAAAAAAAAAAAAAAAGCCTTGGACTTGACTTCTCTATCAAATATTTAGAGAACGAATAGTAATCCTTGTTAATCCTGCCAAAACCTTGAAGAGGAGGGAGTATTCCCTAACTCATTCTATGAGGCTACAATTGCCCTGATACCAAAGCAAGACAAAGATTTTACAAGAGAAAACTGTAGAATAATATCCCATATGAAGATCGATGCCTAAAACTCCTCACCATATCCTAAGACTGTGAGGTGAAATTCATCACAGAAAAGGAAAGCCAAGCAGAAGCCTAAAACTATACCCCTAGTCTGACCGGGCGCTGGTGACTCACGCCTGTAATCCTAGCACTTTGGGTATCCTAGCACTTTGGGAAAGTGGGTGGATCGCCTGAAGTTGGGAGTTCCAGACCAAGACCAAGCTAACCAACATGGAGAAACCCCGTCTCTACTAAAAATACAAAATTAGCCAGGTGTGGTGGTGCATGCCTGTAATCCCAGCTACTCAGGAGGCTGAGGCAGGAGAATGGCGTGAACCCGGGAGGCGGAGCTTGCAGTGGGCCCAGATCTTGCCACTGCACTCCAGGTTGGGTGACAGAGTGAGACTCCGTCTGGAAGAAAAAGGAAAGAAAGAAAGAAACCAAGTAGGAAAGAAAGAAAGAAAGAAAGAAAGAAAGAAAGAAAGAAAGAAAGAAAGAAAGAAAGAAAGAAAGAAAGAAAGAAAGAAAGAAAGAAAGAAAGAAAGAAAGAAAGAAAGAAAGAAAGAAAGAAAGAAAGAAAGAGAGAGAAAGAGAGAGAGAGAAAGAAAGAGAGAGAAAGAAAGAGAGAGAAAGAAAGAAGGGAAAGATAGTAAGGGAAGAAAAAGAAAAGAATGAAAGTAAGAAGGAAAGAAAGAAAGGAAGAAAGAGGCAAAGACCGAAGAAAGAATGAAAGAAAGAAAGAAAGAGAAAGGAAGAAAGTGAGAAAGAAAGAAAAGCAAGAGAAAAGGAAAGAACGAAATAAAGAAAGAGAAAGAGAAAGAAAGAGACAGAGAGATAGGAGAAAGAAAGAAAGAAGGAAAGAAAAGAAAAGAGAAAGAAAGAAAACAAAGATAGCAAAGGAAGAAAAAGAAAAGAAGGAAAGAAAGAGAGAAAGAGTGAGAAAGAGAGAGAGAGAGAAAGAAGGAAAGAAAGAAAGAAAACAAAGAGAAAGAAAGAAGGAAGGAAAGAAAGAAAGAAAGAGTGATAGAGAGATAGAGAGGAAGGAAGAAAGGAAGGAAGGAAGAAAGAAAGAGAAAGAGAGAGAGACAAAGAAAGAAAGGAAAGATAGCAAGGGGAGAAACAGAAAAGAATGAAAGTAAGAAGGAAAGCACAAGAGAGAGAAAGAGCGAGATAGAAAGAGGGAGAGAGAGAAAGAAAGAAGGAAAGAAAGAAAGAAAGGAAAGAAAGAGAGAAAGAAGGAAAGAAAGAAAGAAGAGTGAGTGAGAGAAGGGAAGAAAGGAAGGTAGAAAAGAAAGAAAGAGAAGAAAGCAAGCCAAAAAGCCTACAGCACCCGGTATTCCCAGGCGGTCTCCCATCCAAGTACTAACCAGGCCCGACCCTGCTTAGCTTCCGAGATCAGACGAGATCGGGCGCGTTCAGGGTGGTATGGCCGTAGACGCCGGCAGAGGCGCCTGGCTGCCCCAAGAGCCCGGCCCAGCCATGCCCGCCGGCTTCCAGCCCGCACCGCCAGCCCGGGGTCGTCGTGCTCGGATCGGGATCCCGGAGCCTCTTCGCCTGCTGCCTCTCCCGGCTGCCGAGCTCCCGAGCTTCCACCACGTCGGGCCCGCTCGGAACAGGGAGTGCTCCGAGGCGTCGGGGCCCAGGGCCCACGATCCTGGGACCCCGGCGGGTCCTCCGCCCTGTCGTGGAGGTATTCTTTTGGATCCCTGGCCGCTGGGGAGCTCCTGCGAGGCCCCCTCTTGGCCCACACCCCCAGAGGCGTCAGGGCTGGCCAAGGGCGAACAGCCGGCCCAGCCGCGCCTGGCCTTTTTCTCACAACGCCCCCACCACGGTGGCTTGTCCCGACCAAGACCCGGCCGGTGGGCAAGAGGGCGTGGGGGCTGGGGTGTTGGGGGATGGCCCTGCTTTGCCCCGGGCTGGCACTAGAGCCGGCAGCCTGATCCCCGGCGAGAGGGGCTGAGAGAAACCCAGAAACACCCCACCACCACCAGCAGCAAATCCACAGCCCCACACACAGACACACCCGGGCGCTCGCGCGCGGGAACCCACACACGCGCGCGCGCTCAGACACAGACACAGACACACACACACACACACACACACACACACACATACGTGCACACACAAACGGCTTGAAGGAGAGCAAGGAAGAGATAGATGGAGAGATTGAAACCGAGGGAGGGAGAGAGACAGCGATCGAGAGAGACAGGGGAGGTGGAGAGGGAAAGAGACAGAGAGGCAGAGATAGAGAGAGGGACAGAGAGAGCGAGAAAGACAGACAGAGAGGGAGAGACAGAGGAAAGGCGACAGAAATAGCGCGAGGTGCAGGGGCAAACCCAGAAGAGAGAGGGGCAGGGAGCTAGAGAGCGAGAGCGATAGAGCCTTGGAGAGGGAGCGCCCTGCTCCCGTAGGCAGGGCCCTTTTGAGCAGGCCGGGATAGGGTGGAGGGGGCTTGGGCTGGGCCAGAACAGGGTGGCCAGGCCGTCCATGCGAGAGGAGCAACGGAGCGCTGAGACGGGTTTTGTCTTGGATTAATTGCTTGCTTTGGGGGTGGGTTTCGTAGGCTCCTTCCTGTGTTGGCACCTCCCTGTGCTCTTGGTGCGGTGCGGTGGGCCCCTTGATTTGCAGAGTGCGCCCGCCCTTTTGGCGGGAGCCGTGGCACCGGGCGTGCCCACGGGGCCCGAGGCCTGGGTCTCTGGCGTGTCCTCGGGACTGGAGTTTACGCGAAGTTGGTGGCAATGGGAATCCGGGTGCACAGGGACTGTTTTCCTGGTTGCTGGCGAAGCAATGTCCTTCCCCCGGATAAAGCAGCCCCTGCGTTCTGGAGCGGAGGTCTCGGCTGGCGTCTGTGGCACCCGCTGGCCCTGCCCGCCCCTTCCCCCGGTTTGGAAGGTTGCGGCGGCGCCCGCCCGGTGAATGGATTGAATCGCCTGTGCGTTCCGGGAGCGGGAAGGCGCCGGGAACGGCAGGGAACCCGCGCCTGCGCCTTTGGGGTCCGGCCTCCTGCCCTCCAGGGCTGGAGCCGGGCTCCTGGCCGGGCGGCGGCGAGGCGCAAGCGGTGGGATGCTGCTGCCCGGTGGTGCTTTGGTGGCGGACCCCCAGGAGGAGGTCCCCGGCTGCGGCGGGGGTGTAGGCGGGCGACAAGGGGGGAGCAGAGTCCGGGGAGGTTGGGAAGCATGGCGATAGTAGGGGCAAGGGAGGGAGAGGGGAAGCCACAAAAGCCTACAGCAGGCCGGGCGCGGTGGATCACGCCTGTAATGCCAGCACTTTGGGAGGCCGAGGCGGGTGGATCACGAGGTCAGGAGATCCAGACCAGCCTGGCTAACACGGTGAAACCCCGTCTCCACTAAAACTACAAAACATGAGCCGGGCGTGGTGGCGGGCGCCTGTAGTCCCAGCTGCTTGGGAGGCTGAGGCAGGAGAATGGCGTGAACCCGGGAGGCGGAGCTTGCAGTGAGCCGAGATCTTGCCACTGCACTCCAGGCTGGGTGACAGCGAGACTCCGTCTGGAAGAAAAAGGAAAGACAGAAAGAAAGAAGGAAAGAAAGAAAGAAGGAAGGAAAGAAAGAAAGAAGGAAGGAAAGAAAGAAAGAAGGAAGGAAAGAAAGAAAGAAAGAAAGGAGCAAAAAGAGAAGAAAGAAAGAAAGAAAGAAAGAGAAAGGAAGAAAAGAAAGTGAGAAAGAAAAGCAAGAAACAAGGAAAGAATGAAATAAAGAAAGAGAGAGAAAGAAAGGGACAGAGAGATAGGAGAAAGAAAGAAAGAAGGAAAGAAAGAAAGAAGAAAGAACGAGAAGAAAGAAAAGGAAGATAGCAAGGGAAGAAAAAGAAAAGAATGAAAGAAGGAAAGAAAGAAAGAGCAAGCAAGAGAGAGGGAGAGAGAAAGAAAGAAGGAAAGAAAGGAGGAAGGATAGAAAGAAAGATAGGTAGAAAGAAAGAAAGAAGGAAAGACAGCAGAACGAAAGAAAGAAAGAGAGAGAGACAAAGAAAGAAAGGAAAGATAGCAAGGGAAGAAACAGAAAAGAATGAAAGTAAGAAGGAAAGCAAAAGAGAGAGAAAGAGCGAGATAGAGGGAGAGAGAGAAAAAAGGAAAGAAAGAAAGAAAGAAAGGAAAGAAAGAGAGAAAGAAGGAAAGAAAGAAAGAAGAGTGAGTGAGAGAAGGGAAGAAAGGAAGGTAGAAAAGAAAGAAAGAGAAGAAAGCAAGCCAAAAAGCCTACAGCACCCGGTATTCCCAGGCGGTCTCCCATCCAAGTACTAACCAGGCCCGACCCTGCTTAGCTTCCGAGATCAGACGAGATCGGGCGCGTTCAGGGTGGTATGGCCGTAGACGCCGGCAGAGGCGCCTGGCTGCCCCAAGAGCCCGGCCCAGCCATGCCCGCCGGCTTCCAGCCCGCACCGCCAGCCCGGGGTCGTCGTGCTCGGATCGGGATCCCGGAGCCTCTTCGCCTGCTGCCTCTCCCGGCTGCCGAGCTCCCGAGCTTCCACCACGTCGGGCCCGCTCGGAACAGGGAGTGCTCCGAGGCGTCAGGGCCCACAGCCCACGATCCTGGGACCCCGTCGGGTCCTCCGCGCTGTCGCGCAGGTATTCTTTGGGATCCCTGCCGCTCAGGAATCCTGCGAGGCCCCCTCTTGCCCCCTCACCCAGAGTCGTCGAGGCTGGCGAAGGGCGAACAGCGTATTATCAAATGTCTTCTCTGACCACAACAAAATCGAGTTAAAAATCAATAATACAAGGAAAACTGATAAACTGACCTGTTTTCTTTTTGGAAAGTAAAGAACACACTGCTATGGTCTGAATGTCCCCCAAAATTTATATGCTGAAATTTATTTGCCAATATGATAGTATTAAGAGGTGGGCACTGGCCTGGGGTGGTGGCTAACGCTGTCATCCCAGCACTTTGGAAGGGAAAGGCAGTCAGATTGTTCGAGCCCAGGAGTTCAAGACCAGCCAGGGCAAAATGGCAAAACTTGTCTCTAGAATAAACACCAAATTCGGTGGGCGTGGTGGTGCAGGCCTGTAGTCCCAGCTACTCAGGAGGCTGAAGCAGGAGGACTGGTTGAGCCTGGGAGGTCAAGGCTGCAGTGAGCCATGATCAGGCTACAGGCTACTGCGCTGCCGTAGGGGCAATACAATGAGACCCTGTCTCAAAAAAAAAAAAAGGGTAAAAAGGTGGATTCTTTAGGAGGCGATTATCTCATGAGGGTAGAAGTCCTTATGGATGAAATTAGAGCCCTTAGAAAAGGACTTGAGTGGGTTCATTCCCTCCGTCTCCTCCGTGTGGGGACACAATGTTCTTCCCCTCTGAAAGATGAAGCAACGTTGTGTCATCTTGGAAGGAGAGACTGGGCCCTCCTTAGACACTGAATGGGCTGATGACTTGACCTTGGACACCCCAGCCTTGAGAACTGAGAGAAATAAATGTCTCTTTTTAATAAATTATCCAGTCTCAGGTATTTGAAGAGATTCAGATATTTTCTTAAACAACCAATGGGTTAAAGAAGAAACCACAAGAGAAATCAGAAAATACAGTTGGGTGTCAGTATCCACAGGGGATTGGTTCCAGGACCCCATAAGTAGGCCAAAATCCACACAGAGTCAAGTCTTGCAGTTGGCCCTGTAAAACCTGGGCATTAAAAAAGTTAGGCCGCTGTATCCTCAGGGTTTGCGCTCTGTGAAGACTGTATTTTCAATCTGCCTTTGGTTACAGATGCAGAATTAATGAAATCAGAGGACCTACTGTACTTATTGAAAACAATTCCTGTATAAGTGCACCCTTGCAGTTCAAACCCATGTTGTTCAAGGCTCAGCTGTACTCAGAAATGAATGAAAATGAAAACACAGCATAGCCAAACTTTGGGATGCAGTGAAAGCAGTGCTAACAGGGAAATTTATAGTGTGAAATGCTTACATGAAAAAAACCTAAAGAAAGCCAGGCGTCGCGGTTAATGCCTGTAATCCCAGCACTTTGGGAGGCTGAGGTGAGCCAATCACCTGAGGTCAGGAGTTCGAGACTAGCCTGAACAACAGGGAGAAACCCTGTCTCTGCTGAAAATACAAAATTAGCCGGTTGTGGTGGCAGGCGCCTGTAATCCCAGCGACTTGGGAGGCTGAAGCAAGAGAATTGCTTAAACCTGGGAGGCAGAGGTTGCAGTGAGCCGAGATCGCACCATTGCACTCCAGCCTGGCCAACAAGAGCGAGACTCCCTCTCAAAAGGAAACAAAACAAAAAACACCCAAAGGACCTCAAATTAGCACTCTAAATTTACACTTTAGGCACTAGAAAAGAACAAATTAAACCCTAGGAAGGAAAGAAAGAAAGATTAATTCAGAAATAAATAAAACAGAAAATACAAAAATGGAGAAAATCAACAAAACTGAAAGTTGGTTTTTTAAAAGATAAAATTGACAAACTTTACGGAGTGACTAAGAAAAAAAGAGAGAATACTCAAATTACTAAAATCAGAAATGGAAGTGGGGACATTACTATTGGATCCAGTCAAAATGAAAACGATTGGCAGGGTGAAGTGGCTCACACCTATAATCCCAGCACTTTGGGAGGCCGAGGCATGCAGATCACTTGAGGTTAGGAGTTCAAGACTAACCTGGCCAACATGGTGAAACCATCTCTACTAAAAATACAAAAAAAAAATAGCCGGGTGTGGTGGTAGGCCCCTGTAATCCCAGCTACTCGGGAGGTTCAGGCAGGTGAATCACTTTAGCTCAGGAGTTCAAGACCAGCCTGGGAGACATGGTCAAACCCGGTCTCTACAAAAAAAAAAAAAAAAAAAAAAAAAAAAAAGATAAAAAGGAAAGAAAAAAAATAAATTAAAGAAAGAAAGAAAGAAAGAAAGAAAGAAAGAAAGAAAGAAGAAAATTCAGCCCATCTTGATGGCAAAAGCCTGTTGTCCCAGCTACTGAGGAGGCTGAGGTAGGAGGATCGCTTGAACCTGGGAGGTGGAGGTTGTAATGAGCCTAGATCACACCACTGCACTCTAGCCTGGGTGACAGATGAGATCCTGTCTCAAAGAAATAAATGAATAGGATTGTAAGAGAGTGCTAAGAACAATTGTACACCAACATATTGGATAACTTGGATGAAATGGACAAATTCCTAGGAACATGAACCCTACCAAGACTAAATCACAAAGAAAGTGAAAATCTGAATAGACGAGTAACTAGTAAGGAGACTGAATCAGTAACCCAATATCTCCTGCCAAAAAAAAAAAAAAAAAAAAAAAAAAAAAAAAAAAAAAAAGCCTTGGACTTGACTTCTCTATCAAATATTTAGAGAACGAATAGTAATCCTTGTTAATCCTGCCAAAACCTTGAAGAGGAGGGAGTATTCCCTAACTCATTCTATGAGGCTACAATTGCCCTGATACCAAAGCAAGACAAAGATTTTACAAGAGAAAACTGTAGAATAATATCCCATATGAAGATCGATGCCTAAAACTCCTCACCATATCCTAAGACTGTGAGGTGAAATTCATCACAGAAAAGGAAAGCCAAGCAGAAGCCTAAAACTATACCCCTAGTCTGACCGGGCGCTGGTGACTCACGCCTGTAATCCTAGCACTTTGGGTATCCTAGCACTTTGGGAAAGTGGGTGGATCGCCTGAAGTTGGGAGTTCCAGACCAAGACCAAGCTAACCAACATGGAGAAACCCCGTCTCTACTAAAAATACAAAATTAGCCAGGTGTGGTGGTGCATGCCTGTAATCCCAGCTACTCAGGAGGCTGAGGCAGGAGAATGGCGTGAACCCGGGAGGCGGAGCTTGCAGTGGGCCCAGATCTTGCCACTGCACTCCAGGTTGGGTGACAGAGTGAGACTCCGTCTGGAAGAAAAAGGAAAGAAAGAAAGAAACCAAGTAGGAAAGAAAGAAAGAAAGAAAGAAAGAAAGAAAGAAAGAAAGAAAGAAAGAAAGAAAGAAAGAAAGAAAGAAAGAAAGAAAGAAAGAAAGAAAGAAAGAAAGAAAGAAAGAAAAGAAAGAAAGAAAGAGAGAGAAAGAGAGAGAGAGAAAGAAAGAGAGAGAAAGAAAGAGAGAGAAAGAAAGAAGGGAAAGATAGTAAGGGAAGAAAAAGAAAAGAATGAAAGTAAGAAGGAAAGAAAGAAAGGAAGAAAGAGGCAAAGACCGAAGAAAGAATGAAAGAAAGAAAGAAAGAGAAAGGAAGAAAGTGAGAAAGAAAGAAAAGCAAGAGAAAAGGAAAGAACGAAATAAAGAAAGAGAAAGAGAAAGAAAGAGACAGAGAGATAGGAGAAAGAAAGAAAGAAGGAAAGAAAAGAAAAGAGAAAGAAAGAAAACAAAGATAGCAAAGGAAGAAAAAGAAAAGAAGGAAAGAAAGAGAGAAAGAGTGAGAAAGAGAGAGAGAGAGAAAGAAGGAAAGAAAGAAAGAAAACAAAGAGAAAGAAAGAAGGAAGGAAAGAAAGAAAGAAAGAGTGATAGAGAGATAGAGAGGAAGGAAGAAAGGAAGGAAGGAAGAAAGAAAGAGAAAGAGAGAGAGACAAAGAAAGAAAGGAAAGATAGCAAGGGGAGAAACAGAAAAGAATGAAAGTAAGAAGGAAAGCACAAGAGAGAGAAAGAGCGAGATAGAAAGAGGGAGAGAGAGAAAGAAAGAAGGAAAGAAAGAAAGAAAGGAAAGAAAGAGAGAAAGAAGGAAAGAAAGAAAGAAGAGTGAGTGAGAGAAGGGAAGAAAGGAAGGTAGAAAAGAAAGAAAGAGAAGAAAGCAAGCCAAAAAGCCTACAGCACCCGGTATTCCCAGGCGGTCTCCCATCCAAGTACTAACCAGGCCCGACCCTGCTTAGCTTCCGAGATCAGACGAGATCGGGCGCGTTCAGGGTGGTATGGCCGTAGACGCCGGCAGAGGCGCCTGGCTGCCCCAAGAGCCCGGCCCAGCCATGCCCGCCGGCTTCCAGCCCGCACCGCCAGCCCGGGGTCGTCGTGCTCGGATCGGGATCCCGGAGCCTCTTCGCCTGCTGCCTCTCCCGGCTGCCGAGCTCCCGAGCTTCCACCACGTCGGGCCCGCTCGGAACAGGGAGTGCTCCGAGGCGTCGGGGCCCAGGGCCCACGATCCTGGGACCCCGGCGGGTCCTCCGCCCTGTCGTGGAGGTATTCTTTTGGATCCCTGGCCGCTGGGGAGCTCCTGCGAGGCCCCCTCTTGGCCCACACCCCCAGAGGCGTCAGGGCTGGCCAAGGGCGAACAGCCGGCCCAGCCGCGCCTGGCCTTTTTCTCACAACGCCCCCACCACGGTGGCTTGTCCCGACCAAGACCCGGCCGGTGGGCAAGAGGGCGTGGGGGCTGGGGTGTTGGGGGATGGCCCTGCTTTGCCCCGGGCTGGCACTAGAGCCGGCAGCCTGATCCCCGGCGAGAGGGGCTGAGAGAAACCCAGAAACACCCCACCACCACCAGCAGCAAATCCACAGCCCCACACACAGACACACCCGGGCGCTCGCGCGCGGGAACCCACACACGCGCGCGCGCTCAGACACAGACACAGACACACACACACACACACACACACACACACACATACGTGCACACACAAACGGCTTGAAGGAGAGCAAGGAAGAGATAGATGGAGAGATTGAAACCGAGGGAGGGAGAGAGACAGCGATCGAGAGAGACAGGGGAGGTGGAGAGGGAAAGAGACAGAGAGGCAGAGATAGAGAGAGGGACAGAGAGAGCGAGAAAGACAGACAGAGAGGGAGAGACAGAGGAAAGGCGACAGAAATAGCGCGAGGTGCAGGGGCAAACCCAGAAGAGAGAGGGGCAGGGAGCTAGAGAGCGAGAGCGATAGAGCCTTGGAGAGGGAGCGCCCTGCTCCCGTAGGCAGGGCCCTTTTGAGCAGGCCGGGATAGGGTGGAGGGGGCTTGGGCTGGGCCAGAACAGGGTGGCCAGGCCGTCCATGCGAGAGGAGCAACGGAGCGCTGAGACGGGTTTTGTCTTGGATTAATTGCTTGCTTTGGGGGTGGGTTTCGTAGGCTCCTTCCTGTGTTGGCACCTCCCTGTGCTCTTGGTGCGGTGCGGTGGGCCCCTTGATTTGCAGAGTGCGCCCGCCCTTTTGGCGGGAGCCGTGGCACCGGGCGTGCCCACGGGGCCCGAGGCCTGGGTCTCTGGCGTGTCCTCGGGACTGGAGTTTACGCGAAGTTGGTGGCAATGGGAATCCGGGTGCACAGGGACTGTTTTCCTGGTTGCTGGCGTAGCAATGTCCTTCCCCCGGATAAAGCAGCCCCTGCGTTCTGGAGCGGAGGTCTCGGCTGGCGTCTGTGGCACCCGCTGGCCCTGCCCGCCCCTTCCCCCGGTTTGGAAGGTTGCGGCGGCGCCCGCCCGGTGAATGGATTGAATCGCCTGTGCGTTCCGGGAGCGGGAAGGCGCCGGGAACGGCAGGGAACCCGCGCCTGCGCCTTTGGGGTCCGGCCTCCTGCCCTCCAGGGCTGGAGCCGGGCTCCTGGCCGGGCGGCGGCGAGGCGCAAGCGGTGGGATGCTGCTGCCCGGTGGTGCTTTGGTGGCGGACCCCCAGGAGGAGGTCCCCGGCTGCGGCGGGGGTGTAGGCGGGCGACAAGGGGGGAGCAGAGTCCGGGGAGGTTGGGAAGCATGGCGATAGTAGGGGCAAGGGAGGGAGAGGGGAAGCCACAAAAGCCTACAGCAGGCCGGGCGCGGTGGATCACGCCTGTAATGCCAGCACTTTGGGAGGCCGAGGCGGGTGGATCACGAGGTCAGGAGATCCAGACCAGCCTGGCTAACACGGTGAAACCCCGTCTCCACTAAAACTACAAAACATGAGCCGGGCGTGGTGGCGGGCGCCTGTAGTCCCAGCTGCTTGGGAGGCTGAGGCAGGAGAATGGCGTGAACCCGGGAGGCGGAGCTTGCAGTGAGCCGAGATCTTGCCACTGCACTCCAGGCTGGGTGACAGCGAGACTCTGTCTGGAAGAAAAAGGAAAGACAGAAAGAAAGAAGGAAAGAAAGAAAGAAGGAAGGAAAGAAAGAAAGAAGGAAGGAAAGAAAGAAAGAAGGAAGGAAAGAAAGAAAGAAAGAAAGGAGCAAAAAGAGAAGAAAGAAAGAAAGAAAGAAAGAAAGAGAAAGGAAGAAAAGAAAGTGAGAAAGAAAAGCAAGAAACAAGGAAAGAATGAAATAAAGAAAGAGAGAGAAAGAAAGGGACAGAGAGATAGGAGAAAGAAAGAAAGAAGGAAAGAAAGAAAGAAGAAAGAACGAGAAGAAAGAAAAGGAAGATAGCAAGGGAAGAAAAAGAAAAGAATGAAAGAAGGAAAGAAAGAAAGAGCAAGCAAGAGAGAGGGAGAGAGAAAGAAAGAAGGAAAGAAAGGAGGAAGGATAGAAAGAAAGATAGGTAGAAAGAAAGAAAGAAGGAAAGACAGCAGAACGAAAGAAAGAAAGAGAGAGAGACAAAGAAAGAAAGGAAAGATAGCAAGGGAAGAAACAGAAAAGAATGAAAGTAAGAAGGAAAGCACAAGAGAGAGAAAGAGCGAGATAGAGGGAGAGAGAGAAAAAAGGAAAGAAAGAAAGAAAGAAAGGAAAGAAAGAGAGAAAGAAGGAAAGAAAGAAAGAAGAGTGAGTGAGAGAAGGGAAGAAAGGAAGGTAGAAAAGAAAGAAAGAGAAGAAAGCAAGCCAAAAAGCCTACAGCACCCGGTATTCCCAGGCGGTCTCCCATCCAAGTACTAACCAGGCCCGACCCTGCTTAGCTTCCGAGATCAGACGAGATCGGGCGCGTTCAGGGTGGTATGGCCGTAGACGCCGGCAGAGGCGCCTGGCTGCCCCAAGAGCCCGGCCCAGCCATGCCCGCCGGCTTCCAGCCCGCACCGCCAGCCCGGGGTCGTCGTGCTCGGATCGGGATCCCGGAGCCTCTTCGCCTGCTGCCTCTCCCGGCTGCCGAGCTCCCGAGCTTCCACCACGTCGGGCCCGCTCGGAACAGGGAGTGCTCCGAGGCGTCAGGGCCCACAGCCCACGATCCTGGGACCCCGTCGGGTCCTCCGCGCTGTCGCGCAGGTATTCTTTGGGATCCCTGCCGCTCAGGAATCCTGCGAGGCCCCCTCTTGCCCCCTCACCCAGAGTCGTCGAGGCTGGCGAAGGGCGAACAGCGTATTATCAAATGTCTTCTCTGACCACAACAAAATCGAGTTAAAAATCAATAATACAAGGAAAACTGATAAACTGACCTGTTTTCTTTTTGGAAAGTAAAGAACACACTGCTATGGTCTGAATGTCCCCCAAAATTTATATGCTGAAATTTATTTGCCAATATGATAGTATTAAGAGGTGGGCACTGGCCTGGGGTGGTGGCTAACGCTGTCATCCCAGCACTTTGGAAGGGAAAGGCAGTCAGATTGTTCGAGCCCAGGAGTTCAAGACCAGCCAGGGCAAAATGGCAAAACTTGTCTCTAGAATAAACACCAAATTCGGTGGGCGTGGTGGTGCAGGCCTGTAGTCCCAGCTACTCAGGAGGCTGAAGCAGGAGGACTGGTTGAGCCTGGGAGGTCAAGGCTGCAGTGAGCCATGATCAGGCTACAGGCTACTGCGCTGCCGTAGGGGCAATACAATGAGACCCTGTCTCAAAAAAAAAAAAAGGGTAAAAAGGTGGATTCTTTAGGAGGCGATTATCTCATGAGGGTAGAAGTCCTTATGGATGAAATTAGAGCCCTTAGAAAAGGACTTGAGTGGGTTCATTCCCTCCGTCTCCTCCGTGTGGGGACACAATGTTCTTCCCCTCTGAAAGATGAAGCAACGTTGTGTCATCTTGGAAGGAGAGACTGGGCCCTCCTTAGACACTGAATGGGCTGATGACTTGACCTTGGACACCCCAGCCTTGAGAACTGAGAGAAATAAATGTCTCTTTTTAATAAATTATCCAGTCTCAGGTATTTGAAGAGATTCAGATATTTTCTTAAACAACCAATGGGTTAAAGAAGAAACCACAAGAGAAATCAGAAAATACAGTTGGGTGTCAGTATCCACAGGGGATTGGTTCCAGGACCCCATAAGTAGGCCAAAATCCACACAGAGTCAAGTCTTGCAGTTGGCCCTGTAAAACCTGGGCATTAAAAAAGTTAGGCCGCTGTATCCTCAGGGTTTGCGCTCTGTGAAGACTGTATTTTCAATCTGCCTTTGGTTACAGATGCAGAATTAATGAAATCAGAGGACCTACTGTACTTATTGAAAACAATTCCTGTATAAGTGCACCCTTGCAGTTCAAACCCATGTTGTTCAAGGCTCAGCTGTACTCAGAAATGAATGAAAATGAAAACACAGCATAGCCAAACTTTGGGATGCAGTGAAAGCAGTGCTAACAGGGAAATTTATAGTGTGAAATGCTTACATGAAAAAAACCTAAAGAAAGCCAGGCGTCGCGGTTAATGCCTGTAATCCCAGCACTTTGGGAGGCTGAGGTGAGCCAATCACCTGAGGTCAGGAGTTCGAGACTAGCCTGAACAACAGGGAGAAACCCTGTCTCTGCTGAAAATACAAAATTAGCCGGTTGTGGTGGCAGGCGCCTGTAATCCCAGCGACTTGGGAGGCTGAAGCAAGAGAATTGCTTAAACCTGGGAGGCAGAGGTTGCAGTGAGCCGAGATCGCACCATTGCACTCCAGCCTGGCCAACAAGAGCGAGACTCCCTCTCAAAAGGAAACAAAACAAAAAACACCCAAAGGACCTCAAATTAGCACTCTAAATTTACACTTTAGGCACTAGAAAAGAACAAATTAAACCCTAGGAAGGAAAGAAAGAAAGATTAATTCAGAAATAAATAAAACAGAAAATACAAAAATGGAGAAAATCAACAAAACTGAAAGTTGGTTTTTTAAAAGATAAAATTGACAAACTTTACGGAGTGACTAAGAAAAAAAGAGAGAATACTCAAATTACTAAAATCAGAAATGGAAGTGGGGACATTACTATTGGATCCAGTCAAAATGAAAACGATTGGCAGGGTGAAGTGGCTCACACCTATAATCCCAGCACTTTGGGAGGCCGAGGCATGCAGATCACTTGAGGTTAGGAGTTCAAGACTAACCTGGCCAACATGGTGAAACCATCTCTACTAAAAATACAAAAAAAAAATAGCCGGGTGTGGTGGTAGGCCCCTGTAATCCCAGCTACTCGGGAGGTTCAGGCAGGTGAATCACTTTAGCTCAGGAGTTCAAGACCAGCCTGGGAGACATGGTCAAACCCGGTCTCTACAAAAAAAAAAAAAAAAAAAAAAAAAAAAAGATAAAAAGGAAAGAAAAAAAATAAATTAAAGAAAGAAAGAAAGAAAGAAAGAAAGAAAGAAAGAAGAAAATTCAGCCCATCTTGATGGCAAAAGCCTGTTGTCCCAGCTACTGAGGAGGCTGAGGTAGGAGGATCGCTTGAACCTGGGAGGTGGAGGTTGTAATGAGCCTAGATCACACCACTGCACTCTAGCCTGGGTGACAGATGAGATCCTGTCTCAAAGAAATAAATGAATAGGATTGTAAGAGAGTGCTAAGAACAATTGTACACCAACATATTGGATAACTTGGATGAAATGGACAAATTCCTAGGAACATGAACCCTACCAAGACTAAATCACAAAGAAAGTGAAAATCTGAATAGACGAGTAACTAGTAAGGAGACTGAATCAGTAACCCAATATCTCCTGCCAAAAAAAAAAAAAAAAAAAAAAAAAAAAAAAAAAAAAAAAAGCCTTGGACTTGACTTCTCTATCAAATATTTAGAGAACGAATAGTAATCCTTGTTAATCCTGCCAAAACCTTGAAGAGGAGGGAGTATTCCCTAACTCATTCTATGAGGCTACAATTGCCCTGATACCAAAGCAAGACAAAGATTTTACAAGAGAAAACTGTAGAATAATATCCCATATGAAGATCGATGCCTAAAACTCCTCACCATATCCTAAGACTGTGAGGTGAAATTCATCACAGAAAAGGAAAGCCAAGCAGAAGCCTAAAACTATACCCCTAGTCTGACCGGGCGCTGGTGACTCACGCCTGTAATCCTAGCACTTTGGGTATCCTAGCACTTTGGGAAAGTGGGTGGATCGCCTGAAGTTGGGAGTTCCAGACCAAGACCAAGCTAACCAACATGGAGAAACCCCGTCTCTACTAAAAATACAAAATTAGCCAGGTGTGGTGGTGCATGCCTGTAATCCCAGCTACTCAGGAGGCTGAGGCAGGAGAATGGCGTGAACCCGGGAGGCGGAGCTTGCAGTGGGCCCAGATCTTGCCACTGCACTCCAGGTTGGGTGACAGAGTGAGACTCCGTCTGGAAGAAAAAGGAAAGAAAGAAAGAAACCAAGTAGGAAAGAAAGAAAGAAAGAAAGAAAGAAAGAAAGAAAGAAAGAAAGAAAGAAAGAAAGAAAGAAAGAAAGAAAGAAAGAAAGAAAGAAAGAAAGAAAGAAAGAAAAGAAAGAAAGAAAGAAAGAGAGAGAAAGAGAGAGAGAGAAAGAAAGAGAGAGAAAGAAAGAGAGAGAAAGAAAGAAGGGAAAGATAGTAAGGGAAGAAAAAGAAAAGAATGAAAGTAAGAAGGAAAGAAAGAAAGGAAGAAAGAGGCAAAGACCGAAGAAAGAATGAAAGAAAGAAAGAAAGAGAAAGGAAGAAAGTGAGAAAGAAAGAAAAGCAAGAGAAAAGGAAAGAACGAAATAAAGAAAGAGAAAGAGAAAGAAAGAGACAGAGAGATAGGAGAAAGAAAGAAAGAAGGAAAGAAAAGAAAAGAGAAAGAAAGAAAACAAAGATAGCAAAGGAAGAAAAAGAAAAGAAGGAAAGAAAGAGAGAAAGAGTGAGAAAGAGAGAGAGAGAGAAAGAAGGAAAGAAAGAAAGAAAACAAAGAGAAAGAAAGAAGGAAGGAAAGAAAGAAAGAAAGAGTGATAGAGAGATAGAGAGGAAGGAAGAAAGGAAGGAAGGAAGAAAGAAAGAGAAAGAGAGAGAGACAAAGAAAGAAAGGAAAGATAGCAAGGGGAGAAACAGAAAAGAATGAAAGTAAGAAGGAAAGCACAAGAGAGAGAAAGAGCGAGATAGAAAGAGGGAGAGAGAGAAAGAAAGAAGGAAAGAAAGAAAGAAAGGAAAGAAAGAGAGAAAGAAGGAAAGAAAGAAAGAAGAGTGAGTGAGAGAAGGGAAGAAAGGAAGGTAGAAAAGAAAGAAAGAGAAGAAAGCAAGCCAAAAAGCCTACAGCACCCGGTATTCCCAGGCGGTCTCCCATCCAAGTACTAACCAGGCCCGACCCTGCTTAGCTTCCGAGATCAGACGAGATCGGGCGCGTTCAGGGTGGTATGGCCGTAGACGCCGGCAGAGGCGCCTGGCTGCCCCAAGAGCCCGGCCCAGCCATGCCCGCCGGCTTCCAGCCCGCACCGCCAGCCCGGGGTCGTCGTGCTCGGATCGGGATCCCGGAGCCTCTTCGCCTGCTGCCTCTCCCGGCTGCCGAGCTCCCGAGCTTCCACCACGTCGGGCCCGCTCGGAACAGGGAGTGCTCCGAGGCGTCGGGGCCCAGGGCCCACGATCCTGGGACCCCGGCGGGTCCTCCGCCCTGTCGTGGAGGTATTCTTTTGGATCCCTGGCCGCTGGGGAGCTCCTGCGAGGCCCCCTCTTGGCCCACACCCCCAGAGGCGTCAGGGCTGGCCAAGGGCGAACAGCCGGCCCAGCCGCGCCTGGCCTTTTTCTCACAACGCCCCCACCACGGTGGCTTGTCCCGACCAAGACCCGGCCGGTGGGCAAGAGGGCGTGGGGGCTGGGGTGTTGGGGGATGGCCCTGCTTTGCCCCGGGCTGGCACTAGAGCCGGCAGCCTGATCCCCGGCGAGAGGGGCTGAGAGAAACCCAGAAACACCCCACCACCACCAGCAGCAAATCCACAGCCCCACACACAGACACACCCGGGCGCTCGCGCGCGGGAACCCACACACGCGCGCGCGCTCAGACACAGACACAGACACACACACACACACACACACACACACACACATACGTGCACACACAAACGGCTTGAAGGAGAGCAAGGAAGAGATAGATGGAGAGATTGAAACCGAGGGAGGGAGAGAGACAGCGATCGAGAGAGACAGGGGAGGTGGAGAGGGAAAGAGACAGAGAGGCAGAGATAGAGAGAGGGACAGAGAGAGCGAGAAAGACAGACAGAGAGGGAGAGACAGAGGAAAGGCGACAGAAATAGCGCGAGGTGCAGGGGCAAACCCAGAAGAGAGAGGGGCAGGGAGCTAGAGAGCGAGAGCGATAGAGCCTTGGAGAGGGAGCGCCCTGCTCCCGTAGGCAGGGCCCTTTTGAGCAGGCCGGGATAGGGTGGAGGGGGCTTGGGCTGGGCCAGAACAGGGTGGCCAGGCCGTCCATGCGAGAGGAGCAACGGAGCGCTGAGACGGGTTTTGTCTTGGATTAATTGCTTGCTTTGGGGGTGGGTTTCGTAGGCTCCTTCCTGTGTTGGCACCTCCCTGTGCTCTTGGTGCGGTGCGGTGGGCCCCTTGATTTGCAGAGTGCGCCCGCCCTTTTGGCGGGAGCCGTGGCACCGGGCGTGCCCACGGGGCCCGAGGCCTGGGTCTCTGGCGTGTCCTCGGGACTGGAGTTTACGCGAAGTTGGTGGCAATGGGAATCCGGGTGCACAGGGACTGTTTTCCTGGTTGCTGGCGAAGCAATGTCCTTCCCCCGGATAAAGCAGCCCCTGCGTTCTGGAGCGGAGGTCTCGGCTGGCGTCTGTGGCACCCGCTGGCCCTGCCCGCCCCTTCCCCCGGTTTGGAAGGTTGCGGCGGCGCCCGCCCGGTGAATGGATTGAATCGCCTGTGCGTTCCGGGAGCGGGAAGGCGCCGGGAACGGCAGGGAACCCGCGCCTGCGCCTTTGGGGTCCGGCCTCCTGCCCTCCAGGGCTGGAGCCGGGCTCCTGGCCGGGCGGCGGCGAGGCGCAAGCGGTGGGATGCTGCTGCCCGGTGGTGCTTTGGTGGCGGACCCCCAGGAGGAGGTCCCCGGCTGCGGCGGGGGTGTAGGCGGGCGACAAGGGGGGAGCAGAGTCCGGGGAGGTTGGGAAGCATGGCGATAGTAGGGGCAAGGGAGGGAGAGGGGAAGCCACAAAAGCCTACAGCAGGCCGGGCGCGGTGGATCACGCCTGTAATGCCAGCACTTTGGGAGGCCGAGGCGGGTGGATCACGAGGTCAGGAGATCCAGACCAGCCTGGCTAACACGGTGAAACCCCGTCTCCACTAAAACTACAAAACATGAGCCGGGCGTGGTGGCGGGCGCCTGTAGTCCCAGCTGCTTGGGAGGCTGAGGCAGGAGAATGGCGTGAACCCGGGAGGCGGAGCTTGCAGTGAGCCGAGATCTTGCCACTGCACTCCAGGCTGGGTGACAGCGAGACTCTGTCTGGAAGAAAAAGGAAAGACAGAAAGAAAGAAGGAAAGAAAGAAAGAAGGAAGGAAAGAAAGAAAGAAGGAAGGAAAGAAAGAAAGAAAGAAAGGAGCAAAAAGAGAAGAAAGAAAGAAAGAAAGAAAGAAAGAAAGAGAAAGGAAGAAAAGAAAGTGAGAAAGAAAAGCAAGAAACAAGGAAAGAATGAAATAAAGAAAGAGAGAGAAAGAAAGGGACAGAGAGATAGGAGAAAGAAAGAAAGAAGGAAAGAAAGAAAGAAGAAAGAACGAGAAGAAAGAAAAGGAAGATAGCAAGGGAAGAAAAAGAAAAGAATGAAAGAAGGAAAGAAAGAAAGAGCAAGCAAGAGAGAGGGAGAGAGAAAGAAAGAAGGAAAGAAAGGAGGAAGGATAGAAAGAAAGATAGGTAGAAAGAAAGAAAGAAGGAAAGACAGCAGAACGAAAGAAAGAAAGAGAGAGAGACAAAGAAAGAAAGGAAAGATAGCAAGGGAAGAAACAGAAAAGAATGAAAGTAAGAAGGAAAGCAAAAGAGAGAGAAAGAGCGAGATAGAGGGAGAGAGAGAAAAAAGGAAAGAAAGAAAGAAAGAAAGGAAAGAAAGAGAGAAAGAAGGAAAGAAAGAAAGAAGAGTGAGTGAGAGAAGGGAAGAAAGGAAGGTAGAAAAGAAAGAAAGAGAAGAAAGCAAGCCAAAAAGCCTACAGCACCCGGTATTCCCAGGCGGTCTCCCATCCAAGTACTAACCAGGCCCGACCCTGCTTAGCTTCCGAGATCAGACGAGATCGGGCGCGTTCAGGGTGGTATGGCCGTAGACGCCGGCAGAGGCGCCTGGCTGCCCCAAGAGGCCGGCCCAGCCATGCCCGCCGGCTTCCAGCCCGCACCGCCAGCCCGGGGTCGTCGTGCTCGGATCGGGATCCCGGAGCCTCTTCGCCTGCTGCCTCTCCCGGCTGCCGAGCTCCCGAGCTTCCACCACGTCGGGCCCGCTCGGAACAGGGAGTGCTCCGAGGCGTCAGGGCCCACAGCCCACGATCCTGGGACCCCGTCGGGTCCTCCGCGCTGTCGCGCAGGTATTCTTTGGGATCCCTGCCGCTCAGGAATCCTGCGAGGCCCCCTCTTGCCCCCTCACCCAGAGTCGTCGAGGCTGGCGAAGGGCGAACAGCGTATTATCAAATGTCTTCTCTGACCACAACAAAATCGAGTTAAAAATCAATAATACAAGGAAAACTGATAAACTGACCTGTTTTCTTTTTGGAAAGTAAAGAACACACTGCTATGGTCTGAATGTCCCCCAAAATTTATATGCTGAAATTTATTTGCCAATATGATAGTATTAAGAGGTGGGCACTGGCCTGGGGTGGTGGCTAACGCTGTCATCCCAGCACTTTGGAAGGGAAAGGCAGTCAGATTGTTCGAGCCCAGGAGTTCAAGACCAGCCAGGGCAAAATGGCAAAACTTGTCTCTAGAATAAACACCAAATTCGGTGGGCGTGGTGGTGCAGGCCTGTAGTCCCAGCTACTCAGGAGGCTGAAGCAGGAGGACTGGTTGAGCCTGGGAGGTCAAGGCTGCAGTGAGCCATGATCAGGCTACAGGCTACTGCGCTGCCGTAGGGGCAATACAATGAGACCCTGTCTCAAAAAAAAAAAAAGGGTAAAAAGGTGGATTCTTTAGGAGGCGATTATCTCATGAGGGTAGAAGTCCTTATGGATGAAATTAGAGCCCTTAGAAAAGGACTTGAGTGGGTTCATTCCCTCCGTCTCCTCCGTGTGGGGACACAATGTTCTTCCCCTCTGAAAGATGAAGCAACGTTGTGTCATCTTGGAAGGAGAGACTGGGCCCTCCTTAGACACTGAATGGGCTGATGACTTGACCTTGGACACCCCAGCCTTGAGAACTGAGAGAAATAAATGTCTCTTTTTAATAAATTATCCAGTCTCAGGTATTTGAAGAGATTCAGATATTTTCTTAAACAACCAATGGGTTAAAGAAGAAACCACAAGAGAAATCAGAAAATACAGTTGGGTGTCAGTATCCACAGGGGATTGGTTCCAGGACCCCATAAGTAGGCCAAAATCCACACAGAGTCAAGTCTTGCAGTTGGCCCTGTAAAACCTGGGCATTAAAAAAGTTAGGCCGCTGTATCCTCAGGGTTTGCGCTCTGTGAAGACTGTATTTTCAATCTGCCTTTGGTTACAGATGCAGAATTAATGAAATCAGAGGACCTACTGTACTTATTGAAAACAATTCCTGTATAAGTGCACCCTTGCAGTTCAAACCCATGTTGTTCAAGGCTCAGCTGTACTCAGAAATGAATGAAAATGAAAACACAGCATAGCCAAACTTTGGGATGCAGTGAAAGCAGTGCTAACAGGGAAATTTATAGTGTGAAATGCTTACATGAAAAAAACCTAAAGAAAGCCAGGCGTCGCGGTTAATGCCTGTAATCCCAGCACTTTGGGAGGCTGAGGTGAGCCAATCACCTGAGGTCAGGAGTTCGAGACTAGCCTGAACAACAGGGAGAAACCCTGTCTCTGCTGAAAATACAAAATTAGCCGGTTGTGGTGGCAGGCGCCTGTAATCCCAGCGACTTGGGAGGCTGAAGCAAGAGAATTGCTTAAACCTGGGAGGCAGAGGTTGCAATGAGCCGAGATCGCACCATTGCACTCCAGCCTGGCCAACAAGAGCGAGACTCCCTCTCAAAAGGAAACAAAACAAAAAACACCCAAAGGACCTCAAATTAGCACTCTAAATTTACACTTTAGGCACTAGAAAAGAACAAATTAAACCCTAGGAAGGAAAGAAAGAAAGATTAATTCAGAAATAAATAAAACAGAAAATACAAAAATGGAGAAAATCAACAAAACTGAAAGTTGGTTTTTTAAAAGATAAAATTGACAAACTTTATGGAGTGACTAAGAAAAAAAGAGAGAATACTCAAATTACTAAAATCAGAAATGGAAGTGGGGACATTACTATTGGATCCAGTCAAAATGAAAACGATTGGCAGGGTGAAGTGGCTCACACCTATAATCCCAGCACTTTGGGAGGCCGAGGCATGCAGATCACTTGAGGTTAGGAGTTCAAGACTAACCTGGCCAACATGGTGAAACCATCTCTACTAAAAATACAAAAAAAAAATAGCCGGGTGTGGTGGTAGGCCCCTGTAATCCCAGCTACTCGGGAGGTTCAGGCAGGTGAATCACTTTAGCTCAGGAGTTCAAGACCAGCCTGGGAGACATGGTCAAACCCGGTCTCTACAAAAAAAAAAAAAAAAAAAAAAAAAAAAAAAAAAAAAGATAAAAAGGAAAGAAAAAAAATAAATTAATTAAAGAAAGAAAGAAAGAAAGAAAGAAGAAAATTCAGCCCATCTTGATGGCAAAAGCCTGTTGTCCCAGCTACTGAGGAGGCTGAGGTAGGAGGATCGCTTGAACCTGGGAGGTGGAGGTTGTAATGAGCCTAGATCACACCACTGCACTCTAGCCTGGGTGACAGATGAGATCCTGTCTCAAAGAAATAAATGAATAGGATTGTAAGAGAGTGCTAAGAACAATTGTACACCAACATATTGGATAACTTGGATGAAATGGACAAATTCCTAGGAACATGAACCCTACCAAGACTAAATCACAAAGAAAGTGAAAATCTGAATAGACGAGTAACTAGTAAGGAGACTGAATCAGTAACCCAATATCTCCTGCAAAAAAAAAAAAAAAAAAAAAAAAAAAAAAAAAAAAGCCTTGGACTTGACTTCTCTATCAAATATTTAGAGAACGAATAGTAATCCTTGTTAATCCTGCCAAAACCTTGAAGAGGAGGGAGTATTCCCTAACTCATTCTATGAGGCTACAATTGCCCTGATACCAAAGCAAGACAAAGATTTTACAAGAGAAAACTGTAGAATAATATCCCATATGAAGATCGATGCCTAAAACTCCTCACCATATCCTAAGACTGTGAGGTGAAATTCATCACAGAAAAGGAAAGCCAAGCAGAAGCCTAAAACTATACCCCTAGTCTGACCGGGCGCTGGTGACTCACGCCTGTAATCCTAGCACTTTGGGTATCCTAGCACTTTGGGAAAGTGGGTGGATCGCCTGAAGTTGGGAGTTCCAGACCAAGACCAAGCTAACCAACATGGAGAAACCCCGTCTCTACTAAAAATACAAAATTAGCCAGGTGTGGTGGTGCATGCCTGTAATCCCAGCTACTCAGGAGGCTGAGGCAGGAGAATGGCGTGAACCCGGGAGGCGGAGCTTGCAGTGGGCCCAGATCTTGCCACTGCACTCCAGGTTGGGTGACAGAGTGAGACTCCGTCTGGAAGAAAAAGGAAAGAAAGAAAGAAACCAAGTAGGAAAGAAAGAAAGAAAGAAAGAAAGAAAGAAAGAAAGAAAGAAAGAAAGAAAGAAAGAAAGAAAGAAAGAAAAGAAAGAAAGAAAGAAAGAGAGAGAAAGAGAGAGAGAGAAAGAAAGAGAGAGAAAGAAAGAGAGAGAAAGAAAGAAGGGAAAGATAGTAAGGGAAGAAAAAGAAAAGAATGAAAGTAAGAAGGAAAGAAAGAAAGGAAGAAAGAGGCAAAGACCGAAGAAAGAATGAAAGAAAGAAAGAAAGAGAAAGGAAGAAAGTGAGAAAGAAAGAAAAGCAAGAGAAAAGGAAAGAACGAAATAAAGAAAGAGAAAGAGAAAGAAAGAGACAGAGAGATAGGAGAAAGAAAGAAAGAAGGAAAGAAAAGAAAAGAGAAAGAAAGAAAACAAAGATAGCAAAGGAAGAAAAAGAAAAGAAGGAAAGAAAGAGAGAAAGAGTGAGAAAGAGAGAGAGAGAGAAAGAAGGAAAGAAAGAAAGAAAACAAAGAGAAAGAAAGAAGGAAGGAAAGAAAGAAAGAAAGAGTGATAGAGAGATAGAGAGGAAGGAAGAAAGAAAGAGAAAGAGAGAGAGACAAAGAAAGAAAGGAAAGATAGCAAGGGGAGAAACAGAAAAGAATGAAAGTAAGAAGGAAAGCACAAGAGAGAGAAAGAGCGAGATAGAAAGAGGGAGAGAGAGAAAGAAAGAAGGAAAGAAAGAAAGAAAGGAAAGAAAGAGAGAAAGAAGGAAAGAAAGAAAGAAGAGTGAGTGAGAGAAGGGAAGAAAGGAAGGTAGAAAAGAAAGAAAGAGAAGAAAGCAAGCCAAAAAGCCTACAGCACCCGGTATTCCCAGGCGGTCTCCCATCCAAGTACTAACCAGGCCCGACCCTGCTTAGCTTCCGAGATCAGACGAGATCGGGCGCGTTCAGGGTGGTATGGCCGTAGACGCCGGCAGAGGCGCCTGGCTGCCCCAAGAGCCCGGCCCAGCCATGCCCGCCGGCTTCCAGCCCGCACCGCCAGCCCGGGGTCGTCGTGCTCGGATCGGGATCCCGGAGCCTCTTCGCCTGCTGCCTCTCCCGGCTGCCGAGCTCCCGAGCTTCCACCACGTCGGGCCCGCTCGGAACAGGGAGTGCTCCGAGGCGTCGGGGCCCAGGGCCCACGATCCTGGGACCCCGGCGGGTCCTCCGCCCTGTCGTGGAGGTATTCTTTTGGATCCCTGGCCGCTGGGGAGCTCCTGCGAGGCCCCCTCTTGGCCCACACCCCCAGAGGCGTCAGGGCTGGCCAAGGGCGAACAGCCGGCCCAGCCGCGCCTGGCCTTTTTCTCACAACGCCCCCACCACGGTGGCTTGTCCCGACCAAGACCCGGCCGGTGGGCAAGAGGGCGTGGGGGCTGGGGTGTTGGGGGATGGCCCTGCTTTGCCCCGGGCTGGCACTAGAGCCGGCAGCCTGATCCCCGGCGAGAGGGGCTGAGAGAAACCCAGAAACACCCCACCACCACCAGCAGCAAATCCACAGCCCCACACACAGACACACCCGGGCGCTCGCGCGCGGGAACCCACACACGCGCGCGCGCTCAGACACAGACACAGACACACACACACACACACACACACACACACACATACGTGCACACACAAACGGCTTGAAGGAGAGCAAGGAAGAGATAGATGGAGAGATTGAAACCGAGGGAGGGAGAGAGACAGCGATCGAGAGAGACAGGGGAGGTGGAGAGGGAAAGAGACAGAGAGGCAGAGATAGAGAGAGGGACAGAGAGAGCGAGAAAGACAGACAGAGAGGGAGAGACAGAGGAAAGGCGACAGAAATAGCGCGAGGTGCAGGGGCAAACCCAGAAGAGAGAGGGGCAGGGAGCTAGAGAGCGAGAGCGATAGAGCCTTGGAGAGGGAGCGCCCTGCTCCCGTAGGCAGGGCCCTTTTGAGCAGGCCGGGATAGGGTGGAGGGGGCTTGGGCTGGGCCAGAACAGGGTGGCCAGGCCGTCCATGCGAGAGGAGCAACGGAGCGCTGAGACGGGTTTTGTCTTGGATTAATTGCTTGCTTTGGGGGTGGGTTTCGTAGGCTCCTTCCTGTGTTGGCACCTCCCTGTGCTCTTGGTGCGGTGCGGTGGGCCCCTTGATTTGCAGAGTGCGCCCGCCCTTTTGGCGGGAGCCGTGGCACCGGGCGTGCCCACGGGGCCCGAGGCCTGGGTCTCTGGCGTGTCCTCGGGACTGGAGTTTACGCGAAGTTGGTGGCAATGGGAATCCGGGTGCACAGGGACTGTTTTCCTGGTTGCTGGCGTAGCAATGTCCTTCCCCCGGATAAAGCAGCCCCTGCGTTCTGGAGCGGAGGTCTCGGCTGGCGTCTGTGGCACCCGCTGGCCCTGCCCGCCCCTTCCCCCGGTTTGGAAGGTTGCGGCGGCGCCCGCCCGGTGAATGGATTGAATCGCCTGTGCGTTCCGGGAGCGGGAAGGCGCCGGGAACGGCAGGGAACCCGCGCCTGCGCCTTTGGGGTCCGGCCTCCTGCCCTCCAGGGCTGGAGCCGGGCTCCTGGCCGGGCGGCGGCGAGGCGCAAGCGGTGGGATGCTGCTGCCCGGTGGTGCTTTGGTGGCGGACCCCCAGGAGGAGGTCCCCGGCTGCGGCGGGGGTGTAGGCGGGCGACAAGGGGGGAGCAGAGTCCGGGGAGGTTGGGAAGCATGGCGATAGTAGGGGCAAGGGAGGGAGAGGGGAAGCCACAAAAGCCTACAGCAGGCCGGGCGCGGTGGATCACGCCTGTAATGCCAGCACTTTGGGAGGCCGAGGCGGGTGGATCACGAGGTCAGGAGATCCAGACCAGCCTGGCTAACACGGTGAAACCCCGTCTCCACTAAAACTACAAAACATGAGCCGGGCGTGGTGGCGGGCGCCTGTAGTCCCAGCTGCTTGGGAGGCTGAGGCAGGAGAATGGCGTGAACCCGGGAGGCGGAGCTTGCAGTGAGCCGAGATCTTGCCACTGCACTCCAGGCTGGGTGACAGCGAGACTCTGTCTGGAAGAAAAAGGAAAGACAGAAAGAAAGAAGGAAAGAAAGAAAGAAGGAAGGAAAGAAAGAAAGAAGGAAGGAAAGAAAGAAAGAAGGAAGGAAAGAAAGAAAGAAAGAAAGGAGCAAAAAGAGAAGAAAGAAAGAAAGAAAGAAAGAGAAAGGAAGAAAAGAAAGTGAGAAAGAAAAGCAAGAAACAAGGAAAGAATGAAATAAAGAAAGAGAGAGAAAGAAAGGGACAGAGAGATAGGAGAAAGAAAGAAAGAAGGAAAGAAAGAAAGAAGAAAGAACGAGAAGAAAGAAAAGGAAGATAGCAAGGGAAGAAAAAGAAAAGAATGAAAGAAGGAAAGAAAGAAAGAGCAAGCAAGAGAGAGGGAGAGAGAAAGAAAGAAGGAAAGAAAGGAGGAAGGATAGAAAGAAAGATAGGTAGAAAGAAAGAAAGAAGGAAAGACAGCAGAACGAAAGAAAGAAAGAGAGAGAGACAAAGAAAGAAAGGAAAGATAGCAAGGGAAGAAACAGAAAAGAATGAAAGTAAGAAGGAAAGCACAAGAGAGAGAAAGAGCGAGATAGAGGGAGAGAGAGAAAAAAGGAAAGAAAGAAAGAAAGAAAGGAAAGAAAGAGAGAAAGAAGGAAAGAAAGAAAGAAGAGTGAGTGAGAGAAGGGAAGAAAGGAAGGTAGAAAAGAAAGAAAGAGAAGAAAGCAAGCCAAAAAGCCTACAGCACCCGGTATTCCCAGGCGGTCTCCCATCCAAGTACTAACCAGGCCCGACCCTGCTTAGCTTCCGAGATCAGACGAGATCGGGCGCGTTCAGGGTGGTATGGCCGTAGACGCCGGCAGAGGCGCCTGGCTGCCCCAAGAGCCCGGCCCAGCCATGCCCGCCGGCTTCCAGCCCGCACCGCCAGCCCGGGGTCGTCGTGCTCGGATCGGGATCCCGGAGCCTCTTCGCCTGCTGCCTCTCCCGGCTGCCGAGCTCCCGAGCTTCCACCACGTCGGGCCCGCTCGGAACAGGGAGTGCTCCGAGGCGTCAGGGCCCACAGCCCACGATCCTGGGACCCCGTCGGGTCCTCCGCGCTGTCGCGCAGGTATTCTTTGGGATCCCTGCCGCTCAGGAATCCTGCGAGGCCCCCTCTTGCCCCCTCACCCAGAGTCGTCGAGGCTGGCGAAGGGCGAACAGCGTATTATCAAATGTCTTCTCTGACCACAACAAAATCGAGTTAAAAATCAATAATACAAGGAAAACTGATAAACTGACCTGTTTTCTTTTTGGAAAGTAAAGAACACACTGCTATGGTCTGAATGTCCCCCAAAATTTATATGCTGAAATTTATTTGCCAATATGATAGTATTAAGAGGTGGGCACTGGCCTGGGGTGGTGGCTAACGCTGTCATCCCAGCACTTTGGAAGGGAAAGGCAGTCAGATTGTTCGAGCCCAGGAGTTCAAGACCAGCCAGGGCAAAATGGCAAAACTTGTCTCTAGAATAAACACCAAATTCGGTGGGCGTGGTGGTGCAGGCCTGTAGTCCCAGCTACTCAGGAGGCTGAAGCAGGAGGACTGGTTGAGCCTGGGAGGTCAAGGCTGCAGTGAGCCATGATCAGGCTACAGGCTACTGCGCTGCCGTAGGGGCAATACAATGAGACCCTGTCTCAAAAAAAAAAAAAGGGTAAAAAGGTGGATTCTTTAGGAGGCGATTATCTCATGAGGGTAGAAGTCCTTATGGATGAAATTAGAGCCCTTAGAAAAGGACTTGAGTGGGTTCATTCCCTCCGTCTCCTCCGTGTGGGGACACAATGTTCTTCCCCTCTGAAAGATGAAGCAACGTTGTGTCATCTTGGAAGGAGAGACTGGGCCCTCCTTAGACACTGAATGGGCTGATGACTTGACCTTGGACACCCCAGCCTTGAGAACTGAGAGAAATAAATGTCTCTTTTTAATAAATTATCCAGTCTCAGGTATTTGAAGAGATTCAGATATTTTCTTAAACAACCAATGGGTTAAAGAAGAAACCACAAGAGAAATCAGAAAATACAGTTGGGTGTCAGTATCCACAGGGGATTGGTTCCAGGACCCCATAAGTAGGCCAAAATCCACACAGAGTCAAGTCTTGCAGTTGGCCCTGTAAAACCTGGGCATTAAAAAAGTTAGGCCGCTGTATCCTCAGGGTTTGCGCTCTGTGAAGACTGTATTTTCAATCTGCCTTTGGTTACAGATGCAGAATTAATGAAATCAGAGGACCTACTGTACTTATTGAAAACAATTCCTGTATAAGTGCACCCTTGCAGTTCAAACCCATGTTGTTCAAGGCTCAGCTGTACTCAGAAATGAATGAAAATGAAAACACAGCATAGCCAAACTTTGGGATGCAGTGAAAGCAGTGCTAACAGGGAAATTTATAGTGTGAAATGCTTACATGAAAAAAACCTAAAGAAAGCCAGGCGTCGCGGTTAATGCCTGTAATCCCAGCACTTTGGGAGGCTGAGGTGAGCCAATCACCTGAGGTCAGGAGTTCGAGACTAGCCTGAACAACAGGGAGAAACCCTGTCTCTGCTGAAAATACAAAATTAGCCGGTTGTGGTGGCAGGCGCCTGTAATCCCAGCGACTTGGGAGGCTGAAGCAAGAGAATTGCTTAAACCTGGGAGGCAGAGGTTGCAGTGAGCCGAGATCGCACCATTGCACTCCAGCCTGGCCAACAAGAGCGAGACTCCCTCTCAAAAGGAAACAAAACAAAAAACACCCAAAGGACCTCAAATTAGCACTCTAAATTTACACTTTAGGCACTAGAAAAGAACAAATTAAACCCTAGGAAGGAAAGAAAGAAAGATTAATTCAGAAATAAATAAAACAGAAAATACAAAAATGGAGAAAATCAACAAAACTGAAAGTTGGTTTTTTAAAAGATAAAATTGACAAACTTTATGGAGTGACTAAGAAAAAAAGAGAGAATACTCAAATTACTAAAATCAGAAATGGAAGTGGGGACATTACTATTGGATCCAGTCAAAATGAAAACGATTGGCAGGGTGAAGTGGCTCACACCTATAATCCCAGCACTTTGGGAGGCCGAGGCATGCAGATCACTTGAGGTTAGGAGTTCAAGACTAACCTGGCCAACATGGTGAAACCATCTCTACTAAAAATACAAAAAAAAAATAGCCGGGTGTGGTGGTAGGCCCCTGTAATCCCAGCTACTCGGGAGGTTCAGGCAGGTGAATCACTTTAGCTCAGGAGTTCAAGACCAGCCTGGGAGACATGGTCAAACCCGGTCTCTACAAAAAAAAAAAAAAAAAAAAAAAAAAAAAAAAAAAAAAGATAAAAAGGAAAGAAAAAAAATAAATTAATTAAAGAAAGAAAGAAAGAAAGAAAGAAGAAAATTCAGCCCATCTTGATGGCAAAAGCCTGTTGTCCCAGCTACTGAGGAGGCTGAGGTAGGAGGATCGCTTGAACCTGGGAGGTGGAGGTTGTAATGAGCCTAGATCACACCACTGCACTCTAGCCTGGGTGACAGATGAGATCCTGTCTCAAAGAAATAAATGAATAGGATTGTAAGAGAGTGCTAAGAACAATTGTACACCAACATATTGGATAACTTGGATGAAATGGACAAATTCCTAGGAACATGAACCCTACCAAGACTAAATCACAAAGAAAGTGAAAATCTGAATAGACTAGTAACTAGTAAGGAGACTGAATCAGTAACCCAATATCTCCTGCCAAAAAAAAAAAAAAAAAAAAAAGCCTTGGACTTGACTTCTCTATCAAATATTTAGAGAACGAATAGTAATCCTTGTTAATCCTGCCAAAACCTTGAAGAGGAGGGAGTATTCCCTAACTCATTCTATGAGGCTACAATTGCCCTGATACCAAAGCAAGACAAAGATTTTACAAGAGAAAACTGTAGAATAATATCCCATATGAAGATCGATGCCTAAAACTCCTCACCATATCCTAAGACTGTGAGGTGAAATTCATCACAGAAAAGGAAAGCCAAGCAGAAGCCTAAAACTATACCCCTAGTCTGACCGGGCGCTGGTGACTCACGCCTGTAATCCTAGCACTTTGGGTATCCTAGCACTTTGGGAAAGTGGGTGGATCGCCTGAAGTTGGGAGTTCCAGACCAAGACCAAGCTAACCAACATGGAGAAACCCCGTCTCTACTAAAAATACAAAATTAGCCAGGTGTGGTGGTGCATGCCTGTAATCCCAGCTACTCAGGAGGCTGAGGCAGGAGAATGGCGTGAACCCGGGAGGCGGAGCTTGCAGTGGGCCCAGATCTTGCCACTGCACTCCAGGTTGGGTGACAGAGTGAGACTCCGTCTGGAAGAAAAAGGAAAGAAAGAAAGAAACCAAGTAGGAAGGAAGGAAAGAAAGAAAGAAAGAAAGAAAGAAAGAAAGAAAGAAAGAAAGAAAGAAAGAAAGAAAGAAAGAAAGAAAGAAAGAAAGAAAGAAAGAAAAGAAAGAAAGAAAGAAAGAGAGAGAAAGAGAGAGAGAGAAAGAAAGAGAGAGAAAGAAAGAGAGAGAAAGAAAGAAGGGAAAGATAGTAAGGGAAGAAAAAGAAAAGAATGAAAGTAAGAAGGAAAGAAAGAAAGGA
Source organism: Macaca nemestrina (assembly GCF_043159975.1). NCBI lineage: Eukaryota > Metazoa > Chordata > Mammalia > Primates > Cercopithecidae > Macaca > Macaca nemestrina. Next base: position 20,858,925 of record NC_092125.1, on the reverse strand, counting down.
AGAAAGAGGCAAAGACCGAAGAAAGAATGAAAGAAAGAAAGAAAGAGAAAGGAAGAAAGTGAGAAAGAAAGAAAAGCAAGAGAAAAGGAAAGAACGAAATAAAGAAAGAGAAAGAGAAAGAAAGAGACAGAGAGATAGGAGAAAGAAAGAAAGAAGGAAAGAAAAGAAAAGAGAAAGAAAGAAAACAAAGATAGCAAAGGAAGAAAAAGAAAAGAAGGAAAGAAAGAGAGAAAGAGTGAGAAAGAGAGAGAGAGAGAAAGAAGGAAAGAAAGAAAGAAAACAAAGAGAAAGAAAGAAGGAAGGAAAGAAAGAAAGAAAGAGTGATAGAGAGATAGAGAGGAAGGAAGAAAGGAAGGAAGGAAGAAAGAAAGAGAAAGAGAGAGAGACAAAGAAAGAAAGGAAAGATAGCAAGGGGAGAAACAGAAAAGAATGAAAGTAAGAAGGAAAGCACAAGAGAGAGAAAGAGCGAGATAGAAAGAGGGAGAGAGAGAAAGAAAGAAGGAAAGAAAGAAAGAAAGGAAAGAAAGAGAGAAAGAAGGAAAGAAAGAAAGAAGAGTGAGTGAGAGAAGGGAAGAAAGGAAGGTAGAAAAGAAAGAAAGAGAAGAAAGCAAGCCAAAAAGCCTACAGCACCCGGTATTCCCAGGCGGTCTCCCATCCAAGTACTAACCAGGCCCGACCCTGCTTAGCTTCCGAGATCAGACGAGATCGGGCGCGTTCAGGGTGGTATGGCCGTAGACGCCGGCAGAGGCGCCTGGCTGCCCCAAGAGCCCGGCCCAGCCATGCCCGCCGGCTTCCAGCCCGCACCGCCAGCCCGGGGTCGTCGTGCTCGGATCGGGATCCCGGAGCCTCTTCGCCTGCTGCCTCTCCCGGCTGCCGAGCTCCCGAGCTTCCACCACGTCGGGCCCGCTCGGAACAGGGAGTGCTCCGAGGCGTCGGGGCCCAGGGCCCACGATCCTGGGACCCCGGCGGGTCCTCCGCCCTGTCGTGGAGGTATTCTTTTGGATCCCTGGCCGCTGGGGAGCTCCTGCGAGGCCCCCTCTTGGCCCACACCCCCAGAGGCGTCAGGGCTGGCCAAGGGCGAACAGCCGGCCCAGCCGCGCCTGGCCTTTTTCTCACAACGCCCCCACCACGGTGGCTTGTCCCGACCAAGACCCGGCCGGTGGGCAAGAGGGCGTGGGGGCTGGGGTGTTGGGGGATGGCCCTGCTTTGCCCCGGGCTGGCACTAGAGCCGGCAGCCTGATCCCCGGCGAGAGGGGCTGAGAGAAACCCAGAAACACCCCACCACCACCAGCAGCAAATCCACAGCCCCACACACAGACACACCCGGGCGCTCGCGCGCGGGAACCCACACACGCGCGCGCGCTCAGACACAGACACAGACACACACACACACACACACACACACACACACATACGTGCACACACAAACGGCTTGAAGGAGAGCAAGGAAGAGATAGATGGAGAGATTGAAACCGAGGGAGGGAGAGAGACAGCGATCGAGAGAGACAGGGGAGGTGGAGAGGGAAAGAGACAGAGAGGCAGAGATAGAGAGAGGGACAGAGAGAGCGAGAAAGACAGACAGAGAGGGAGAGACAGAGGAAAGGCGACAGAAATAGCGCGAGGTGCAGGGGCAAACCCAGAAGAGAGAGGGGCAGGGAGCTAGAGAGCGAGAGCGATAGAGCCTTGGAGAGGGAGCGCCCTGCTCCCGTAGGCAGGGCCCTTTTGAGCAGGCCGGGATAGGGTGGAGGGGGCTTGGGCTGGGCCAGAACAGGGTGGCCAGGCCGTCCATGCGAGAGGAGCAACGGAGCGCTGAGACGGGTTTTGTCTTGGATTAATTGCTTGCTTTGGGGGTGGGTTTCGTAGGCTCCTTCCTGTGTTGGCACCTCCCTGTGCTCTTGGTGCGGTGCGGTGGGCCCCTTGATTTGCAGAGTGCGCCCGCCCTTTTGGCGGGAGCCGTGGCACCGGGCGTGCCCACGGGGCCCGAGGCCTGGGTCTCTGGCGTGTCCTCGGGACTGGAGTTTACGCGAAGTTGGTGGCAATGGGAATCCGGGTGCACAGGGACTGTTTTCCTGGTTGCTGGCGAAGCAATGTCCTTCCCCCGGATAAAGCAGCCCCTGCGTTCTGGAGCGGAGGTCTCGGCTGGCGTCTGTGGCACCCGCTGGCCCTGCCCGCCCCTTCCCCCGGTTTGGAAGGTTGCGGCGGCGCCCGCCCGGTGAATGGATTGAATCGCCTGTGCGTTCCGGGAGCGGGAAGGCGCCGGGAACGGCAGGGAACCCGCGCCTGCGCCTTTGGGGTCCGGCCTCCTGCCCTCCAGGGCTGGAGCCGGGCTCCTGGCCGGGCGGCGGCGAGGCGCAAGCGGTGGGATGCTGCTGCCCGGTGGTGCTTTGGTGGCGGACCCCCAGGAGGAGGTCCCCGGCTGCGGCGGGGGTGTAGGCGGGCGACAAGGGGGGAGCAGAGTCCGGGGAGGTTGGGAAGCATGGCGATAGTAGGGGCAAGGGAGGGAGAGGGGAAGCCACAAAAGCCTACAGCAGGCCGGGCGCGGTGGATCACGCCTGTAATGCCAGCACTTTGGGAGGCCGAGGCGGGTGGATCACGAGGTCAGGAGATCCAGACCAGCCTGGCTAACACGGTGAAACCCCGTCTCCACTAAAACTACAAAACATGAGCCGGGCGTGGTGGCGGGCGCCTGTAGTCCCAGCTGCTTGGGAGGCTGAGGCAGGAGAATGGCGTGAACCCGGGAGGCGGAGCTTGCAGTGAGCCGAGATCTTGCCACTGCACTCCAGGCTGGGTGACAGCGAGACTCTGTCTGGAAGAAAAAGGAAAGACAGAAAGAAAGAAGGAAAGAAAGAAAGAAGGAAGGAAAGAAAGAAAGAAGGAAGGAAAGAAAGAAAGAAAGAAAGGAGCAAAAAGAGAAGAAAGAAAGAAAGAAAGAAAGAAAGAGAAAGGAAGAAAAGAAAGTGAGAAAGAAAAGCAAGAAACAAGGAAAGAATGAAATAAAGAAAGAGAGAGAAAGAAAGGGACAGAGAGATAGGAGAAAGAAAGAAAGAAGGAAAGAAAGAAAGAAGAAAGAACGAGAAGAAAGAAAAGGAAGATAGCAAGGGAAGAAAAAGAAAAGAATGAAAGAAGGAAAGAAAGAAAGAGCAAGCAAGAGAGAGGGAGAGAGAAAGAAAGAAGGAAAGAAAGGAGGAAGGATAGAAAGAAAGATAGGTAGAAAGAAAGAAAGAAGGAAAGACAGCAGAACGAAAGAAAGAAAGAGAGAGAGACAAAGAAAGAAAGGAAAGATAGCAAGGGAAGAAACAGAAAAGAATGAAAGTAAGAAGGAAAGCACAAGAGAGAGAAAGAGCGAGATAGAGGGAGAGAGAGAAAAAAGGAAAGAAAGAAAGAAAGAAAGGAAAGAAAGAGAGAAAGAAGGAAAGAAAGAAAGAAGAGTGAGTGAGAGAAGGGAAGAAAGGAAGGTAGAAAAGAAAGAAAGAGAAGAAAGCAAGCCAAAAAGCCTACAGCACCCGGTATTCCCAGGCGGTCTCCCATCCAAGTACTAACCAGGCCCGACCCTGCTTAGCTTCCGAGATCAGACGAGATCGGGCGCGTTCAGGGTGGTATGGCCGTAGACGCCGGCAGAGGCGCCTGGCTGCCCCAAGAGGCCGGCCCAGCCATGCCCGCCGGCTTCCAGCCCGCACCGCCAGCCCGGGGTCGTCGTGCTCGGATCGGGATCCCGGAGCCTCTTCGCCTGCTGCCTCTCCCGGCTGCCGAGCTCCCGAGCTTCCACCACGTCGGGCCCGCTCGGAACAGGGAGTGCTCCGAGGCGTCAGGGCCCACAGCCCACGATCCTGGGACCCCGTCGGGTCCTCCGCGCTGTCGCGCAGGTATTCTTTGGGATCCCTGCCGCTCAGGAATCCTGCGAGGCCCCCTCTTGCCCCCTCACCCAGAGTCGTCGAGGCTGGCGAAGGGCGAACAGCGTATTATCAAATGTCTTCTCTGACCACAACAAAATCGAGTTAAAAATCAATAATACAAGGAAAACTGATAAACTGACCTGTTTTCTTTTTGGAAAGTAAAGAACACACTGCTATGGTCTGAATGTCCCCCAAAATTTATATGCTGAAATTTATTTGCCAATATGATAGTATTAAGAGGTGGGCACTGGCCTGGGGTGGTGGCTAACGCTGTCATCCCAGCACTTTGGAAGGGAAAGGCAGTCAGATTGTTCGAGCCCAGGAGTTCAAGACCAGCCAGGGCAAAATGGCAAAACTTGTCTCTAGAATAAACACCAAATTCGGTGGGCGTGGTGGTGCAGGCCTGTAGTCCCAGCTACTCAGGAGGCTGAAGCAGGAGGACTGGTTGAGCCTGGGAGGTCAAGGCTGCAGTGAGCCATGATCAGGCTACAGGCTACTGCGCTGCCGTAGGGGCAATACAATGAGACCCTGTCTCAAAAAAAAAAAAAAGGGTAAAAAGGTGGATTCTTTAGGAGGCGATTATCTCATGAGGGTAGAAGTCCTTATGGATGAAATTAGAGCCCTTAGAAAAGGACTTGAGTGGGTTCATTCCCTCCGTCTCCTCCGTGTGGGGACACAATGTTCTTCCCCTCTGAAAGATGAAGCAACGTTGTGTCATCTTGGAAGGAGAGACTGGGCCCTCCTTAGACACTGAATGGGCTGATGACTTGACCTTGGACACCCCAGCCTTGAGAACTGAGAGAAATAAATGTCTCTTTTTAATAAATTATCCAGTCTCAGGTATTTGAAGAGATTCAGATATTTTCTTAAACAACCAATGGGTTAAAGAAGAAACCACAAGAGAAATCAGAAAATACAGTTGGGTGTCAGTATCCACAGGGGATTGGTTCCAGGACCCCATAAGTAGGCCAAAATCCACACAGAGTCAAGTCTTGCAGTTGGCCCTGTAAAACCTGGGCATTAAAAAAGTTAGGCCGCTGTATCCTCAGGGTTTGCGCTCTGTGAAGACTGTATTTTCAATCTGCCTTTGGTTACAGATGCAGAATTAATGAAATCAGAGGACCTACTGTACTTATTGAAAACAATTCCTGTATAAGTGCACCCTTGCAGTTCAAACCCATGTTGTTCAAGGCTCAGCTGTACTCAGAAATGAATGAAAATGAAAACACAGCATAGCCAAACTTTGGGATGCAGTGAAAGCAGTGCTAACAGGGAAATTTATAGTGTGAAATGCTTACATGAAAAAAACCTAAAGAAAGCCAGGCGTCGCGGTTAATGCCTGTAATCCCAGCACTTTGGGAGGCTGAGGTGAGCCAATCACCTGAGGTCAGGAGTTCGAGACTAGCCTGAACAACAGGGAGAAACCCTGTCTCTGCTGAAAATACAAAATTAGCCGGTTGTGGTGGCAGGCGCCTGTAATCCCAGCGACTTGGGAGGCTGAAGCAAGAGAATTGCTTAAACCTGGGAGGCAGAGGTTGCAGTGAGCCGAGATCGCACCATTGCACTCCAGCCTGGCCAACAAGAGCGAGACTCCCTCTCAAAAGGAAACAAAACAAAAAACACCCAAAGGACCTCAAATTAGCACTCTAAATTTACACTTTAGGCACTAGAAAAGAACAAATTAAACCCTAGGAAGGAAAGAAAGAAAGATTAATTCAGAAATAAATAAAACAGAAAATACAAAAATGGAGAAAATCAACAAAACTGAAAGTTGGTTTTTTAAAAGATAAAATTGACAAACTTTATGGAGTGACTAAGAAAAAAAGAGAGAATACTCAAATTACTAAAATCAGAAATGGAAGTGGGGACATTACTATTGGATCCAGTCAAAATGAAAACGATTGGCAGGGTGAAGTGGCTCACACCTATAATCCCAGCACTTTGGGAGGCCGAGGCATGCAGATCACTTGAGGTTAGGAGTTCAAGACTAACCTGGCCAACATGGTGAAACCATCTCTACTAAAAATACAAAAAAAAAATAGCCGGGTGTGGTGGTAGGCCCCTGTAATCCCAGCTACTCGGGAGGTTCAGGCAGGTGAATCACTTTAGCTCAGGAGTTCAAGACCAGCCTGGGAGACATGGTCAAACCCGGTCTCTACAAAAAAAAAAAAAAAAAAAAAAAAAAAAAAGATAAAAAGGAAAGAAAAAAAATAAATTAATTAAAGAAAGAAAGAAAGAAAGAAAGAAGAAAATTCAGCCCATCTTGATGGCAAAAGCCTGTTGTCCCAGCTACTGAGGAGGCTGAGGTAGGAGGATCGCTTGAACCTGGGAGGTGGAGGTTGTAATGAGCCTAGATCACACCACTGCACTCTAGCCTGGGTGACAGATGAGATCCTGTCTCAAAGAAATAAATGAATAGGATTGTAAGAGAGTGCTAAGAACAATTGTACACCAACATATTGGATAACTTGGATGAAATGGACAAATTCCTAGGAACATGAACCCTACCAAGACTAAATCACAAAGAAAGTGAAAATCTGAATAGACGAGTAACTAGTAAGGAGACTGAATCAGTAACCCAATATCTCCTGCCAAAAAAAAAAAAAAAAAAAAAAAAAAAAAAAAAAAAGCCTTGGACTTGACTTCTCTATCAAATATTTAGAGAACGAATAGTAATCCTTGTTAATCCTGCCAAAACCTTGAAGAGGAGGGAGTATTCCCTAACTCATTCTATGAGGCTACAATTGCCCTGATACCAAAGCAAGACAAAGATTTTACAAGAGAAAACTGTAGAATAATATCCCATATGAAGATCGATGCCTAAAACTCCTCACCATATCCTAAGACTGTGAGGTGAAATTCATCACAGAAAAGGAAAGCCAAGCAGAAGCCTAAAACTATACCCCTAGTCTGACCGGGCGCTGGTGACTCACGCCTGTAATCCTAGCACTTTGGGTATCCTAGCACTTTGGGAAAGTGGGTGGATCGCCTGAAGTTGGGAGTTCCAGACCAAGACCAAGCTAACCAACATGGAGAAACCCCGTCTCTACTAAAAATACAAAATTAGCCAGGTGTGGTGGTGCATGCCTGTAATCCCAGCTACTCAGGAGGCTGAGGCAGGAGAATGGCGTGAACCCGGGAGGCGGAGCTTGCAGTGGGCCCAGATCTTGCCACTGCACTCCAGGTTGGGTGACAGAGTGAGACTCCGTCTGGAAGAAAAAGGAAAGAAAGAAAGAAACCAAGTAGGAAAGAAAGAAAGAAAGAAAGAAAGAAAGAAAGAAAGAAAGAAAGAAAGAAAGAAAGAAAGAAAGAAAGAAAGAAAGAAAGAAAGAAAAGAAAGAAAGAAAGAAAGAGAGAGAAAGAGAGAGAGAGAAAGAAAGAGAGAGAAAGAAAGAGAGAGAAAGAAAGAAGGGAAAGATAGTAAGGGAAGAAAAAGAAAAGAATGAAAGTAAGAAGGAAAGAAAGAAAGGAAGAAAGAGGCAAAGACCGAAGAAAGAATGAAAGAAAGAAAGAAAGAGAAAGGAAGAAAGTGAGAAAGAAAGAAAAGCAAGAGAAAAGGAAAGAACGAAATAAAGAAAGAGAAAGAGAAAGAAAGAGACAGAGAGATAGGAGAAAGAAAGAAAGAAGGAAAGAAAAGAAAAGAGAAAGAAAGAAAACAAAGATAGCAAAGGAAGAAAAAGAAAAGAAGGAAAGAAAGAGAGAAAGAGTGAGAAAGAGAGAGAGAGAGAAAGAAGGAAAGAAAGAAAGAAAACAAAGAGAAAGAAAGAAGGAAGGAAAGAAAGAAAGAAAGAGTGATAGAGAGATAGAGAGGAAGGAAGAAAGGAAGGAAGGAAGAAAGAAAGAGAAAGAGAGAGAGACAAAGAAAGAAAGGAAAGATAGCAAGGGGAGAAACAGAAAAGAATGAAAGTAAGAAGGAAAGCACAAGAGAGAGAAAGAGCGAGATAGAAAGAGGGAGAGAGAGAAAGAAAGAAGGAAAGAAAGAAAGAAAGGAAAGAAAGAGAGAAAGAAGGAAAGAAAGAAAGAAGAGTGAGTGAGAGAAGGGAAGAAAGGAAGGTAGAAAAGAAAGAAAGAGAAGAAAGCAAGCCAAAAAGCCTACAGCACCCGGTATTCCCAGGCGGTCTCCCATCCAAGTACTAACCAGGCCCGACCCTGCTTAGCTTCCGAGATCAGACGAGATCGGGCGCGTTCAGGGTGGTATGGCCGTAGACGCCGGCAGAGGCGCCTGGCTGCCCCAAGAGCCCGGCCCAGCCATGCCCGCCGGCTTCCAGCCCGCACCGCCAGCCCGGGGTCGTCGTGCTCGGATCGGGATCCCGGAGCCTCTTCGCCTGCTGCCTCTCCCGGCTGCCGAGCTCCCGAGCTTCCACCACGTCGGGCCCGCTCGGAACAGGGAGTGCTCCGAGGCGTCGGGGCCCAGGGCCCACGATCCTGGGACCCCGGCGGGTCCTCCGCCCTGTCGTGGAGGTATTCTTTTGGATCCCTGGCCGCTGGGGAGCTCCTGCGAGGCCCCCTCTTGGCCCACACCCCCAGAGGCGTCAGGGCTGGCCAAGGGCGAACAGCCGGCCCAGCCGCGCCTGGCCTTTTTCTCACAACGCCCCCACCACGGTGGCTTGTCCCGACCAAGACCCGGCCGGTGGGCAAGAGGGCGTGGGGGCTGGGGTGTTGGGGGATGGCCCTGCTTTGCCCCGGGCTGGCACTAGAGCCGGCAGCCTGATCCCCGGCGAGAGGGGCTGAGAGAAACCCAGAAACACCCCACCACCACCAGCAGCAAATCCACAGCCCCACACACAGACACACCCGGGCGCTCGCGCGCGGGAACCCACACACGCGCGCGCGCTCAGACACAGACACAGACACACACACACACACACACACACACACACACATACGTGCACACACAAACGGCTTGAAGGAGAGCAAGGAAGAGATAGATGGAGAGATTGAAACCGAGGGAGGGAGAGAGACAGCGATCGAGAGAGACAGGGGAGGTGGAGAGGGAAAGAGACAGAGAGGCAGAGATAGAGAGAGGGACAGAGAGAGCGAGAAAGACAGACAGAGAGGGAGAGACAGAGGAAAGGCGACAGAAATAGCGCGAGGTGCAGGGGCAAACCCAGAAGAGAGAGGGGCAGGGAGCTAGAGAGCGAGAGCGATAGAGCCTTGGAGAGGGAGCGCCCTGCTCCCGTAGGCAGGGCCCTTTTGAGCAGGCCGGGATAGGGTGGAGGGGGCTTGGGCTGGGCCAGAACAGGGTGGCCAGGCCGTCCATGCGAGAGGAGCAACGGAGCGCTGAGACGGGTTTTGTCTTGGATTAATTGCTTGCTTTGGGGGTGGGTTTCGTAGGCTCCTTCCTGTGTTGGCACCTCCCTGTGCTCTTGGTGCGGTGCGGTGGGCCCCTTGATTTGCAGAGTGCGCCCGCCCTTTTGGCGGGAGCCGTGGCACCGGGCGTGCCCACGGGGCCCGAGGCCTGGGTCTCTGGCGTGTCCTCGGGACTGGAGTTTACGCGAAGTTGGTGGCAATGGGAATCCGGGTGCACAGGGACTGTTTTCCTGGTTGCTGGCGAAGCAATGTCCTTCCCCCGGATAAAGCAGCCCCTGCGTTCTGGAGCGGAGGTCTCGGCTGGCGTCTGTGGCACCCGCTGGCCCTGCCCGCCCCTTCCCCCGGTTTGGAAGGTTGCGGCGGCGCCCGCCCGGTGAATGGATTGAATCGCCTGTGCGTTCCGGGAGCGGGAAGGCGCCGGGAACGGCAGGGAACCCGCGCCTGCGCCTTTGGGGTCCGGCCTCCTGCCCTCCAGGGCTGGAGCCGGGCTCCTGGCCGGGCGGCGGCGAGGCGCAAGCGGTGGGATGCTGCTGCCCGGTGGTGCTTTGGTGGCGGACCCCCAGGAGGAGGTCCCCGGCTGCGGCGGGGGTGTAGGCGGGCGACAAGGGGGGAGCAGAGTCCGGGGAGGTTGGGAAGCATGGCGATAGTAGGGGCAAGGGAGGGAGAGGGGAAGCCACAAAAGCCTACAGCAGGCCGGGCGCGGTGGATCACGCCTGTAATGCCAGCACTTTGGGAGGCCGAGGCGGGTGGATCACGAGGTCAGGAGATCCAGACCAGCCTGGCTAACACGGTGAAACCCCGTCTCCACTAAAACTACAAAACATGAGCCGGGCGTGGTGGCGGGCGCCTGTAGTCCCAGCTGCTTGGGAGGCTGAGGCAGGAGAATGGCGTGAACCCGGGAGGCGGAGCTTGCAGTGAGCCGAGATCTTGCCACTGCACTCCAGGCTGGGTGACAGCGAGACTCTGTCTGGAAGAAAAAGGAAAGACAGAAAGAAAGAAGGAAAGAAAGAAAGAAGGAAGGAAAGAAAGAAAGAAGGAAGGAAAGAAAGAAAGAAAGAAAGGAGCAAAAAGAGAAGAAAGAAAGAAAGAAAGAAAGAAAGAAAGAGAAAGGAAGAAAAGAAAGTGAGAAAGAAAAGCAAGAAACAAGGAAAGAATGAAATAAAGAAAGAGAGAGAAAGAAAGGGACAGAGAGATAGGAGAAAGAAAGAAAGAAGGAAAGAAAGAAAGAAGAAAGAACGAGAAGAAAGAAAAGGAAGATAGCAAGGGAAGAAAAAGAAAAGAATGAAAGAAGGAAAGAAAGAAAGAGCAAGCAAGAGAGAGGGAGAGAGAAAGAAAGAAGGAAAGAAAGGAGGAAGGATAGAAAGAAAGATAGGTAGAAAGAAAGAAAGAAGGAAAGACAGCAGAACGAAAGAAAGAAAGAGAGAGAGACAAAGAAAGAAAGGAAAGATAGCAAGGGAAGAAACAGAAAAGAATGAAAGTAAGAAGGAAAGCACAAGAGAGAGAAAGAGCGAGATAGAGGGAGAGAGAGAAAAAAGGAAAGAAAGAAAGAAAGAAAGGAAAGAAAGAGAGAAAGAAGGAAAGAAAGAAAGAAGAGTGAGTGAGAGAAGGGAAGAAAGGAAGGTAGAAAAGAAAGAAAGAGAAGAAAGCAAGCCAAAAAGCCTACAGCACCCGGTATTCCCAGGCGGTCTCCCATCCAAGTACTAACCAGGCCCGACCCTGCTTAGCTTCCGAGATCAGACGAGATCGGGCGCGTTCAGGGTGGTATGGCCGTAGACGCCGGCAGAGGCGCCTGGCTGCCCCAAGAGCCCGGCCCAGCCATGCCCGCCGGCTTCCAGCCCGCACCGCCAGCCCGGGGTCGTCGTGCTCGGATCGGGATCCCGGAGCCTCTTCGCCTGCTGCCTCTCCCGGCTGCCGAGCTCCCGAGCTTCCACCACGTCGGGCCCGCTCGGAACAGGGAGTGCTCCGAGGCGTCAGGGCCCACAGCCCACGATCCTGGGACCCCGTCGGGTCCTCCGCGCTGTCGCGCAGGTATTCTTTGGGATCCCTGCCGCTCAGGAATCCTGCGAGGCCCCCTCTTGCCCCCTCACCCAGAGTCGTCGAGGCTGGCGAAGGGCGAACAGCGTATTATCAAATGTCTTCTCTGACCACAACAAAATCGAGTTAAAAATCAATAATACAAGGAAAACTGATAAACTGACCTGTTTTCTTTTTGGAAAGTAAAGAACACACTGCTATGGTCTGAATGTCCCCCAAAATTTATATGCTGAAATTTATTTGCCAATATGATAGTATTAAGAGGTGGGCACTGGCCTGGGGTGGTGGCTAACGCTGTCATCCCAGCACTTTGGAAGGGAAAGGCAGTCAGATTGTTCGAGCCCAGGAGTTCAAGACCAGCCAGGGCAAAATGGCAAAACTTGTCTCTAGAATAAACACCAAATTCGGTGGGCGTGGTGGTGCAGGCCTGTAGTCCCAGCTACTCAGGAGGCTGAAGCAGGAGGACTGGTTGAGCCTGGGAGGTCAAGGCTGCAGTGAGCCATGATCAGGCTACAGGCTACTGCGCTGCCGTAGGGGCAATACAATGAGACCCTGTCTCAAAAAAAAAAAAAGGGTAAAAAGGTGGATTCTTTAGGAGGCGATTATCTCATGAGGGTAGAAGTCCTTATGGATGAAATTAGAGCCCTTAGAAAAGGACTTGAGTGGGTTCATTCCCTCCGTCTCCTCCGTGTGGGGACACAATGTTCTTCCCCTCTGAAAGATGAAGCAACGTTGTGTCATCTTGGAAGGAGAGACTGGGCCCTCCTTAGACACTGAATGGGCTGATGACTTGACCTTGGACACCCCAGCCTTGAGAACTGAGAGAAATAAATGTCTCTTTTTAATAAATTATCCAGTCTCAGGTATTTGAAGAGATTCAGATATTTTCTTAAACAACCAATGGGTTAAAGAAGAAACCACAAGAGAAATCAGAAAATACAGTTGGGTGTCAGTATCCACAGGGGATTGGTTCCAGGACCCCATAAGTAGGCCAAAATCCACACAGAGTCAAGTCTTGCAGTTGGCCCTGTAAAACCTGGGCATTAAAAAAGTTAGGCCGCTGTATCCTCAGGGTTTGCGCTCTGTGAAGACTGTATTTTCAATCTGCCTTTGGTTACAGATGCAGAATTAATGAAATCAGAGGACCTACTGTACTTATTGAAAACAATTCCTGTATAAGTGCACCCTTGCAGTTCAAACCCATGTTGTTCAAGGCTCAGCTGTACTCAGAAATGAATGAAAATGAAAACACAGCATAGCCAAACTTTGGGATGCAGTGAAAGCAGTGCTAACAGGGAAATTTATAGTGTGAAATGCTTACATGAAAAAAACCTAAAGAAAGCCAGGCGTCGCGGTTAATGCCTGTAATCCCAGCACTTTGGGAGGCTGAGGTGAGCCAATCACCTGAGGTCAGGAGTTCGAGACTAGCCTGAACAACAGGGAGAAACCCTGTCTCTGCTGAAAATACAAAATTAGCCGGTTGTGGTGGCAGGCGCCTGTAATCCCAGCGACTTGGGAGGCTGAAGCAAGAGAATTGCTTAAACCTGGGAGGCAGAGGTTGCAGTGAGCCGAGATCGCACCATTGCACTCCAGCCTGGCCAACAAGAGCGAGACTCCCTCTCAAAAGGAAACAAAACAAAAAACACCCAAAGGACCTCAAATTAGCACTCTAAATTTACACTTTAGGCACTAGAAAAGAACAAATTAAACCCTAGGAAGGAAAGAAAGAAAGATTAATTCAGAAATAAATAAAACAGAAAATACAAAAATGGAGAAAATCAACAAAACTGAAAGTTGGTTTTTTAAAAGATAAAATTGACAAACTTTATGGAGTGACTAAGAAAAAAAGAGAGAATACTCAAATTACTAAAATCAGAAATGGAAGTGGGGACATTACTATTGGATCCAGTCAAAATGAAAACGATTGGCAGGGTGAAGTGGCTCACACCTATAATCCCAGCACTTTGGGAGGCCGAGGCATGCAGATCACTTGAGGTTAGGAGTTCAAGACTAACCTGGCCAACATGGTGAAACCATCTCTACTAAAAATACAAAAAAAAAATAGCCGGGTGTGGTGGTAGGCCCCTGTAATCCCAGCTACTCGGGAGGTTCAGGCAGGTGAATCACTTTAGCTCAGGAGTTCAAGACCAGCCTGGGAGACATGGTCAAACCCGGTCTCTACAAAAAAAAAAAAAAAAAAAAAAAAAAAAAAGATAAAAAGGAAAGAAAAAAAATAAATTAATTAAAGAAAGAAAGAAAGAAAGAAAGAAGAAAATTCAGCCCATCTTGATGGCAAAAGCCTGTTGTCCCAGCTACTGAGGAGGCTGAGGTAGGAGGATCGCTTGAACCTGGGAGGTGGAGGTTGTAATGAGCCTAGATCACACCACTGCACTCTAGCCTGGGTGACAGATGAGATCCTGTCTCAAAGAAATAAATGAATAGGATTGTAAGAGAGTGCTAAGAACAATTGTACACCAACATATTGGATAACTTGGATGAAATGGACAAATTCCTAGGAACATGAACCCTACCAAGACTAAATCACAAAGAAAGTGAAAATCTGAATAGACGAGTAACTAGTAAGGAGACTGAATCAGTAACCCAATATCTCCTGCCAAAAAAAAAAAAAAAAAAAAAAAAAAAAAAAAAAAAGCCTTGGACTTGACTTCTCTATCAAATATTTAGAGAACGAATAGTAATCCTTGTTAATCCTGCCAAAACCTTGAAGAGGAGGGAGTATTCCCTAACTCATTCTATGAGGCTACAATTGCCCTGATACCAAAGCAAGACAAAGATTTTACAAGAGAAAACTGTAGAATAATATCCCATATGAAGATCGATGCCTAAAACTCCTCACCATATCCTAAGACTGTGAGGTGAAATTCATCACAGAAAAGGAAAGCCAAGCAGAAGCCTAAAACTATACCCCTAGTCTGACCGGGCGCTGGTGACTCACGCCTGTAATCCTAGCACTTTGGGTATCCTAGCACTTTGGGAAAGTGGGTGGATCGCCTGAAGTTGGGAGTTCCAGACCAAGACCAAGCTAACCAACATGGAGAAACCCCGTCTCTACTAAAAATACAAAATTAGCCAGGTGTGGTGGTGCATGCCTGTAATCCCAGCTACTCAGGAGGCTGAGGCAGGAGAATGGCGTGAACCCGGGAGGCGGAGCTTGCAGTGGGCCCAGATCTTGCCACTGCACTCCAGGTTGGGTGACAGAGTGAGACTCCGTCTGGAAGAAAAAGGAAAGAAAGAAAGAAACCAAGTAGGAAAGAAAGAAAGAAAGAAAGAAAGAAAGAAAGAAAGAAAGAAAGAAAGAAAGAAAGAAAGAAAGAAAGAAAGAAAGAAAGAAAAGAAAGAAAGAAAGAAAGAGAGAGAAAGAGAGAGAGAGAAAGAAAGAGAGAGAAAGAAAGAGAGAGAAAGAAAGAAGGGAAAGATAGTAAGGGAAGAAAAAGAAAAGAATGAAAGTAAGAAGGAAAGAAAGAAAGGAAGAAAGAGGCAAAGACCGAAGAAAGAATGAAAGAAAGAAAGAAAGAGAAAGGAAGAAAGTGAGAAAGAAAGAAAAGCAAGAGAAAAGGAAAGAACGAAATAAAGAAAGAGAAAGAGAAAGAAAGAGACAGAGAGATAGGAGAAAGAAAGAAAGAAGGAAAGAAAAGAAAAGAGAAAGAAAGAAAACAAAGATAGCAAAGGAAGAAAAAGAAAAGAAGGAAAGAAAGAGAGAAAGAGTGAGAAAGAGAGAGAGAGAGAAAGAAGGAAAGAAAGAAAGAAAACAAAGAGAAAGAAAGAAGGAAGGAAAGAAAGAAAGAAAGAGTGATAGAGAGATAGAGAGGAAGGAAGAAAGGAAGGAAGGAAGAAAGAAAGAGAAAGAGAGAGAGACAAAGAAAGAAAGGAAAGATAGCAAGGGGAGAAACAGAAAAGAATGAAAGTAAGAAGGAAAGCACAAGAGAGAGAAAGAGCGAGATAGAAAGAGGGAGAGAGAGAAAGAAAGAAGGAAAGAAAGAAAGAAAGGAAAGAAAGAGAGAAAGAAGGAAAGAAAGAAAGAAGAGTGAGTGAGAGAAGGGAAGAAAGGAAGGTAGAAAAGAAAGAAAGAGAAGAAAGCAAGCCAAAAAGCCTACAGCACCCGGTATTCCCAGGCGGTCTCCCATCCAAGTACTAACCAGGCCCGACCCTGCTTAGCTTCCGAGATCAGACGAGATCGGGCGCGTTCAGGGTGGTATGGCCGTAGACGCCGGCAGAGGCGCCTGGCTGCCCCAAGAGCCCGGCCCAGCCATGCCCGCCGGCTTCCAGCCCGCACCGCCAGCCCGGGGTCGTCGTGCTCGGATCGGGATCCCGGAGCCTCTTCGCCTGCTGCCTCTCCCGGCTGCCGAGCTCCCGAGCTTCCACCACGTCGGGCCCGCTCGGAACAGGGAGTGCTCCGAGGCGTCGGGGCCCAGGGCCCACGATCCTGGGACCCCGGCGGGTCCTCCGCCCTGTCGTGGAGGTATTCTTTTGGATCCCTGGCCGCTGGGGAGCTCCTGCGAGGCCCCCTCTTGGCCCACACCCCCAGAGGCGTCAGGGCTGGCCAAGGGCGAACAGCCGGCCCAGCCGCGCCTGGCCTTTTTCTCACAACGCCCCCACCACGGTGGCTTGTCCCGACCAAGACCCGGCCGGTGGGCAAGAGGGCGTGGGGGCTGGGGTGTTGGGGGATGGCCCTGCTTTGCCCCGGGCTGGCACTAGAGCCGGCAGCCTGATCCCCGGCGAGAGGGGCTGAGAGAAACCCAGAAACACCCCACCACCACCAGCAGCAAATCCACAGCCCCACACACAGACACACCCGGGCGCTCGCGCGCGGGAACCCACACACGCGCGCGCGCTCAGACACAGACACAGACACACACACACACACACACACACACACACACACACACACATACGTGCACACACAAACGGCTTGAAGGAGAGCAAGGAAGAGATAGATGGAGAGATTGAAACCGAGGGAGGGAGAGAGACAGCGATCGAGAGAGACAGGGGAGGTGGAGAGGGAAAGAGACAGAGAGGCAGAGATAGAGAGAGGGACAGAGAGAGCGAGAAAGACAGACAGAGAGGGAGAGACAGAGGAAAGGCGACAGAAATAGCGCGAGGTGCAGGGGCAAACCCAGAAGAGAGAGGGGCAGGGAGCTAGAGAGCGAGAGCGATAGAGCCTTGGAGAGGGAGCGCCCTGCTCCCGTAGGCAGGGCCCTTTTGAGCAGGCCGGGATAGGGTGGAGGGGGCTTGGGCTGGGCCAGAACAGGGTGGCCAGGCCGTCCATGCGAGAGGAGCAACGGAGCGCTGAGACGGGTTTTGTCTTGGATTAATTGCTTGCTTTGGGGGTGGGTTTCGTAGGCTCCTTCCTGTGTTGGCACCTCCCTGTGCTCTTGGTGCGGTGCGGTGGGCCCCTTGATTTGCAGAGTGCGCCCGCCCTTTTGGCGGGAGCCGTGGCACCGGGCGTGCCCACGGGGCCCGAGGCCTGGGTCTCTGGCGTGTCCTCGGGACTGGAGTTTACGCGAAGTTGGTGGCAATGGGAATCCGGGTGCACAGGGACTGTTTTCCTGGTTGCTGGCGAAGCAATGTCCTTCCCCCGGATAAAGCAGCCCCTGCGTTCTGGAGCGGAGGTCTCGGCTGGCGTCTGTGGCACCCGCTGGCCCTGCCCGCCCCTTCCCCCGGTTTGGAAGGTTGCGGCGGCGCCCGCCCGGTGAATGGATTGAATCGCCTGTGCGTTCCGGGAGCGGGAAGGCGCCGGGAACGGCAGGGAACCCGCGCCTGCGCCTTTGGGGTCCGGCCTCCTGCCCTCCAGGGCTGGAGCCGGGCTCCTGGCCGGGCGGCGGCGAGGCGCAAGCGGTGGGATGCTGCTGCCCGGTGGTGCTTTGGTGGCGGACCCCCAGGAGGAGGTCCCCGGCTGCGGCGGGGGTGTAGGCGGGCGACAAGGGGGGAGCAGAGTCCGGGGAGGTTGGGAAGCATGGCGATAGTAGGGGCAAGGGAGGGAGAGGGGAAGCCACAAAAGCCTACAGCAGGCCGGGCGCGGTGGATCACGCCTGTAATGCCAGCACTTTGGGAGGCCGAGGCGGGTGGATCACGAGGTCAGGAGATCCAGACCAGCCTGGCTAACACGGTGAAACCCCGTCTCCACTAAAACTACAAAACATGAGCCGGGCGTGGTGGCGGGCGCCTGTAGTCCCAGCTGCTTGGGAGGCTGAGGCAGGAGAATGGCGTGAACCCGGGAGGCGGAGCTTGCAGTGAGCCGAGATCTTGCCACTGCACTCCAGGCTGGGTGACAGCGAGACTCCGTCTGGAAGAAAAAGGAAAGACAGAAAGAAAGAAGGAAAGAAAGAAAGAAGGAAGGAAAGAAAGAAAGAAGGAAGGAAAGAAAGAAAGAAGGAAGGAAAGAAAGAAAGAAGGAAGGAAAGAAAGAAAGAAAGAAAGGAGCAAAAAGAGAAGAAAGAAAGAAAGAAAGAAAGAAAGAAAGAGAAAGGAAGAAAAGAAAGTGAGAAAGAAAAGCAAGAAACAAGGAAAGAATGAAATAAAGAAAGAGAGAGAAAGAAAGGGACAGAGAGATAGGAGAAAGAAAGAAAGAAGGAAAGAAAGAAAGAAGAAAGAACGAGAAGAAAGAAAAGGAAGATAGCAAGGGAAGAAAAAGAAAAGAATGAAAGAAGGAAAGAAAGAAAGAGCAAGCAAGAGAGAGGGAGAGAGAAAGAAAGAAGGAAAGAAAGGAGGAAGGATAGAAAGAAAGATAGGTAGAAAGAAAGAAAGAAGGAAAGACAGCAGAACGAAAGAAAGAAAGAGAGAGAGACAAAGAAAGAAAGGAAAGATAGCAAGGGAAGAAACAGAAAAGAATGAAAGTAAGAAGGAAAGCACAAGAGAGAGAAAGAGCGAGATAGAGGGAGAGAGAGAAAAAAGGAAAGAAAGAAAGAAAGGAAAGAAAGAGAGAAAGAAGGAAAGAAAGAAAGAAGAGTGAGTGAGAGAAGGGAAGAAAGGAAGGTAGAAAAGAAAGAGAAGAAAGCAAGCCAAAAAGCCTACAGCACCCGGTATTCCCAGGCGGTCTCCCATCCAAGTACTAACCAGGCCCGACCCTGCTTAGCTTCCGAGATCAGACGAGATCGGGCGCGTTCAGGGTGGTATGGCCGTAGACGCCGGCAGAGGCGCCTGGCTGCCCCAAGAGGCCGGCCCAGCCATGCCCGCCGGCTTCCAGCCCGCACCGCCAGCCCGGGGTCGTCGTGCTCGGATCGGGATCCCGGAGCCTCTTCGCCTGCTGCCTCTCCCGGCTGCCGAGCTCCCGAGCTTCCACCACGTCGGGCCCGCTCGGAACAGGGAGTGCTCCGAGGCGTCAGGGCCCACAGCCCACGATCCTGGGACCCCGTCGGGTCCTCCGCGCTGTCGCGCAGGTATTCTTTGGGATCCCTGCCGCTCAGGAATCCTGCGAGGCCCCCTCTTGCCCCCTCACCCAGAGTCGTCGAGGCTGGCGAAGGGCGAACAGCGTATTATCAAATGTCTTCTCTGACCACAACAAAATCGAGTTAAAAATCAATAATACAAGGAAAACTGATAAACTGACCTGTTTTCTTTTTGGAAAGTAAAGAACACACTGCTATGGTCTGAATGTCCCCCAAAATTTATATGCTGAAATTTATTTGCCAATATGATAGTATTAAGAGGTGGGCACTGGCCTGGGGTGGTGGCTAACGCTGTCATCCCAGCACTTTGGAAGGGAAAGGCAGTCAGATTGTTCGAGCCCAGGAGTTCAAGACCAGCCAGGGCAAAATGGCAAAACTTGTCTCTAGAATAAACACCAAATTCGGTGGGCGTGGTGGTGCAGGCCTGTAGTCCCAGCTACTCAGGAGGCTGAAGCAGGAGGACTGGTTGAGCCTGGGAGGTCAAGGCTGCAGTGAGCCATGATCAGGCTACAGGCTACTGCGCTGCCGTAGGGGCAATACAATGAGACCCTGTCTCAAAAAAAAAAAAAGGGTAAAAAGGTGGATTCTTTAGGAGGCGATTATCTCATGAGGGTAGAAGTCCTTATGGATGAAATTAGAGCCCTTAGAAAAGGACTTGAGTGGGTTCATTCCCTCCGTCTCCTCCGTGTGGGGACACAATGTTCTTCCCCTCTGAAAGATGAAGCAACGTTGTGTCATCTTGGAAGGAGAGACTGGGCCCTCCTTAGACACTGAATGGGCTGATGACTTGACCTTGGACACCCCAGCCTTGAGAACTGAGAGAAATAAATGTCTCTTTTTAATAAATTATCCAGTCTCAGGTATTTGAAGAGATTCAGATATTTTCTTAAACAACCAATGGGTTAAAGAAGAAACCACAAGAGAAATCAGAAAATACAGTTGGGTGTCAGTATCCACAGGGGATTGGTTCCAGGACCCCATAAGTAGGCCAAAATCCACACAGAGTCAAGTCTTGCAGTTGGCCCTGTAAAACCTGGGCATTAAAAAAGTTAGGCCGCTGTATCCTCAGGGTTTGCGCTCTGTGAAGACTGTATTTTCAATCTGCCTTTGGTTACAGATGCAGAATTAATGAAATCAGAGGACCTACTGTACTTATTGAAAACAATTCCTGTATAAGTGCACCCTTGCAGTTCAAACCCATGTTGTTCAAGGCTCAGCTGTACTCAGAAATGAATGAAAATGAAAACACAGCATAGCCAAACTTTGGGATGCAGTGAAAGCAGTGCTAACAGGGAAATTTATAGTGTGAAATGCTTACATGAAAAAAACCTAAAGAAAGCCAGGCGTCGCGGTTAATGCCTGTAATCCCAGCACTTTGGGAGGCTGAGGTGAGCCAATCACCTGAGGTCAGGAGTTCGAGACTAGCCTGAACAACAGGGAGAAACCCTGTCTCTGCTGAAAATACAAAATTAGCCGGTTGTGGTGGCAGGCGCCTGTAATCCCAGCGACTTGGGAGGCTGAAGCAAGAGAATTGCTTAAACCTGGGAGGCAGAGGTTGCAGTGAGCCGAGATCGCACCATTGCACTCCAGCCTGGCCAACAAGAGCGAGACTCCCTCTCAAAAGGAAACAAAACAAAAAACACCCAAAGGACCTCAAATTAGCACTCTAAATTTACACTTTAGGCACTAGAAAAGAACAAATTAAACCCTAGGAAGGAAAGAAAGAAAGATTAATTCAGAAATAAATAAAACAGAAAATACAAAAATGGAGAAAATCAACAAAACTGAAAGTTGGTTTTTTAAAAGATAAAATTGACAAACTTTATGGAGTGACTAAGAAAAAAAGAGAGAATACTCAAATTACTAAAATCAGAAATGGAAGTGGGGACATTACTATTGGATCCAGTCAAAATGAAAACGATTGGCAGGGTGAAGTGGCTCACACCTATAATCCCAGCACTTTGGGAGGCCGAGGCATGCAGATCACTTGAGGTTAGGAGTTCAAGACTAACCTGGCCAACATGGTGAAACCATCTCTACTAAAAATACAAAAAAAAAAAGAGCCGGGTGTGGTGGTAGGCCCCTGTAATCCCAGCTACTCGGGAGGTTCAGGCAGGTGAATCACTTTAGCTCAGGAGTTCAAGACCAGCCTGGGAGACATGGTCAAACCCGGTCTCTACAAAAAAAAAAAAAAAAAAAAAAAAAAAAAAAAAGATAAAAAGGAAAGAAAAAAAATAAATTAAAGAAAGAAAGAAAGAAAGAAAGAAAGAAGAAAATTCAGCCCATCTTGATGGCAAAAGCCTGTTGTCCCAGCTACTGAGGAGGCTGAGGTAGGAGGATCGCTTGAACCTGGGAGGTGGAGGTTGTAATGAGCCTAGATCACACCACTGCACTCTAGCCTGGGTGACAGATGAGATCCTGTCTCAAAGAAATAAATGAATAGGATTGTAAGAGAGTGCTAAGAACAATTGTACACCAACATATTGGATAACTTGGATGAAATGGACAAATTCCTAGGAACATGAACCCTACCAAGACTAAATCACAAAGAAAGTGAAAATCTGAATAGACTAGTAACTAGTAAGGAGACTGAATCAGTAACCCAATATCTCCTGCCAAAAAAAAAAAAAAAAAAAAAAAAAGCCTTGGACTTGACTTCTCTATCAAATATTTAGAGAACGAATAGTAATCCTTGTTAATCCTGCCAAAACCTTGAAGAGGAGGGAGTATTCCCTAACTCATTCTATGAGGCTACAATTGCCCTGATACCAAAGCAAGACAAAGATTTTACAAGAGAAAACTGTAGAATAATATCCCATATGAAGATCGATGCCTAAAACTCCTCACCATATCCTAAGACTGTGAGGTGAAATTCATCACAGAAAAGGAAAGCCAAGCAGAAGCCTAAAACTATACCCCTAGTCTGACCGGGCGCTGGTGACTCACGCCTGTAATCCTAGCACTTTGGGTATCCTAGCACTTTGGGAAAGTGGGTGGATCGCCTGAAGTTGGGAGTTCCAGACCAAGACCAAGCTAACCAACATGGAGAAACCCCGTCTCTACTAAAAATACAAAATTAGCCAGGTGTGGTGGTGCATGCCTGTAATCCCAGCTACTCAGGAGGCTGAGGCAGGAGAATGGCGTGAACCCGGGAGGCGGAGCTTGCAGTGGGCCCAGATCTTGCCACTGCACTCCAGGTTGGGTGACAGAGTGAGACTCCGTCTGGAAGAAAAAGGAAAGAAAGAAAGAAACCAAGTAGGAAAGAAAGAAAGAAAGAAAGAAAGAAAGAAAGAAAGAAAGAAAGAAAGAAAGAAAGAAAGAAAGAAAGAAAGAAAGAAAGAAAGAAAGAAAGAAAAGAAAGAAAGAAAGAAAGAGAGAGAAAGAGAGAGAGAGAAAGAAAGAGAGAGAAAGAAAGAGAGAGAAAGAAAGAAGGGAAAGATAGTAAGGGAAGAAAAAGAAAAGAATGAAAGTAAGAAGGAAAGAAAGAAAGGAAGAAAGAGGCAAAGACCGAAGAAAGAATGAAAGAAAGAAAGAAAGAGAAAGGAAGAAAGTGAGAAAGAAAGAAAAGCAAGAGAAAAGGAAAGAACGAAATAAAGAAAGAGAAAGAGAAAGAAAGAGACAGAGAGATAGGAGAAAGAAAGAAAGAAGGAAAGAAAAGAAAAGAGAAAGAAAGAAAACAAAGATAGCAAAGGAAGAAAAAGAAAAGAAGGAAAGAAAGAGAGAAAGAGTGAGAAAGAGAGAGAGAGAGAAAGAAGGAAAGAAAGAAAGAAAACAAAGAGAAAGAAAGAAGGAAGGAAAGAAAGAAAGAAAGAGTGATAGAGAGATAGAGAGGAAGGAAGAAAGGAAGGAAGGAAGAAAGAAAGAGAAAGAGAGAGAGACAAAGAAAGAAAGGAAAGATAGCAAGGGGAGAAACAGAAAAGAATGAAAGTAAGAAGGAAAGCACAAGAGAGAGAAAGAGCGAGATAGAAAGAGGGAGAGAGAGAAAGAAAGAAGGAAAGAAAGAAAGAAAGGAAAGAAAGAGAGAAAGAAGGAAAGAAAGAAAGAAGAGTGAGTGAGAGAAGGGAAGAAAGGAAGGTAGAAAAGAAAGAAAGAGAAGAAAGCAAGCCAAAAAGCCTACAGCACCCGGTATTCCCAGGCGGTCTCCCATCCAAGTACTAACCAGGCCCGACCCTGCTTAGCTTCCGAGATCAGACGAGATCGGGCGCGTTCAGGGTGGTATGGCCGTAGACGCCGGCAGAGGCGCCTGGCTGCCCCAAGAGCCCGGCCCAGCCATGCCCGCCGGCTTCCAGCCCGCACCGCCAGCCCGGGGTCGTCGTGCTCGGATCGGGATCCCGGAGCCTCTTCGCCTGCTGCCTCTTCCGGCTGCCGAGCTCCCGAGCTTCCACCACGTCGGGCCCGCTCGGAACAGGGAGTGCTCCGAGGCGTCGGGGCCCAGGGCCCACGATCCTGGGACCCCGGCGGGTCCTCCGCCCTGTCGTGGAGGTATTCTTTTGGATCCCTGGCCGCTGGGGAGCTCCTGCGAGGCCCCCTCTTGGCCCACACCCCCAGAGGCGTCAGGGCTGGCCAAGGGCGAACAGCCGGCCCAGCCGCGCCTGGCCTTTTTCTCACAACGCCCCCACCACGGTGGCTTGTCCCGACCAAGACCCGGCCGGTGGGCAAGAGGGCGTGGGGGCTGGGGTGTTGGGGGATGGCCCTGCTTTGCCCCGGGCTGGCACTAGAGCCGGCAGCCTGATCCCCGGCGAGAGGGGCTGAGAGAAACCCAGAAACACCCCACCACCACCAGCAGCAAATCCACAGCCCCACACACAGACACACCCGGGCGCTCGCGCGCGGGAACCCACACACGCGCGCGCGCTCAGACACAGACACAGACACACACACACACACACACACACACACACACACACACACACACACATACGTGCACACACAAACGGCTTGAAGGAGAGCAAGGAAGAGATAGATGGAGAGATTGAAACCGAGGGAGGGAGAGAGACAGCGATCGCGAGAGACAGGGGAGGTGGAGAGGGAAAGAGACAGAGAGGCAGAGATAGAGAGAGGGACAGAGAGAGCGAGAAAGACAGACAGAGAGGGAGAGACAGAGGAAAGGCGACAGAAATAGCGCGAGGTGCAGGGGCAAACCCAGAAGAGAGAGGGGCAGGGAGCTAGAGAGCGAGAGCGATAGAGCCTTGGAGAGGGAGCGCCCTGCTCCCGTAGGCAGGGCCCTTTTGAGCAGGCCGGGATAGGGTGGAGGGGGCTTGGGCTGGGCCAGAACAGGGTGGCCAGGCCGTCCATGCGAGAGGAGCAACGGAGCGCTGAGACGGGTTTTGTCTTGGATTAATTGCTTGCTTTGGGGGTGGGTTTCGTAGGCTCCTTCCTGTGTTGGCACCTCCCTGTGCTCTTGGTGCGGTGCGGTGGGCCCCTTGATTTGCAGAGTGCGCCCGCCCTTTTGGCGGGAGCCGTGGCACCGGGCGTGCCCACGGGGCCCGAGGCCTGGGTCTCTGGCGTGTCCTCGGGACTGGAGTTTACGCGAAGTTGGTGGCAATGGGAATCCGGGTGCACAGGGACTGTTTTCCTGGTTGCTGGCGAAGCAATGTCCTTCCCCCGGATAAAGCAGCCCCTGCGTTCTGGAGCGGAGGTCTCGGCTGGCGTCTGTGGCACCCGCTGGCCCTGCCCGCCCCTTCCCCCGGTTTGGAAGGTTGCGGCGGCGCCCGCCCGGTGAATGGATTGAATCGCCTGTGCGTTCCGGGAGCGGGAAGGCGCCGGGAACGGCAGGGAACCCGCGCCTGCGCCTTTGGGGTCCGGCCTCCTGCCCTCCAGGGCTGGAGCCGGGCTCCTGGCCGGGCGGCGGCGAGGCGCAAGCGGTGGGATGCTGCTGCCCGGTGGTGCTTTGGTGGCGGACCCCCAGGAGGAGGTCCCCGGCTGCGGCGGGGGTGTAGGCGGGCGACAAGGGGGGAGCAGAGTCCGGGGAGGTTGGGAAGCATGGCGATAGTAGGGGCAAGGGAGGGAGAGGGGAAGCCACAAAAGCCTACAGCAGGCCGGGCGCGGTGGATCACGCCTGTAATGCCAGCACTTTGGGAGGCCGAGGCGGGTGGATCACGAGGTCAGGAGATCCAGACCAGCCTGGCTAACACGGTGAAACCCCGTCTCCACTAAAACTACAAAACATGAGCCGGGCGTGGTGGCGGGCGCCTGTAGTCCCAGCTGCTTGGGAGGCTGAGGCAGGAGAATGGCGTGAACCCGGGAGGCGGAGCTTGCAGTGAGCCGAGATCTTGCCACTGCACTCCAGGCTGGGTGACAGCGAGACTCCGTCTGGAAGAAAAAGGAAAGACAGAAAGAAAGAAGGAAAGACAGAAAGAAAGAAGGAAAGAAAGAAAGAAGGAAGGAAAGAAAGAAAGAAGGAAGGAAAGAAAGAAAGAAGGAAGGAAAGAAAGAAAGAAAGAAAGGAGCAAAAAGAGAAGAAAGAAAGAAAGAAAGAAAGAAAGAAAGAGAAAGGAAGAAAAGAAAGTGAGAAAGAAAAGCAAGAAACAAGGAAAGAATGAAATAAAGAAAGAGAGAGAAAGAAAGGGACAGAGAGATAGGAGAAAGAAAGAAAGAAGGAAAGAAAGAAAGAAGAAAGAACGAGAAGAAAGAAAAGGAAGATAGCAAGGGAAGAAAAAGAAAAGAATGAAAGAAGGAAAGAAAGAAAGAGCAAGCAAGAGAGAGGGAGAGAGAAAGAAAGAAGGAAAGAAAGGAGGAAGGATAGAAAGAAAGATAGGTAGAAAGAAAGAAAGAAGGAAAGACAGCAGAACGAAAGAAAGAAAGAGAGAGAGACAAAGAAAGAAAGGAAAGATAGCAAGGGAAGAAACAGAAAAGAATGAAAGTAAGAAGGAAAGCAAAAGAGAGAGAAAGAGCGAGATAGAGGGAGAGAGAGAAAAAAGGAAAGAAAGAAAGAAAGAAAGGAAAGAAAGAGAGAAAGAAGGAAAGAAAGAAAGAAGAGTGAGTGAGAGAAGGGAAGAAAGGAAGGTAGAAAAGAAAGAAAGAGAAGAAAGCAAGCCAAAAAGCCTACAGCACCCGGTATTCCCAGGCGGTCTCCCATCCAAGTACTAACCAGGCCCGACCCTGCTTAGCTTCCGAGATCAGACGAGATCGGGCGCGTTCAGGGTGGTATGGCCGTAGACGCCGGCAGAGGCGCCTGGCTGCCCCAAGAGCCCGGCCCAGCCATGCCCGCCGGCTTCCAGCCCGCACCGCCAGCCCGGGGTCGTCGTGCTCGGATCGGGATCCCGGAGCCTCTTCGCCTGCTGCCTCTCCCGGCTGCCGAGCTCCCGAGCTTCCACCACGTCGGGCCCGCTCGGAACAGGGAGTGCTCCGAGGCGTCAGGGCCCACAGCCCACGATCCTGGGACCCCGTCGGGTCCTCCGCGCTGTCGCGCAGGTATTCTTTGGGATCCCTGCCGCTCAGGAATCCTGCGAGGCCCCCTCTTGCCCCCTCACCCAGAGTCGTCGAGGCTGGCGAAGGGCGAACAGCGTATTATCAAATGTCTTCTCTGACCACAACAAAATCGAGTTAAAAATCAATAATACAAGGAAAACTGATAAACTGACCTGTTTTCTTTTTGGAAAGTAAAGAACACACTGCTATGGTCTGAATGTCCCCCAAAATTTATATGCTGAAATTTATTTGCCAATATGATAGTATTAAGAGGTGGGCACTGGCCTGGGGTGGTGGCTAACGCTGTCATCCCAGCACTTTGGAAGGGAAAGGCAGTCAGATTGTTCGAGCCCAGGAGTTCAAGACCAGCCAGGGCAAAATGGCAAAACTTGTCTCTAGAATAAACACCAAATTCGGTGGGCGTGGTGGTGCAGGCCTGTAGTCCCAGCTACTCAGGAGGCTGAAGCAGGAGGACTGGTTGAGCCTGGGAGGTCAAGGCTGCAGTGAGCCATGATCAGGCTACAGGCTACTGCGCTGCCGTAGGGGCAATACAATGAGACCCTGTCTCAAAAAAAAAAAAAGGGTAAAAAGGTGGATTCTTTAGGAGGCGATTATCTCATGAGGGTAGAAGTCCTTATGGATGAAATTAGAGCCCTTAGAAAAGGACTTGAGTGGGTTCATTCCCTCCGTCTCCTCCGTGTGGGGACACAATGTTCTTCCCCTCTGAAAGATGAAGCAACGTTGTGTCATCTTGGAAGGAGAGACTGGGCCCTCCTTAGACACTGAATGGGCTGATGACTTGACCTTGGACACCCCAGCCTTGAGAACTGAGAGAAATAAATGTCTCTTTTTAATAAATTATCCAGTCTCAGGTATTTGAAGAGATTCAGATATTTTCTTAAACAACCAATGGGTTAAAGAAGAAACCACAAGAGAAATCAGAAAATACAGTTGGGTGTCAGTATCCACAGGGGATTGGTTCCAGGACCCCATAAGTAGGCCAAAATCCACACAGAGTCAAGTCTTGCAGTTGGCCCTGTAAAACCTGGGCATTAAAAAAGTTAGGCCGCTGTATCCTCAGGGTTTGCGCTCTGTGAAGACTGTATTTTCAATCTGCCTTTGGTTACAGATGCAGAATTAATGAAATCAGAGGACCTACTGTACTTATTGAAAACAATTCCTGTATAAGTGCACCCTTGCAGTTCAAACCCATGTTGTTCAAGGCTCAGCTGTACTCAGAAATGAATGAAAATGAAAACACAGCATAGCCAAACTTTGGGATGCAGTGAAAGCAGTGCTAACAGGGAAATTTATAGTGTGAAATGCTTACATGAAAAAAACCTAAAGAAAGCCAGGCGTCGCGGTTAATGCCTGTAATCCCAGCACTTTGGGAGGCTGAGGTGAGCCAATCACCTGAGGTCAGGAGTTCGAGACTAGCCTGAACAACAGGGAGAAACCCTGTCTCTGCTGAAAATACAAAATTAGCCGGTTGTGGTGGCAGGCGCCTGTAATCCCAGCGACTTGGGAGGCTGAAGCAAGAGAATTGCTTAAACCTGGGAGGCAGAGGTTGCAGTGAGCCGAGATCGCACCATTGCACTCCAGCCTGGCCAACAAGAGCGAGACTCCCTCTCAAAAGGAAACAAAACAAAAAACACCCAAAGGACCTCAAATTAGCACTCTAAATTTACACTTTAGGCACTAGAAAAGAACAAATTAAACCCTAGGAAGGAAAGAAAGAAAGATTAATTCAGAAATAAATAAAACAGAAAATACAAAAATGGAGAAAATCAACAAAACTGAAAGTTGGTTTTTTAAAAGATAAAATTGACAAACTTTATGGAGTGACTAAGAAAAAAAGAGAGAATACTCAAATTACTAAAATCAGAAATGGAAGTGGGGACATTACTATTGGATCCAGTCAAAATGAAAACGATTGGCAGGGTGAAGTGGCTCACACCTATAATCCCAGCACTTTGGGAGGCCGAGGCATGCAGATCACTTGAGGTTAGGAGTTCAAGACTAACCTGGCCAACATGGTGAAACCATCTCTACTAAAAATACAAAAAAAAAATAGCCGGGTGTGGTGGTAGGCCCCTGTAATCCCAGCTACTCGGGAGGTTCAGGCAGGTGAATCACTTTAGCTCAGGAGTTCAAGACCAGCCTGGGAGACATGGTCAAACCCGGTCTCTACAAAAAAAAAAAAAAAAAAAAAAAAAAAAAAAGATAAAAAGGAAAGAAAAAAAATAAATTAATTAAAGAAAGAAAGAAAGAAAGAAAGAAGAAAATTCAGCCCATCTTGATGGCAAAAGCCTGTTGTCCCAGCTACTGAGGAGGCTGAGGTAGGAGGATCGCTTGAACCTGGGAGGTGGAGGTTGTAATGAGCCTAGATCACACCACTGCACTCTAGCCTGGGTGACAGATGAGATCCTGTCTCAAAGAAATAAATGAATAGGATTGTAAGAGAGTGCTAAGAACAATTGTACACCAACATATTGGATAACTTGGATGAAATGGACAAATTCCTAGGAACATGAACCCTACCAAGACTAAATCACAAAGAAAGTGAAAATCTGAATAGACTAGTAACTAGTAAGGAGACTGAATCAGTAACCCAATATCTCCTGCCAAAAAAAAAAAAAAAAAAAAAAAAGCCTTGGACTTGACTTCTCTATCAAATATTTAGAGAACGAATAGTAATCCTTGTTAATCCTGCCAAAACCTTGAAGAGGAGGGAGTATTCCCTAACTCATTCTATGAGGCTACAATTGCCCTGATACCAAAGCAAGACAAAGATTTTACAAGAGAAAACTGTAGAATAATATCCCATATGAAGATCGATGCCTAAAACTCCTCACCATATCCTAAGACTGTGAGGTGAAATTCATCACAGAAAAGGAAAGCCAAGCAGAAGCCTAAAACTATACCCCTAGTCTGACCGGGCGCTGGTGACTCACGCCTGTAATCCTAGCACTTTGGGTATCCTAGCACTTTGGGAAAGTGGGTGGATCGCCTGAAGTTGGGAGTTCCAGACCAAGACCAAGCTAACCAACATGGAGAAACCCCGTCTCTACTAAAAATACAAAATTAGCCAGGTGTGGTGGTGCATGCCTGTAATCCCAGCTACTCAGGAGGCTGAGGCAGGAGAATGGCGTGAACCCGGGAGGCGGAGCTTGCAGTGGGCCCAGATCTTGCCACTGCACTCCAGGTTGGGTGACAGAGTGAGACTCCGTCTGGAAGAAAAAGGAAAGAAAGAAAGAAACCAAGTAGGAAAGAAAGAAAGAAAGAAAGAAAGAAAGAAAGAAAGAAAGAAAGAAAGAAAGAAAGAAAGAAAGAAAGAAAGAAAGAAAGAAAGAAAGAAAGAAAGAAAAGAAAGAAAGAAAGAAAGAGAGAGAAAGAGAGAGAGAGAAAGAAAGAGAGAGAAAGAAAGAGAGAGAAAGAAAGAAGGGAAAGATAGTAAGGGAAGAAAAAGAAAAGAATGAAAGTAAGAAGGAAAGAAAGAAAGGAAGAAAGAGGCAAAGACCGAAGAAAGAATGAAAGAAAGAAAGAAAGAGAAAGGAAGAAAGTGAGAAAGAAAGAAAAGCAAGAGAAAAGGAAAGAACGAAATAAAGAAAGAGAAAGAGAAAGAAAGAGACAGAGAGATAGGAGAAAGAAAGAAAGAAGGAAAGAAAAGAAAAGAGAAAGAAAGAAAACAAAGATAGCAAAGGAAGAAAAAGAAAAGAAGGAAAGAAAGAGAGAAAGAGTGAGAAAGAGAGAGAGAGAGAAAGAAGGAAAGAAAGAAAGAAAACAAAGAGAAAGAAAGAAGGAAGGAAAGAAAGAAAGAAAGAGTGATAGAGAGATAGAGAGGAAGGAAGAAAGGAAGGAAGGAAGAAAGAAAGAGAAAGAGAGAGAGACAAAGAAAGAAAGGAAAGATAGCAAGGGGAGAAACAGAAAAGAATGAAAGTAAGAAGGAAAGCACAAGAGAGAGAAAGAGCGAGATAGAAAGAGGGAGAGAGAGAAAGAAAGAAGGAAAGAAAGAAAGAAAGGAAAGAAAGAGAGAAAGAAGGAAAGAAAGAAAGAAGAGTGAGTGAGAGAAGGGAAGAAAGGAAGGTAGAAAAGAAAGAAAGAGAAGAAAGCAAGCCAAAAAGCCTACAGCACCCGGTATTCCCAGGCGGTCTCCCATCCAAGTACTAACCAGGCCCGACCCTGCTTAGCTTCCGAGATCAGACGAGATCGGGCGCGTTCAGGGTGGTATGGCCGTAGACGCCGGCAGAGGCGCCTGGCTGCCCCAAGAGCCCGGCCCAGCCATGCCCGCCGGCTTCCAGCCCGCACCGCCAGCCCGGGGTCGTCGTGCTCGGATCGGGATCCCGGAGCCTCTTCGCCTGCTGCCTCTCCCGGCTGCCGAGCTCCCGAGCTTCCACCACGTCGGGCCCGCTCGGAACAGGGAGTGCTCCGAGGCGTCGGGGCCCAGGGCCCACGATCCTGGGACCCCGGCGGGTCCTCCGCCCTGTCGTGGAGGTATTCTTTTGGATCCCTGGCCGCTGGGGAGCTCCTGCGAGGCCCCCTCTTGGCCCACACCCCCAGAGGCGTCAGGGCTGGCCAAGGGCGAACAGCCGGCCCAGCCGCGCCTGGCCTTTTTCTCACAACGCCCCCACCACGGTGGCTTGTCCCGACCAAGACCCGGCCGGTGGGCAAGAGGGCGTGGGGGCTGGGGTGTTGGGGGATGGCCCTGCTTTGCCCCGGGCTGGCACTAGAGCCGGCAGCCTGATCCCCGGCGAGAGGGGCTGAGAGAAACCCAGAAACACCCCACCACCACCAGCAGCAAATCCACAGCCCCACACACAGACACACCCGGGCGCTCGCGCGCGGGAACCCACACACGCGCGCGCGCTCAGACACAGACACAGACACACACACACACACACACACACACACACACACACACACACATACGTGCACACACAAACGGCTTGAAGGAGAGCAAGGAAGAGATAGATGGAGAGATTGAAACCGAGGGAGGGAGAGAGACAGCGATCGAGAGAGACAGGGGAGGTGGAGAGGGAAAGAGACAGAGAGGCAGAGATAGAGAGAGGGACAGAGAGAGCGAGAAAGACAGACAGAGAGGGAGAGACAGAGGAAAGGCGACAGAAATAGCGCGAGGTGCAGGGGCAAACCCAGAAGAGAGAGGGGCAGGGAGCTAGAGAGCGAGAGCGATAGAGCCTTGGAGAGGGAGCGCCCTGCTCCCGTAGGCAGGGCCCTTTTGAGCAGGCCGGGATAGGGTGGAGGGGGCTTGGGCTGGGCCAGAACAGGGTGGCCAGGCCGTCCATGCGAGAGGAGCAACGGAGCGCTGAGACGGGTTTTGTCTTGGATTAATTGCTTGCTTTGGGGGTGGGTTTCGTAGGCTCCTTCCTGTGTTGGCACCTCCCTGTGCTCTTGGTGCGGTGCGGTGGGCCCCTTGATTTGCAGAGTGCGCCCGCCCTTTTGGCGGGAGCCGTGGCACCGGGCGTGCCCACGGGGCCCGAGGCCTGGGTCTCTGGCGTGTCCTCGGGACTGGAGTTTACGCGAAGTTGGTGGCAATGGGAATCCGGGTGCACAGGGACTGTTTTCCTGGTTGCTGGCGAAGCAATGTCCTTCCCCCGGATAAAGCAGCCCCTGCGTTCTGGAGCGGAGGTCTCGGCTGGCGTCTGTGGCACCCGCTGGCCCTGCCCGCCCCTTCCCCCGGTTTGGAAGGTTGCGGCGGCGCCCGCCCGGTGAATGGATTGAATCGCCTGTGCGTTCCGGGAGCGGGAAGGCGCCGGGAACGGCAGGGAACCCGCGCCTGCGCCTTTGGGGTCCGGCCTCCTGCCCTCCAGGGCTGGAGCCGGGCTCCTGGCCGGGCGGCGGCGAGGCGCAAGCGGTGGGATGCTGCTGCCCGGTGGTGCTTTGGTGGCGGACCCCCAGGAGGAGGTCCCCGGCTGCGGCGGGGGTGTAGGCGGGCGACAAGGGGGGAGCAGAGTCCGGGGAGGTTGGGAAGCATGGCGATAGTAGGGGCAAGGGAGGGAGAGGGGAAGCCACAAAAGCCTACAGCAGGCCGGGCGCGGTGGATCACGCCTGTAATGCCAGCACTTTGGGAGGCCGAGGCGGGTGGATCACGAGGTCAGGAGATCCAGACCAGCCTGGCTAACACGGTGAAACCCCGTCTCCACTAAAACTACAAAACATGAGCCGGGCGTGGTGGCGGGCGCCTGTAGTCCCAGCTGCTTGGGAGGCTGAGGCAGGAGAATGGCGTGAACCCGGGAGGCGGAGCTTGCAGTGAGCCGAGATCTTGCCACTGCACTCCAGGCTGGGTGACAGCGAGACTCCGTCTGGAAGAAAAAGGAAAGACAGAAAGAAAGAAGGAAAGAAAGAAAGAAGGAAGGAAAGAAAGAAAGAAGGAAGGAAAGAAAGAAAGAAGGAAGGAAGGAAAGAAAGAAAGAAAGAAAGGAGCAAAAAGAGAAGAAAGAAAGAAAGAAAGAAAGAAAGAAAGAAAGAAAGAGAAAGGAAGAAAAGAAAGTGAGAAAGAAAAGCAAGAAACAAGGAAAGAATGAAATAAAGAAAGAGAGAGAAAGAAAGGGACAGAGAGATAGGAGAAAGAAAGAAAGAAGGAAAGAAAGAAAGAAGAAAGAACGAGAAGAAAGAAAAGGAAGATAGCAAGGGAAGAAAAAGAAAAGAATGAAAGAAGGAAAGAAAGAAAGAGCAAGCAAGAGAGAGGGAGAGAGAAAGAAAGAAGGAAAGAAAGGAGGAAGGATAGAAAGAAAGATAGGTAGAAAGAAAGAAAGAAGGAAAGACAGCAGAACGAAAGAAAGAAAGAGAGAGAGACAAAGAAAGAAAGGAAAGATAGCAAGGGAAGAAACAGAAAAGAATGAAAGTAAGAAGGAAAGCAAAAGAGAGAGAAAGAGCGAGATAGAGGGAGAGAGAGAAAAAAGGAAAGAAAGAAAGAAAGAAAGGAAAGAAAGAGAGAAAGAAGGAAAGAAAGAAAGAAGAGTGAGTGAGAGAAGGGAAGAAAGGAAGGTAGAAAAGAAAGAAAGAGAAGAAAGCAAGCCAAAAAGCCTACAGCACCCGGTATTCCCAGGCGGTCTCCCATCCAAGTACTAACCAGGCCCGACCCTGCTTAGCTTCCGAGATCAGACGAGATCGGGCGCGTTCAGGGTGGTATGGCCGTAGACGCCGGCAGAGGCGCCTGGCTGCCCCAAGAGGCCGGCCCAGCCATGCCCGCCGGCTTCCAGCCCGCACCGCCAGCCCGGGGTCGTCGTGCTCGGATCGGGATCCCGGAGCCTCTTCGCCTGCTGCCTCTCCCGGCTGCCGAGCTCCCGAGCTTCCACCACGTCGGGCCCGCTCGGAACAGGGAGTGCTCCGAGGCGTCAGGGCCCACAGCCCACGATCCTGGGACCCCGTCGGGTCCTCCGCGCTGTCGCGCAGGTATTCTTTGGGATCCCTGCCGCTCAGGAATCCTGCGAGGCCCCCTCTTGCCCCCTCACCCAGAGTCGTCGAGGCTGGCGAAGGGCGAACAGCGTATTATCAAATGTCTTCTCTGACCACAACAAAATCGAGTTAAAAATCAATAATACAAGGAAAACTGATAAACTGACCTGTTTTCTTTTTGGAAAGTAAAGAACACACTGCTATGGTCTGAATGTCCCCCAAAATTTATATGCTGAAATTTATTTGCCAATATGATAGTATTAAGAGGTGGGCACTGGCCTGGGGTGGTGGCTAACGCTGTCATCCCAGCACTTTGGAAGGGAAAGGCAGTCAGATTGTTCGAGCCCAGGAGTTCAAGACCAGCCAGGGCAAAATGGCAAAACTTGTCTCTAGAATAAACACCAAATTCGGTGGGCGTGGTGGTGCAGGCCTGTAGTCCCAGCTACTCAGGAGGCTGAAGCAGGAGGACTGGTTGAGCCTGGGAGGTCAAGGCTGCAGTGAGCCATGATCAGGCTACAGGCTACTGCGCTGCCGTAGGGGCAATACAATGAGACCCTGTCTCAAAAAAAAAAAAAGGGTAAAAAGGTGGATTCTTTAGGAGGCGATTATCTCATGAGGGTAGAAGTCCTTATGGATGAAATTAGAGCCCTTAGAAAAGGACTTGAGTGGGTTCATTCCCTCCGTCTCCTCCGTGTGGGGACACAATGTTCTTCCCCTCTGAAAGATGAAGCAACGTTGTGTCATCTTGGAAGGAGAGACTGGGCCCTCCTTAGACACTGAATGGGCTGATGACTTGACCTTGGACACCCCAGCCTTGAGAACTGAGAGAAATAAATGTCTCTTTTTAATAAATTATCCAGTCTCAGGTATTTGAAGAGATTCAGATATTTTCTTAAACAACCAATGGGTTAAAGAAGAAACCACAAGAGAAATCAGAAAATACAGTTGGGTGTCAGTATCCACAGGGGATTGGTTCCAGGACCCCATAAGTAGGCCAAAATCCACACAGAGTCAAGTCTTGCAGTTGGCCCTGTAAAACCTGGGCATTAAAAAAGTTAGGCCGCTGTATCCTCAGGGTTTGCGCTCTGTGAAGACTGTATTTTCAATCTGCCTTTGGTTACAGATGCAGAATTAATGAAATCAGAGGACCTACTGTACTTATTGAAAACAATTCCTGTATAAGTGCACCCTTGCAGTTCAAACCCATGTTGTTCAAGGCTCAGCTGTACTCAGAAATGAATGAAAATGAAAACACAGCATAGCCAAACTTTGGGATGCAGTGAAAGCAGTGCTAACAGGGAAATTTATAGTGTGAAATGCTTACATGAAAA
The DNA here is from genome assembly GCF_043159975.1 of Macaca nemestrina. Taxonomy (NCBI): domain Eukaryota; kingdom Metazoa; phylum Chordata; class Mammalia; order Primates; family Cercopithecidae; genus Macaca; species Macaca nemestrina. The sequence goes on along the minus strand of NC_092125.1, from coordinate 20,824,125 downwards.
AAACCTAAAGAAAGCCAGGCGTCGCGGTTAATGCCTGTAATCCCAGCACTTTGGGAGGCTGAGGTGAGCCAATCACCTGAGGTCAGGAGTTCGAGACTAGCCTGAACAACAGGGAGAAACCCTGTCTCTGCTGAAAATACAAAATTAGCCGGTTGTGGTGGCAGGCGCCTGTAATCCCAGCGACTTGGGAGGCTGAAGCAAGAGAATTGCTTAAACCTGGGAGGCAGAGGTTGCAGTGAGCCGAGATCGCACCATTGCACTCCAGCCTGGCCAACAAGAGCGAGACTCCCTCTCAAAAGGAAACAAAACAAAAACCACCCAAAGGACCTCAAATTAGCACTCTAAATTTACACTTTAGGCACTAGAAAAGAACAAATTAAACCCTAGGAAGGAAAGAAAGAAAGATTAATTCAGAAATAAATAAAACAGAAAATACAAAAATGGAGAAAATCAACAAAACTGAAAGTTGGTTTTTTAAAAGATAAAATTGACAAACTTTATGGAGTGACTAAGAAAAAAAGAGAGAATACTCAAATTACTAAAATCAGAAATGGAAGTGGGGACATTACTATTGGATCCAGTCAAAATGAAAACGATTGGCAGGGTGAAGTGGCTCACACCTATAATCCCAGCACTTTGGGAGGCCGAGGCATGCAGATCACTTGAGGTTAGGAGTTCAAGACTAACCTGGCCAACATGGTGAAACCATCTCTACTAAAAATACAAAAAAAAAATAGCCGGGTGTGGTGGTAGGCCCCTGTAATCCCAGCTACTCGGGAGGTTCAGGCAGGTGAATCACTTTAGCTCAGGAGTTCAAGACCAGCCTGGGAGACATGGTCAAACCCGGTCTCTACTAAAAAAAAAAAAAAAAAAAAAAAAAAAAAGATAAAAAGGAAAGAAAAAAAATAAATTAATTAAAGAAAGAAAGAAAGAAAGAAAGAAGAAAATTCAGCCCATCTTGATGGCAAAAGCCTGTTGTCCCAGCTACTGAGGAGGCTGAGGTAGGAGGATCGCTTGAACCTGGGAGGTGGAGGTTGTAATGAGCCTAGATCACACCACTGCACTCTAGCCTGGGTGACAGATGAGATCCTGTCTCAAAGAAATAAATGAATAGGATTGTAAGAGAGTGCTAAGAACAATTGTACACCAACATATTGGATAACTTGGATGAAATGGACAAATTCCTAGGAACATGAACCCTACCAAGACTAAATCACAAAGAAAGTGAAAATCTGAATAGACGAGTAACTAGTAAGGAGACTGAATCAGTAACCCAATATCTCCTGCCAAAAAAAAAAGCCTTGGACTTGACTTCTATCAAATATTTAGAGAACGAATAGTAATCCTTGTTAATCCTGCCAAAACCTTGAAGAGGAGGGAGTATTCCCTAACTCATTCTATGAGGCTACAATTGCCCTGATACCAAAGCAAGACAAAGATTTTACAAGAGAAAACTGTAGAATAATATCCCATATGAAGATCGATGCCTAAAACTCCTCACCATATCCTAAGACTGTGAGGTGAAATTCATCACAGAAAAGGAAAGCCAAGCAGAAGCCTAAAACTATACCCCTAGTCTGACCGGGCGCA